>NW_022436975.1:6658267-6917546 GCF_009761245.1 Sapajus apella | reverse complement strand
TTTTTTTTTTTTTTTTTTTTTGAGACGGAGTTTCTCTCTTGTTACCCAGGCTGGAGTGCAATGGCGCGATCTCGGCTCACCGCAACCGCCGCCTCCTGGGTTCAGGCAATTCTCCTGCCTCAGCCTCCTGAGTAGCTGGGATTACAGGCACGCGCCACCATGCCCAGCTAATTTTTTGTAGTTTTAGTAGAGACGGGGTTTCACCGTGTTGACCAGGATGGTCTCGATCTCTTGACCTCGTGATCCACCCGCCTCGGCCTCCCAAAGTGCTGGGATTACAGGCTTGAGCCACCGCGCCCGGCCTTTTAAGTCATATTTTATCATAATTTTCTTTCATTATTGTCATATATCATAATTTTCTTTGTTCATTTTATGCCATTTGTATCATCTCTACACCATTTTGTTTCTTATTTTTACTTTCGTCAGGTTTAAGTAAAACACTGCATTACCAGTACAACTGGTTTAATATTTGCAAAACTTACAAAATTACAAAATACAGGTGCATACAAAAATACAAAATACAGGTGTAAAAAATACCATAGGAAACATTTTCCCAATTGCAAAACATATCAAAATATATAAACATGCATGAAACATTCGATTGGCTGCTGGTGCTTGGCTGCGGATCGTTGATGTCGTCATCTGAGGCAGCAGTTGGGGTTACAGGAGTTGGTTTTTTCATAAACATGGTGAGCTTTGTCTGAATTGTATGTTTCTTTTTTTCTTCATAAATTTCACGATACAGATGAAACACATCATGCGCCATCCGTTCAATCCTTGCAAATCGTTCAATGTCTGGGTCCATTGCTTCGAAATGTATAAGAAGTTTATTCAGTAAAGATAAACCGTCTGAGAATCCCTTAGTGGTGAACTTTCTTTCTGGCTCCTCCTCTTCTTTCTCTGCTTCTCTTCTTTCTTCTTCCGCCACTCTTTCTTCTTCCAGTCCGATTAGCTCTTCATTTGTAAGTTCTCTGGATTCTTTGTCTAGCAACTCTTCGACAGCTTCCATTTCACACTCCAAAGAAAGGTCTTTAGCGAGTTTTACTATTTTTTCCCGAATCGTTTCAAGTTCATGTTCACTGTCAAATCCGTCAAAATCATTAACATAGCGCTTAACATAATTTTTCCAGATGCCATTCACGCACTTTGTCGTCACAGCCTCCCAGGCGGTAGTGATATTCTTGATACACATCAAAATGTTGTAGTGTTTCCAAAAATCTACAGCGGAGCAGTCGTGGCTAGCGATTGTGGTCATAAAGTCGAATGGTCGTAAGTTGCATAGGTCGTAAGTCAATCAATACCTGTAGTCCCAAGGTTTAGAAAACTTGCTTCAGATTAATAAGACACACCCTGATTGAGTAAGTCTATTTCACCCCAAACCATCCTATGCTTTCTACGAATTATTTATAAACACAAAGTGGTTGAGGTGTAGGCTTCTGGTGATGATGCTTCTGCATGGCTGTTAGAAATTTTAAGATGCTGAGTGTAACGTATTACTGTTTCAGTGTCAAATCCATTCTGTTCCACTGCTATGTTGAGTTAGGAGTATTTTGTCTCAAACCAAAAAAAGGGTGTGAACCAATGTTCTAGAATCAAACAAAAGCTAAACACTAGCTATTTAATGTAGAGAGAAAATAATGAAGCTAAAGCCAAGCCAGGGCATGGGTAGCACTGAACTGTCTTCCTGGTTGCTCACTTAATGCTTCCTGGCATGCCCATGCCAAAGGTTTTAGGCACCAAACAGTAAGTAACGGCAACATCTGGCCTCTGCTAGGAAAATCCTCTCGGCTCACCCTCTCTCCTTTTGATTCTAAACTTGTTCACAGGTAGACTTCTCTTTTCCCACTTAGCCCTACTGGAATTTGTTAATCTAGTTTCAGGCTCTAGATGTTGGGACTGACAAGGCAATCCTGAAAATGGTTCCTCTGGCATCTCAGCTTCACAAGTTATGCACACTCATCTGAGACACTGATTCCTGAGGCCTGCCCAAGCTCCCCGATAACACAGTGTGTCTTCCTACGCAGGAAATGAGGTTGACACAACAGGCGGAAGGCTCCTACACAAGAGGCAGGCTGTCACCTTGTTATTATCCACACCACCACAGGAAATGGTACCCTGAAGGATCAGAGTAGAAGGCAATACAAAGCCATCTATAGTTGATTCAGAATGCATGATGATGTCATAGAACGTTTTATGTTCTTAATCATGTTTAGCTGAGACTAATCATTAAATTTAATTTTCTTTCTTTGAGAAGACACTATTTGGACAGTGAGGCCAGCCAAGCATGTATAGGCATCAGAATCGAGAAGACAGAAAAAATGTTTTAATAATCTTTACCACAGATAATCCACCAAATTGTTAATGATCATACTACAAAGAGTTGTCATTGCCTATAAATAAATAAGTGCTCCAAGACTTTTTAAATCCCTCAAGTCAGAAATCCTTGAGTGCACATAGGAAGCTGAGTCATTAAAATGAAACCGTTTTGTGTAATAGTTAAGAGCTAAGTTCCAATATCGGTTCTTGCATTTACTAACCGCTTGACTGAGGACAAGGTTCTTACACTTCTGAGCCACAGTTTCCTGAGACGGTATTTTCTTTCTGGCTTTTTTGAGACAGGGTCTTGCTCTGTTGCCCAGGCTGGAGTGCGGTGGCACTATCTCAGCTCACTGCAACCTCCGCCCGCCTGGGTTCAAGCAATATTCCTGCCTCAGCCTCCCGAGTAGCTGGGATTACAGGTGTGTGCTACCGCACCCAGTTAATTTTGGTATTTTTAGTAGAGACTGGGTTTCACCATGTTGGCCAGGCTGGTCTCAAACTCCTGACCTCAAGTGATCCACCTGCCTCGGCTTCCCAAAGTGCTGGAATTACAGGCATGAGCCTTCGTGCCTGGCCCTGAGATGGTATTTTAAAAGCCATTTCACTACAATACAATGAAATTCTGGATAAATTACAAAAAAAAATTGTTTTTAGCACATTATTCTAATTTCAAGGAAGAAAAATTATCCACTGCATATTAACAATAATAATGAAAGGGGCCACTAGCTGAAAGTGAATGGTGTGCGCTCAGCAAACAAGAAGGCTAGGACTGCAGGTGTGATGGATGCCAACACTCCAAGCCAGGAGAATAAGCAGTGACGGCCACACAAGGGTGGGAGCTGAACCTGAGACTTTTTAAGTAAGCCAAATGGGATACACCCTTAGTGAAAGGTTGGGTTCCACAAAAGAGGTGGTAAAAGGAGCTTCGCAAAAACCCAACCTGTCCCCACAAAGGTCCTGGGTGAAAAAAGAGTAATATAAAATATAACAACAATAATACTCTCCCCTAACGCTTAAAAACATCCTTTCACTTGGATCGGAAACAAGGCTGAAAGCTAAATCTAGCTTAATAAGTTAAATATATACATAACAAAATAAATCCAAAAATACAGAAGATAAATACTCTCTCATGAACACATTTTTAGTGACCGGGGGCAGTGGGCAGTGAAAATCAGTTCCTCTAAAGCAAGAACAGTACAGTCTCTGAAGTCTAACCGCTTGCATTCAAATTCTAAATCTGTTTGTGTGACTTTAGGCAAGTTATAAAAACCTCTCTGTCCTTTAGTTTCACCACCTGTGAAGAGGAATAATGATACAATCTACCCCACAGGGTTATTGTGAAGATGAAATATACACATTTATCTGGAACACTTAGACTACGCAACAAATAACATACACATTCACTATTAATGTTACCATCACTGCTTCTATTCCATGTTGTACCAGGGATCTAGACAGCATATTAGGACAAGAAAAGGTGTCATTATTCACATATGATAGGACCTTCACAGATCATTCAAATTGTATCTTGAAAAAATTTCTTAGAATTATAATTTAAATTTTTTTATTATAGAATTAATATATATTTTTTCCATTTATTTTATTGCATTTTAGGTTTTGGGATACATGTGAAGAACATGCAAGATTGTTGCATAGGTACACACGTGGCAGTGTGATTTGCTGCCTTCCACCCCATCACCTACATCTGACATCTCTCCCCTTGCTATCTCTCCCCAACTCCCCACCCCCCACCGTCCCTCCCCTATTTCCCCCCAACTGACCCCAGTGTGTAGTGCTCCCTTCCCTGTGTCCATGTGTTCTCAATGTTCAACACCCGCCTATGAATGAGAACATGCGGTGTTTGATCTTCTGCTTTTCTGTCAGTTTGCTGAGAATGATGGTTTCCAGGTTCATCCATGTCCCTACAAAGGACACAAACTCATCGTTTTTGATGGCTGCATAATATTCCATGGTGTATATGTGCCACATTTTCCCTGTCCAGTCTATCATCGATGGGCATTTGGGTTGGTTCCAGGTCTTTGCTATTGTAAACTGTGCTGCAATGAACATTCGTGTGCACGTGTCCTTATACTAGAACGATTTATAATCCTTTGGATATATACCCAGTAATGGGATTGCCGGGTCAAATGAAATTTCTATTTCTAGGTCCTTGAGGAATCGCCACACTGTCTTTCACAATGGTTGAACTAATTTACACTCCCACCAACAGTGCAAAAGTGTTCCTATTTCTCCACATCCTCTCCAGCATCTGTTGTCTCCAGATTTTTTAATGATCGCCATTCTAACTGGCGTGAGATGGTATCTCAATGTAGTTTTGATTTGCATTTCTCTGATGACCAGTGATCATGAACATTTTTTCATATGTTTGTTGGCCTCATGTATGTCTTCTTTTGTAAAGTATCTGTTCATATCCTTTGCCCACTTTTGAATGGGCTTGCTTTTTTCTTGTAAATCTGTTTTAGTTCTTTGTAAATTCTGGATATCAGCCCTTTGTCAGATGGGTAAACTGCAAAAATTTCTTCCCATTCTGTTGGTGGCCGATTCACTCTAATGACTGTTTCTTTTGCCATACAGAAGCTGTGGAGTTTGATTAGGTCCCATTTGTCTATTTTGGCTTTTGTTGTCAATGCTTTTGGTGTTTTGGTCATGAAGACCTTGCCTACACCTATGTCATGAATGGTTTCGCCTAGATTTTCTTCTACAGTTTTTGTGGTGTTAGGTCTTATGTTTAAGTCTTTAATCCATCTGGAGTTAATTTTAGTGTAAGGTGTCAGGAAGGGATCCAGTTTCTGCTTTCTGCACATGGCTAGCCAGTTTTCCCAACACCATTTATTAAACAGGGAATGCTTTCCCCATTGCTTGTTTTTGTCTGGTTTGTCAAAGATCAGATGGTTGTAGATATGTTGTGTTGCCTCCGAGACCTCGATTCTGTTCCATTGGTCTATATCTCTGTTTTGGTACCAGTACCATGCTGTTTTGATTACTGTAGCCTTGTAGTATAGTTTGAAGTCCGGTAGTGTGATGCCTCCCGCTTTGTTCTTTTTGCTTAGAATTGACTTGGCAACGCGGGCTCTCTTTTGGTTCCATATGAAGTTTAAGGTGGTTTTTTCCAGTTCTGTGAAGAAGGTCATTGGTAGCTTGATGGGGATAGCGTTGAATCTGTAAATTACTTTGGGCAGTATTGCCATTTTCACGATATTGATTCTTCCTAACCATGAACATGGGATGTTTCTCCATCTGTTTGTGTCCTCTCATTTCACCGAGCAGTGGCTTGTAGTTCTCCTTGAAGAGGTCCTTTATGTTCCTTGTTAGTTGTATTCCTAGGTATTTTATTCTCTTTGTGGCAATTGTGAATGGAATTTCGTTCTTGATTTGGCTCTCTTCAAGTCCGTTATTGGTGTATAGGAATGCATGTGATTTTTGCACATTGATTTTGTATCCTGAGACTTTGCTGAAGTTGCTTATCAGTTTCAGGAGATTTTGGGCTGAGATGATGGGGTCTTCTAGATATACAATCATGTCATCTACAGATAGAGACAATTTGACTTCCTCCTTTCCTATTTGAATACCCTTTATTTCTTCTTCTTGCCTGATTGCTCCGGCTAGAACTTCTAGTACTATATTGAATAGGAGTGGTGAGAGAGGGCATCCTTGTCTAGTGCCAGATTTCAAGGGGAATGCTTCCAGTTTTTGCCCATTCAGTATGATATTGGGTGTTGGTTTGTCGTAAATAGCTTTTATTATTTTGAGATACATTCTGTCAATACCTAGCTTATTGAGGGTTTTTAGCAGAAAGGGCTGTTGAATTTTGTCAAAGGCCTTCTCTGCATCAATTGAGATAATCATGTGGTTTTTGTCTTTGGTTCTGTTTATGTGGTGAATTACGTTTATAGATTTGCCTATGTTGAACCAGCCTTGCATCCCCGGGATGAAACCTACTTGATCATGGTGGATAAACTTTTTGATGTGCTGTTGCGATCAGCTTGTCAGTATTTTATTGAAGATTTTTGCATCTATGTTCATTATGGATATTGGCCTGAAGTTTTCTTTTCTTGTTGAGTCTCTGCCGGATTTTGGAATCAGGATGATGTTGGTCTCATAAAATGATTTGGGAAGAATTCCCTCTTTTTGTATTGTTTGGAATAGTTTCAGAAGGAATGGTACCAGCTCCTCTGTGTATCTGGTAGAAATCGGCTGTGAACCCGTCTGGACCTGGGCTTTTTTTCGGCGGTAAGCTCTTAATTGCTGCTTCAACTTCAGACCTTGTTATGGGTCTGTTCAGGGTTTTGGCTTCTTCCTGGTTTAGGCTTGGGAGGAGGCAACTGTCCAGGAATTTATCCATTTCTTCCCGGTTTACAAGTTTATGTGCATAGAGTTGTTTGTAATAGTCTCTGATGATGGTTTGAATTTCTGTGGAATCTGTGGTGATATCCCCTTTATCATTTTTTATTGCATTAATTTGGTTATTCTCTCTTTTCTTTTTTATTAGTCTGGCTAGTGGTCTGTCTATTTTGTTGATCTTTTCAAAAAACCAGCTCCTGGGTTTATTGATTTTTTGAAGGGTTTTTTATGTCTCTATCTCCTTCAGTTCTGCTCTGAACTTAGCTATTTCTTGTCTTCTGCTAGACTTTGAGTTTTTTTTATCTTGCTCCTCTAGCTCTTTCAATTTTGACAATATGGTGTCAATTTTTGATCTCTCCTTGCTTCTCATGTGGGCACGAATTGCTATATATTTTCCTCTAGAGACTGCTTTAAATGTGTCCCAGAGATTCTGGTATGTTGTGTCTTCATTCTCATTGGTTTCGAAGAACATCTTTATTTCTGTATTCATTTCATTGTTTATCCAGTCAACATTCAAGAGCCAGTTGTTCAGTTTCCATGAAGTTGTGCGGTTCTGGGTTAGTTTTTGAATTCTGAGTTCTAACTTGATTGCACTGTGGTCTGAGAGACTGTTTGTTATGATTTCCATTCTTTTGCATTTGCTGAGGAGTGATTTACTCCCAATTATGTGGTCAATTTTAGAGTAGGTGTGATGTGGTGCTGAGAAGAATGTATATTCTGTGGATTTGGGGTGGAGAGTTCTGTAAATGTCTATTAGGTTTGCTTGGTCCAGGTCTGAGTTCAAGTCCTGGATATCCTTGTTAATTTTCTGTCTGGTTGATCTGTCTAATGTTGACAATGGGGTGTTAAAGTCTCCCACTATTATTGTGTGGGAGTCTAAGTCTCTTTGTAAGTCATTAAGAACTTGCCTTATGTATCTGGGTGCTCCTGTATTGGGTGCGTATATATTTAGGATCGTTAGCTCTTCTTGTTGCATTGATCCTTTTACCATTATGTAATGTCCTTCTTTGTCTCTTTTGTTCTTTGTTGCTTTAAAGTCTAATTTATCAGAGATGAGAATTGCAACTCCTGCTTTTTTTTTGCTCTCCATTTGCTTGGTAAATCTTCCTCCATCTCTTTACTTTGAGCCTTTATGTATCCTTGCATATGAGATGGGTTTCCTTTATACAGCACACCGATGGGTTTTGGCTTTTTATCCAATTTGCCAGTCTGTGTCTTTTGATTGGGGCATTTAGTCCATTTACATTTAGGGTTAATATTGTTATGTGTGAATTTGATATTGCCATTTTGGTGCTAGCTGGCTGTTTTACCCATTAGTTGATGCAGATTCTTCATTGTGTTGATTCTCTTTATGATTTGGCATGTTTTTGGAGTGGCTGGTACTGGTTGTTCCTTTATATGTGTAGAGCCTCTTTCAGGAGCTCTTGTAAAGCTGGCCTGGTGGTGACGAAATCTCTGAGTACTTGCATGTTCACAAAGGATTTTATTTTTCCTTCACTTATGAAGCTTAGTTTGGCTGGATACGAGATTCTGGGTTGCAAGTTCTTTTCTTTAAGGATGTTGAATATTGGCCCCCTCTCTCTTCTGGCTTGTAGGGTTTCTGCTGAGAGATCTGCTGTGAGTCTGATGGGCTTCCCTTTGTGGGTAACCTGACCTTTCTCTCTGGCTGCCCTTAGTATTTTCTCCTTCATTTCAACCCTGGTGAATCTGGCGATTATGTGCCTTGGGGTTGCTCTTCTTGACGAATATCTTTGTGGTGTTCTCTGTATTTCCTGGACTTGAATATTTGCCTGCCTTGCTAGGTTGGGGAAGTTTTCCTGGATAATATCCTGAAGAGTATTTTCCAGCTTGGATTCATTCTCTTCGTCGCATTCAGGTACGCCTATCAAACGTAGATTAGGTCTTTTCACATAGTCCCACATTTCTTGGAGACTTTGTTCATTCCTTTTTACCCTTTTTTCTCTATTCTTGCCTTCCCGTTTTATTTCATTGAGTTGATCTTCGACGTCTGATATCCTTTCTTCTGCTTGGTCAATTCGGCTGTTGATACTTGTGCATGCTTTGCGAAGTTCTCGTGTTGCGTTTTTCAGCTCCATCAATTCACTTATATTCCTTTCTATTTTGTCCACTCTCATTAGCATTTCGTCAAATCTTTTTTCAAGGTTCTTAGTTTCTTTACATTGGGTTAGAACATGTTCTTTTAGTTCACACAAGTTTCTTACTATCCACCTTCTGAAGTCTGATTCTGTCATTTCATTACACTCGTTCTCCATCCAACCTTGTTCCCTTGCTGGTGAGGAGTTGTGATCCCTTTTAGGAAGAGAGGTGTTCTGGTTTCGGGTGTTTTCATCCTTTTTGCACCGGTTTCTTCTCATCTTTATGGATTTATCCACCTGTCGTCTTTGTAGTTGCTGGCTTTCAGATTGGGTCTCTGAGTGGATGTTCTGTTTGTTGATGATGAGGTTATTTCTGTTTCTTAGTTTTCCTTCTGACAGTCTGGCCCTCTGCTGTAGGTCTGCTGAGGTCCACTCCAGGCCCTGCTTGCCTGGGGATCACCTGCAGCAGCCTCTGCGCTTTCACTGGGAGCTGCAATCCTGAGTTGTTCCTAAATGGCCATCTTGGATCTACCCCCTCGGAAGGACAGTCAGAATTAATATAAATTTATTGGAAATAATGAAAGAGTTTAGCATAGTGGCTCGATATAAGAGCAATATGCCTAAGGCCCTGAGAACAATGACGAAATTCAGTCCAGCAATGGATACTGAAAATATTCTCTCATAATCAAGTTCAGTCTAAGTCAGTAATGTAGTTAGTTTTGCTATGAAAAATGATTTTACCTATATGAATTATAAATATTTAAGATTACATAAGGTGTCAAGGTTTAGAAAATATGTCCTAGATGATTGTGGGAATTCATTAAACATGGCTAGGAGTTACTAATGGTGCATAATTGTATTTAGTGTTAATCACCTCAAAATGAAAGAAAAATTATCTTGATTGAGTCCTTCTTTTTCCTTTCTCCTTAAAATACCATTTTGGTCTGCTTTCTTCCCCCTGAAGCTACATAGAAAGGCATAAATGACATACATGTGCTTCATATACTTTCAAAATCTAAGACTCATGTTTGCTTTTCAACACTCTTAACCACAATGTAACACTGCCTCAATAGATTAGATTGCTTAACCTCTCAATAAATTAGCTCATTCACATAACTATGAGACCACTAATGTATTTCCAGAATCATATCCTAAGAAATATTAAAGTTTACATTCTTCAGAATTTAAAAATGAAATAACAGAGGACCATTCACAATGACAGTGCCTGCCTCATGAACTAACTAAACTCATTAATCCACTTTTGAACTATAAAAATATACATTTTAATTAGGCCACAAAAATTAAGACAACAGAAATAATTAATTATAAGCAAGTATTCTAAAATAGCTTATTTTAATCAAATTGCACTTGATGAAGCATATCTAATGGAGTCCTAGCTCAACACTTTCCTTGTACATGCCAACTTCATGTTTGACATCACTGATATTGATTACATGGCTTACATCATTGACAAAGGACTTCTGACTTCAGCCTTAATTACAGCCTTCATTTTAAAACTATTAGCCTTTATTACCCACATATGCCCCACCAAGTTCTGGTATTAATGGATAATTTTTCTACTTAGAATGTCATTTCAAGCCTTATTACTTGATGATTTATTGTAAGACACAGACCTCTTGAGGTCCCTTAAAATTACTAAGAAATTCTGGAACATTAGTAAAATTATGACCATACTAAGAGTCTGACACATGAACAGACTTTTTCTCATAAAATAAATAACAAAAACTAAACTGAAACACAATTCCTAAATAGATGAAAATGCAAGTTTAAGCTTGAACTGTTTATGTCTCAGTAGCCATCTTCATCATAACACGATTTCATGAATAAAATAACGTTAGCACTAACTTTTGACTAGTTTCAAACTACTGTACAAAGTACACACATTTTCAAAAACATAGAGATGTGTTAACCTGGTATGCATATTAGTAAACAGTATTTACCCATTTCATTCAGATCAACTTTAAAATGTAACATATTAATACTATAATTGCACACTGATTTTAATTAAAGAGGATCTAATAGAAAAAGATAATTACAAAAGACTTTAAAAGAAAACTAAGAAAAATATGCAAATAAGTTTTTTAAAAGTAATTATTATAATTTAACCATTTGGAAAATAATTATTTTCCCCATATATTTAAATTAGTGAAGGGAAGCATTAAAGAAAAAAAAGCATTTGGGGCTAAAGTTGCTGTTAGTCTCTTCATAAATCAACTATAACTTAATGCTTATACCTGTGTTCGTTTTAAGTATTTTTCAATCAATAGTTAAACTCAATAAGAATGTACTATAAAAAATGTGTAAGGTTGATAATCTTGAAAGAGAAATGGATTATTGCAGATGATTAAAAGATGAAAAGTGGCAACAACATTTACCATTTGCTTCCTCTTGTATTTTAGGTTGATGATTTATTTGCATTTCTGAAAAAATAAAAGTGAAGTGCAGTTAATAATAGATCTGTCTGATGACATTGTAAGTGGGAAAAGAAGAAACGTGAGTTTAACTCTTTAACAGTGGCAAATCCTATATTGATTTTTAACTCTAAGTAGGGCATATAACAATTCTAAGACACAGCTTTACATATGTTTTTGTTTTTACTGTGAGGAGCACTATAAATCCAACAATAAAAGATAAATGATCAAAGGGATGTTCTGAGGAAAATTGGGGAATATTGTTCCATGATGTCCAGATTTAAGAAAATCAACTTGTACTTTCTTCTACTGATGGTTTCATTAATCCTCACCTTGAAGATGAAGTTCAATTTCTGAATGAATTATGCCCTGAGACATGAAAGGAAGCCATCTGAGAAACAAGAGAGAGAGAGAGGGAGAGAAAGGAAGAGAGAGGAGAAAAAAGAGAAAATTCGTTTCTGATTTTCTCTATTTTAAAATAAGGTTGATTCTGCACTAATTTTGCACACTAAATGTTAACTATAAAATTACTTTTTATATAGTTAAACACAATCCATCCTATTAGACACTCATCATATCACTAAGAATGGTACCATACCTGTAGCGTGGAGAATGAAATTGATACGTTGCTAACCCTGATAACCACCCACCTCTCCAGGTTTGGCAGTCCTCTCTCACTATCACCTGTAAAAGCAACTGGGGCTCCAGCAGAGCACTCCTAGTCCCAAGCTGGAGCAAAGGGCAAGGGTGGGTTTAAGATTTTGAGTGTGGTACCTGGGCCAGCCTAGAAAGTATGGCCTGCACATTGGTTGCAGGGAAACTTGGCACAGAAAAATAGGCTCCCTATTTTAATATTTCCTCTGTGAGAGTTTCTGTCTTGCTTTCACCTGGCTTCCTCTAAAATCTCTTTCTCAGTGTCTGCAAAAACAATATTATCATCAACATTGGTAAAAATATTATCATGTTGGAAAACATCCTTAGGGTGAGCTAACAGCTAATCCTGGCAGCTTTCCCCTAAACCACGTAAAAAGACTGGACTCAGAAAACCAGATTTACCATTTACTAGCTTTCTGATCTTACCCTCTTGAAGCTTACTTTCTTTGACTAAATTACCTGCCTCATAGCACTGTTGTGAAGCTGAAATGGAAAGTCATGTGTAAGTATTTTTTGCGGTATTACATGGCGTATCAATTTTATTATTATACCACAAAAACCACGGTTATTGCTATCCCACACACTTACACATGCTCTCATTCCTTCCATTCTTTCATCTATCCATTCAATAGATACTTAGAAAGTGCCTTGTGGTACAGGCATTTTCCTAAGTTCTGGGGCTACAAGAAGAACAAAAGAGAGAAGAAACCTGACCTGAGGAGCTTCCAGTGTAAAAGAAGTAAACAGATGTGTAAAGATATAAATGTAACAAAGTGTGGTCAGTGACTTAAATACAGATGTTACAGGAGCAGAAAAAGAGATTGACCAACTCAATGACAGGAATGGGGAAATGTAAAGGAATGAAGAACAAAAAAAATTCAACAAAGAGGTGATACTTGAGCTGAAGTTTGGATAATAAGTAGGTCAGGAAGGGCACCGTAGAAACAGACAACAGCACTAGCAAAGGTACAGAGTCCAGTGAGATTCCACATGGCTGATGCACAGGAGGCTGCTGGACAAGACGCGGTAGGAGCAGGGGTTGTGTATGGGTTACTGAAGGATCTGAGAATGTCAAGGAACTTAGAGTCTTAGAGTCTGAGCTATAGGACTGATGCCACCACACTAGCCTTGCAATCAGCAGAAGATGGGAAAGTGTGGGGTATAAAGGTGAACTGTGAGTTCACAGTCCTACCCAGCTGTCAGGATTATTCATCTCTCCATTTTTCCAAAGCTATGAGAAATATCATTTTCTTCTGACCACTTTAGCTCACAGTGTTCTTTCTCTTCCTCCTCTGGAACCTAATAACACACATACAACTTATTTTACACATTTAGCTCCTAATTATGCAATCTTACTTTATTGGTTATGTTCTAATTTATGTACCCCATCTTTCCAGCCACATTGTTATGTATGTCAAGAATTTACTTTACATGCCAGAATAAAGGCAGTTAGCTTCATATTTAAGAATACAGACTTTAGGGAGGGGCTCGGTGGCTCATACCTGTAATCCTAGCACTTTGGGAGGCCAAGGGAGGTGTATCACCTGAGGTTAGGAGTTTAAGGCTTGCCTGGCCAACATGGCGAAACCCCATCTGTACTAAAAATACAAAATATTAGCCAGGCATAGTGGTGCACACCTGTAATCCCAGCTACTCAGGAGGCTGAGGCAGAAAAATTGCTTGAACCTGGGAGGTGAAGTTTGCATAGGGCTGAGATCACACCACTGCACTCCAGTCTGAATGACAGAGCAAGATTTCATCTCAAAAAAAAAAAAAAAAAAATACAAAGTTTAAATTTCAAGTGGTGTCAGACTGCCTTGTTTCAAAACCTGGCTTCAACACCTATTACTTGTGCAATCCTGGCCCATGTTCTTAATCTTTGTAACCCTCAGTTTCCTCATTTGTAAATTATGGATGCCAATAGTACCTACACGAAGGATACAGAATTAAACGTACATACATGTATGACAGTAAAACAGTTACTGCTGCATTTTCTGACTGCCAAACACAGTGCCTTGTACATAGATGGTGTTACAGAAAATATATTTGGGGTGACTGCCAGTCAACCAACAACCATCCTACTTTGCTCAGATGTGCCATACAACAGCGGGCCTTGGATAGTGCAGCAAGTTCTTGCATTAGGACAAGGAAATTCCCCCAAAGCCAGTGAATAGATGGGAGAATTGGAGCAGTGTGGCTTGAGAGGCGCGATGATGACACTAAAGGAGTGGAATAAAAAGCCAGCAGGAGAAGATTGCTTGGCCAAGAACACTATCCATTCTCTGCAGCCATCAGCTAAAGAATGCCTAAAGCCCTAGGTCACCAGGAGGCTCCCTTTCACTGTCCTAGCTAGGAAACGCAGGCCAAGGGAAAACAATCTCTTAGTCTTTTAAGATTAGACAACTATGGAATGTGTTGGGGTGCTCCTGCCCTAAAACATGTAGGGTGTTTTGCTGAAGGAAGATGCATAACAAGGTAAGGAGTAGTACAGATTATATTTAACCTGAGATATATTTTAGATTTGGCAAGCATTCACATTGAAAATGGCGGAAGAAATATTTGAAGATTCTATATCTCCGTCCCATCCCCCAAAAAATGAGCAAGACTCATCCCTGCACCTCATTCTGTCAGTTTCCCACTGTCACTACTTGTCACTTTCGCACCAAAGAATGGTACAAACTGACAAAGAAGAGCACAGAAATCTGCAGCAGCACAAATACATGCTCAGAATAGCAAGAAATGATTAATAGTGGCCTCTTTCAGGAAAAAAATTCAGTAAAGTTTAACGATTGCTCACTGCCTCATGATAATTTTTATTATTCCCTTCTCCCTATAAAAATTGTATTTTACATTTCTCTACTTTATCAAAATTTCAACATCTTTTTTATCTATATCATTTATCATCTCCCCCCTTTTCCCAGAAAGGGAAAATAAAACCATTTGTACATAGGCTGAATTATTTCGAAAATAAATAAATGCATAAATTATTTTTAATGAGATATCTGAGTATGTTACAGATGGAACTCATGCAAAGATTAGGTGACCTCTAAGGTTTCTTCCAACTTGGGATTCCATTATGTTTTCTATCCATCATCCTTATCCCCTCCCTCCCTTCCTTCCTTTCCCCATTCCTATCTATAAATATTTGCTAAATCCATATTTGGTACAAGAAACCATACTGAACAATAAAGACAAATTTATGAGACCCTAGCCTTAAGAAGCATATCATCTGGTACCTGAGACAAACACGTTCACAAACGATGGCAGTGAATGACATTATGTAGCAAGGATTGCACAGAGGTCTACGTCATGCCCTGGAGGAATTTAAAGAGGGTAAGGATGAGCACATTTCCGGCTGGGCAAGCAGAGAAAGCTTTATGGCATGGAATAACATTTTATCCTGGGCCTGAGGGATAAGAATTTCAATAAGCAGAAGAAAGAATAAAATGAGCTAAAACAAGTGAGAGAAAAGAGTAGCAATATCCCTGGAGAATGCCTAGGGACAGAAGCAAAACGTACTCTACTGGGGAGAATTGGAAGAAAAGCCTAGAAAGGTAAATGGCCAAGGTAAGGGGATAATTCATTTTTAATTCACCACAAACCAACACCTTCAGACAGAGCTGGCCTAGGTGTAAAAGTTTTCTTGTCAACCGTACTTACACCGAAGAAGGATGCTGTTTAAACAGGGCTGCCCCTGCTTGTTTTCCTGACCCTCTTCACAAATGATATACTCAGCTCGTGATTTACTCACCAACTGACTAATTTAGCACACAATTCCTGAGCACCTACTATGTTCTAGTATTTGTCCTGTGGACACTGAAGGACTTAATTACAACCTCCTAAGAGCATGTGCATCGTGTTTGATTTTCTTGGAATAACCGCCAGAGTTGCCACAGGACAATTAAGCAATTATTATAATAATGGGATGGTAGAGGGGCGATTTTTCAGCCTGGCTTCCACTTAAGAATCTCGTGCATGGAGATGTGGCCCTCCTGGTGTGTGAGGCTGCAGTGACAGAGCAGCAAAAACTCCCCTCTCTGACAGGCCGTCAAGGCGGAGCCCCCTTTGGTCATGATTGGTCAACTAGCCCTTCAGCTTTCAAGACTGAGATCCTGAGACAACTGAATCACATTTTGCTTAAAAATCTATACCAGTGGGACATGTCTTTTTTTATTTTTTGAAACTCATGGTAATTCTAAGAATCACTCTTTGGCTCTTTGTTATCATTAACACTTAAAAATGAGAATTAAGTGGCAATTTTGTTTACATATGTCTTAGTGAGGTTAAGATACAGTTAAGCCTTTTAAATTTTGTGTCCTAATTCCAAATCTGTCCTTTAATATGACTTCCATTTGGGCTTATAGTGTCTTGATTAATACATGCACTTTGGTTTAATTTATTGCACATGTAAATTTAACCTATTCTATTTCAGAAACAATGATATGAGCTAAAAGTAAAAATATAAGACATCAGCCCAACCTTGGGGAAAAGTGTACTGAGCTAGAGAAGTAGGATAGACACATAAACACACACACATAATTTAATGTAGCAAATGCTGAGTTAACGTCACATACCTTGTGAAAGGTGTACAGGAAAATTAGTTTCCCAACCTGTGGCTTCAGGAAAGATCTCCTGGGAGAGGGGACACATCTTTTGTCAACTTACCAGTAAATATACCCATGAAAGCCTACAGGGCTCCAGGCACCAGGGAATGGCCAAGAGTTAGGTAAGCTCAGATCCAACAGCACCAACTGAGAACACAGTGAAGGCCAGTGAGGAGCAGAGAGGAACGAGTTTGCTAGGCCCTGGCTGAGCTGTGGGCCTGTCGTGTGGCCAAGGCCAGCTTTTGGCTGCAAGAGGTCCCCCAGAGTGTGATCTCAAGGATGCATCCAAGGCCTTTAGTTTGGCTTGCCCGAAGGCCAGGCTTACATGATTTTTTCAGTGGAACAACAGACTCTTTTTTTTCAACAATTAGTAAGAAGGTGCTGAGGGCTGTGAAAAGGGTGTGGGTCTGGAGTGGAGGTGGCACTCCACCTACCAGAGGTATTCAGGCTTTGCTGATAGTCTATTCTATCTGTAGTGGAAAGCTTTTAAAATCTTCTTTCCTTATACTTTGCACAAAGGAAATAATCTCAACGTTTCTCAAAAAAAAAAAATATTAAAAGTCAAGAATCCTGAATAGAAATGAGATGGGAACACTTTAAAGGTGTTAGCTGCAATGTCAACTCTACAGAATGCTGTGCAGCATCTTGTCCTTATCCCTCAGGTGAGTGTGCCTCAGGGTCACTCTGACCACAATTTGGTTTTGGGAGGACAAAGCTGGTCATGCTCCCCTGCCTTGATGAGTCAAGTTAGATCATTCTAAAAATATGAGGTATTTGTAATTATTTGCATTTAACTTTTCAATTTCTGCATCTACAAATTTTCCTTCTATTTAGAATTTCCTTAGGTAGGGCCTTTATTTCAAATAATTTGCTTCCGCAAGCTCATGTCAATGTCACTTCCCAAACCAGTCAGGGGTGATGGAAGGAAACACTGAGAGGCTTTTGACCACTCCTTGTCTCCAGGCTCTCTAGGCCAAGTAGGTTATGAAGTGTATATTGTAAATGGCATTGTTTCTATCAAAAGATAGATGCTTATTTTTAATGATTTCACATTCAAGTCAAGGCTCATATATATACACATGTATACAATATTTCAAGTTTGGTAACAGAAAAATCTGGATATTCCCTAATTTAATACTAAACAGTACATTACAGAATCCACTCAGAAAGTATACTGGATTAAATAGTGTTCCTCCAAAATTCATGGCCACCGAGAACCTCAGAACATGACCTTGTTTGGAAATAGAGTTTTTACCGACATAATTAGTAAAGATGAGGCCATACTGGAGTAGGATGGGCCTAGTCCACTGACTATAGTGTCCTTACAAAGAGGCAAGAAACCCAGACACACAAAAGGAATATAGCCACGTGACAACGGAGCAGAGGCCAAAGTGATGCAGTTGGAAGCCAGGGAAAGCCAAGGATGGTCAGAGCCCAGCAGAAGCAGGGAGGGTGAGGAGGACCTGTTTCCCAGGCCTTCAGAGACAGCAAGCCCCAATGACACCAGGACTGTGGATCACTGGCCTCCAGAACTGCAAAAGGATTCATTTCAGTTGTTCAGTGCTATCAAGTCTGTAGCAATTTGTTACGGCAGCCACAGGAAGCGAATACAAATGGTAAACAAAAATATTTGCATTAATTCATAAAGTCAGTTGAATGTCTGCCTTATTCAAATACAAATTTTGCTTGCTGCAAACCTCAAATAGCCAAACCTGCAGTGTAAATGGTAGAAATTTAGTGGTCTACACCCCTATCTATATTAAATGTACAAAAGACAGAAAAATAATACCTTCAGGCATAGAAATAAAATAAAGCCATAAGGATGTGGGTGTTCAGTTGAAGAGGGAAAAAGGAGGATGCATGCACTTGCAGACAGCCTCTGTGATGCACAGCAGAAGCCTCCTCCTGCGACTCTGCTTTGGGTCTCATCTAAGCATTTCCCCCGAGCCCACAAAAGGAACAAGCACCCGGTGGTCTTTCTCTCTGCCCTAATTCAGCTGTGCTATACTGTAAATTCTTGTTCTCTGAGGAAGCTCTAAGGAACATGATTGAGATTTTCTTTCCTTTTCTCTTCTGTGATGTGCACCTGAGCATTTTGGCTGCCTGCACCCCAGAACTGACTAGCCACAATGAACACACCCAGCATCACACCCTACCCAGCTCCCCGCCCCAGGACTGTCCAGTCCAGCCCGCATGTACCCACGGCTCTCCCTTCCCCTCAGAACAGCCTTCCAGGTCCCATGGACACTGACCTTCACCTCACATGCACAGGAAAGGCTCTGGGAGCACAGAAGTAACTATAAGTGGCTTCAGAATGGCCTTTATCTGCAGTAGAAAGGAACCTACTGTGCCCCAAGTTCTGTTCCTGGTGACACACTCTTCTGCTTCTTTAATAATGAGGGAAATAGGACCTGCCCAATCTCTTTATAGCTACAGAATAGTAAAGAATTATTTTTGCAACTTACTTTCTTCATCAGGGTATTTTATGAATGAGCACCAGCCACCATTTCTTAAGGACTTACTATGTGTAGGGCATTAAATATTAGCATTTAATATGTCATATCTGATACATTACTTTTTATTGTTCAATATATTTTGTAACTAAAATTCTTTCACATGCAACCCGTTGAAATTATAATAATAAAGCTCTCACTTATGTTCCTTCTTGCAAAGGAGGCTACGGTGGCACAGCACAAACAAGAAGTAAGGTAGTGCAAGGGCCAGGTGCCATGGCTCATGCCTGTAATCCCAGCACTTTGGGAGGTCAATGAGGGTGGACTGCCTGAGGTCAGGAGTTCGAGACCAGCCTGGCCAACATGGTGAAACTGTCTCTACTAAACATACAAAAATTAGCTGGGCGTGGTGGTATGTGCCTGTAATCCCAGCTTCTTGGGAGGCTGAGGCAGGAAAATCGCTTCAACCCACGAGATAAAGGTTGCAGTGAGCAGAGATCAGGTCATTGCACACCAGCCTGTGTGACAGAGCAAGACTCCGTCACAAAAAATATAGTAAGGAAGTGCAGGAAATGATGGGTGGCAACGTGAAATGTATGTGTAGACATGAACGTGGCAGTGAATGCATCTAAATTATGCACCAGGAAATTTCATATTTAAACAAATCAGCTAAATTAATGTGACAAAGTATATCAGAACATAAAATGAAAGTGCTGGATGTAGCATCTCTACCTCTTCTGATACGTGGAATAAAATAGAGCTGCCACCAGTGCCCCAGAGATGCCTGTGAGCTGTGGGTGGGAGCAGGCTGGGAAATGACACCCAAGTCCTCTTAGTGCTACGTGTTACTCATCACACGGGGGTGCCTGTGCTGTGCTAAGTTCTGAGTACACATTGGGAGAAGAGAAAAATTCTTTCTTGTTTAGCCAATTAAGTCATGCTACAGGCCAAATTGGAATTGGAACTTGAAGGATAGACAGGATTAAAATGGGGAGAACAGAGCAACAAAAGGCCCTCCTGGGTGAAGAATAGCACTCCAGGGGACAGAAGCAGAGTGGAACACAACTTGTCTAGTTAATGATAGGGGTCTAATTTCACTAAGATCTTGCAAGAGGACAGCTATACAAACACATTGGAGGGGGAAATACAGAGTCAGATGTTGTAAAGCCTTGAATGGAAGTTCTTTTTTGTATTGCTTTTTGGGTAGGCAACAGGGATTACTGAAGGTTTTTAAACAGGGGAGTGATGTGGTTAAAATACAGCTTTTAGAACATTATTTTCCACCACATTTTTCTTGAAAACTTTTTAGGCAAAACTATACAATAAAATACTAAAAAATGAATTCAAAATAAAACAAAGGAGAAATGACGGAAGAAAAGATAAAGTCAGAATGACGCTAATAAGTACCGTAGAAGGGCTAGCTTGGAAGGTGGGCAGCAAGGCTGGGGAAGAAAGACAGGGAAGACAATTGGGAGATGACTGCGATGAGCTGGTCTTGAGGAACCAAGGGCATCAATCAGGGCAGAGGTAGCAGTAGGAGAAAAGAAAGGATTAATTAAGCAGACACTCTGAACAAGGAATTGACTGAATTTAATGGTTAAAAGGCAAAAAGAAGAGGGCTACTGTGGATCTCACAGCTCCTGTGCATCTGCAGTCAGCTCCACTCATCTTGGGTGTTGGCAGTTTTTAGTGGCATGCCTTTAGGATTTTTAGTCGAATTGCCTCATTATTTTTTGCTTTTTGCTTAGGACTTGAAGTTGCAATTTTCTTGGCCAAATCCAGACCCCTGAATTTCCCCTTACCCCTGTTTTGCCTGTACTTTGTTATCTCATTTCCTGTTGATTACCTATTTGGAAAAAGAGGCTACAGGCAGCCCTCGATACTGAAGATTCAAATTTTCAAAATGGAACCCCAAGTTTCTCCTTCCTATGTCCAAACAGATTGGGTTTCTACTCAGTTCGTGAATCTGGGGCCCAGCCTCTTCCCTGTAACCTAGAGACCAAACAATAATAAACATGATTGCTCATCTAGCCAAAGCTAAACATTTTCTTGAGAAATAGCAAGTCTCAGCAAAGAGCCAACATGGTGAAACCCTGTCTCTACTAAAAATACAAAAATTAGCTGGGCATGGTGGTACACGCCTGTAATCCCAGCTACTTGGGAGGCTGAGGCAGGAGAATCACTTCTTCTTGGAAAAACAGTGACATTTTCTTAAGCAAGAAGGTATGGGATTTCTATGAGGAGATTTCAAGAAGGAAGTATATGTGGGACCTGTGTCTCAAGCCTGGCCTGTAAGGGCCAGGTCAGGAATTCAGAAAGCTGCTTTCAGGACTGATTCACATGGGGCTCAAGGGAAAGTCTAACTTATCTACAGTTTAATCTTTGTCTTTCTTACATTCTGTTCTGAAAGTTCTTCTCTGTAAAATTCTCCACACTTAATTCCCTTATGAAAGTGTTGTTAACACTACAATTTTAGTAACGTAAAGAAACCAACAGTTAAACAAATATTCTATTTATGTAAAAATTTCCAGTATTAAACTTTTGGTCTTTTGTGACACACAGAACATTGTGGTAATAAGAAATTATAAGTCTTCCTTACAATGCTTAGCAAAAGATTGTTTATTTAAGCAATCAGTGAGTGATACATGATGTGGAATCCTGACTTAATGAAACAAACCTGTGATCTAAAAGATATACACACACACACACACACACACACACACACACACGGCATCATCCACAGTGCAGCATCTTACCTTTGACAGGTGAAGACGTACTCGGCTGTGGTGCCGGGCTCTCTGACTATGACTTTTTCACAGTACCAGTACTGTGATTTGTCACTGGCCTCACAGCGCAACAGCACCTTCTGCAGTTTTCCAAGTGACACTGCGGCTACTTGAAATTTATCAATCTAGTACAGGAGACAGAGAAAAAATCCCACAGAAATAACTAGTCTGACGCATGACAAATGCAAGCAATAATAATAGCCCAGTGACTGCCAGAAGCAGCACAATACCTTAGAAGAGATAATGTTACTACAGTTAGCATCAAAAGGGGCAATGTGGTAGGAAAAATAAGCAAATTACTTTTTATCTATTAAAAATATACTTCTGGCTGTTTTGTCGCTTTTGCAGTTTTATTTTCTCCATTTGTAGTAGCATCCAGAGTAACAAAGGAACAAATCCCAACACAAAGGCTTTTCTCTTGTTAAACCCTTACCCCGAGGAGCAGTTCATTAAGGCATCAGGTTGACAACCACGCAGCCTAATGTAGAGCACGTTTCCTTTCTATGAGTGCTGATATACTTTGAGACATGTGGGACAAATTTTCTTTCTCCTTCCTTCCTTCCCTTCTTCCTTCCTTCCCTCCCTCCCTTTCTACTACAATTTTAGTAATGTAAAGAAATCTTCCTCCTCCCTCCCTCCTCCTTCCCTCCTCCCTCCTTCCTCCCTCCTTCCTCCCTCCTTCCTTCCTCCTTCCTCCCTCCATCCCTCTTTTTCTCCCTTTTTCCCTCCCTCATTCAATACATCTTTCCCCTGCATCTTCCTCTGTAGATGAAAATAGAACATATTCTTGGGTTTGTTGTAAAAAAGCAGTCTGGAATCCTCACTCCTAAACAGAATTAGTTTGTTATGTCAAAAATACACTGGCATTTCCAGAGAGATTCAGGACCTGAAGTCAGTGCTATACTGATTGAAATAAAAAGAACTCCTTCACACATTACTCCCTCATAGACTGTTGTTGAGAATAGCTATCCTAAAGTTATCTGAGGAAAAGGTCATGAATTTAGGTAAGTCTGAAAAGTTACCAGAAATGACAGTTGACTGTTAGCCACAGGTACTCTATAGTAAAAAATGTGACTCTAGTATCGCTTGTATTGCCTATGTTGGGAGTTGTCTTAACAGCTCCCTGCATTGTTATCAGATTAAATTTCAATTTGAAATGTGAAGACACACTACCTGAGTCTCAACTATTGGCTCCATGTTGTTGATGGAAACCTCTTGTGGCATCCAGACCAAAACCATTTACTAGTCCAGTAATGACGGTGCTGTAAACCAGATTATGAGTATTTATGCATCTTCTCATGTGTACACGGACAATCTCAGTGTCACTATTCTGCATTCTCAGCATGCCTTTACAACAGACATTTCATGAGGCATGTCACCTGTTGTAGCAAATGCAAGTGATGCCCCATCTCATGTCCTTTGGGTCCATTTCTAGCTGCATCTGCTGCTTGATAGACAGTTTAGGTGTGCTAACAGCTTTCTATCTCAATCCTCTAACTCCTGCTTCTGTGCCTGAGGGCTTCCCTTGGTGGGACAGATCTGAGGGATGTTTCACAGAGTTTCTCTGAAGGTCTCTAGCAAGAAAAAGGAGCCACAGCAGTAACCAGCTCACTAATGTCCCCATATTGGGTTTTCTCCTTTCCCGCCTCACTGTTCCCATTCCTTCACTTCTCAAGTGCTTACTGGGATTATCTCCCAAATAAATGGCTTGCACTGAAGTCTTTGGTTCTCAGTCTGCTTTAGAGCAAACCCAAATACCTTAAGGTCTGGAAAGACTGACTGAGTCAGCTTTCTGGTTTCTTCTTGTATCTTAAAGTAACTTTAGGTTTGAATACAGAATTAAACTGGGTCTGTTACATGTATTGCTACCTTTTATCATCCTGACAGGACGCCTTGTAGAGAACATGACAACTAGCCCAATAAGTGGTTTATGATGTGAGTTGTGGCTGGTATGAGCAAATTCTGATAATGAAACTCTCAGACTATTACCACAGTCTCTTGACTACAAAACTCTTGAAATTATTTGGCATTTCCCTTACATCCCAATCACTGAGGAAAATAACAGAAAATGTAAAATCAAAAATGAACCAGAGAAGAAAAACACTTTTACATCTTTGATTCTAAACTTCAAAACAGATACCACTAAATCCTCACTGTACTCTTCTTTATACACTGATTGCAACTATATCTCCTACCCAATTTTAATTTCAGTCCATAAATACACCCTCCCTATCGTCTGGAAAATGCTAAACACAATGATGAACTGAGGAAGATCAATCATGAAGATGACTTACAAAATCTCAGTAGGTAACATCCCATGATACAGGACTGCTGCAAAATGATACATGCTGGCGGCCAACTAGCAGGCAGCCAGGGGACAGGAAGCCTCTACCATTTATCCTCCAGTGGTTGAATGAAAGAGTCTGGGGCTGATGCAAAAACCAGCAGGATTCTGTAGATCACTTCACTGATCACTTAGCATAATATTAATAATAATACCATGGTATCTAAAACTGTTTCTGCATCAAATTAATAATTCATTCATGACAGCAAAAGTTAGACCTAATTTTGCTTTTGTCTCACCCATAGCAGAACTAGCTTTCCTATTCATTCTGATGAGAGCTTTCGTATAATCAACAGTGACAAATAAAATGTATAGGTGAGCTTTAAGATAGCCAACGTTTCATAATGTTTCACAAACTACAACAAAAGGTCTGAAAAACAGCACTGGTTTCAGGAGTCTCTCTTCCTTTAAAATATGCCTTTATATTACATAATCCCCAAACTTAATTTCAGATCCTCAAATAGTACCTTCTTTCCATATACAACAAAATAACTTAATAATATTCTGTAACTTCTCAAAGAACTAATATATAGAAAGACTTATGCTCGTCTATAAGGACAAAAGGAAATAAGGAAGGGCTTAAGTGTCAAAATAACACACTTGGCTCCACTCAAGATGTTTTAAAGATTAAAGGCCAATGTGTTATTTATTATATGAAATATAGCATAATGGCATTTCTATGGCCTGCTGTTTTAAAATAATGCCTTGTAACTTTCAAGCCTGAGACAGCACACACACACACACACACACACACACACACACACACACACACGTATATTTCCTCATCTTTTCAGTTCATTTCTTTTCTTTTTCTCACACGATCACTAATTTTTATATCTTCTCTTTGTTCTATTACTTACTGTTGGGTTACTTTGTCCCATTTTTCTTGCAAGAACAACTTCCAAAACAAAGCACATTAGGATGTCAGGTCAGGAAAATGTGTTAAAGATGTCTTAAAACTAAAATTTGAGGAGTACCAAGCACCTTTGAAATTTTAAATCATATATGGACATCTTGAGAGAGATTGTTAAGAATCTGGGAAATTATTTATATGGACTCACCTGTCCTCTTTGAAATTTTACTGGCATGTTAGATTTGTGCAGCAGTCTGAGGCCAGAGTCTCCCCTCTCCCCAAAGAGACAAAGGAAAACCTCGGACTCCGTTTCTGCATGCTTCAGCTGCCCAGTGTAGACGTCAACCTGATATCTGACTACTGACAAAGCGACAGTGAGAGAAAACAAGAGGAAATACATTACCTTGGAATCCACACAAACAGAGCCCAGATCAATACGTTTTCAGGTTATAGTAAAATATATATATATCATATATATATTTTGATGTGAGTTGTGAAATAATGACTATCTCATATGGTTAGTGTGAATATTAAATGAGATTATATATAATTATATTTATCATAAAATATGTATGATAAATATATCATATATATATTTTATGATAAATATATATCTCATATGGTTACTGTGGATATTAAATGAGATTATATGTAATTATGTTTATCATAAAATATATGATAAACATATATCATATATATGATAAATATATCATATATATTTTGCTATATATATATATATATATATATATCTCATATATATATGAGAGAATTCCTCTAATCTGAACTTCTGTGTCTATTGACTTTTGAGCTTCAATTATTTTTAATTACAAATGGGCATTTTTACACTATGAACAAATGGCTACAAGTTTACTGCTTTTTCAGAAAGAGAAGCAAAAGATTTTTTAAAAGGTTGTTCTATATATGACATAAGAGGACATTTTATGCTTAGTATTTTAGTGGTAAAGGTGACTGTTATTGTGCATTATGTTTATAGTTTAAAATGATGTAAGGTTTGATGAGGAAAGAAATCAAATGAGGAGGTAAGCTGGCCCCAGGCGAAGCTAGGTGAGTCACAGTCATGGCGTTTCTTGTTTCTTACAGCCTCAGCCTCTGTGACTGTAGCTGGGCCACGAGAACAATTTTGAGATTACGTTTAATCTCAGATCCACCAGCAACTCATGCTGTGACACTGAAAAAGTCCTTTTCAAGAGTAAAACAACTCTTTTAGAAGCAGGAAATATAGTCTGTTACAAAATAGTTTAGAAGCAAATTTAAGCAACTACCAAAGAGTTTGTCTATGGAATAGATTCTACTGAAGATTAATAAAACACGTGGAAAAATAGCTTGTCCTCCTTTTACTACAGGAAGTTCATGGACAACATCTCCATCTGCCTGGATCTGAGACAGCCACACGTTTGCTGCAAAATCTAGGATCTTCTTGCTTTTCGTATGTTGCATGGTCACCTGGAATTAGAAGAAGAAAATGACCAAATTGGGTGATCCCCAATTTCTCAAAGAATCTGCAATTTGAAATGGACCCCAGGGGTTGCAAAAATTCACTGCACACTCTGACGACGGCGATAGTGGTGACGGTTGTTAGTAGTGGTAGTAGTAGGTTGGTGCAAAAGTACTTGCCATTTTGCCATTACTTTTAATGACAAAACCACAATTACTTTTGCACCAACTTACTAGTAGCAGTAGCATCAGTTGCTTATTAGGCAATTTTTATTTGCCACATATTACGCTAGGTGGCTTATTTTAATTATCTTTCAACCATAACCAATCAGACTGGTAAAATTATTTCAATCTTATAGATAATAAAATGGAGGCTTGAAGATTTGAAACAGATTCTAGCAGATTCAAAGCTCTCAATTTCACCTGTGGTAGTGATTTTTAAAAAAGCAATCTAAGAGAACTCCGAAAGAGATTTTGTGTTCACATTAGTCACCAAAGCATGCAATACATCAGAACTTGAAAAAAAAATTGAATGCCTTTTAAGTGTATTTCTAACATCTGTAGGCTCTAAATAAAGCCCTAGTTGCCATATCCCAAATGCCTGCACCTTCCAGCATGCAGGCAGCTGCCTTTCCCCTAAGCCCAGTGAATCTTCTACAGACCCCTCGTCAGCCTTCCCCTTTGGTAGCTGTTCCATACAAAGGCTCATTCCCTTCATTTTCACCTTCACATGCCAGCAGACTAGCAGAGGACTCCCAGAAGTAACTGCACTATTGTTTGCCTTGCCTCCTAACACAATAGATAAAAATGTCCTCATCCTTTTAAGATTCCAGCTAATTTTCTAAATAAGTTCCGGTCCCTCCTCACTTTCTTTTGCCTCCTGGCCTTAGCAGCAGGTGCCACCATTTCTTAAGTGGCTTATTCTTCCAGCTTGCTGCTGTTCTTGCTCTCCTCCAACCCTGCCTTTAGCCTGTTTAAAGAGATTATTTTAAAACAGAAATCTGATCATTTTGCACACTGCATACAACTTTTTTAACAGTCCTTCCTACAGTATAAAATCCCAAATCCTCAATACAATGAGCAGTTCATGGTCGGGTCATAATCTTGCTAGAAACTTCTCCCTCATGTGCTATGTTGTAGTTGGACTGATCTGTTCATGGTTCCTCGCCTGGCCACATTGCCTCTCATGTCAGTTTTCACATACACTCGTAACTCTGCTTAGAACAGCTTTCATTCCGATTCATTACCATGATGAGTCTGCCCATCCTTCATAGCTTATACATAACCTCTTCCAAGGAGTGTTTTGTGAGCCCCAAATTTGGTTCAGCAAGCCTCCCCACTCATGATTTAGCAGCTAATGTTTGACTCACTTGAGGGAAGGGACCATGTCCTACCCATGTCGATACTGCCTCAAGCTTTCACAAGGCAGTTCTTAGGTCGTTTTTTGAATGAATGATTAAATGAATAACTACATGAAACAGGTATTTGTCAGCACAGGTTACAGACTAACTCAGCGCACCTGATCATTAGTGAGTGATGATTGTATCTTACTTGCTCCAGAAAAGAGGTCTTGAAAGGAACACCAGACAGCTAGAAAAACCATGACCAAAGTCTAGCTCTGGCATTTCCAACTGACATGAGAAATCATGTAACTACTTTGAATATCAGTTTTCTCATCTTTAAAATAGAAATAATGACTATCTCATAGGGTTACCCTGGATATTAAATGAGATTATATGTAATAAATGTGTAAAACCTTATATGAGCTATATACATACTTCCTATTAACATTAGCAACATACACACACACACACGCACACACATAGATTAATATTAAAAAGGTTAATATAATATATTCTACTGAACTTTGAAGTGTTCTTTCTGGATGATATCATTCTTTATGCAGACAGGGGCCACTGTCTCTGTGAAGTTTGCATGTTTTCCCTAAGTCTGCATGAGTTTCCTCCAGGTCCTCCAGCTTCCTCCAACATCCCAAAGCTCTGCATGTTAGAGGAACTGGCGTGTCTACAATGGTCCCAGTGTGAGAGAGTGTGGGGCTGTGTGTGAGTGAGTGCATGTGTGTGGGTGTGGGTGTGGGTGTGAGTGTGCCCTGCAATGGGATGATGGCATGGGCAGTTCCCACCCTTGCACCCTGAGCTGCTAGGACAGGCTCTGCCCACCCACAACACTGAACTGGCATAAGCAGGTTGAAAAATGAAGAAATGAATAAAAATGATTATCAAATAATAATTTGTAATGTCTATAATAATCATACAAATGTACAATAAACAATTAGAGGAAGAAAGGGCTCAGTCAGTTGCCATGTTTGTGATGGTTTTTGAACTATATGGTGGGTGAAGGTGGTCCTGACAATTCCCCTTTGCAAACATTTATTCCTTGATTTAACTTACCATAACTGCGGCTGCTATCACTCACTGATTCACCAAACATGGGCTAAAAACTTTCTTGTTTTCATTAATCATTATTAAATTTATGTATAGTTCACATTTATTTCAATAGTTAATATTTGAAGTGTTTTGGACTTTAGAAGTTTGGTGATGTTTTTGGGACCAGAAATATGCTCTGGAAATTTAACTCTTGTTATTAGCTGACAGACATTGTAGGTTAAAAAAAAAAAAAAAAGGAAAGAAAGGAATTTAACCCTTTTTTATATTGGTTAGCCTATGGTAAATTAGTTTCGTTATACCAAGTTTTGCTTGAAGTCATAGTTTCTGAGAACCTACAACAATGTTAAGTGATTACAAGGTCATACTACCTAAAACTTCAACAGGTTCTTCTTCTACATTAACCTCTGAATGTAAATTGGCAAGATGCCTCTGGTTTCTGAGGCCCCACCATCCCCCCAACCTTAGAAGAGCCCACTGATAAGAGAGAGCCTCATGGATTTGACTTAAGTGCAGTCCCACTAACACCACTGCAAAAGCCTTCATGGTAAGGGCTCTAAATGAGTTTCATTTACCTTCAAAGTCATGATGTCTCAAAACAGAAAAACAAAGAATCTAGGTAATCTCCAGTTGTGTTTGTTTTTATTTTCACAAAATAATTTTTTCAATTGTTAAATTAGTAAGAAGGACAAAATTCCAGGACAACCACGATGTTTAAGTCCAGTTTTATGATAGCTAATGGCAGGACTCAGTAGAAGTCATGTGACAAGTGAAACAAACCTGGGTTTGAATTACAAGACCTTGGTTTATGTCTTGGCACTGCTACTTACCAGGTATATGGCCTTAACCATTAGCCACTGAAATAAATGTGAGCTATGCATACATTTAAGAAAGATTAATGAAAACAAGTATGAAAGTTTTTTACCTCATTTTTTTGTGGATCAGTGAGCAACAGCAGTCTTGTGATGTGAGTTAAATCAAAGATTAAATGTTTTCAAAGTAAAAATTGTCAGAACCACCTCCTCCCACCATGCAGTTCAAAAACAAACCATCACAAACATGGCAGCTCACTGAGCAGTTTTATAAAAGTTCCACATGAGGATCTGTCATCTTCAGGCCCGCAATTTGCAAAACTGGCATCATATCTCACCAAGTTGTAAAGTGCCTTATGTAAGATCAAAATGCCTTTGGAAAACAGTTTGTAAACTGTAAATGATTAGACATAGGAAGTTATTTCCCAAAGCAGAATTTTCTCAAGAATGGGTGGTGATACCTAGGAATAGTGTAAGAGGGCTTGATTTCAGAACATCTAATTTTCCAGTTAACAGTAAGAGAGTAATTTTTTGTGTCTAGAAGTAAAACCACTTCTTTCTAGATCCACATGCTAGCTATGTGATATGGAAATTGCCTAGTGCTCCAAACTTCAATGTTCTCCATTGGGATAATGACAGTATCTACTTTGCTGTGGCATAAACATTAAAAGTGATCATGTATACCATGAGTGCTCAACACGTTTATTGTTATTAATAATAATTGTATCAAAATTAATCTCAGAGATTAGAGATCAGAATTCTTAACAATTATTTGGAATTGTTTGTTGTTCCTCACTCTTCAACATCCTCCTAAGAGACTGCACAAGAAAAAATTTAGCCACTCAATTGTCTATTACCAGAATGCAAAATTCTACTCCAATTCCCTGACTCCTACAGTACTTAGGAGACCTGACCATGACCTGCTGGAAAGACAACTAATGGCCTCCATTACCTCTCCTCCCCTTAGCAAATCTGAAGTATCTTCTCCTGCTTCCTCTCTCCTGGGCCCCTCCATAAATTCTCTATCCCATCAGTCAAGGAGTTCATAAACAAAAGGAAAAATGTCTAACTTTGAAAAAAGAATCCTCCAAAGCTTTGGAATTCCAAAGCTGTCCTCTGAGCCAGGTCTCCCATGCGTCCCTCCTCCCAAGGAAGCTCTCCAGCACTTCTAATCTCCTGGGTTCCTGTGCAATCCTTGCCTGCTTTCCCTAAAATGACTCGTATTCTGGTTCTTTGTACCTGAGAGGAGAACTTTTAAGAAAAAGAAGACCATTCCTCTTTAAACTGTAGGGACTGGCACTGTCCCAACTCCTCTCGAAGGCTATATCTCTTCTTTCATGTCCTCCCCTGAGACCTTCCTCTAGCTGTTCTTAGTGGCTGTCTTTAATGTCAACCTAGATAGCAATGGAGCGAGGATCAGGTCCAGCTGGGTCAGAAGGAGGGTCATCACTGTAACCGAAAGTCTCAGGGTTTTGAGGGCAGAGTGAGCCAGCTGCCCTCTGTCCTTAGCCTCGCTCCACAACCTGACTAAATGTAATTAATAACCAACAACAATTGACACCCTCTGTATTTGCATTCTACCTTTTTATAAAACACCCTTCACCCATTTTATTTAATCCTAAACAAAATAAATAAAAATAATCTTATCTCTTCTTAGAGGAGAAATGATATAGAACCAGAGTCAACAAATACTTTCTGAGAGCTACCCATGTGGCCAGTTTTCTGCTGGACACTGGATGTAAGATAAACACCGGATATAAGACAAAGAATACATTAGGATGAGAAAGATTGAGAAAAAAGTCCTTTCAGAAATCCTGCTCTGAAATATCATAAACCTTTGTTCTATAAAACAAAAAAAAAGCAATATTTCTACTCTCATTACAGATTCCATAAACACAAAGTTTTTTTCTGAAAAAATAAAGGCAAATAGTCACCAACACATTTGTTGAACACAAACAGTACTCTATAAGATCTGGTACTGAGGATGGTGGATAGGGCACTCATGTCAGTCATTAGCATATTCTATGCATAGCCAGAAATATGAAAATGTAGGAAGGTTTAAATATATTCACAGAGAATGCTTTAAGTGTTCTTGCAAACAAGACACAAAGTCAAAGCTTGACTCCAAGTGTCCTTATTTCTCATCCTGTGCCTTGTGATAACACAGTATTTGTTACAAGGACTGTACAAGGGGACCAACCATGGTATTTACAACTGACTGAGGGACTATCAAATACATGAATTTATCTTTGGTTCAAATAAGCTGGCACAACTTTGAGAATGTTTCTATAAACTACTGGAGTCTTTTGAGATTAAACATTTGCCTGGAGATTTTGTGAGAAGAAGCTGGTGCTTCCTGCTGTTCACTGAACTAGAAAATCCTCAAAAACAAACTATTTTTCTTACTGTATTTCAGAACTCGATCTTTCCTTTATGTGGTTCTTTCTAGAACCCTGAAGTAAAGAAGTAACTGGAAATGAAAAGGAACTAGAAATATTTATGAGATACTTTAAAACTTAAAAAAAAAAAGAAAAGCCATTTTTTACCTAATTTAGTTAATCTCAGGACAGCCTGGGGGCTCATATCAAGTAGGTCACCATATCATATCAAGCAGCAGTAGGTTAAAATAATAACAAATTCACCAAAACCTATGACCCACTTCAACTCAAAGGCTTAGAAGAATCAAAAAGTTTCGAGAGAATTCCTATCCTACTTGAATCTATTTATCCAGTTAATGCATAGCAAATATGTGCTGCAGAAGCAGTCCAGACATTGGAGATAACATCAGGCCATGGGTCAAGAGAAGGGGCGCTGGCCTTATCTCACTGCTAACTCTCTGTAAATGGGCCAAACCTCCAAGACTCTACAGGCTGTATATTTGAGACAAGGTCTCACTCTGTCACCCAGGCTGGAGTGCCATTGTGCAATCTCAGCTTAGTTCAGCACATTCAGCTAATATTTTAATTTCTGTAGAGACAAGGATCTTCCCATGTTGCCCAGGCTGGTCTTGAACTCCTGGGCTCAAGAGAACCTCCAGACTTGGCCTCCCAAAGTGCTGGGATTACAGGTGTGAACCACTGCACCCAGTCGTATTTCATATATTATAAATATTTGTTATATAACAAAATGTGTTTCATTTATTCATTCACCCCACAAATATTTATCTAACATCTACTACATGACAGGCAATACTCTAAGAGTTGGGATTATAACACTGAATAATATAAAGTTCCTGTTCTTAAGTCACTCACTTTCCAGTGGAGGTCAGACAATAAACAAATATAAAATATCAGATAAGGGATGTGTTATAAAGAAAATAACTGATGTGATCAAGAGCAAATGCAGGCTCCCTTTAGATTGTGTAGCAAAGAACCTCTAAAGCAGGAGAAGACCAGTGTGGCTTCCACCACATGAGAAGGGGCAGAGAAAGACGTGGGCAGGGGACAGATTAAATGAGGGGACATGATCTGACTGATGTTTATAAGAGATCACTGTGGCTGCTCTTTGAAATCTGGATACTGGGGTGTTGGGGGAGCTGGAAGGCTATCATAAGAGACATATAGAGCAGAGAGAAGAGAAAACATGGCAACTTGGAGTAAAGTGATGGTAATAAGATGGAGAAAAATAGACAAAATTGAGGTATGTTTCAGCAATAGAGTCAGCAGGGGATTCCTGAGGGATTGGATTTTGAAGGGAAGGGAAATAAAACAAGCTAGAAAAATTCGTAGGGTTCTGGCTTCTATACCTAGGTGGACAGTGACACTGTCTATTCAGACAAACAAGACTGAAGGGGAAGCATATTAGATGAGGGAATCAAAAAGGTCTGAATAAGTTTTATTTTTTTTTTACTTGATATTCACAACTTGTGGGATACCAAGTACTGCTGAGCTCTATTTTACAAGAAAAACCTAGACAAAAAGTGATTTTTAACTTTCTAGAAATTAAATATCTTTCAAGTCTTTTGACTTCAACTCTAAAGTTACCTCAATTTGAAATAGTCAAAGTCAATTTCAGAGAAGAAAAAAATAGAAAGCCTAAGATTCAAAAACAATTATTAGTTTTATTTAACAGCATTTGCTAAAATGTGTTCTTATCATTTTTTTTTTCAATATTCAAAGTTAATTACTATCTATCTACGTTCAGTTATAGCCATCTTGTTTTGGGTCCAAGCTACCCATTACCTGAAATCAGTATGGTGACTTGGATTAATATTCTATAATAGTATTTTGGATGCTAGACTGCACAGTTGGTTAATGTGTATTAAAATGACTCAAATAGCAAGTCAGACCTTCACAAAGGCCTCTAAAGCATGACAAGGAGTTTAAGACTCTGAATGACATCACAAGACCCAGCACTAAATCAAAAGCCCCAAAGTGCCAGAGTATCATGAAATGGGCAGGTGTTCCCTGATCAAAATGCTATGTCAGAAACTAGGTTTTCACCCACAGTTACTTGGGACACTAGGATTAATTTCCACAAACACTAGTTTAGAAACAACAGCTTCTCCCAAACAATAACATTCCATAAGTGCTTGCATTGTTCATCATAAGATGAATAGCTATTGGCTATAAATAGTTGATCATCAATGGGGGAACCCTCATGGCATATGTCCTTATAATGACAGACTTTCAGATTTTCCAAGTCCATAGAAGGCAGTCTTTGGTCATTGTAAAACCTATCATTTTCTTTTTTGGAAATAGTATTTTCTTTTGGCTTTCAGACTGAAGCATCATCTAGTATTATTCTATCAATACTAAAAATATCCAAAGCCTTGACTTTTGCTTTAGCTCTGATACAGAACTGCCAAATCTGAGTACTATGAGTTGATATGATTGAGAAAAAGTACACTGATATTAATCTTCAAAGCCAAACTTTATGTTGGGATAGATGAGAAAGAGAAAAAGGGTCAATCTCCAAAACCATTTGTTCACTGAAACATATATTAATTTCCTTGAAAATAAGCAAATAAACAAAATGTTTTTAAAAAAAAAAAAAAGCAAAAGGACACAGCAGTGCCTTATCACATAAAATATTCAGCATTTGTTTTCATTTCCTAAATGAATAGGAACAATTTTAGGAATGACTTCAATAGAAACTAAAGTTCATTTGCTAAGCTCCCCCTGCTGATTTACAACAGCAAATATTAGTTGTTTCACAAGAGAACATTACTATAAAAACTCATTCTCATTTCTTAGAAACTTAAAATTCCTGGATTACTTTTAAAAATTTCAACAATGTGGTTAAATACATATCCTAAAAATAGCTGACTGGAACAGACATATGGTGGCACTTACAATGCCTGAATTAACATGTTAGAATTCAGTAATGAGAACATAACATCTAGGTCAGGTTACCCAATCTTTCTGCTCAGAACTTGAAAAAGGGGAGAAATCAATTTAGTTCTCTCCATAAATCTTTTGGAAGACAGATGTAGAGAGAGTGTGTGCCGTTTTCACTGGGACAATGACAATGACAACTTTATGGATAACTAAGCCCAATCTGGTTTATAGGCAGGTTAATTGTGGAATGTGTTCTTTAAAGACAAGAACTGCATCTTGGTCATGTTGGCATGTTCAAACGACCAACAGAACTCTTCCAACTCTTACCAACTCTTCTAGTAATACTTGATAAAATACTTTGAATACAAGTACAATTGCTTTCCGAATATGAGTACAATTGTATACTTTTATATATCTGTTATTGTTTATTTTAGCACCGAAGTCCAAGGAGAGGCTTGCGCTCCCTCCCACCCTGACAAACTGAAATCTATATATTTTAAAATTGCCTTGGTCCTAACCTGTCCTAAAATATAAAGTTAATTTGATTAGCATAGTCCATATAATATAGGAAAAGGGAAATACTGATTAAGAGGACTATACAAAAGACATAAAGGTTTCTGAATTGTGCCACTGAGCAAATGCATGTGGAGGAATAAAATTTTGTACTGTATAGCAATAAGCTCCCATGAAATAACGAGAGAAGAAATAATGACTGGAGTTTAATTACCAGACAGAAGGTGGTAGTCATCTATACAGGATTTTTTCTATAAGCTTGAATAGGTGTAAGAGATGGTAATAAAATATCTGTAGGTCTATGTATTTATCAAGTGACTCTACCTAAACAAAGTCAAACAGCTTGTGTCTGACAAATTCCAGTCTATGCAAAGATCATTCAAACACAAGGAAACTATTTCAGCTTTGCAAATAGACACTTTGCCTCTCATTGGGGAACAAATTATTTTACATATTTAGGATGCAACATTTCATAACCGTCCCTTCAGGGCTCTCTGACACATGCCCCCCACTATGCACTCAGAGGCATCACCTAGGCTCCTTAGGGAGCTCCCTTGCCCTCTTCTTTTGAGTATAGACCTGCACTCTGGCTTCTGGGCGTATTCCTGCTGGAGGGGACTTCCTCCACATGCAACCTTGTCACAACATCACCTAATAAAATATGTGTGCTACTGCCTCTGCACCATGGTCATATCTTTTTCCTAAATCAAACCCCAAATGCCTCAAACCCCTACTGTAATGCACAGTATTCCTTTCATAGAATGTTAATAGATTTTACCTGAAAAATATGACTCCATGGTGAATTAAGTTTTGGAAATGCTGTTAAACAGACTTCCTTACCACAGGGCATCCCAGAGCCTTTGCTATATTTATTTGCATTGTGACTCTCCAAGAGACGAATGAAAAATTCAGTGTTTCCAAAACTCATGTGGGAAACTCAGCGTTTCCCAAATTGGAAACATTTACTGGGGAGCATATTGGGAAAGCAGGAGCATGGGCTTTTTACATCAGGGGAAGTGGCCTCAGAGCTGAAGTGAGAGGGCATTAGCGAGGAAAGTAACTTCTCTGAATGGCTCACATAAATATTGGTGTCCAAACACCATTCTCCACTAAATTAAACCAGGACTCCTCAAGAAATAGGTAATTCCAGGGCTTAGGAAAAGAAAATGCTAGGTAAGCCTGAAACATCTTCTCAAATCAGAAAGTAAAGACGTCCTCATAGAACAGACAGTGACACAGAGGCTTACAGGACAAAATGAAGGATGATTTCAGCATCAAAGCAAATCATGTTTACAAAAGATTAACCCATCAAATAAAATAAGAATCTGCAAGTACACGCTGGCATAAATAAATAAATGAAATTTTGAAATGGGGAGAAGGAAAAAGTTCTACCTTGTAGTAGAATGCCAATTAATAGAGAAAGAACAATAGAATATAAACATCACCATTTGGCAACCATCACAGTAATAACTGATTAAGGCAAGAATCATCAATGAATCCTAAAATTAGTGGGTAAAAATTTTATGGTGAATAAGATATTTACATAACCGAAGAATAAAAGGATATCATGTCAGTAAATATTTCTCAAATGCTTAAAACACACACATACATACATACATATATATTTTTTAACAGGGAATGGTAAACTAGATGAAATGCAACCTTAACAACTGGGAATCTGGGTGAAATTAGAGTTCTTTGTTCCATTCTTGTAATTTTTAAAGTAGATTTGAAATCACTTCACAATAAAAAGTAAAGTAAGCTATAGGAAAAGTCCCTTCTCTTACATTGCTTTGGTAATTACAGTTCGAGTTGTTCAATTTGATCAATTAATGAATGTTCTACCCACTTTACTCTTCACAGAAGCCTTTACCACTGACCAGAGGAATGAATGACGCCTCCCTTGGTTCCCAGGACTGAGTGCTTCTTTCTTGGACGGCTTCTGCGAGAGATGTTTTTTCCTCCAGTTGAAGAATCACTAAGTAGTGATGTTGCTATATCTCTCAACCACTTTTCTCACTCACAGGTCCCAGAGAGAGCACAAGCCACGCTATTGACTATAGGCCCACTTAATTCATGGTTAAGTTTCTTCTAAAACATTCTGACTCGCCTTTCCCAGTAATTCACAGGCACAGAGCTTGTGATTTTACTACACTTTGCAGGTTCCATGGTTTTTGCATCTTCTGAAAAGGTCACTGCTTTTCTCTACTTCAAATTCTTTCAATGCTTCTAAATAGAAACTTTAAAGTCACCAAATGGTTTCCTCACATTCTCCATATCAACTAGCATAATTCAGGGCATATATTAGGTGCTAAGTAGATATTTCTTGACTTACTGACTGGAACAAATTTACCTGTTCCTGTATGATTAGAAAACATTTCACTATATAGACATGTGCTAAGAAATATTACAATAAGCATTTCAGCAAAATTAACGTTTTTCTCAATTGCTTTAATTATATAACCAAAAATACAATAATAAAAATCACAGATAAAATTAAGAAACACTTAAAAAGAAAGAAATACTTTGCTAGATTCTATCAGTGGTATTCCAAATTTGAAACCTCAAGCATTTTGGAATAACATATCATGTACTGTAAAGGAACCAGTGACAGATACAGTATTTAAAGCCAGAAAGCAAAGATGTTCTATGATTGAAACCATTTCATCTGATTCCACTATAATCTAGTGCTACCATACCGAAATCTCAAGTCCTTTTACAGTTTAATTATCATCTATTTTTGAAAATAAACTTAAGGCCCAATGATAGTGCTTAAGATCTCAGTCTCTGGAGTCCACCATACAGTTAAGACCATTTACTGAGGAGCCTCAGGCGAATTACTTAACTTTATCTAACCTCAGTTTTCTCATGTGTATAATAGGATATTAATGATACTAAATCAAAGAGCTGCTATTAGGTAGAAATACAGTGGTATTTGTAAAGTAGGTGGCATATGTTAATCACTTCCATTTACTGAGGAACCTCAGGCAAATTACTTAACTTTATGGAGCCTCAATTTTCTTATATATAAAATATTAATGTTACCTAAATCAAAGAGCTGCTGTTAGGCAGAAATACAGTGATATTTGTAAGGTAGGTGGCAAATGTTAAGTACTCAGAAAATACTCATTATTATTATTATTATTACTGCCATGATTAAATAAAAAATAAAAATAAAAGACCAGGATCCCAAAGTGCATACACAGCATGATTCAATTTCATTAAAAGAGCAAAGTACATATAAACATATATATGTGTGTGTGTGTATGTGTGTGTGTGTGTGTGTGTGTGTGTGTATTTATGTGTATATATTTAAGGCATTTATTTATACATATGTTTTTATATATATTCACGTGTGGTTTAATAATGGAGATACTTTCCAAGAAATGCACTGTTAGGCAATTTCATTATTGTGTAAACATCACAGAGTGCACTTATACAAACCTAGATGGAATAGCCTACTACACACATAGGCTATATGGTATAGCTTATTGCTCACAGGCTACACACCTGTACAGCATGTTACTGTACTACAAACAATTGTAAAACAATGGTAAATATTTACATATCTAAACATATTACATATAGAAAAGGTAAAGTAAAAATATAGCATAAAAGATTAAAAACAGTACACTTGTATAGGGCATTTGCCATGAATGGAGCCTGCAGGATAGAAGTTGCTCTGGGTGAGTGAGTGAGTGGTGAGCGAATGTGAAGGCCTAGGACATTACTGTGCACTGTAGATTTCATTAACACTGCATACTTACACTACACTAAATTCATAAAAAATATTTTTCCTTCTTCCATAATAAACATTTAATTTTTAAAAATCTTCTGACTCTTTTGTAATAACACTTACCTTAAAACACAAACACACTGTATAGTCATACAAAAATATTTTCTTTCTTTATATCCTTATTCCATAAGCTTTTTTTTACTTTATTTCTTTTTAACTTTAAACTTTCTTGCTAAAAATGAAGGCATAAACATACATATTCGTCTAGGCCTGCACAGTGTCAGAATCACCTATATTACTGCCTCACACCTCCACATCTTGTCCCATTGGAAGATATTCAAGGGAACAACACACATGAAGCTGTCATCTCCTATGATAACAATGCTTTCTTCTGGAATACTTCCTGAAAGCCTGCCTGAGGCTTTTTTACAATTAACTTTTTGTTAATAAGTAGAATGAGTACACTCTAAGTGATTAAAGTATATGGTATTATATATATATATATATATATATATGACATCTCAGTAACACAGTTGCTTATATTGGCAAGTATTATGTACTATACATAATAGAATGTGCTATATTGTTATACAACTGGCAGCACAGTAGGTTTGTTTACATCTGCATCACCACAAACACATGAGTAATTCATTACACTAGGACATTACAACAGCTATGACATCACTAGGTAGTAGGAATTTTTCAGCTGCATTAACAATCTTATGGGACCACCACTGTATACACAGTCCATTGTTAATCAAAACATCACTATGTGGCACATGGCTATATGTACATTGATATTTACATGTGTGTGCATGTGTGTGTGTGTGTATCTATATCCATACCGAGAGAGACAAAGTACATGAGCCTGCAAGGAACCATGAAAGAGATTCATAGAAAAAAGATTTGAAAAAAAAAAAGCACCACCAGAGTGGTCATCTAATGATCAATGAATAACAACTCATTTTTATTCTTACACTTCACTATATTCTTCAGATTTCTTCTATGAACACATATTATCTTTGCAAATATAACCATAAATATGCTATTAAAAAATCTTTCACAAGAATGAACCATATTTGTTTACAGTGTTATGTCCACAAATATTTTGTTCACATTATTTACAATACAGATAGTCCTCAACTTACCATGGTTCAACTTACAATTTCTCGAGGTTATGATGGGTTTGTTGGGAAGTAACTCATCATAAGTCAGAGAGCTCTGTATGACCTTACGGTTTCTATTGAATAGGTGTCACTTTCACGCCATTATAAAGTCGAAAAATCTTAAGTCAAACCATAGTAAGTAGGAAACCATCTGCTGTCTCACTGGCATTAAATTCATTTTTGACTTAGGATATTTTTTATTTACCATGGGTTTACAGAGACATAACCCCACTGGAAGTCAAGGGGCATCTGTAATTAGGAAAATATCATTTTCACTGCTTTGCATAGTCCGCTTGCTTCTTTCCATCAGAGTAAATAACGGTGAAGAACAAAATAAGAAACATGACTACCTTCTGCAAGTTCCAATCGGGTTGCCCACTGGTTCCATCATGTCCTATCCTTATCTTATATATGTTTCCAATGCTTCTTAATTCAACCTGAATGAAATGCAAAAAAGAAAAAAAATCAGAACATTTTAAATTAAGCACATTTAAAAATTATTTTCTTTACAGTAAATGAATTTTTTGTTCGTAATAGTTAAAAAGCTCTCAGGAAATCTTTCAGAGTCTAGAAATGAAGTGCCCTCAAGAAGCTATCAGTAAACCTCACAGACACAGAGCATGAGATGGAAATATCATGAGACTTGACTAAAAATATGCAGACGGAGTCAATGGCAGAACAGGATGAAGAACACACATATGCTCAGTTCTCCAACTACCACACACTTCTCACTGGAAGCCAACACTTTCTGAGTTCCAATGACAGAAAGATGGGCTTGTATTTTAAGAAGTTAAAAAAAAATTCACCAAAGAAATGCTAAATATGGTGACTTCTACAAGCTTCAGGAAAGTGTGAGTCTAGAACTTCCTTGCACTCTGAAAATCCCCTCTTCGTTGATACTTAGGGTAAGATACAGATGTTCTAAGTCCAAGGAAGAGAAGCACACCTGCCCATAGAATATGGATACTGATTTAGTTTTTGACATGACCCAAAAGTATGTGTCAATCCAGCTAGCATTGTGGAGAACTGGCTTTGGAATCACTTTGAGCTCAACTGGAAGCCTGGCTGTTGGAAACTGAGTAAAATATAGTTTTTACATCTCTTGTCCTCAATTTCTTTATCTGTTGATTTGTTATAATGCTTATTTCATAAAACTTTCAGTTCAACTAAATAAATGTGTATTAAAACAATAAGCAATGTGCAAGGCCCACAGGTAAGTGAAGATGAAAATGATGGCACAATCTCTAACTTGGAGAAATATACAGTCTAGCAAGGGAGATAGATTTGTAGGCAGATATTTTCAGTATAATAAAATATGTCCAGGACACTGAACCTTGAAGATTTTTTAAAAATGTAATATACCACTTTATTACTTAATGGCTTAAGTAATAGCCATTGCCATTTCTACTACAGGTAGCAATCTACCTCTGCAGACTAGAGATATAAATAGGCAGGCACTTGGATATTATGTCTGACTTACACCACTGCCTATCTATAGAATACACCCTGAAAGGGCTGGGACAATCAGGTGACCCAGAAACCATCAGAACTCCTCTTTCATACCCAGTTCCCATGCTTAGAATTATCCTTTTTAAGTGCCCACCACCACCTTCCCCCACAGACTGCAGCAGCTAGAACAGCCCTGGGCCTGTCTGAATACCAGGTCAAGAGAAATTATGCTGGTGTCAACTGTGAAGAAGAAAAATAAGGCTGTTAATGCCCAACAGCCAATTTCCCCCCACTCCTTTATTCCCAGAGCTGGTTTCAGTGGCAGAACTCAGAGGCTAGCTCTTCCTCCCAGAGAAAGCAGGAAGTTATCCTCCAGTTTGAGGCTAGTTTGTCTCTAAAAGGTAAACCACACACTTTAAATATCCTTTCATTGTCCCAAGAATCTATTACCACTTAAGTGTAAACTTCCTTTCTTCACAATCTAAGTGAAAACAATCAAGGGATATCTGAGCAGTCTGGTTACCAAGTATATGTGACTTGACACCTATCTGCCTGTTACTGCAGAAGAGCTGAACTAGCTGCCACTCAGTTCTGTGCCAGCCAGGGGGTAAGACTTGACATGCATAGTACCTTCCAATCTACACAGTCGCCCTGTGAAGGGTAAGGCTCTTTTAAGCATCTACTTTAAAATATACAGAAACTCAAAGAGGTTCAGTAATTTGTCTAACAATACACAACTGGATAAACAGAAAGTTCCAAAAGCAAAATTTGAACCCAAGTTGAACAAAAAATTCCTACATTGTCCTCAAAAATGGCTATATGCTCACTTCAGGACTGGAAAGAAGAAAAAGAGAATGAAAGACAAGCTTAGAAGTGGCAAATGATACCAGTGAAAAGGAACAAGGGAATCAATGCCCACAGAGGAGAGACAGAGAGAGACAGAGAGCGTGGGAACAAGTCAATTTATCCTAATTTAGGATTCTCGAACTATCATAAGGCCCCAATTCCAGTGCCCATTAACCCCTAGACCAGTGCTTCTCAAACTTTCGTGCACACACACATTACCTGGGGATCTTCTTAAAATGCAGATTCTGATCCAGTAGGTCTGGGATGGGAACCAAAATTCTGCTTGTCTAACAAGCTCCCAGGCAATACCCATCCTGCTGGTCTGGAGTCCACAAGACTCTACACTCCTGGGGGCTTCCATATGTAGCCCCAATCTCCACCACTGAGGTAATAATTTGGAGCTATTCACACTTCACAGTAAATGACAGAGGCTGGTAGAAAACATATCCTGAGCCGTCTACCAGCAGAGGGAGAGTCCTTTGTGCCTGTTATCTGTCATCTGTAGAGCACTTCCCATGTACCAGGTGCAGTGCATGGCACACACCTTCCCAGGCATTCTTTAAACTTCACAGCAAGGCTTTTAAGTGAGTATTATTACCCACCTTGTACTAAGTGGGAAACTGAGGATTAGTAAGGGTAATCAGTCTATTTAAAATCACAGAACCAGTGAGAGGGTGATTGAAGCCTGATCTCCACGACTCCAAGGCTTCTGTTCTTAACCAGTTTATGACTTCCTTTATGTCTATAGCGCTCCTTTTTAATTTATATACATTTTCTCTTTTTGTCATCAGACTATCTTGAAATTTAGAAAGAACAAAAATTATTATGTATATTCTATACATAAAGATAATGCTGGCCTTATCTTGAGAAATTGAGTGGCATATTCAAAGTCACATAGCTAACATCTGGGAAGCAAGGACTCCAATACTGCTCACCTGATTTGCAGTCTAGTCCTATATCCAGGATTCTCAACCTTGGTTGCACTTTAGAATCACTTGGGGAGCATCTAAAAACCCCAATACTGAGACTGTACCTCAGACAAATTAAACTAGAATTTCTGGAGGTGGAATCAAGCATCAGTAGTTTTTAAAGCTCCCAGGTAATTCCAATGTGCAATCAAGACTGAGAATCTATACCATCCATTCCAAGATTTGACTCTAAGTAAATTTTTCAGAAAAACACTGATAGGATTTATCAGTATGTAAATACATATACCACAAGGTATATTATGGGAAAATTTGACTTTTGTGGGGTGACTTAGGGATCTAACCATACATACATTCTGAATTCTAAACAATCATCTTCAAATAATCTTTTGAAATATATATTTGTATAAGGTATGACTGTGGATGGAGCCAAAGTGCTCCTCACAACTGCAGACAACTGCTTTTCTTCAATGAAAGTTAATTTTAATGATTACAAAAATAGAATTACAGGCTCAAGTCTCAAAATCTAGAAACCATTTCGGTATTAGTGATTGCCAGGTACTGTAGCCCCAAATAGCCTTGGCTTCCTGGCGACATGAGTTGTCCTCAATCATTCCCTATTCTCTAGACAGCCTTAGGATGCAAAAGGAATACCCTCCAGAGAAAGTGACTGCTGTTTAACAGTACACCAAAGAGCCACACAGCTTTCACAGGCAGTGGGGGTGGAAGGGTGGATTAGTGAAGTGGAATGTAATTGTCCTAATTGAAACTTGGGCAAAGCTCTGAGGAACTAGGAGAGGCAATCAGCCACATGCAAACCTAAGCAGCCCAGTGTTCTCTGGCTCTAAGAAGTAAAGGAGAGAGAAATTAGAATGGGCATGGGCAGAGCTTAAAAACATGGCCTGTGAAGATGCCAAGAAAATGATTTCATTCTCAAAACTTTTTTAATTAAAAAGATAAAAAATAATTTTATAAAAAGAAAATAATTTCACACCTGTATAGCTCAGCTGAGCAACATCTAAAAGTATATGCAAGTACTGTATATAAAAGAAGTGTTTTCATTATCAGAAGAAACTCTATCTGGCTTATAAGCTGGTTATAAATTGAGTGGAAGTTGACAGTTTATAGCACCAGTTTCAAACCCATGGCCTAAAATAACCTCTCTTTAAAGACAGCAATTTTTTCTACAACTTTCCTTGCTTGAATAAGGTATGTGAGCAAAAATATTTCCTTTGATTGCTACAATAGGCATTATTAACTTACAGGCATTCTAAAAGACCAGAGGATCATTTCATATAGGAGAGACAGACAGACCATACAGACTCTCTCTCTCTCTCTCTCACACACACACACACACACACACACACACACACACACACACCACTTTTACATTACAGAACTGCCTTTGAAATGTTCACAGGAAAATATTACTGCCAGTGTTGTTTACCTGAAATTCATCCTCCTGTCCTGGAAGGAAGAGCTGCTCTGAGCTGTCCTTTCGAAGACCTATTGGCCCAGTGACTCCTTCATCTCCATACACCCAGAGCGTGACATTGGCTTGAGTTCCTGTATTTCCCGTCAGCACTAACACCTTCCATTCATCTTCTGACAGAAGAGTCTCACTATTTTGGATATGTCTGACTTCTTCTATGGGGGAAAAAAGCATTAGTGGCAAATCAGATACATCAGGCTGACAGAATCCTTTGTCACACTGGAGCCAAAGGACATGAAAACTGGGCAGGGTAGGGTGAGGTGAGCAGGAGGCACTGCACTGTGAGGACTCCAGGGAGTTGATTCGTGCTTGTCTCCTCACAGCAAGGTTCTGGTCAACTGACACTCAGCCACCAAAGTCACCTGGATTCAAACAATAAACATCTGATGTACCTGGCAGCCTTTCACTTATCCTCAATGCTATAGCACAGGAGGGCAAACTGGAGTTTCTGTTCTATGTCCACAGATTTTTCATAGAGCTGTCTGCTTGACTTACATATTTTACATAGTGCTACCAGCATATAAAGTAACAAAAAAGGGGGACTTAAAACATATTTTCAAATAAGATAGATAAGTGGCAAACTGAGGGCAGAAAAAAAATTTTCTGAAATATTTCTGAAAAAAAAATACCTTATTGGAGTGGTCAATGGAAAGGATTTGGATATAAAGAGAGAATTTTCACACATACAAATGGTTCCTGAGGTGCTCAGAGCAGTTGTCCATGAGAGCAGGGCTGCACAGCACTTGTGTTTCCCCAGGTATCCTCTAGCAACCAGCAGTGCCCAGCCACTCCTGTTTGTAAAGAATGCCATGACGCCCCAAGCTAGAACGGCTATCTTCTTCACACTCCCTTTTGCCTGTGGTCTCATCTGAGGAGATACTGGGCCATGCAGTGCTGACGGGATCTGCCATGCTACTCTGTACTGGTTGTCTGAAAGTATCCCAATAACTGCACTTTTATTTTTTATTTTTTTATTTATTTATTTTTGAGACAGAGTCTCTCTCTGTTGCCAGGTGCCAGGCTGGAGCGCAGTGGCACAATCTCGGCTCACTGCAATCTCCCCCTGCCAGGTTAAAGCAATTCTCCTGTCTCAGCCCCCTGAGTAGCTGGGACTACAGGCACACACCACCATGCCCAGCTAATTTTTGTATTTTTAGTTGAGATGGGGTTTCACCATGTTGGCAGGATGGTCTCGATCTCTTGACCTCATGATCCACCCGCCTCATCCTTCCAAAGTGCTGGGATTACAGGTGTGAGCCACTGCGCCTGGCCTGCACTTTTATTCTTAGTTGATGTTTCCACTTTGAAATCTTATACATCCAAGATGATGAGGTAAAAGTTCTTCATGTCAAATGGTTAAATGGTAGCCAGAGCTCTTCTCCTTCCTTTAATTCTGTAGTTTGAAACTATAGGCAGGCCTAGGCAGCACTTAGGATCTTACCAACAATGATGACAAGTCCCGCAAGTAAGAAACCATTCCTGCTAAGCTACAATGAACTAACTTTAAAATAAAACTATGCAAAAAATATATAAAAGAAAACAAGTGCTATGAAAGAACTGGCATTCATTTTAAACGTTATTTTCTCTAGAATGTGCTGGGTAATCTCTGTCTGTGGGGGTGACTGAACAATTTAATTATTTTTAAGCTCCTATCACATGGAGGGATCTATGTTGCACGTTTCATATACATTTCTCATTCAATCCTCATTCCAAACTCGTAAGGTGTGTCAAATTATGATGCCCATTTTAAGAAGAGGAAAGAAGCAGAGAAGTTAAATGATATGCCCAAGTCACATATTAAGTAAACTATGGAATGTTTAGCTGCAAAGCACCTGCACTTGAACAAGCTTGGTGGGCATTCTGTGTTCACCTAAACATAATTTACCAGGATTGCAGCAGTGCTGCTAGCTAGCATCTGAGGTTTTCTTCTGCACTGCACACTATCCTAAGCACTTAACATTCATTATCATGTCACTTTCACTCAACCCTCATACTACTCCTATGAAGCACTGTCCCCAAAAAAGCAGATAGACAAACTGGGACTCAGAAGTGAAGTGACCTGCCCAGAGTTACACAGGAAGTAACAAAGAACTAAACTTCACACTCACTCAGAGCAAGTTGTGAATCCCATGCCATTTACGTCAGAAGTAGCTGACCTGGGAATGATCACAAAAAAATGATCCAACAAAATTTTATGACATGGTCTAATTTTCAAAACTCAATGTTACATGTAAACATTTGGCCACTGTGCCTGACATTTCTAGTCAAACATACTTGGAATTTCCTCAGGCCTCAGGTAAGTGCATTTCTAGATCTCTACTGACAAAGACTCCACAGCACATCCTCATGGATGAGTTCCAGAGAGAAACTGGTGATCCTAGGTCAACGGCAGACATTTTAGGATGCCTATCATTCACTTACTTACTATCTAGTGGATATCTCAGTCAGCTAAAATAATCACTTTTACTTAATTCAAGAAAACTTTAGTTCCCATTATTTACTGGGCACTGTGTTAGGCTCATTGCTCTCATAATAACTGATGAAAAGTTTGAAGGATAAATAATAAGAGTCTCACCCTGGGTTACATGCTATCCCACGGCAGAAACAGACATATAAATATCTGGATTTCAAACATTCAAATACCTTCATGGAAAAGTACTGCAAAGTTCAGGTGTAGCAGAGAGCAGGAAGTAAGTAATTGAGGAGTGGGCAGAAAAGGCTTCACAGAGGGAACCTCAGTGCTGGGTGTAGGAAGATGGCTCAGAATTTTGCAGAAAGACAGGAAGAGAATTCTAGACAGAGGGGACAGCATTCCCAGCATGTACGCAGCTTGAAGCAGCAGGCATGCTGGAAGAATTGCAGGTGCCAATGTACAATTGAACATAAGATATTATGTGTGAAGAGGAGAGACGGGAATGTGAGGATCATGGAAGGCACTGGCCAAGCTGGAAGGGAGTTGGCATTTCCTTTTGCAGGCAACAGAGAGCCAGTCACAATTTTAAAGTATGGTGGTAGTATGAGCTGAGTATTAGAAAGATAGGTCTGAAACAGGGTGAACTGTAGCAAGGGGAGACTGAGGTGGGGAGGCCAGTGAACAAACAATAGACACTGAACAGTGAACAAACATACAAAGAAACAAACTCTAAAATGGGATCAAGAGACCACGGTTATTTAGTCTGAATTTTTTTCCATGTCCATGCATGAATGAATACCTATGTATGCGTGTATGTGTTTAGCTTGTTTGTTTGGTTTAATCTGCAAATGAGTTGATGGTCTCTGAGGCCCCTTATTCCTGCAGTAACATTTTCTTGCATCATTTGCACAAAAATAACACATTGTCAGGGTATAATTGTATTATAAAAATTGACAGCTAAATATGATATAATCTATAATACAGAATGATGTATTAAAGTTTGTACTGTTATCAATTAAATATGAATACCATGTAATACCATGATCTTTTGGAAATGAACCAAAGTCCATTAGTCTCGGACTATAAATTTCTGCTGAGAACTGAGAACCATAAAAGCAGTTGCTTTTGTTGACCAGAAGTTTAAAATACTCTAAGCTAGGAGAATATTTAATGGGGACCCTGGATTAGTCAATAGGCTCCTTATGGTCACCCTGAATAACATCCATGGTACTTAAAATGTATTGAGATGACTCAAAACTTCCTCTGTGGGGTGACTGAACAATTCAATTAAACACCAATCAGGTTGACTCAGACCGAAAAAAAAATAAAAATTGCTAATCTACCTGTGTGCTGCTGCTGGTCCACTGAAGCTCTAGTGGAAAAAATAAATTATTCATAGAAATAAATAACAAATTGGCTGATTCTAATAGTTCATGGGTTGATTAAAGTTAAGGTCAGAATAAAGCATGAATGACTATCAGAATGTGACCACAAAAGGACAGCTTGTATAGCCTCTGTATGCCATTCCAAGATAGTATTTGAGAAAGCTGATTAATTCTAACATGTCTTTGAAACCAACTGAAAACAAAAGTTTCTTAATATTTGATAAGGCAATATCAGAAAAAATGGTCACTTTTAAACCCTAATTTCAAAACATATAATCTAGAAAAAAAAGACAGTTAAAGTATTCCCCTATAGTTATTTTACAATGAAAGAAACTACTTCTATGAAATTAACATAGTCTTGTTTTATTCATAAATTGTCAGTTTCTCAATGAAGGTATACAAAGCACAGGAAGCACAAAGCTGGTAGAGATAACACAGCAAACAGGGTCAAATAATCAAAGGCATCCTAACATGTCTGCACATTGGAGTAATACCAAGAAGACAAAAACTAACCAGTATCAAGGCAAAGGTCTGTGTCTTTGTTGAAACATCAGTTACATGTTTTAAACTGAAAGGATATTATGAGTAAAATATCCTAATGATCTTAATATAAATCAGAAATGCAATAAAACTGTCTAAAACATGTATTCCAAGCTGAGACTGTATTAACTGATGTCTAAGTTCCCATAAAAGGAATGCCATTATTCTAAACTGTTCAGATTATATAAGACAGGTTCCTACTTGGAGATTCACACTTTAAGAGAAATATTCATAAAGGTGAAGAGTCTAAAACCATATATAAGAAACTATTAAAGCAATATATTTGACACAGATGAGAATATACTAAAAGAAATACTAAGAATCCACTTTCTGGTATATTTACATACATATAAGAATATACTAAGATGTAATGAGAATATACTAAGGAAAAACAACAAAGGTTGTTTTATAGAAGAGGATGTTGACTTTTTTATAGGCCAAAAGAATTTGTGAGTAGCTTTTCTGCTCAACGTAGGGAGTTACTTGCAAATGATTAGGATTATTTGAAATGGAATGGTTTATTTCTGCACCCTTCATGTGAACCTCTAGGTTGCTTATGATGTGTCAGACATCCCTTTAAATTCTCATTCTATGGTAAATAAAGGCTTACACCACATTTACAAGATAATTTACAGCAGCATGAGCATCAAAAAAAATAAAACTATACTCCAGTCTGGATGCCAAGTGCTATTTTTTTGTATTATGAAGGACACAAAAATTACAACAAGAATAACCATTAATATAATCTATTACCTTGTAATTCCATATATGGGAATTATTCTAATGAAATAATATATAGATGAGCATCCATTAAAATTATACTAAGAGAATAGGTAAATATGTTATGCTACATCAATACAATGGATTATTTGTGGTTATTAAATTTTATTTAAAATATATATTAAGAAAAATGCGTAGCACCTTCTAGTAACTGAGAAGATTACAAAATAATATATCTAATATAATCTGTAAGTGTGTATACATACATATATACACAAGTATAAATACATTTTAAAGTGTTCTTTGGGGAAGTAGTAAGATGATATAATTTTAAGATTTTCCTGTATGCTTCAGAATGAAATTATTTTTAGTCAAAGATGATCTCACAAGATTTTTCAGAATAAATTTACTGACTACTGCTTTTAAGAAGGACTTCAACTTAATAATAGATTTTTTTTTTCTGCCCAGGTTTCTTTGTTTTTAAAGTATTGGCACCTAAACACATTTAAGGAAATGCCATGGCTGAGACTTTGGCACAGATTAGGATTTGCCTGGCAACACTGTGGAGCATGCCACCACAAACAGATGATGGATGGGCAGGACGGCTGCATGGCAGTGTTCCAGTGCCCATACACAGAGACAAGCGACTAGAGGTGAGACTCATATAACATTCATCTTCCTGGGTCTTGATTTTCTCATTCATAAAAACAGGTAGTTGCCAGAAAGATATCTAAGGGCAATTTCAGTTCAGAGCATCAAATCATAAGTGTTCTCTTTTTATATTCAGTTTGAATGTGTTTAAATGCAGTGTTTCCAAACTTAAAATTATGCCGAAGTAATGTATATTCTCACTTACATAATTTTTTAAATCTGAGTTCCCAAAGTATTTCTGAATGACGTGGTATCCTAGACTTGCTTTAAAATAATTAAATGAGGACAGTGTAGGGCATAGCAAGAAGGATCATAGCTAAAACAGGATGATGCTTATGTTGATCACTGTTGAAGCTGAGTGATGGGTACATGGGTGTTCATTTGTCCATTCTCTCTACCTTTGCATGTGTTTAAAATTTTCCATAATAAAAAGGTTATTCTAAAAAAAAAAAATAAGATTCTTTCCTCAACCCCTACCCAACAAAATTAGTATCATAATGCAGTTTAGACCTAAAGGAGAACTCTGCAAATGTAATGACACTATATCTCTACTTAATTACTACAAAATAACTATTTATTATCATATATGTGCCATTTTATGTTCTAAATCCGCTTGCCCTTTTGACATAGATGGGAAAAATTCCATCTTTCTTCTTAATAAATAAGCATTTTGAATGAAGACAGAACAGTTTTATTTTATCTATAATTCCTCATTCCCAAAACTATACATCTTGCCCTATCCCAAAAGTGGACTGACATAGTCTTATTCTTCAGGAACTGACAGTTGTTTTTAGATATCTTTAAAAGTAGAAAATACATTTTCTAAAGTGTTTTTGAACTAACATATTTTAATATGGACAGCTAATGTAACCCAAATCTATCTTGACAGCTAAGCTGCAAAACCAAGAGGAAAATATTTCTTATAAGAAGCATCTTTAAACTACTGCAGTCCTTTGACAGAGGCAGAAATAAGACAATCAAAGGGAGTCATGATCTAATTACTCAATAACAGATGAGAGACAGCCTTCTAGGGAATATTCATGCATGAAGACATTTTTTCTTCACTAAAGTCATGGGTGCTAATAAAACCACTCCCACTGCAATAAAAGAAGGCAAAATCTAACCATACCATGAGCATTTTATAGGTGACATTTGCCTTAGAGGAGCTTCATCATTTGGACTTTGCAGATTTTATATCCAAGGCCAAAGTCTGTTCCAGGTCAATGTTTTAAAAAGTTCATGAAGAAATTGAGCTCAATCTCCTCAGTCTTTGGCCCACTCTCCATTTCCATTCCATTGCCATTAACTACAATGAAGAGCTTATAAGTCTTTTTACAACAAATTAATGACTTAAACTTTATTTTGTGTCTAGTATGCCCTGGATATTTCCTTCATCTCAATTATCAGGTTTTGTCTTCCATTTTTGTGTGATTGTTTAATGTTTATCTGAACAGCTCAGCTATCAAATTCAAGAGGGCAGAGACCAACTCTGTTTTACCCATCACTTTTTTTCCTTACATCTGACATTTAATCGTCATGCAATTCATATTTAATGTTGAATTAAATTAAATAATTATTTGAAAAGGTCTATGTTTATCATGAAGCCTAATTTTGTCATTTTTTACAAATTACTTGACCTGCCTCAATAAAAAATCCTTAAAAATTTAACAATGATAGCATTTTAAAAACATTTTTCCAGAACAAATTTTCGTAAGACATATAGCAGGTGTTCTCAGGAGCATTTTGCCACTCATTAAAAAAGTATCTATACTCAGAGATTTCAGCTAGCATGCTATTTTCAACCAAGTCAAATTTTACTTGAGGTGGCTATCTCTGATTTAGACACCATTACTTCCTGACAAAAGACTGGATTCTGCTGCGAGAAATTTTAACTAAGCACATATTTCTCATTCAGTATGATTCTTCACACTGCTCCATGGATTCATGACATGACATGGAAATTAAAAACTGGGACTAGTCCTTTGCAGCAAAAATCAAAAGGCTAATTTCTCTTCCCTATGTTCATGAGCTAATAGCTTAGGATGGCCAACAAAAGATATCTATTATATTACTAACTGAAAGAAAAGCTAGCATACCCAGTAACTAATTTTTTAAATCACTTTTTTTAAAGGTAACATTATAATTTATCTGTCTCCCAAGACAGATTTGTTAAAAATGGTCCCTGAAAGGTGGTCCCCTATTTCATTTTACCCAAAGATGACTAGATTCTGATACACAGAATTTGTCAGATATCATACATTATACTTCCCAGTCTGATAAAAGGTAATACATTTGAGAGCAAGAAAAATGATCAAACAGACTAGTATAGACACTAGAAATTTAAGCCGCTGGGACTGAGAGCACTTTTGCCAAGCTTCAGTTTGTATACCAGAGAAATCGAGATTATTTTTGTTGTTGCTTAGACTTTGGTGAGAATTTGCCATTTTTCACAAAATATATTCATATTTTGCAGGTGATAGTCCAATCAATGTTATTCTTTTCAACTATATCCTTTTCAACACTATATTCTTTTCAACTCATTGTTCTGAGTGAACATTAAATTTAAGACAAAGAAACGCATTTAAAAATATATGTATTCTTTGTAATATAAAACTAAGGCATAAAAAAGCAATATAACAGCTTTTATAAACAGTTCATGTATTATAACATAATATATACTATAAAAATAAGTTGATAGTCTTCCTGAGATGGCCACAGGAAGAAGTAATGCAGGCAAAGACACCAAAAGTAGGAAAGGAAAAGCTGTGGCTTACTTGCAGTTGAAGAAGGTGAGGGACCCCTATCCTCAGATTCTGTGAGTATTTTTTTCCGTATTTTTGACTCGTGGATCTTTTCTTCCTCTTGGCTGGGTGTTGCATACATTCCCATTGGGTTTTCTCTGCCAACTGAAATTAAGATTTTAAAAGATGCCATCCTTTCAAAATCACTTGTTTCTTCTCAGAATACTCACCATATGTTCAGCTATACAAGTTTAAGTTTTGCTATTGTTTCCGTTTCAATGCCTAGTCAAATTTCTTTACTCAGAATTACATAGTTAATGGAAAATGACTTCTTATTCTTACCAGAAGACTGTGCATGCATGGCAGCCCTATAAAGCCTATTCATTGCTTTGCAAATCCAAACGATAGTTCAACATCACAATATGAATCAAACAACTTATTCAAAATGTTTTTCTTAACGATTCTAAATGAGAACTTCTTTAACAATCTTGTACTTTGCCTTGCTTTTCAAAAGGGAAACTGACTAAAACATCATTCAAAAAGGATTTCATGTGACCTTACTGAACTATGCGAATCAACAAAATATACATATATCTATAAGTAATGAAAAGCATTAGCTACTTTTCTACCTTTTACTTAGAAGCAAGTTGTTTTGGAGTCTTGTTTAGAAATAGGTATCTCTAAGTTAAATAATGACTTCAACTTTATAGTATATGCTCATAAGTGCTATTTATATTTAGGATTTCAAAATTCAAGTTGTATGTGTTTATTTTCTAGGATCAGGCATACGATGGTTATTCAGTTTTTAAATGGCGGTAACTCACACTATGAATGTCAGGTTTTAGAGTTCTCATCAGCAACAAAAAATTACGTAAATTTTTGACTCTATGTGACAAAGAGCAATAACAACACTTCTTAATACCATAATTGCAGTCAACAATGTAAGACAACTCACAAGGTAAGAAAACATAACCTCAAAGTTATGGTTAATAGAAATTAGCGACACTTGTCACACAGGGTGATGGCTATGACTCAACAATACTGGTGGCTAAAGAACTGCCCATGATTACATTGTTATTTATATCCTTCAGGTGTTATAAAATATCATTTCAGACAATAATAAGCTTTTGAATACTGATCCTTCTAAAACATAGTTTTCCCATACAGTTTATATAAATGCAATGCTAAGACACTGAAAATCAGTGCTAATAAAGGAATTTTAAAACATTAAAAAGAAGATAGAAATAACCTGAAATATGTTCATAGAGAATAAACAAATAATTGTAGAGAAAAGAATTTAAGGTTCTTATATATAACTAAGAGTTAATTTACCAATGTGATGTAGAAATCTAGGACCTACAAAAAGATAAACTATCTTCCAGTCACTGCACAGCACTAGGAACAAATCAAGGTATAAGACATGGCTTTTGACATTGATGGGGTTACAGCCCAGAGAGGGAACACATAAACAATGAGACTGCCCTCATCCCAGGCTGGACAGAGCTGTGCCGTCCAAGTGACTGTGTGCCACGTCAGGCCAGGCAGTGTGTAGACACTAACTTGAGGTGCAATGGCTTCCATGGAACCAAGGGTCACTCATTCAGGTTGCATGCCTGGGGCAACAGGTGGAGTCTCTTGAGTGATATAACTTTATGATCCTCTTCCTACCACACTATCTTCCCCTATCCAAGTCCCCTTATCACTCAGGGTACTTCACAACTTTAATTCTGCTTTCTAGACAACCAAAAGGAAAAGTTTACACTGAAAAAAAAAGAGTTTCAGCTTAACTTTTTCGGGGGCTGCTTTATCTCTATATTGGAATATAAACAATTGAAAACTCCCAAATGTTTCAAGTGAATTTTTTTGGCATAGGGTAGGTTCAATCTATTATATGTAGAGAGTCTAGTTAGAAAACATTCTAAAATAATAAAATGACTTTAGGAATTACTATAAACTTTTTTTTTTTTTTTTTGGCAGCTGGAGTGCAGTGGTGGATTCTCAACTTACTGCAACTTCCACCTCCTGGGTTCAAGCAATTCTCCCACCTCAGCCTTCCTAGAAGCTGAGATTACAGCTATGCACCACCACAACCAGCTAATTTTTTGTATTTTTAGTAGAGACAGGGTTTTGCCATGTTGGCCAGGCTGGTCTCAAACTCCTGGCCCCAAGTGATCCACCCATCTTGGCTTTCCAAAGTGCCAGGATTACAGGCACGCGTCACCATGCCCAGGTAGTTTTTTGTATTTTTAGTAGAGATGGGGTTTCACCGTGTTGACCAGGATGGTCTCGATATCTTGACCTCTTGATCCACCCGCCTCGGCCTCCCAAAGTGCTGGGAAGATAGAGTTTTTAATACTAAGAAATCCCAATGGAATTCTCTTCTGTGAAATTGGAAAGTATTATTTTATATTTTGAAGAAATGTTGATGCTTTCAAACCCTTCCTGAGAATTCCTAGGATTCATGAATCTTCAGTAAAATTGCTAAAGCAATGTCTCCTGCATTCTTGCCCTTGTTAAAGCAGGAGGCTGCCTCCAGTAAACATAAACCATCCATGCTGTAGCAACAGAACTAAAACGTAGGGCCTGTAAAGAAGAATGGCTTTGTTTCTACTGGTTCTTTTAGTACTAATACCCTAAGGTTGACAAATGTGGACTTTTATTATCTCTATGTCTTGCCATAAATTACTTTTCTTCTCATTTCTTTTTCTATTGTTTCAATCTCTTCTTTTTCACCTTTTCATCTCTACCCACTTCCTGGTCCTTTCTATTTTCTCCCTGTGCTTTTCCAGCACGGCAGCTGTCCCCTGCTAGCTATTTCCCGCTGCTCTTTTTCTATTCCACCCTGTATCCTTCTGCTGGCTTTGAAGTCACCTGTTTCCCCTCAGAGCTCCAGAGGCAAGTGGCATATGCATGGTGTTAAGGAGGAATGCCACTCTGTGCCAGCCTATGGGAAAACGGAGGGTGGAGGGAGTGGTGGTATGGATGGCAGTAAACTCAGGTCAACTAGCTCAACAGTTTCAAAAATTTTAAATAAGGCAACTAAAGGCTGAAAAGGAGCTAATGCAGATAGGGTGAAGAACAGAGCCAGATATACCATCGTGTTACATCTTGGTCATTTTGTTCCTATTCTATCTTCTGCGGGATATCATATACACACATATAGTATACATGGGCTCTTATAAGCCAACAGAAGCTAAACTAAAGTAGACTAGCGAAGAAAATGGCACAGAAGCCAAAATTCATGGAACCACATCAAGCAAAAATTAGACAGCAAGCTAAACTTCCAGATAATTGAAAAATACAATACAGTTACTTTATTAGCTTTTGTGTTCAAACACATTTTTAAGTTTCAACACAAATACAAGTTTAAATAATGTCCTCATATTTTCATTTCAATCTGCTAGAGAACATGAACTTAGATATGAGAGAAAGTAGTGTCAAAATATTCACATTCCTGTCCTCTCTTGAGAATTTTTTCCAAATCCTATTTTTAATCCAAATCCCATTTGTGTTGATCTTTATTCCATATCTTTTTATACTGAAAGCATTAAAAATTAATAGCAATGAATCTGGGAATATTTCTAACAGCCTCATCCCTCTCAGGGTATATAAAGCTATCCTTTAAAAACAAAGATTCAAACAGGCACATTTACACAGACACACAAATGCACACAAACACACAAACAAAATTTTAAAAATTACAAAGAAGTTCACTGTAGCAAACACTCTATACCTAATATTAATTATCTGAAAACTTAAGGCAACTGGTCTTCATTATGTTTTCCTTCCATTGCTTCTGGAATGATAGCAAACAAAAAAAAGCCTAACAGTAGAGATTTCCTTAGCAAAAATGTGATGAAATTTTCAGACACTGTACACAAGCCATCATAAAGCAAACCAAAAATCAAAGTATTTCAGAATAAACATACATTGGATGACTTGTGGATAGAAGCAAACATTCTTATCCTTGGTATAAATCATGGGTTTTGCCTGCCCATCTGACTGAAGTCCAACAAACAATCCTGGGCTCTTTGTAGATTCCAGGCTTATAGATGCATTCTCCAAGTTCTTCTTAATTTTAAAATGACAGCTGACATCTCCTGTACCCTACAATCAATACAAATTATTCAATAAATGTGAGCAAACCCTAAAAGACAGAATTTAAAACCAGTTATTTTAAAAGAATATAATTTTGTTTCATTTCGAATCACCATGATAAATCTAGAGCCTTTCTACATAAATTGTACTGTGTGCTTCATCCTATTTCACAGGATCCAGAAACAGAGACCACACGATGGGCTAAGGCATGAACATATGCCTTTGGACACAAAGCTCTGAATAGCACAAGAGCTTCAACTAAGGAGAGTGGTGTATGCCGTATTTCATTTCGGAGTTGCTCACTTCTGTGGGTGAACACAGAACATTAAAATGTAGAACTTTCCTTCTAGAAAATACTGTAAAATGGTGGGAAAAGGACATTCTTAACATAAGTCAATTTACATTTAAATGTAAACCAATTTTCTGTGCTACTCTGCATTTTCCAGATGGAATGTTCATAAACAGCAAGCACACAAATGATGCAAAGACTGTGAAGGAAAATATTCAAGAATCGGGTGCCTAGCAGTAACCTACACACACTCAGATTATTATAACACTTCTCCCTTCTTTAAGCCATTTATAATGTACTATTAGAAAACATTTCACCTTTCATTGTTTTAAAAATTTCCCTATAGGATTTCAGTCCTAATGAGTTTTGTGAGAATGGATTAAAATTTCAAGTAGCCACTATTATTTTAATTGTAATATAAATTACATTCTGGTCTCCACTCAAATGTGAGCTTCTTGTCAGTAAGAATCAAGTCAGTCTCTCTCTCTTTTTTATAAAGTAGGCAATCTCTCTCTTCTGTTCTTGTTCTGAATTCTCTAAGGTTCTGGACTAGATTTGTTTGTGGTTGAATAGAGAAGACAATCACATATATAGATAATAAGTAGGGGAAGATGAGCTAGGGGTAGGGATAGGAAATTTCAGGCAGAGGGGCACCACAAACTAAGACAGAGAGATCATAGGCAGCACAGTGTATGGATGAACAAGCACCTTAATGTTGCTGAACAGAGAAAGTAAGTGCAGAAAAGCAGCTTCCGTATGTGTGTAGCATAGGAATTTTGGGCCTTATCTTAGACCATTTGCATTCTTTCCTGAGATTCCCAAACCTCCTAAATGATGTATTTGCATACATTAAGGTTTACTCTTTGTGTTATACAGTTCTGTGGGTTTTAACAAATGCATAATGTCTTGTATCCATTATTACAATAGCATATAGAATAATTTTACTGACCTAAAGATCCTCTATGCTTCATCCACTTATCTTTTCCATACTTCCCTCAAACCCCTCAGCAACCACTGATCATTTTATTGTGTCTATAGCTTTGCATTTTCTAGAATGTCATGTAATTGGAATGGTATAATATGTAGCCTTATCATACTGGCTTCTTACACTTAGCAATATGCATTTAAGTTTCCTCAATGTCTTTTCATGGCTCATTTCTTTTTACTGATGAATAATATTCCATTGTATGAATGTACCAAAATGTATACCTTCACCTATCGAAGAACATCCTGGTTGTTTCCAGTTTGGGGTAATTATGAAAAAAAAGCTGCTGTAAACGTTCATAGACAGGTTTAAGCTCTTGGTCTAGATTCATTTGTAGGCATATGGACATCCAATTGTTCCAGCACAATTTGCTGAAAAGTCTATCCTTTCTCCATTGTTGCCTTTGCTCTTTTGTCAAAAATCACTTCACTGTACTTGTGAGGGTCTATTTCTAGGCTCTCTATTCTGCTGCATTGATTTCTGTGCCTTTTCTTTCACCAATACCACAGTGTCTTGATTTCTGTAGCTTTATAGTAAATCTTAAAGTTTGGTAGTTTCATTCTTCCAACTTCGTTCTTCTTCAGTATTATGTTGGCTATTCTGGGTCTGTTGCCTTTCCATATAAACTCAGTTGTATTGAATCTATCAATCAAGATGGTAAGAACTGACAACCACCTTGAGTCTTCCAATATACAAACAAGGAATATCTGTCCATTTATTTAAATTTTCTTTGATTTCTTTCATCAGCATTTTCTAGTTTTCTACATTTAGATCCAGAATATATTTTTGTTAGATTTATACATTTTTGTACTAATATAACGGGCACTGTGTTTTTCATTTTAAATTCCAATTGTTCATTGCTAGTATACAGGAAAGCAATTAAAATTTGTAGGGCAAGACTCTCAAGCCCTATGTTGCCCAAAAATGCTCTGACTATAATATCAGTCATATTTGAAATTACACACAATTGGTAAACCCATGTCCAGGGACCTAAGGAACAGCCTGCGTCCCGTTGCCTTTTTCCATCACTTTTTTTTTAAGTCTTTGTGCCAAGATATCAAACAAGGATGAAGGAAAGGAGAGAAAATAAATAAATAATTTTTAAACCATTATTATTGACCCATAAGGGACTAATCTTTCAACTAGATAGAAACCAAGATATATAAGCATATTCTGACAGAAAAAAAAAATCCATCAGTCAAACTAAGCACACTGGAACATATTAGAACTACTAGTGCACTTTAGATAAATTATAGGCTTTTCAGTCAAACTGTGTTTCATTATAGTAACTTCATATTCTTTCAAACTTCAGCTTCTCCATAAACTAGCACATCTTCTACAGTGAGGTCAGATTTATGAACTTGAATATTATTCCCAAACCACTATATCCCCAAACTGAGAACAGATGATATATTAAAAATCAATGTCATTTTACATTAAACACCTCAAGCAATTGCTCACGACTCACACAACTGAAAGCTCTTTCTCAGACCCATCGTTTTCTAAAACATCACCGAACTTGGTACTTACTTCTGGTATTGCACTTTGTAGACTATAGTGTATTTGTCTATTTACACTCTTCTTTTCCCCTTTTAAATCACAAGTTTCCTGAGAGCAGGCAGGATGTCTTAGTATATCTACTGTAACACTAGTGACAAGCAGTTTCTGCCTTTTAGTAAAAACTCAGTATTTGTTAGCTCTAAATTTCTTTTTACTAATTTCTGATCTCATAATTTGTTCAGGTAACGTCCTCTCCTCTCTCTGATAAAGAAAAGTGGAATTATTCCCTCCCTCTAAAATTCACCATTCCAGGAAATTTCTCCTACTCACCCACTCTGCTCAAATCAACCTGCCTCTCTTGAGCCTTTGCAGAAACACTTGAACCACAACTTGAAAAGGATTACCAATTAACTATTGTTCTGGATATCCATGTTGTGTGTGTACTTGTCCCCTCCAACAACCCCTGAAGCAATGGTATTTTTAACCTCCACTAATTAGAGAAAATAATAAAAATAAAACTGAATATAACTAAATTTCAAAACAATAAACCTTTAGTTTCCATTATTCCCTCTTTCCTGTTTTCATTTAAAAAATCTCTGCTTCATCTCTAACCCAAATAAGAACTGATTAAAGAGATGAAGATGGGAAATCAAACATGGGTTCTGAATGCAAAAGGTGTGCCTTCCTACACATCTGCAGCAAACAGCAACTAGACAAAACCATGTTAGAGTATCTGGTGCATGCTCTCACCACTGCAGGCTACCATCACATCTAACACCCACTTCCCTCTATTTGGCTCCTTTGCAGTAGAACAACTCCTAGTTATCATCACCAAGTGATATTTTAACTTCTCATACTTAATATTTGTTGAGCACTTATCAAACATCAGTTCTTGCTGTAGAGTTTGGGGTATTTTAATAAACAAAGCAAACAAGACTCTCCCCACTGCGGTGCCTGCATCCTAGTAGTATACATTCTATATACTGGAGTATTATTAATGCCTTCTCTTTTCCAAGATGAATCACTCAACAATTTATTCCTTTCTTAAGGCCTATTTGCCCCTGATGGGGAAATCTTTGTTGCTATCCTTAAGGCCCACTGTATATTCTTCAAATCTCTTTCATGCGTAAAGATTAAATACATAGACTGTGGTCTACAACAATGTAATCACTGAAAAGTTCATCTTGCCTGCTGCCCACATAGACCTGGTTTATGAAGAGGGAGGAATTGCAACAGAGAACGCTTTTAATACATGTAGAGCAGAGTAAATGGGAGACTGGAGTTTTATTATTACTCAAATTAACCTCCCCCAAAATTTGGAAGCTGGGGTTTTTAAAAGACAGTTTGGCAGGCACGAGGCTAGAGAATGGGGAATGCTGATTGGTTGGGTCAGGGATGAAATCATAGGGAGTTGAAGCTGTCTTCTTGCTGTCTTCAGTTCCTGGGTGGGCAACACAAGACTAGTTGAGCCAGTTTACTAGTCTGAGTGTCACCAGCTGGTCCATCAGAATGCAGGGTCTAAAATATACCCCAAACTCCAATCTTAGATTTTACAATAGTGATGTTATCCATAGGAACAATTGGAAAGGTCAGGAATCTGTGGGCTCTGGCTACATGACTCCTGAGCCATAATTTCTAGCCTTGTGGCTAATTTGTTAGTTTTACCAAGTCCGTCTGGTGCCTAAACAAGGAAGCGGTTTGCTTCACAGAGGGGCTGTTATTATTTTTGTTTCAAAGTTAAACTATAGGCCAAGCACAGTGGCTCATGCCTGAGTTCCTAGAACTTTGGGAGCCTGAGGCAGGTGGATCACCTGGGGTCAGCAGTTCGAGACTGGCCAACATGGTGAAACCCAGTATCTACTAAAAATACAAAAATTAGCCCAGCATGGTGGCGGGAGCCTGTAATCCCAGCTACTAGTGAGAGTGAGGCAGAAGAATCGCTTGAATCCAGGATGCGGAAGTTGCAGTGAGCCAAGATCCTGCCATTGCCCTCCAGCTGGGTGACAAGAGCGAAACTCTGTCTCAAAACAAACAAACAAACGAACGAAAAACAAAGTTAAACTACAAGCTAAGTTTCTCCCAAAGTCAGTTTGGCCTATGCCCAGGAATGAACTAGGACAGCTTGCAGATTAGAAGCAAGATGGAATTGGTTAGGTCAAACTTCTTTCAATGCCATAATTTTCCTATGTCAGATTTTTCCCACTATCATAATTTTTGCAAAGGCAGTTTCAGTAATAGCGATATGTAAGACCATTTGTTAGAAAATTCAAACAAAATAATTTATCTTGCATGTGGCTATGTATGTAAACACAATTTTATTCAGATCAGGTTTTTAAAATTTTTTGATTAGGTAAAACATGATTTATAATTTTTACATAAAACTAAGACTTTCACTGAACTTTATACTTTTCAACCAACTGGTCTAGCACTGTGTATACCTAACTTTATATGCTTTCATGTGTTTTTATATTTCAACTTCTTATAAATATGAATTACCTTTAATTTTTAAATTATTTGCTTGTATAGAATATATTTTGAATGAAGAGGCAAAATTAGACAAATCTGTAATTAGAGAATGTTTCCTAGTTTCTACAAACTGAACTCTTGCCCATAGACAAGCATCCTGCAAGTGTGGGGTGTGTCTGTGTATCTTAGGCACAGTGATCACACTTGAGCTTATTTTTCCTACAGTTCCTTCATCTTTTCTTCCTTTGTACTCTTGCTTACTGAGTTCCACCCATGTTATTTTGAAGTTTGTTTTTCTTCTTTAAATTAACACCCTTACAAATGTCCCTAGTGAACTGCATGCTGTTTGTTGCTAACTTGAGTTTCTATTGCACCAAATCTATTAAGGTAATTTACTCATACAGGATAAAAATTTCATGGTAACAGAAATAGAAATATTTGTTGTAGGATCAGTGTCATTTGATTTAAATGTATTTGCCTATAAAAATGTTTTCAAATGTACCACAGCAGACATGTTGGGACCATTAATGTTTTTATTCAATTCAATTTAATATAAAAAAAGCATTTATTGAATAGCTACCAGGAGTAAGGCACTGTTGGGCTTTTAAGGTATAGTAATATGACCATGCATTACCATTTACCTTTGAATGCATCTTAACTCCCTTTGGAGATTAAAAGCATGCTGTACCATGGCCTCTAAACATATGCAAACTAGGGTAATTAAGAGGACTGTTTTCATTCAGTTTTCAAGGGTAATGTCATTCCAGTTTAATGATTCCTAGTCAGATACAATAAAAGTGAAAATAATATGATTTATTATTATGTATCAATACTGTTTCTTAAGAACAAGGAAGCACAGGCATTTTGAGTAAAATGACTCACTACCAAAATTTCAAATGGAGAATTTTAAAGTCAGACAACGAAATCAATGAGTCATTAAACAGTCAAAGAAAACACGACAACGGAAGTAGCAGAAGTAAAACACAAACGATAAGTTTTCTGTGGAGGTTCTTCTCCATAAAAGTAGCAGAGTAAAGGTTAAAAATCAATGTTGTCTGAGTGGCAGACACCATCAGGAGGTAGCCTCAGAGTGCTCCTTTAGGCCTCTGCTAATAACATACTTGTTACTACACAGAACAACTGGTAACCCACAGGAGATGATGTTCAGTGACAGCATGTGTGAGAAGCCACAGCAAGGGGCCAGTCCCAGTGAAGAGCTAGGATGCCACTGCTCTGGACTGTGCCTGATGCTTATGATGGAATGCAGGAAACACGACTCAAATGTGACACCTTGGCACAGTGAGTATTTTAAGCTGAAGTAAATGAGAAAACTGTGGAAGCAGGAAGGTCTCCCTGACCTTCCCCAGCCCACTGTCCTGAAGCAGGCCATAGAAACTGCAATTCCTTCTCCCTTTCTCTCCCAATGCAGGCCACAGAATCTAGAATTCCTCCTGCCTCTTCTCCCAGGAACCAGCCCGCAAAACCTTCTTGTTTCCCCTAAAGGCTCTCATGTGACAGGTGTCCTACTTTATATCCTGGGGAAAGAAATATCACACAGTGACTCCAGGAAAAACCAAAGAGATGGGCCTTACTAAGTTCCCCACAGTTCATTACCATTAGATCAAAGCCTTTTGTTCCCCAATCATACTTCTGCCTAAGTGTCTACAAAAATACAAAGTTTTCCCTAGGTCTTTGGATCATCATTTCTGAAGGTCCCTGAGCTACACACCACTTATAAGTGAATTTGTTTGTTTTTCTCTTATTAATCTGTTTTTTGTCATGGGTCTCAGCCAGGAAGCTTGCAATGGGTGAAAAAAAAAATCACATTTTGTCTCCTACAATTACAAGCATTAAATTTAGAACAGGAACACTTCAACTCTGGCAAATCTTTTAATAACTACACAAAAGGAGTCATAATATCATTTACATGGGTCGGTTTTAGGTGAAGACCTGCTGCAGCAGTTTGCTTTCCTGATTGTTTGCTGTGTGAACTTAGGGTTAAGGGGCATTACTACAAACATAAGAGAGCTCACTCAGCCTTGGCATGCAGTAGACACTAAAAATACTGTCAGCCTCCTCCCTTTGTCTTACTGATCTGGTTATAGTACCAGGGAATTCACCATTGGTCAGAGCAGTGTCACACTTTCCTATGATTTACAGAGTATTCAGGTGCTTCTGGCTTCATGGACAGACTGTAAAATTTCAAATCTTTAAGCAATAACTTTCCAATGCAATAATTTTTCCAAGAACAGGGTTGGAATTTTTACAGAAATAACAGGAAGCTAGAAACCTCTACAGAATGTTTGAACCTCTGAATTTAGGGAGCACAAGGGCAAAAGTTGCTGACATACAGTATGATATAGACCAGGAAGACCTTCAAAACCATATGTTACACTGAAGATTTTTATGAATGTCTATTGAAAAAAACAAAGTAACAATATTTCCTCTGTAATCCTCAAGGATTACACTCACCTCACCTTATTCCGGGGGTTGACACTGAACTGGTACACATTGGTAGAGCCAGACCCACTTTTTAAATACTGAAATATTCATAGCAACAGGAGTCAGAGAAATCCCACCTTTGAGCTAAAAAGCCTGAAACCCGCAGCCCAAAGTGAAAAATTCCATCCTTGTATGCCCGCTGACTCCCGACTGGTTCTTTCTGAATAATGTCTTTTTACCAGTCGAATGTTGCCTTTTCCAAAGCTACCTATTGCCTGCCCCACCTCCCCATTCTGTGCCTATAAAGATCCAGACTCAGCCAGTAGAGAGGATAAGCAGCTGGACATCGGGGAGAGGCGACTTGACTTCAGAGACAGCAGCTGGACAAGGCAGAGAGATGGCTTAACTTCAGGGAAGAGTAACCTGCCCTTCCCATCCTTTTTCCAGCTCTCTCAGCGGACAGCTACTTTCATCATCACTCAATAAGCATTCACCACCCTTCAATTCATCCATAAGACCTTGTTCCTCTTAGGCACTGGACAAGAATTCAGGATACACCCAGTGTAGGTACTCAAAAAGGCTGTCACACTGGCTCTTTTCCCTCACTGGTGAAGGGCAGCTGCCCCACGTGATAAGGGAAAGGGCCCACAGAACTGATACACTGCTGTCTGTGGATGGTGGAGCTAAGGGAGCATTGTAACACATCCCTTCTGGGGCCTTGGGGTTGCAGGCACCCCCACCTGGATGCTGCCGTGGAGCCTGCACAGAGTTTGCTACTGCTGGTACTAAAGCAGCCAGTTTTTGCATTCACTTGCTCCAGTGCTTGCACACTTCCTCCCATGAGGGGTTGAGCAGGGCACACTAAGTAAATGGGCATTCTTGTCACAAGACCCACAAAGGGTCAAGAAAATATCCTGCATCAATATTTCCATACTGGATGGTGAATAGCCATCGTCTGAGCCCCTCTGAATCTCCCTCATGTTCTGGTTGTCCCAGAATGGGAGAACTCCTAGAGATCACAGCCCACTGCCAGGGTTAGGCATCAGGGCCCAGATCCCAGCAGGAAAAGTGGAGCCCTGATAGCATGGCTAGACAAGGCCTTATCTACATCTTGGGGCTTTAAGTCTCCTTGCTCATCCTGAAGTTTGCACTCTAGGAGTTTCAGTGTACCAAACTGCTTATTAAATACAATATTTTGAATATCGCCCAGCATATATGAACCTGTTATTTCTGGCTTGCCCCTTTACACAGCTCCCCTTACCAGTGTCTTTTGCATTTAGCTACTATTTTACACATATGTGTTGCCTTCAGAGACCTCAAAGGAGTGACCTTAACCCTCTGGATAAGTCTCATGTAACCAAGCTATGGTGTGCTTATCTCCAAAATGCCTACAGAATCTCTTAAGTCCAGCATTTCTTATTTTAATGTTCTGTGTATCAAATTCTGTGTAACCAACTCATTTACACGCTTTCACCTTTATCAATCAGTTTCACTGGGTTCTCCATTTTGGCTATCTCTGCCCCAAAGCAATCAGAACAAATGCCTCTCGCTTTTCTCAAATTGTGAAATATATCTAAGGAGAAGTGATGCTTGGGTTTGAAACTCCAGTGCATGATTGTCTGACTCAGCTCAGCTCAGCTCAGCTCAGCTCAGCATAATTGCCTTCCAATGTACACAGAAGTCCTGAACCTGGCATTTCATCCTGAGAACCCCTTTAGGAAGGAGAAACAGAAGGGGCTCCCAATATTGATGCACAGCAGCACAATGTAGGCTCACATGGCACAGAGTGTTCACCCACCTATTTCAGAGTCACTCACTCACCTGGCACACTGTCAGCAAGGCTGATTCTTGGGAAATTTCTAAAGAAAACCTTGGTTTTGTGTTTAGAATTATCTCTGCCTCATGTATCCTGACTTTGGTCTCTTCATGGGTCAACCTAGTTTCTCCATCCTGTTATTCTCATTTCCCTACAACAGGGCCATAGGAAGTCGGCAAAGCCGGATGGAGCCTCAGCTCTAAGGCTACCTGGGGACTTGAGGTGAGCTACTTAACCAGGCTCACACTCAGATTCAGCATCTGCAGAATGAGCATGACAATAGTTTCTTTGTGGCAGGATAATACTTCTGTGTTTTAATCTGTACATCTCCACCCAACTTTCTGTGATCACCAGATTCTTTCAATTGAATGCCAAGGACTTCTTCCAGTCCTCAGCCCCATTAGAGAGAGCTGAGTCATCTACAGCACAAATACAAAGAAAAAGAAAAAGCATGAACATTAAGTGTAGGACAGAAAGATTCTGCTAAAAACGTACAGAGGAAGTTTACTCACTGGGAAGAATAAGATAACTAGCACACTGAGAAAAAAAGTGGAAGAGAAAGAGATGGGTACACAGGCTGGAAGTGAAGAACCACGAAATCACCATTCAGCTAGAGTATGAGGCAGATAAATGGAAAGTGAGCAACCCCTGAGCTGTCCCTTTGGTTGCTACTCAGGGAAGATAGAAATTTCCAGTGTTGACCCATTTCCTACTTTGGAATGACACTTATATCTGCCCCCCGAAACTCTGCCTGGCAACTTCCAAACACAAACACCAAAGCATGTATTATATAGTAACACATTATCTCATGGTTCTGAGCACTCCTAGGAGCACCAGCAGGGAAAGGCTTGTATACCTTGTGAATGCTGAGGATAGGAAAGCTACTTACTGATGTTTCTCCTATGGGGTGACTGGGCATTAAATGAAATTGTACTTCTAACTAGTCTGGTCATAGTAATAATGTCACCCATTTTTATCCCAATTAGTCCACTTACCAGTGTAAAGACTACAAGCATGACACTTTGTCTCTTAAGCTTGGCTTCCTCTTCCGTGAAATGGTTACAGAATCTACTTCATTATGCCCTTGTGAGTAGATCAGGGATAGTAGCTACATGTGCATATGTGTGTGTACTTCACCTTTGCGTTGTGAGCATCAGTACAGCTCACCAGTGTGCAGCACAGACAGAGACCCAGAGGACCTGAAAAGTCTAAGTCCTACCTCCTCATACCGCAACATGCTCATGCAAGTTCTCCCTTATAGCTAGACATCATTACTGGTGAAAAGAGAGAGGGGGAACTTCAGAATGTATCCAGAAGATCTCATTCAAACCCAACTATTTTAAACAATAGATGGAGAGAGTATTCACAGGAAGGTTAAACATGCAATCTTACCTGTTCCTCACCCCACAGAAGAATTATGAATATATATAAACTGTTATGTTAGTTATTGTCCATATCCCCTCCTAAGGCTCAAGGAATTAAAGAAAAACCTCTATCCGGACACAGTATCTCAGGCCTATAATTCTAGAAGTCTGGGAGGCCAAGGCAGTGGATGTCTTGAGCCTAGGAGTTGGAGACCAGCCTAGGCAATATGGCAACACCCTTTTTCTACAAAAAGTACAAATATTAGCAACACATGGTGGCATGCACCTGCAGTCCCAGCTAGTCAGGGAGGCAGGAGGATCACCTGAGCTGCCGTGAGCTGAGACTGCATCACTGCACTCCAGCCTGGGTGACAGAGTGAGACTCTGTCTCTAAAAATAAAAATCCAAAAAGAAAAACCCCTAATATTTAGAATTTAAAATAACTTCCTCAGTCAAAATACAGGGTTTCCAGTAGTGGAAATTCAGGCACCAAAAGGAGCAAAAAGGAAACACTGTTGAGCTGGCCTTTGTAGAACCTTGGTTCTCAAAGCATCTTCGTAGACCAGCATCAGCAGCCACAGCTGAGAGCTTGTTAGAACTGTAAACACTTGGGTCTCATGCCAGCCTTCCTGAATCAGAATCTGCCTCCTAGCACAAGTCCCAGGTGATCTGTACACACACTACATTTCAGAGGCATGTTTAAAGGGTCAGGGTTCCTCTCTTATCATACCAGTCATGTGGCTGCTCTCCTCACTTAATAAAAACACCAGTCAAGGCAGACCACCACATGTAGCATTCAATTTCCAAACCCACTCATAAAGTGCTATTCTCATGTCTACAACTGGCAAATGTCTTAAATATCTGCTGAGAGAAACAAGAGCAGATGCTTACTGTTCCATCGCACCGGCCATCCTTAATTCTTAGAAACATTTGTGGATTTTTCACACTTTCAAACATGCAAATCCCATGGCTGATTTTATGCACTTTCCAGTAGGATTTTTCAGACTGGCTTCCCACTCCAGTGCAGCTTCCATTAGGCTGGAGACACAGAGCCTGGCACAGGCTTGTAGCAAGCAGAACCACAGCACTGCTGAGGAACACCCCCTTCAGGGCAACAAACAGAACAGAAAGGCAGTCAATGACAGGCTCGTGTTTTGCTAGAGGGAGTCAGCTATAGAGGCAGTTCTCTTACAGCAGCCACGGTGATCAGGACCTTACTGGAAGCTCAGTGGCTGAAAATGAGCAAAAGAAGTAAATAAGGTAACTGCTATGCAAAGGTAAACAAAACTAAAGGAGGTTGATTACTTATCATTTGTTTATAGTATAGAGGCCAGCATCAGATGCTACAGAGATTTTTTAAAAATACAAAACACAGATATTTCTCTTAAGGAATTTACTATCGCCTTAAACAAATAATGTTAATATTAATATAAAACACAATAAAAAAGTATGCTATAAGAGTAACTGAATTATGGAATACCTTCTATGGACATTTAAATATATGCATGAGGAATTAATGTAAGAAGATATCAAATACAAGTAGGATATATTTAAGAAAATCCTATGTAATCATTACGTTAAGAGGAAGATATAGGGCCGGGCGCGGTGGTTCACGCCTGTAATCCCAGCACTCTGGGAGGCCGAGGTGGGTGGATCACCTGAGGTCAGGAGTTTGAGACCAGCCTGGCCAACATGGAGAAACCCCATCTCTAAAAAAAATAAAAGAGGAAGATATACAAGACTCTTGAAAGTTATTTAGAAATACACTAATAAAGTAAAGAACTGATAAATAAATATGCAAATCACAAAAGATAAAATACAAATGGTGAAAAAACATAAGAAAAGGTAATCCACACTAGTAATACCAAAAAAAACAAGCTAACATTAGATGTTTATTCCTCTAGAAAATTGGCAAAGCTCTTCTCCTTAAGGACCATACTCAACAGCACTGAGGTCAGTGAGATGGGTGTTTTCCTACACTGCTGAAAGTACTAAGAATTTAACTTTACCCATAGATGTCTGACCTTCGCCTCAGCTTCTGCATGGTAATCTCTTTACCCTTGGAGTGTCATGCCTGACAGGAGTGGTGGTGTTTGCCTGGGGAACTTTGGCCAGCCAGAGAGCAATAATGTGACTTAGGGTAGGGGGCTTTGCATAAGAAAATGTCAAGTGACCTCCTGAGAGGCTGGAGACTGAGACCAGCCATGCAGACTCCCCACATGATGAAGCCCAGTAAAGACTGAATACCAAGGCTCAGGAAGCTTCCTTGGCTGGCAATACTCCATGTATACTGTCACACACCAGTGCTGAGAAAGTACCTCTGTCTTGACTTCATGGATACTGCACATCCACCGCACATCCCATGTTTGGTGTTTTTTCGTAGACTCTGCCTTATGTGTACTCTTTGCTTAGCCAATTTTAATCTGTATCCTTTCTCTATAATAAACTGTAACTTTGAGTAAACAATTTTCAATGGGTTCTGTAATTTCTTCCAGTGAATTATCAAGCCTTGATAGTGGTCTCAGCGTCCCCCAAACTCTGTGGTTGATGTCAGAAGTGAGAATAGTTTTATATACTGTTCCCCTTAACTTTATAGTTGGCTTAGCTTTCACAGGAGTAAAAGTTGGGACATCTGAAGAAATAAATTCGGCAGTATGTTCCCAGAGCCTTAAAAGTTTTACATTCTAAAACTTAAGTTCAATTTTTAATTTTCTAAGCTAAGAAAATAATAAATGATGTGGTCTAAGGCATATGTCAAAGTATAATATTACAGTATTATATGCAGAAGTGGCAAAAGAATGATTAAATGTTCAACAACGAAAGAGGCATATATGTGGGTATACATATAATACTTAAATTTGAGTATTATGAAACCATTAACCTTAAGTTTAACCTTAAGCTAAATAACATGTGACGTATGAGTTAAAATTATGTTGTTGTGGGAGAAATAGTAATGTGAGAAAGTGTTTATTATACGGTAAGTACAGACATACCTTGTTTACTTGCACTTCACTTAATTGTGCTTCACTTTATTCACTTCACAGATACAGCATTTTTTTTTTTTTTTTTTTTTTTTTTTTTTAGAAATTGAAGGTTTGTGGCGACCCTACACGAAGCAAGTCTATCGGTGCTATTTTTCCAGCAGCACATGTTCACTTCATGTATCTGGGCTACATTTGGTAATTACCACAATATTTCAAGCTTTTCATTATTATTATATCTGTTATGGTGATCTGTGATCAGTGATCCTTGATGTTAGCTATTGTAATTATTTTGGGGTGCCATAAACCATGCCCATATAAGACAGTAAACTTAATAAATGCTGTGTGTGTTCTGAAGGGCTCCACTGACCAGCCATTCCCCTATCTCTCTCCCTTGCCTCCCTACTCCCTCAGACACAACGATACTGAAATTAGGCTAATCAATAACCCTATAATGCCCTCTAAGTGTTCCAGTGAAAGAAAGAGTCACATATCTCCTGCTTTAAATCAAAGGCTACAAATGATTGAGCTTAGTGAGGAAGACGGTCAAAAGCTGGGACAGATCTAAAGCTAGGCCTCTCGTGCAAGGTAGCCACTTTGTAAATGCAAAGGAAATGTTTCTGAAGCAAATCAGAAATGCTACTCCAGTGCTGATATGGGGACAGTTTTAGTGCCTTGGATATAAGATCAAAACCAACCACAATATTCCCTTAGCCAAAGCCTAACCCCAAGGGCAAAGCCCTAAGTCTCTTCAATTCATGAAGGCTGAGAGAGGTGAGGAAGCTGCAGGAGAAAAGGTTGAAGCCAGCAGAGGTTAGTTGATGAACATGAAGGAAAGAAGCCATCTTCATAACCTAACAGTGGAAGGTAAAGCACCAAGTGCTAATGGAGGAGCTGCAGCAAGCTACCCAGAAGATCGAGTTAATAAACACTAAATAACAGATTTTCAGTGTAAATAAAACAGCCTTCCATTGGAAGAAGATGCTATGTATGACTTTCACAGCTATAGAGGAGAATTCATTGCCTGGCTTCAAAGTTTCAAAAGACAACTTTGAAGGCTAACGCAGTTGGTGGCTTTCAGTTGAAGCTAATGCTCATTTACCATTCCAAAAACCCTAGGCACTTTTGAAATCATACTAAATCTACTCTGCCTGTGCTCTAGAAATGGAAAAATAAAGCCTTGAGGACAGCATATCTATTTATAGCATAGTTTACTGAGTATTTTAAGCCCAATGTTGAGACCTACTGCTCAGGAAAAAACGATTTCTCTCAAAATATAACTATTCATTGACAATGTGCCTGGTCACCCAAGAGCTCTGATGGAGATGTACAAGGAGATTAATGTTATTTTCATGCTTTCTAACACAATATTCATTCTGTAGCCCATGAATCAAGGAGTAATTTCAACTTTCAAGCCTTATTATTTAAGAAATACATTTCCTAATACTATAGCTGCCGTAGAGAGTGATTTCACTGATTTGTCTGGGCAAAGTACATTAAATACCTTTTGAAAAAGATTCATCATTCTAGATGCCATTACGAACAATTGTGACTCATGGGGGTAGGAAGTCCAAATACCAATAATAACAGGAGTTTGAAAGAATTTGATTCAAACATCACGAATGATTTTGAGTGGTTCAAGACTTCAGAGGAGGAAATAACTGCAGATGTGGTAGAAATAGCAAGGGAATTAGAATGAGAAGTGGAGCCTGAGGATGTGACTGAATTGCTGCAATCTCATGATCAAACTTGAACAGATGAAGGGTTACTTCTTATGGATGACAAAGAATGTCATTTGTTGAAATAGAATAAACTTCTGATGAAGATACTGTGAACGCTGTTAAAATGACAACAAACAACTCAGACTATTAAATAAACTCAGTTGATAAAGCAGCAGCAGTGTTTGAGAGGATTGATACCAATATTGAAAAGTTCTACTATGGGCAAAATGCTATCAAACAACATCGCATGCTATAGAGAAATCTTTCATGAAAGAATGAGTCAATCAATGTGGCAACCTTCATTGTTGTATTATTTTAGGAAACTGTCACAGCCACCCCAATCTGCAACAACCACCACCCTGATTCATCAGCAGCTGTCAACGTCGAGGCAAGATCCCCACAATAGCAAAAAGGTTACAACTTGCTGAAGGCTTAGATGATCGTTAGCATTTTTTAGCACGAAAATATTTTTAAATTAACGTATGTACATTTTTTTAAACATAATGCTGTTGCACACTTAACAGACTACAGTATAATAAACATAACTTTTACATGCACTAGATAACTCAGGAATTTGTGTGACTATATTGAGATATTCACTTTATTGCAATTGTCTAGAAATGAGCTTACAGTATCTATGAGGCTTTAAATATAAGTAGAGTTTAGCTGAATATTGATTTAATAACTATGCTATACTAGTTAAGATAATTATTTTCCCTGAAAATCTTTTCCTTCACCTTTAAAATACAGATAATATCTATCATTGTTTTGTGACGGTTAAATTTCGTCTCATGGTGTGGTGAAATTCTCAATAAACACCCGGAACAAAATGAGACACATCATAAATAATCGCTATATTAATATAATGTCACTTTAAGATATCGTCACAAACACAAAGAAAAAAAGAATAAGCATTATGAAAGGATTAAATGTATATAATATTCAAAGAGTATAAATTCTAATTGTTAGAAAAGTTCAATATACACATTTGTTTGACTCCCAAATGCAAGGTTCTCTACTTTTTATTAAGAATTTCCACATTCGTAGTTTAATCTCCAACTTCAATTAGATATAGGACGTTAATCCCATTGGAGTGTCTTTGCTACTAAAGCTGTCATCTCTATTGCCTTTCCAAGTCTGGCAAACAGAACGGAAAGAGGCACTAATGCCACCTAGTGGGAAGTGATTCGATTACTGCATTATGACTAAATTTAAGATTTTTCCTCAATAGGGCAAAAGAAAGTTGGGATTTAGCAATATAAACTTTAATAACTTCCCCATTTTACCTTGACAAAAATCACAAATTCCTTTGAAAGGTTTGCATAGCCTGTTGATGATTCATCAGCTATTTTGCCATGACGATCAAAAGCAACTGTGTGACCAGGAACCAGTGCAGACTCAAGAAGTGCACAGCGGTTGGTCTGATAAAGCACCCGCAGCTCAGTAGTGGCCTCACCACTAACCTAAAAGGAAAAACAAAAACAACAAAGCCCTCTAAATTAGCAAGAGAAAAAAAATGTTTAAAATGTAATCGCATTATATACATATACAGGTGTCTACTTCATTTTACAGAAACTTTGTACTATTTATAAAATCTGATTATTTTGTAATTCAATAGGTTTTATTCCCCAGCCTTATTTACAGTGACTTGCTCCAAGGAATTCCTTCTCTTGATCTCTCGGAATCCATGGAATAATGTTGGAAAAATAACTTGATTGGCGGGACAATTTAATAAGATGTTAATATGTATCTTACCTTTGTTTATTTTTCATTTCCTCATTTGTGTCCTCCTAATTTAAGAGTATTTGGGACTAGAAACTGAAATCCATAGACATTCTATCTCATACCTAAATTTTGCTTTCAAAAATAAAACAAATTGAGGTGATTATGCTACAGGGAGACATGACTACTGTTCAGGGCAGTGTTTTAGGTCCTACCCCATCTCCCTCTTGTTCCCCAGGGAGATAGTAGGGCCTGAAGAAGAAAGCTCATTGGTGCCTCTTGAATGGCTAGATACAAAACACTAAGTCTATGAACTACAAAGTTCCATTGCCCAAGTATGGCAGGGAGGAGGCAGAATTACTGATCTGCAAGAAACCATCTGACACTTGATCAGGTACATCTTAGTGACCAGTGTGGTTCAAAGCTATGACAGCTATCACCAGATATTCTGAGGCCCATACCAGCGGAAATCTTCTTTGAAACAAGGTGAGTTCCTTAGTAACTAAAATAAAATCTCCCATCAAACTGGTACAACCTAGTGGAATAAGGGCTTTAAGGTAGCCTTAATTTTATTTTTTAAAAATACAGTAATGAGATATTTCTTCAACTCTTAATTCAATGGAATAGATTCCACATCCACATTCATATTTCTCAAGCATTTACTATGACCAGGCTCCATGCTGATCAGAATGTGCTATGAACTACAATGTAGGGTACCATTCAAAGTCCACAGCAGAGAAGAAAATGTTTCATGGAGAAGGCTAACTGATTGATCACTTAAGTCAGAATTTCAGGCATACAAATTACACAAGGTGGGTTTTTTTTTCAATAAGAATTATTTTCCCTTCAGTTAAGTAACAACCCATGAGTTGAAATCAGCCTGTAATACCAGTGCATTGGAAGGCTGAGGCGGGAAGAATGCTTGAGCCCAGGAATTCGAGGCTGCAATGAGCTCTGTTCATGTCAACTGCCCTCCAGCCTGGGTAAGAGAGCAAGAGCAAGACCTTGTCTCAAAAATAAAATAAAATAAAATAATTGTATAGCATTATATGAGGAAGCTGTAGCATAACTGTTAGTGTCAGATTGCCTATGTTAAATTCCTACTTCCACACTTACTAGCTTGTGACTCTGTGCAACTCACTTAATCCTTCCAATTCTTTGTGTTCCTCTTCTGTTAAATACAAATGATAATGGATTCTCTCATCTAGTAGATTTAAGAATGAAATATTATAATATATATTAAGTACTTAGTGCATTAAAGTTATCCTATGCTCTATTATTTTTAAAAATAAGTAACATGCATGTAAAACAGCTTTATATATTAAATACACTTTTCATATCGAAATCAAGCAATACAAAGCATAATTATATAAAATTACTGTTTTTCCCCAACAATATGGTCCCTAAAAGGGCCATTGAGAAGTTAGTCTCCTTTTGAAAGCTCATTAAAATTTTGCATGTTATCAGAGAATTGGTCGACTTTTTCTTGTCTAAATTCCAATTGCTGAAATTTAGAACCATTTATGCATCACAACCTCAACAATTAGTGAAACAAAACAGAATAATGAAAAAAAGTGCTAGTACAAGCCAAAAGGAAATGGTAATCTTATAAATATATCTTATACAGAAATACATATGGACACAATAATATTGATACATGACAAAATGAAAAATTTACTACACACCATTCCAGTGACAATGCCATTGTCAAGAGCAAGAGAAAGATGCCTCATCTCATGACTTTGGAAAATGCATATATTTCCTTTGTTGAAAATAACATCAAAGACACCTGGAAAACATTTTTTAAGTATTAGAAAGTAATTTGTGCTTTTAAAACATTTTTTATTCAATATATTATATATGGACATCTCTTAATAATATATTTTATGTTTCTCAATTAAATGTTTTCAGTCAAAGGTAAAATGCCTCTCCATAGTATGTTCATTTTGTAAAAATTCATAGTATGATGTATACACTTTTCTCATATGTATGTGAATGAAATTATTTTAAATATTGGTGATTCCTTGATCCATGACCCATTTCATTTCTACTCTGTGTGTTGTATGTATTTGAGTACGTGTGTATATATACACAACCATATTGACATACATATACAATATACTAATATATAAAATATTTATATCAAACACATAACATGTAATGTAAATTACATATTTATAAAATGATTTCATAACAGTTAGATTTTCTAAAATGAACCAATCCTTTATTTCTTACTATTGTCAGCGTAGTTCATTTTGTATCAATTCAAAATTTTGAGTTTAGTCAATATTTACCAAATGAAGGAGGATTATGGTAGTTATTGGGCAATTTGTAGTCCCAATCCCAATTTTTAGCATGGAATTATTTAATTACCTGCTTTATGATATGTGTATATTCATCTAGCATTGGTAAATGCAATTAATTAATTCTACCTTTACAGTTCTATTCCAATTAGCCACACAGGCAAATACTTTTAGTTAGGAATAAGATCTGGGCAGGGCGTGGTGGCTCACACCTGTAATCCCAGCACTTTGGGAGGCCAAGGTAGGCAGATCACAAGGTCAGGAGATAGAGACCATCCTGGCCAATACAGTGAAACCCCGTCTCTACTAAAATACAAAAAAATTAGCCAGGCATGGTGGCGTGTGCCTGTAGTCCTAGCTACTCGGGAGGCTGAGGCAGGGGAATCACTTGAACACAGGAGGCAGAGGTTACAGTGAGCGAAGATCACGCCACTGCACTCACTCCAGCCTGACAAAGCAGGACTCCATCTCAAAAAAAAAAAAAAAAAAAAAAGAATAAGGTCTGATGCAAAGGCTAACTACAGAATTTCAATTTTTTAAAGGATTTTACTATATATTTATTTAATTTTATATTCATTTGAAGTCGTATTTCTAAAAATGAAAGACAGTTCAATAGACCACTCCAAATGGAAAGTTTCCTGCCTTATTAATTTCAAATTTATTTTTGTCTACATAATAAAATGCATCTTAATGAGATCTTAAGAATTAGAATCTCATAAAATTAAACCATATTGACAAGTACTTACAAATAATCCTGGGGGTTAGGGTGTTACTGAAATAAGGAAAGAAACAAGAGCTGGGAATTCTGAATTTGAGTCTGACACAACTCATTAGATAACCTTAGACAAAGCACTGTGGTTCTCTCTGTCAATTTCTTCATCAATAAAATCAAGGCAAGAATTCTCAAATGATGTGTTCAGATCATTCATTAATTGTGCGAACTAATGAGTTAACAATGAAAGAATCTGAAAACTAAGCGTGTCCCTTAAAACATCTTAAGAATAATTTTCATGGTTTAATTTAATCTTCCTTTTGTTCTAATGATTTCATAAATACCAGAATCTATATTCATAAAACTATAAAGGTATTATTTTATCTTTTCCAGTAAGAACTCAATAATTAAAATCATAAAATTTTATATATTTTGTTATGAAAAATTATTTAAAGTTTATCAAGAATATCAATTGCAAGTTCTATGAAGAGATGGCTATTTAGCAAAAACTTGGAACCAACCCAAATGCCCATCAGTGATAAACTGGATGAAGAAAATGTGGCACATATATACCATGGAATACTATGCAGCCATGAAAAGGAATGAGTTCATGTCCTTTGCAGGGACATGGATGAAGCCCGAAACCATAATTCTCAGCAAACTAACACAGGAACAGAAAACCAAATACCTCATGTTCACTCATAAGTGGGAGTTGAACAATGAGAACACATAGACACAGGTAGGGGAACATCACACATGAGACATGTTGGGGGTTTGAGGGATAGAGGAGGGACAGCATCAGGAGAAATACCTAATGTAGATGATGGTTGATAGGTGCAGCAAACCACCATGGCACGTGTATACCTATGTAACAAACCCGAACATTCCACATATGCAACCCAGAACTTAGTATAATTTGAAAATAAATAAATAAATAAAATTAAAAAAGAAAAGAAAGTGGAGACATTTTTAAAAAGAGAGAGATGGTTATTTATCTTACTGTCATTGCTGTTAGTCCCATGCCTAAGACGGTCTCATCAACAGTTAAGTGTTTTATAAATATTTGTTGAATAAATGAATTCTTACTGCTGAGAAAAATAAAATTAAGGGTCCCTATTTTAAGAATCATAAAACAATACAGAATGTCTTTGAATCTGGAAGCTTCATTTAGTGAGTTTTAATGAAAAATATATGTAGATATAGAATATTTTCCAGTAAAATTATAATCAAGTTGGCATGACAAATGAGATCTTCAGGATTTAAAACTTGTCAATGGAGGAAAAATATACCATTTTTAAAGAACTCTAAAATACTTCTGTGGACCTCTGGTATTCTATGGAGCACAGTTTGGAGGAAAATAATAAGGGAAAGAGCACTACCATGTGAATGAAGATATTAAAATTAAGTTGAAAACATCTGAGTAATCAGCAGCAACAGAAAGAAACATTATCTATACTTAGCCAGATATTCCAGGAACTACAGCTGTATTCACCCGCTTCGTGAAAATTCAGGTGCCATTGACCCCCGATTTATTGGAAGTCCAATAAAACGTTCCACACTTTCCCACTGAAGCCATAAACACCCTTCCTTTTCTGTTATGAACTTGGTACATAAACCTTTACCTCTAACTATTCAGTAAGTTTCTCATTAGTAAGTACTTCCACCTTACATATGGTGTGCACATATAAATAAACCTTTTCTCCTGATACATGTCTATTGTCAGTTATTTCTCAGGCTCCCACTATTCAAACCTAAGTAGAGAAGAAACTTTCCCTACAACATGAATCTTGATGTATGATTTCTAGCTCTGGCTCTGCCAATAAAGAATTCAATCATTCATTCAATCATCATTTATTGAGCACCTATGTGCAAGGAATATTTTTAGTTACAACCTAGATAAAAATTCTCAAAGTTCTTATCTCTAAAATATTCTAATCTTTAAAAATAAGGGTTAAGCCGACATTATCTTAAAGTTCCCAGCTAATACTAACATCCATTGGATCTAGTCACATTCACCAAAATAAATTTGAATTGGCCAAATCCAACAGAAGCATTTCAATTCTTATTTCACTTTGCCTCTGGACTATGTTTGAACTTGTGGATGCCGTTTGAAACTACACAATCTCCCACCTCACTAACTTCCTTCTTGGTCTCCCTCCCACCTCATTCTTTATTCTATTGTAGGGTTCCAAAACAAAAGTTTTTTCTGACCTTCACCTGGGCCCTCATTCTCCCTGGAGGCTAGCCACAGAAACTAGAATCTCTCTTCTCCAAGGCAGGTCATAGAGACCAGAGCCCCATCTCCCCAGAGCCAGTCATGAAACCTAAAAATATTTATCTAACATTCTCCCTGCCTTTCTGTGGAAAAACCATCGATGAAGAAGCAATCTGACCTACTTTGTTTGATTGTAGGTCATAAGACCCCCATTCCAGAGAGGATCCTGTCCCACACCCAGAAGGAAGAAATGCAGTACAGAGAGGCCCAGAAGAGTCTAGACAGACAGGCCTTGCTGGGTTTCCCCACTCAGTCTATTAGCGTTGGTTTACACCTTTTTCGTCCAGTCTTATTTTTACGTGGCTGTCCATACTTTATTAAATATAAGCAAAAAAAATTGAGAATTTCCCCTGTATCTCTGGGTCTTCATTCTGAAGGCTCTTGTGTCATATAAAACTTGTATGCTTTTTACCCTATTAATACTTGCATGCCTTTTAATCTCCACATGCCTTCCTCCACATGCCTCAAATCTGGCCATCACTTAGCTGCCAAAGCGTTTCTACTCTACTTCAAATCCATTCATGGCTATCTCTCACTCAGGAGAGAATAAAGGAAGCTGCCTTTATACATGCCACTTCTCTCCCAGAGCCTTTTGTAGTAGGCAGAGTAGCCAAAGAAGACTAAAGGTTTAAATTACTTGTATGTAAGTATAAAATACTTGTATGCTTTTTCTCCTATTAATCTGCATTTTATCAGTGATTTTTAGTGAATCTTCACAGGGCAAAGGGGAAGTTTTCCCTTGGCCCCTACATGCTCCTCACTCAAAGGTGTCCCTAGGGTTCTATCTTTAAGTGACTACCATTCTTACTTCTCTTGTTCTCGCTCCCTGGGAAGTCTACTTTAATAATCTATAAATTGAGAAATCCTTAACCTGTAACTCCACCACTCATCTCTCCCTCAACATCAGGCTCATATACCCTTGAATATAAACGACTGGATGTTTCATTAACACTTCAAACCTGGTACACACAAACTAGAACTCAAAATTTTCCACACATCCCTAGCTTCAAAATCTAATCCTTCTAAATCCTACATTTGTTACTTCAGTTGGTGACTCAATCAACGAGTCAATTACCCACAGCAGAAACCTAAGAGTAATCCTTTTCCGTTAACATTCCTTTTCCAATGTATCACCGAATCCCACCAATTTGGCTTGCTAGAAATTCTTCCAATTTTTCTTTCTTCTCTATCAATACTCCCACTGTAGTTCTCCAAGTCCTCGTCACCTTTTGCTTGACATATTACAAAAGCCTACTGACTGGTCTTTCGTTTTCTAATCTTCCTCATGCCTCAAATCTGGCCTCCACTTAGCTGCCAAAGTGTTTCTACTCTACTTCAAATCCATTCATGGCTATCTCTCACCCCAGGAGGGGATAAAGGAAGCTGCCTTTAGACATGCAACTTCTCTCCCAGAGCCTTCTGTAGTAGGTGGAGTAGCCACAGAAGACTAAAGGTTTAAATTACCGAACCCAAAGCCGTTGACAGCTTTGGGTTGCTAGCTGACTACTTTTAACATGAGATGATTATGGTTGTAGTGGTGGGGTAAAATGTTTAAAACTTGTTTTACAGCTTCTAGAATAGAACATAAGATTTAACACTCCTTGTTGCAGCCACATGCAGAACAACACTTGAAATTGATGTTAGATCTCTTGCAAGATTCTGAATTGAATAATTTAGCAATTCAATACAAATAGCCCCGATTTGCTGCAGCTCAGTAAAGGTGTTAGACTTCGTACTATATACTTAAGTCACAGACTTACAGTATATATCCCAGGGAAAAATCAGCAACCATTCCCCTACTATCAATAGGTACATGTATTTCCAGGACATCCAGAATCCTCTTCTCCCCTGACATCTCCTTTCCCCAATGCTTCCTTCTGTATTTAGGGATTGAAGTTCTCAGTAAAGCGGGCTGAACCGGACAGCACCCAATCTAGAGGCTGTTCATTTCCAATCTAAAACAAAGAAGGTCTTTCAAAGTCTGCTCAGAAAATAGAGGGGTTTGATTTCAGAGAAGTATAGTTAAGATGTGGTAAGAGCTGGGCGATGGAAAAGGGGAGTGTATAGTTTGTATAGTTAAGATGTGGTAAGAGCTGGGCAGTGTATAGTTAGTGTTATATACTAATAAAGTTTTTTTCAGATTCTTAATTAGAACCAAGTACAGAGAACCAGACAGAAATAAGAACTGCAGCTAATCACCACCAGATATTCACTAGAAATAGGGCGTAAAACTGTGTAGATTAACTATTAGCCATGATCTCAAAGAGGAACTGGAATTCCATTAGTACCAAGGAGATAGGTAAGGAGACCAAAGAAAATCTCCACAGGTGGCAGGTGCTGAAACTGACTATATTTTTATCTATTCAAAGGTAATTAGAGAACAATCAGCACAATAACATTTTTCAAGTGGAGCCAAAGGGAAAAGTGGTAACCCTCTTCAATATACCATATAAATTATTTACTGAAGCAGTAATTTTTAAAATTCAGAAAAGTTTGTCTTGAAAGTTGCTGAGAAAATTTAAGAAGTTATATCTCCTACGAAATAATTCTCTTTAAATTGTGACTTCACTTTAGCTGAAACTGGAACTGGAAATCTAAAAAGTATGTATTAGAGTTATGGTGACTGTATAACTGATTGTCAGGGCACCACTGGGAGTGAAAGGGGATGCCAAGTAGATGGAAAAGTCACAAGCAAAAGTGGGTATACAGCCCCATTAACTAGTTATGCAAAAAGAAACCTTAGTCTCACTTTACAAATTTAAATAAGTGTGAACTGTACATTTACAAGTTTAAAGTATATGTTTGTTATTATTTCTATTTTAGTGGCAAGCGTGTAGTGAGTCTAGGACTCATGCACCACTGACAACAGTGAAACTGGTGTAACTTCTGGGAAGAGGCTGGCAATATGTATAAAGAGATTTGACATCCTCTTTAACCTTATAATTGACTTTGAAAGAAGGAGCTAGGTATGCCAACTTAGGCCCCAAGAATGGAAAAAACTTTTCATTTGAGGAATGATAGTCCCTTTAAATTATCAGGCCCAGAGAGGCATTTAAAATCTAACAGCAGTCACATCTCACTTCCCCTTCAGATAAGTCATTACCTCTTGAGACCACTTGCTATGCAGGCTCTAGACTGACACCAAGGACACATAAAATGTCATACACCCTATAGTTCAACAATGTACAACCAATCACTAACCAATGCTATTTCTGTAAACCTATGAGAATTCCTGAGGAACAACTTTTGTAATCAGCCCTCTTTTGTTTTCCGGAGCACTCTCCAAAGGCAACCTTGAAGTGTGAAATGTGTCCTGAGCTGCCGTCCTCAACCTTGGACCGAACAAACCCTCTATATTGTTTCTTATCATCTACGCTTTAGGTTGGCATCCCTAAAGGGATGGCACCCTCCCAGAGGGCCCTCCTCTTATGCTGCCTATCACTGGTAAGGGACAGTCACCAAAGGGGACCCTGAAGTTGCTCAACACTGCCTATGCATGGGTGGGCCATCTAGTTTCCTTTTTAAAATGAGGAAACATGAGTCTGTCAACTTAGTTCTTCTTCAATATTGTTTTGGTTATTCAAGGAACCTCGAAATTCCATGTGAAATTTATGATTAGCTTTTCCATTTCTGCAGAAAAGGGTATTATGATTTTGATAGCAATTGCAGGCTGGACATGGTACCTCATGCCTGTAATCCCAGCACTTAGGGAGGCTGAAGCAAGTAGATGACATGATGGCAGGAGTTTGAGACCAGCCTGGCCAACATGGTGAAACCTGTCTCTACTAAAAATACAAAAAAATTGGCCAGGTGTGGTGGTATACACCTGTGGTCCCAGTTACTCTGGAGGCTGAGGCAGGAAAATTGCTTGAACCTGGGAAGCAGAGGTTGCAGTGAGTGCTGTCTCAAAAAAAAAAAAAAATGATAGCGATTGCAATTAATCTGTAGATTATTTGGAGGAATTTAAGATTTCCAATTTACATCCAGGGGTTATCTCTCCATCTATGTAGGTCTTCATTCTTTCAGAAATGGTTAGCAGCTTTCAGTATATAAAGACTTGCATTTCTTGAATTTATTCCCAAGATTTTAATGCTATTATAAATAATTCTCCTAAATTCATTTTTCAATTGTTCATTGCCACTGCACAAGAATACAAATAATTTTTGTGTGTTGATCTTGTATGCTACAATCTTTATGACTTTATATATTGGGTGTAATATTTTTGTGTGGATCCTTTAGGATCTTCTTATATTATATCATGTCATCTACAGTTTTACTTCTTCTTTTTTGATTTTGATGCCTTTTATTTCTGTTTCTTACCTAACTGTTCTACCTGGAACTTCCAGTAAAATGTTAATAGAGGTGGCAAAAACAGACATCCTCATCTTGTTTTTTAATTAGGGGTATAGAAGCAAAGAAGAAAAACTTCCCCCTTTACCTTCTGAAGGTTCACTGAAAATGAACTGACAAAATGCAGATTAATAGGAAAAAAAGACAAATTTATTTTAATGTACATACCACCCAAAAACCAGGGGGGTAAAGATGCTTCATGGGGGAAGGCTAAATGGGGGAGTAGCAGTAACGATTGTGGGGAGGAAATGAATGGACCTGGAGGCAGACATTATCTTATGAATGATTCTTTTTGGAAACTGAATGAGATCAGACCAGAGGACAAATATTATTAATAGTTGGGACAAAGTTCAAAGTTCATCTGAGCTGTCATGGTGTTAAATTTTCAGTCTCTTTATTCATGATATGAGTTTTAATCTTCTTTGGTTGATGAAATTTCAGAGAAGGAATTGAGGCAATTGTGTTCCTCTCTGGGGTCCAGGTTCTAGGTAGAAAAGGAAACTTCAGAGAATAGCCTCATTCTATGCACTGGGAGAGACAGAGGATTGGGGGTGGGTCAGAGAGACATTGAGGCTACTTCTTTAGTACAGCATGTCAAAGCACCATATTTCAGAATTTTGTTTTCTGAGCCCAGCAGGGAAAGCTTTCAGTCTTTAACCACTGATTATGTTAGCTGTGGGTTTTTCATAAATATTCTTTACCATGTAGAAGAAACTCCCTTCCATTCCTAGTTTTTTGACTGTTCTTATCGTGAAAGGGTGTAATTATTTTTATATTAGAAATATTTTTTTCCTAATCCTTGCAATGCCTTCTACAATGAATATTTTTTAAAATGCATCCATCATTAAATAGGCATCAATATTAACACTGAATATTCAGGACTTTCCACTGCAGAACATAGAAGTTAAATGGCAACATAACAAAAAAATAAAAATGAGGATTACAATTAGAGATTAGAATGATATAGCTTTTTCTATTCCTAGCTATAACTTAGTGTGAAAAGAAGGTGGAGGCTGGGTGCAGTGGCTCACGCCTATAATCCTAACACTGGGGGAGGCTGAGGCGGGTGGATCACTTGAGGTCAGGGGTTTGAGACCGGCCTGGCCAAAATGGTGAAACCTCATCTCTACTAAAAATACAAAAATTAGCTGGTTGTGGTGGCAGGTGCCTGTAATCTCAGCTACTCTGGAGGTTGAGGCAAGAGAATTGCCTCAACCAGGGAAGTGGAGGTTGCAGTGAGCTGAAATTGTGCCACTGCACTCCAGACTGAGCAACAGAGTGAGACCCTGTATCGAAAAAAAAAAAAAAAAGAAACAAAGAAAGGAAGAAAGGAAAATGGAGCCCCTCCTAGTACCCAGAGTAGTAAAATATTATAAGCAAGTACCTCGTAGAACAGTTTATGGACTGGTATAGTTAGCAAGCCAATGCTGTGTAAAATATTACTCTTAAACTTCCCAGTATAAAACATTTATTTCTTACAATTTCTACAGGTCAAAAATCTAGGAGCAACTTACTTGAGTGGCTCTTTATAAATCACGTTGTTGGTTGGGGCTGCAGATATCTAAAGGCTTGTCTGGAGCTGGAGGACCCTCTTGCAAGATGACTCACTCAAAGGGCTAATGGCAAGCAGCTTTTATTCCTTGCCATGTCAGCCTCTCCACAGGGCTGCTTGAATGTCCTTATGACATGGCAGCTGGCTTCCCCAGAGCGAGTGATCTGAGAGAGTGCCAGCAGGGAACTGTAATTTTATAATATACTCTTGAAAGTCGTACACAGTTATTTACACCACATTCCATTTTATAGAAGGCAGCCCCTAAATTCAGCTCATGCTAAGAGAGAGGAATTAGGTTCTACCCTTTGAAAAGGGCAGTACTAAGTAATTTGTGAGATATTTTAAAACCTCCATATTGAAAAATGCAATTATCAGATGGGGGGGAGGGGTGTCCACCATTACTGAGGCTTGAGTAGTTGGTTTTCCCCTCACAGTGTAAACAAAACCGGGAAGTGCAAACTGGGTACAGAACCCACTGCATCTCAGCAAAGCCGCTATAGCCAGACTACCTCTCTAAATTCCTCCTCTCTGGGTGGGACATCTCTGAAAGAAAGGCAGCAGCCTCAGTCATGGTCTTATGGATAAAACTCCCACCTCCCTGGACAGAGCACCTGGGAGAAGGGCAGCTATGGGTGCAGCTTCAGCAGCCTTAAATGTTCCTGAGCCTGCCAGCCCTGATGAGAGCAGTGGATCTCCCAGCACAGCACTCAAACTCTGCTAAGGGATAGACTGCCTCCTCAAGTAGGTCCCTGACCCCCTTGCCTCCTGACTAGGACACACCTCCAGCAGGGGTCAACAGACATCTCATATGGGAGAGCTCCAGCTGACATCTGGTGGGTGCCCCTCTGGGACAGATGGCAGAGGAAGGATCAGGCAGCAATCTTTGCTGTTCTGTAGCCTCTGCTGGTGATACCTGGGCAAACAGGGTCTGGAGTGGACCTCCAGCAAACTCCAGCAGATCTGCAGCAGAGAGGACTGACTGTTAGAAGGAGAGCTAACAAACAGAAAGGAATTGCATCAACAAAAAGGGCGTTCACATAGAAACCCTACCCAAAGGTCACCAACATCAAAAACCAAAGGTAGATAAATCCACGAAGATGAGAAAAACCAGTGCAAAAAGGCTAAAAATTCCAAAAACCAGAACTATATGAATCGGTATTTTACAGTAAATATATTGAAATTTCAGAAGATATAAAGTTTGTGAAACTGGCCCTGACATAAAATTAGCCATCAAGGGTTCAGTGTTAAAAACTGAATCGCTTTGGTTGTCTAGTTCTTCCTTTTAGTTATAAGATCCCACAATGGAGACAAGAAGACTTGTGACTGCCATTGCCAATGTTGTTACATATTGTTTTTAATAACTAAAGAGTTTATTATCATAAAATGAAGTTCCCTGTGGCATTTCAAAGAACTTCTCATGCTGTGTGTCTACTTTTAGGCCTAGTATTACCAAGAAATAGTTCAGCAACACTCAGAGATATCAGCATTCTAATACTCTAAGTACAGAAAAAACTAAATTCACAACCAGCTGAGTAACTAAATAGAAAGATTGGCTCATGGTGGCAAAAAAAGAACACATTGTTTTGTGGAGGAAAAATTGTAAGTCAAAATATCTCGGGCAGATATTCTTAAAATATTTTCTTGAAAAGATGTCTACAGGTCAGCATTGTTCATCAAAATACTTTCCAGGCATGTGAAAACTGATTCATTAGTGTGAATTTATGGGACACTGAGCATAACATCAGGAAATAATCCTGCAAGTAATTATCACACATAAAAGACCTCCTGTTGCAAAAATGTCAGTTACACTGAGGAAAATTACTCATATTATCCTCCACCTGCCATTTTTAGAACTGCTCATTCTGCTTTGTATATGGCAGGACTAGCATATTAAGATGCTAGAAACACTGAAGGGTAAAAAGTTTCTTTATTTGCATCATCTACCAGTTAGTTTGATCTACACAGAGGTTCACATGCTAGCAGATGGTGATTGCTGCTTGTCGGAGATTCAGCTTGGGCTGTCAGAGGCAGTTCTTTCCTGAAGGGCCTCTTTGCATGACTGCCTGGTTTCCTTTCCACATGAAGGCTAGGTTCTAAGAAGGATTAATCTGAGAAGTGAAGACAGAAGATGCAGACCTTAGAAGTTCAAGTGTTGTGTCAGCTGCATTCAGTTAGTCATAACATCAAGAAAAGGGGCGTCCAATCTTTTGGCTTCCCCAGGCCACACTGGAAGAAATTGTCTTGGGTCACACATAAAATACACTAACACTAATGATAGCTGATGAGCTAAAAGAAAAATAAATCTTATAATGTTTTAAGAAAGTTTATTAATTTGTGTTGGGCTGAATTCAAATTAATTCTCTGGCTCATTTCTAGAAGGAAAGATGGACAGCCCGATATATGATCAAAGTTTCTACTCCTCAGCAAATGCAAAAGAACTGAAATCATAACAGTCTCCCGGATCACAGTGCAATCAAATTGGAATTCAAGATTAAGAAATTCACTCAAAACCACACAACGACATGTAAATTGAATGACCTGCTCTGGAACCACTCCTGGGTAAACAATGAAATTAAGGCAGAAATCAAGAAGTTCTTTGAAACTAATAAGACCAAAGAGACAACACACCAGAACACAGGGACACAGCTAAAGCAGTGTTGAGGGAAATTTACAGCACTAAATGCCCTCATCAAAAAGCTAGAAAGATCTCAAATCAACAACCTAACATCACAACTAAAGGAACTACAGAACCAAGAGCAAATAAACTCCAAAGCTAGCAGAAGACAAGAAATAGCCAAGATCAGAGGAGGCAGAGGCATGAAAAATCCTTCAAAAAAATCAACAAATCCCAACTTTGAACTATACTACAAGGCTACAGTAACCAAAACAACATGGTACTAGTACAAAAACAAACACATAGACCGATGGAACAGAATAGAGAATCCAAAAATAAGACCACACACCTACAACCATCTTCTTTGACAAAAACAAGCAATGGGGAAAGGATTTCCTATTTAATTAATGGTACAGGGAGAACTGGCCTGCTATATGCAGAAAATGGAAACTGGACCCCTTCCTTAGGTCTTATGCAAAAATTAAAGACTTAAATGTAAAACCCAAAACAATAAAAATCCTAGAAGAAAATCTAGGCAATACCATTCAGGACACAGGCAGAGGCAAAGATTTCATGATGAAAACACTAAAACCAATTGCAACAAAAGAAAAATGTGACAAATGGGATCTAATTATACTAAAGAGATTTTGCACAGCAAAATAAACTATCATGAGAGTGAACAGACAACCTAGAGAATGGGAGAAAATTTTTGCAATCTATCCATCTGACAAAGGGCTAACATCCAGAGTCTACAAGGAACTTAAATTTATAGGAAAAAAACAAACAACCCCAATAAAAAGTGGGCAAAGGACATGAACAGACATTTCTAAAAAGAAGGCATTTATACAGCCAGCAAGCATATGAAAAAATCTCAACATCACTGATAATTAGAGCAATACAAATGAAAACCACATTGAGATACCATATCACACCAGTCAGAATGGAGATTATTAAAAAGTCAATCTCTTTGCTACTGTGAATAGTGCTGCAGTAAACATATGTGTGCATGTATCTTTAGAATAAAATGATTTATATTCCTTTGGGTATCTACTCAGTAATAGGATTGCTGGATCAAATGGTATTTCTGGTTTTAGATTTTTGAGGAATTGCCACACTGTCTTCCACAGTGGTTGAACAAATTTACATTTCTATCAAAAACCTAAGTGATGGGTTGACAGGTGCAGCAAACCACCATGTCACACATATACCTATGTAACAAGACTGCACATTCTGCACGTGTGTTCCAGTACTTAAAGTAAAAAAATAAAGTTAATTTTTTTAAAAAATATAAATAAATGTCAAAAAACAACAGAGCTGGTGAGGTTGCAGAGAAAAAGGAATGCATTTACACTGTTGGTGAGAATGTAAGCTAGTTCAACCATTGTGGAAGGCAATGCGGTGATTCCTCAAAGATCTAGAAGCAGAAATACCATTTGACCCAGCAATTCCATTACTGGGTATATACCCAAAAGAATATAAATCATACTATTATAAAGATATGTGCATGTGTACATTAACTCCAGCACTATTCACAATAGCAAAGACATGGAATCAACCCAAATACCCATCAGTGATAGACTGGATAAAGAAAATGTGGTACATAACCACCATGGAATATTATGCAGCCATAAAAAGAATTGAGATCATGTCTTTTGTAGGGACATGGATGGAGCTAGAAGCTGTTATCCTCAGCAAACTAATGCAGGAACAGAAAACCAAATACTTCATATTCTGTTATAAGTGGGAGCTGAATGATGAGAACACATGGACACATCAGGGGGGAACAACACACACTGGGACCTGTGGGGTTCTAGGGGAGGGAGAACATCAGGAAGAATAGTTAACAGATGCAGGGCTTAATACCTAGGTGAAGGGTTGATCTGTACAGCAAACCATCATGACACATTTACCTATGTAACAAACCTGTGCATCCTGCACATATACCCCAGAATTTAAAATAAAAGTTGATTAAAATATATACAAAAAAGAAACATCAAAAAATAAAAATGAAACATATACAAAAAAGAAACATCAAAAAATAAAAATAAAAAATATAAGATCAGAGTTTCCTAATTTGCAAATTTCTCTCCTTTAATGTACCCAACTGTGTGTGCTGGTACCATTAGGCCCTCACATCATGATGCTGCAGGACTGGAGTTCAGGGAATCCAACCCAAGAAACTGCTCTGGCTGGGGCACTTGATGTGGGAAATAAATGGTCTTGGTCTCTGACCCAGTGGTCTCATGTTTCCTACAATTAAGTTACAATTTAGATCCTTCACAGTTTCTGATTTAACAATGGGAGATATTTTTGTGGCCATATCTGCAAATACAGGATGTTAATAAAGAAAAAGAATAACAATAGTGGCAGCAGAGGACCCAGGGAATAAGTTAAAGGGCCACTTTGACTAATTTAAGTGGATAAGTAAGTTCAAGTGGGAACAAATTTTTGCCCAGGTAAGGAAAATGTCTAAAAAATAATTTTGGAAAGAGAAGCTCTTAAGAAGTATTTTTAAACAGACACTTATTTTTATACAGGAGAAAACTGGATCGTTCCCCAAGATCTCAAATATGAGGCAGAAGGGGTTACATTTTGAGAAATGCTTAGGTGAGTAGCTCCAGCACATCCTCAAGACTGAACAGCACAGTTTCCAGCACAGCATAGTACAGTTAAATTCACAGGTGTAGCAGGCAAATATTTTTTAAATAATGAAGGTCCAAATTCAAAAAGAGTTGGAGATTTGGGTTTATAGTCAAAGATCTACCAACATCTGTTTACTCTTTGTCAATTCTCACAGTTACATCTTCATGACATGAAGATATTAAACATCAAATCTAGTTTGTCTTGTTTTCCCTTTGTACCTTTATTATGACATTAGCTACAAATAATAATTATTAGAATTGTTGTATTTGTCTTTTTCATTAGATTATGCATGTCTGAAATTCAGAATAGTATTTTAGCTATCTTCTCTGGTCCCCAAATTAATTAACATGGTCTTTTGGTAACTGCCTACATTTTATTCTTCAATTAGTTAATACCAAATATATATATTTTTCATAGTGCCCAGATTTAAAGCCTGTCATTTATTGATAATTTTTATTAATGCAGATAGTTAAATTATTTAAATGGCCTAACACTGGTGTAAAGTCATCTGAAAAAAGAACAAAACTATACATTAAACTGTGTCTAGAAATCTACCTTCCTTTAACCCCTAGACGTGTCTAGCACCACAAGCTTTGTACGATGGTTTTACCATATTTGTCTGTCCTATCTCCAATGGCGTCAACTGTGCCATCTGGATGCAGGCGGACAAACCCTCCAGTCAACTTGTTATAGAACTGAAGAGTATTTCCTTTTGTAAACTTCCATCTTTCTGCAGCCCACTAAAAAGAAAAACAAAACAAAACAAAACAAAACAAATACACCAGTATGAGAAGAAACAAAGAGAAGAAATTGCTAAGAAATAACACGTACTAAACATTACATGCTGTTTTTGTTTTAACACATCAAATAGCCATTTGAACATTGTTTATATGAAATAATCTAAAGCCCCAAACAAAATCTTACTGTTTCTTTTCTCTTAAGTTCCAGCTTCTGCCCTGAGAAGATAAAGGAAAGAGAAGGCCATTAATTTCAGAAGGGTCATGCTTTCTCTAGTCATCATAAAACACAGTTTTTCCGGAAATGTGTATACATGATACCTACTTGCAGAGAAGATACTGTTATCCCTGGCATACAGTTCTCTGACAATTTTACAATCATCTTCCCCCTGATCTAGCCATCTGTGAAAAGAAAAGTATATCAATTATTTTCACACTTTATACTTACATTAACCATGAGCAATTATCTTCCCAAGTCAGAAATGCAAGATAGCAGGAATTGGAAAAGACATGGCTATCTGGTTCTGAAAGGCAGGGCAGTACAGAATGGAAAAGGAAATCCTAAAATTACTGTTAAGAGTGCAAGGGAGGTGGAAGAAACAGTTACTATCTGGTATGTTTTTGCCTACACACAGGTGAGTTACTCAATCAGCCTGGTGACTGTCAAAGTCATAGATGTTATTATTCATTGGATCAATTTATCTTGTCCTTTGGCTACTAAGTTCAAACTCGAAGCAGTTACTTCACAAATGGCTATTATTGGTTCCATAGGAAAAGAGGCAGAAGAGTATCAAAAAAGAAAAAAAAAAAGCAATTAATCACCACTACTGGGAAAATAACTCAAAAATCAAGGTCTATTGACAATGGGTAAGCACTATCATCTTTGTATAAAAAGCTACATGAAACACTGTGTGTACATTTATTATTTTTGAACCTAACTTGGGACCTAATCCAAAGGGAATATGCTTTCTTGTCAGAGACTTTCATTTTCTTTCTGATATGTACAGAGTCATATTTTTAAAAAGCTATATTTATTTAGCATTACATATTAAATTTCTATCATTAGGAATGATGATAAACATAATAAATGTCTTTCTCAATAGAAGAAAGAGCTCCTAAGATTAATATTCACAAAAGTTACCCAACAAAGCCTTAGTGACTAGGAACAACTAAATAAGCTATCCAGTTCTCAATGGATAAACTTGGAACTGACTAGTATGAAATGAATTACACCTACACACCTGTGACAGAAGAAGGTATATTCGTAATTTGTTGTGGGATCCTTGATAACAACATCATCGAGAAACCAGCCATTTCCTAAACACAAAAAAAGAATGAAAATGTCATATAAGTAAATATGGTCCAATATTTTCAAGTTTTGAGAACAAAGTGCTAACTTCCAAATATATGTAAAGGCCTTATACAACATAAAGCTTTAATACTTCAAATAAAGCAAAATATAACAGAAGTAAACTGTAAGGAATATATTCCTTATACATGTAACAAAAGCAAAGAATTATCTTAAAGCTGCATGCTTTATGATATCTATTTCAGTGTGGTTTTCCAAACAATTAGAAATAGAACAATTCTGTGGCTGCTTTTTATTTCCTAAACTGCATTCATAATCCTGAACCTAACGTCTTCCAAAGACTATATACTTGATGGTTACCAATACTTTCTATTTCCAGAAAGTTTTTTCCTTTCATTTTGTTTTTGTTTTTGTTTTTGAGACGGAGTCTCACTCTGTTGCCCAGGCTGGAATGGAGTAGTGCAATTTCAGCTCACTGCAACCTCCACCCGCCAGGTTCAAGCGATTCTCCTGCCTCAGCCTCTGGAGTAGCTGGGACTACAGGCGTTCGCCACCATGCCTGGCTAATTTTTTTACTTCTAACAGAGACAGGCTTTCACCATGTTAGACAGGATGGTCTCGATCTTCTGACCTCATCATCTGCCCATCTCGGCCTCCCAAAGTGCTGGGATTACAGGTGTGAGCCACTGCACCCAGCCCCAGAAAGTTTTTTAAACTTTAAATTTAAACAAAGTCTGCATAAAATAGGTGCTCTGATAGACTAAACATGAATAACCATTCAGAAATCCTGTCCAAGCACACAGACTCAGCTGGTATACATAAAGGTAGAAATTTCTTTTTAAATGTTGGGTTTTTTTCCTCAGGAACACATGCACTTTATTGAACGCCATCATATAAATGTGTGTGAGGATAAAGGGCTGATACAGGACCCCGCTAGGGGGCAGGGCGAGGAATGGAAGTGGGGCACATGGGAAACAGGTCATGGGCAGAGCTCCTGGCCTGAATGATTCCTCTTGCTCTATCAATAGGCTTGCAAGATAAATACTGGGATGATGATTAGCAGAATGGTCATGATGATGCTCAAAACCAGGGCCCAGATGTTTAGGCACTTGGCACTGGAGGCATAGGCCTGGGCCCCGGTCAGGTCACCAATCATCTTTCTGTCTCTAGATTTCACGGAGTAGGTGAACGCTATGAAACCCAGGCAGCAGGAGTTCATGAAGAGGGTGTTGAACAGGTACGAGATGACATGGTCAGGCATGGAGGTCTTGCTGTGGATGTGGACCACAGTGGATGTTGGGGGAGCCTGGTTATGGGGCGCACCCAGCACAGCCACCTCATATTCTTCCTTGATCATCTCGTAGTTGGGGGAACGGTCGGTGTTGGTGGGAGTGAAGAAGGTTTGGACAGTGTGGTTAATGGTGTCCAGGGAAGACCAGCTGTGGTCGGGTTGCTGGGATAGTTCTCAATGGGCTCTCCCTTTCCCCAGTCTTAAATGTTTAATTTCATATTAATTTGCAAACAAGAGTTAATTAAAATCAATTTTACTTACACATAAAATATTTTAATTAGTCATAGTGGTTTTGTCTATGCAAAGATCCAGCTCAAAATATATCTACTCTAATTAAAATAATTGAATTGATGAGTTACTACTCATAAGCTATAGGATAAAATTTATTTTTTTCTTTTATTTTTTATTTGCATATGTTTAGAGACGGAGGCTCACTCTTTCGCCCAGGCTGGAATGCAGTGGTGCAAACACAGTTCACTGTAGCCTAAAATCCTAAACTCAAGCAATCTTCCAGCCTCAGCCTTCCAAGTAGCTGGGAATCCAGGTGTGTATCACCATGCCCAGCTAATTTTTAAATATTTTTGTAGAGATGGAGTCTTGTATGTTGCCCAGGCTGGTCTTGAACTCCTGGCCTCAAGCAATACTCACACCTCATCCTCGCAATATGCTGGAATTATATGTGTAAGCCACTGTTCTCAGCCAGATAAAAGTTTTTAATGCAGCAAACAAGAGCCTTCAGCTTACTCTTCAGCTTCACCCCTCATCACATACTCCCATTATTGAGTAGTGCCAAACTCCTCACAGTTCCCTAGATCAGTGGTTCCCAAACTTAGCATGAATCTGAATCACCAGGAGGGATTACAAAAACACAGACTGCTGAGTTCCACAGTTTCTAACTCAGTAGGCTTAGCACAGTCAGCCTACAGTGATCAAATGCTCCAGTTTGCCCAGGACAAAGGGTTTCCCAGAATGCAGGATTTTCAGTGCTACAATCAGGACACAGCCAAGTTAAATCAGGAGAGCCACAGGCAAACCAGGATGGCTGGTAAGCCTAGATAAGACCTCAAGCATTGAATCTTTAACAATTTTCCCAAGCAATGCTGATGGCCCAGGAACCACACTTTGAAAGCCACTGCCATAGATGATTCATATACATAATTCCATGCCCTTATATATGCTATTCGCTACACCTGGAACAAAATCTCCAAAATGTTATTTAATTTTTAAATGCTATCTCCCAAAAATGAATTGCTTGTCTCCTTTAAGGAAAAATAAAATGTTACCAGAATTCTAAAATGGGTTTTAAGAACTTCTGAGGGGGCCATAAAGAAAACTCTTAGAGGTAATGATATATTGATTTTAACAATACTTTGTTAAGAAGTTAGTTTTTAAATTATTATTGTAAAAATATATTTTCTGCATTTTTATCATGTTTTTCCCGTAAGAAAGAACCAGAACTGGATTTAGAGAACTAGAAAAGATGGGTTCCTAAAGAAAGCTAGGCTACTCGTGCAGGAATTAGGCAAAATAATAGGGATTACATCAAGTTCTACTGATTGTGTTACTTTCTCACGCAGTATAAGTAGTTTTATATTATTAGTTACTTAATATAATATTCATTTTTATGGAATTGGGTTTAAGAAAATGAGGAAAAAAGATATTAAAACCATGTGTCATTCCAGCACCTGCACGCACACACACACACATACACACACACACACAAATCAGTTAATTTGCTCTATCCATTTTCAATCTTGTTCTATGCCTACATATAGCATGCCCATATATAATCAAATTGGATTGTACTGTATAAAGGGTTGGTGTACTGCTGTAGTAGATATATGTTATGTGCTTACTGTATTGTTTCCACTTTCTGATTATACAAAATGGCTACATTTCTCAGCTTCCTGTGAAATTAGGCAGAGGAACATCTGGTTCATTTATGGCAATGGAATGAGAACAAAAATGGTATGTCAGTTGCAAGTTCAGCACTTAAGTACATCTCCCATAATTCTCTGGCCAACTCCACCTTCTGTGGTAGCCTCAAAAGCCATGTAGCAGCTACCCTCTGGCCAAGACCTGATCCCCGATTCCCTGTTTGAAGAATAGCCACCTGGGAGACTATCCAAACTGAATCAGATTTTTATGTAAATGAGAAATAAACAATGTGCTTATGTAAAGCACCTCACATTTGTGTGTAGTTTGTTTTAGCAACTACTGAGCATTGATTACCCCAAACATATATCTGCTTTGTTCACTTGATTTTATACATGAGCATTTCCACATTTTCCCTAAATACTCTCAGACAACATGCTTTTCAAAGTTGTATAGTATTCCAGTGTATGGACATACCATATGAAATATATTTTCCATTTTAAAATAGGGAATGTAGCTACCATATATAATATAATCACAATTTTGTGGACACATTTTATTTATATTTCTCAGTATTTCTTGGTAACTTTCTAGAAGTGGAATTACTGAATCAAAATTAAGTGCTATTGTCACATAACACTTCATAACATTAACCATGGAATATTGCATTATTTGTCCACAGTTCTTTCTCCCCTACCCCACTGACTTTGGTCTTGGCCATCTTATTTGATTTTTTCATCACAGCCCCAAATTGGGAGCAATCTAGATGTCCTTTCATGGGTGAATGATTAAACTAACTAAGGGAAATCCATAACATGGAATATAAAAGGCAATAAAGAGGAATGGACAATTCACATGCACAACTTGAGTGAATCAACAGGAAATTATAGAGGCAAAAAGCCAATCCTATCAGATTATATGTGATTCCATTTATATAGCTCTTGAAATGAAAAATTTTAGAAATACAGTACAGATTAGTGGTTGCTAGATGTTAAGAGGAGGAGACTGTGGAAGAGGGTAGAGGAACAGGGTAGAAATGGCTATAAAAGGGCAACATGAGGACTCATTCTAGTGATGGTGTTTTGTGTCCTAATTATATCAGTATCATTATCCTGGTAGTGATACTGTACTACAGCACTGCAAGATGTTAACACTGGGAGAAACTGGGTAAAGGGTACAACTTCAATTAAATGTACAATTATCTCAAAATAAAAAGTATAATTAAAAATATAATGGAATTGTCACAGAATTCTTACATTTTTACAATTTTTATTTCTTTGAATAATAAAATTTATTCTGGGTTACTTTGAATTGATTTTTTAAATATCCATTGCTCATTTTTCTATTAAACACATTTAAAACTTAATTCAAATCTTATTCTGTATTATTGATGTAGCTGTGTGCCCATTATTATGACTTTCACTGAACTACATTTAAAAAGTGTCACCTTCAATGCATTTTAACATAAAAATCTTCCTTGTTAATCTTTTTCAAAATGTTCATTGCTATTATACCCTTATTTTTCTTCCTAATAAATAACAGAATCATTTTTATCTGCTTTATTGAGAAATATTTTACAGACCATAAAGTTTACCTGTTTAAATAAGTTCAATGGTTCTTAGTATATTTAGAGGGTTGTGCGGCCATCACCATAACCCAAATTCAGTACATTGTCCTCAGCCCAAAAAGAAACATTGTGCCTCTTCACATCTTTCCCAACCACCTTCCTGCCTTCCCTCTCCCAGACCTAGGCAACCACTAATCTACTCTCTGACTTTGATAGATTTGCCTATTCTGGACATTTCATAAAAATGGAAATTAAATAATAGGTGATGTTTTGTGACTGACTCATTTAAGGATAGGAAAAAAAAAAAAAACTCTGCTGTCTGTCTCAAGACTTACCTTTGAATGAGTTGTGTTTCTCTGTATTTCAGATTTTCTCTCTTTTAAATTTGTGATTATCTCTTGATCAAAATTAGTACATACCCCCATCTCTTTCTAATTCTCTCATTTCCCCACTTGTGATACTCCACTTGACTTTGGAACAACCAATCACTTTTCTATATAGAAACCACTGAAGCAGTCTCTTTCCACATAAAATTAATCTGGCATCAGATTGTTTTTGCCAAACCAAAAGGACAGGCCAGGGTGCAATTCAGTTTACCAAAATTCTTAAGTCCTTTTACTGCTGACACACCACAGAAACAAGCAGCTGGGGCTTAAATTAAATATGTGGAAGATAAAACTTTCACCTTTCTTGTCAAACTACAATGGTGCTCTAGAGCAGCAGGAAGGACTGGATTACATAACCAGCCATGGTAACTGATTGGTAAATAGTTGTTAAGGAACAAATACATTCACTTACTCCAAAAGAGGGCAGAGCCTATAAATCAAACTTTCGTGGCTAGAGCCCCTAGTATTCTTAATATGGCTTTCAGACAAGGCCGGTCTAATACAAATGAGCCTGTAATTTTATTGTCCATGCTATTTATTATATACATATATATTTTCATGTATGTACATACTGTACATATATGTGTATATATATGCTATATATGTATATATTTATATAGGTTATTATGCTGAATAAGATCTTTTTTATATTTTCTATCAAATATCGCTAGCATATAAAGCAGCCACTAGTTATTGTATATTTATTTAATATTTAGCCATCTTACAAATTTCCTGATTTCATTCATTTTTTAGTTGATTCTCCTTCAATCTGAATAATCATTTATATCTCCACTAAGCAATGCTTTAAATTTCTTTCCAAAATTATGCTGGTTTAAAATCTTATAATTTTTAATAAAATGCTTTCCAAATAACAATTAGTAAATATTCATAATGAGAAAAATCTATTTCTGGTTTTTATGGATTTCACTGTCTATTAAAAGGATGCCTTAAGTTAAATTTTTTTTTTTTTTTTTTTTTGAGACGGAGTTTCACTCATGTTACCCAGGCTGGAGTGCAATGGCGTGATCTCGGCTCGCCGCAACCTCCGCCTCCTGGGTTCAGGCAATTCTCCTGCCTCAGCCTCCTGAGTAGCTGGGATTACAGGCACGCACCACCATGCCCAGCTAACTTTTTGTATTTTAGTAGAGACGGGGTTTCACCATGTTGACCAGGATGGTCTTGATCTCTTGACCTCGTGATCCCCCCACCTCGGCCTCCCAAAGTGCTGGGATTACAGGCTTGAGCCACCGCGTCCGGCCCAAGTTAAATTATTTTTAAACAATTTTAAATAAATATATTTTTCTGCTCTAAATTTTCAAAGATTTTTTTAACAAAATTTACCATTGTTAACAAATAATTTTTCTGCTTCCACCTTTTGAATGATACATTTTATTAATAGATTTCCTAATATGGGACTGTCTTCTGATTTCTTGGCATACACCCTAATTAGTTGTTATACATTAATTATATACTTCTTGATTCACTTTATACACATTTAGCTTAGAATATCTGCAAATGTTTTTATCAATGAGACTAACCTGTAACTGCTCCTCTGAGGAATACAGACACTGTGAGACAAATAACATCATGGCAGCAACCGATGTTTCTCAAAGAAACACATCAGTTTTATTTGGTTAAGGTAAGAGAAAATGAGAAATGTTTTTTAATCATCCTTTTCATGAAGAGGATCAAATTTATTAGCCCAAAACTGAACATAGTATTCTCCAGTTTTTTCTCTTGTGTATTTACAGTTGTATTCACTTTCTCTAAATTTGGGCATTTATTTTCTTTCCCTTTTTTGTCTATTTTGAATGCTATTTATTATTTATTTATTTTTAGAAATGAGAGTCTTGCTATGTTGCCCAGGCTTCTCTCAAACTCCTAGGCTCAAGTGGTCCTCTTGCCTCAGGCTCCCAAGTAGTTGGGACTACAGGTGGGTGCCATCACGCCCTAGTGGCTCTCTTTTTTATTAAACTTTTCAAGGTCTGGTTTAATATCTGTCACCTTTTTTTTCCCCTAAGAACCAGTTCTTATAAATGACATTAATTCTTCTAGTTTTCTATTTTTTTGATATTTGATTTCTATGTTTATTATTTTCTTTCCTATCTTTTTCTCAAAATTTCACTATTTCTTACCTTCTTGCATAGTTTAGCTCATTTTTTTTATTTTCTCTTTTTAAATACTTGTTAGATTGTGAATTATAATAAGAAATATGTTTTTTGGCCTTCTTCCCTGTTTCCTGGCACACAGCTCATAAAAATCCTTTGAATGGCCAAAGTGGTAAGTGCTTTTTTGTATGCTAATGAGATGACTGGTAGCTGGGGGCTCCAGCCAGCCTCAGGATGGGGACTGGTGCCAGAAGAACCAACCACAGGATTTGCAAGATGGAACTTTCACTACCATACACAGACCTAGGGGGTAGGGAAAAAAAGAGGGGTTCAAAGTTGAGTTCATCACCAACAACCAATTATTAAATCAATCCTGCATGTGTAATGAAGCCTCCATAAAAATCTAGAAAGACAGAGTTCAGAGAGCCTCCAGGCTGCTGAAGATGTGGAGGTGCTGGGAAGATGAGGCACCCGAGAGGACATGGAAGCACCACACAGGCCCACATGCATTGCCCTGTCTACCTTTCCATCCAGCTGTTCATTGCTACCTTTTGTAATATCGTTAATAATAAGCTGGTAAGTGTTGGTGTTTTCCTGAGTTCTGTCAACTGCTGTAGCAAATGACTGAACTTGAGGAGGGAGTCATGGGAAGACAGGGCAGGGACCACCCTAGGGCCCTGTAGGGACCCCCTAAACATGAAAATGTTAAAATCCTAAATTCCTCTTGAAAATGCCAGACACCTAGCTAGCCTTAAAAAATAAACTTAATAAACAAAAAGATAATAATAACAGCCTAAAACAACAGTTTGAAAAGTTAAAATAACAAAACATTTGGTTCCCTCTAAAAAAGAAAGGTAACAACATATGTCCCTGAGTTGTTTTCAGAAACTCGGGACCCCGACCAAATGGATCTGCTGGCACGCAGACCTCAGGTAAGGGGAAACTGAGTACTCATCTATGACCACCTTTTTTTATTCTAAATTTCTTCCTGAGAGATGTGGAGGAGATCACGTGCATGGGCCAGAGCTAACGTTCTTTTCCGCTGACGCCAAATTGTTAAACGAAGTTTTCTCTCCTTTCTCAATTGCAAACCACAAAATCTTTAAATTCACCTATGGCATGTGTGCCCGCATTTCAAAATGTCCCACAATTTTAGGTCAAAGCAATGCACAGACTCTATATATTAATTTATGACTTTGCCTATAATCTCTGCCTCCAAGCCTTTAAAAACCCTTAAGTATAAGCTGTTAAAGCAAACTACATATGGCCTGAGAAGGACTCTGTACTTTTGTATTTGAGTCCTTGTGGATGAACTGTAACCTCGCTTAACAGTCAGACAAAATTGAAAACCTAACTTAGAAGTATGCTCCTGTAACAATAACTGAGTCTTGGTCAATTCCAGCGGCCATTCCTCAACCACTCATAGACTTCTAAGCGTTCAAATTGTGTTCAAATAAGGCAAATGCCAACCTGTAACCAATCCAGCTATTTCTGTACCTCACTGCCGATTTATGTATGTCATTTCACTTTTTTTGTCTATAAATCTTCTTTCACCATGTGGCTGTGCTGGAGTCTGTGAATCTTGCTGTGATTCTGGGGCTTCCAGAATCGTCATTACTCAATTAAACTCCTTTAAATTTAATTTGGCTGAAGTTTTTCTTTTATCAAAGCCATCAGGGAGTTTGGGTCTTAATCATAAGCTGCCCGGTTCTCCTTGGTTGGCACCCTACAATAAATGCTTCACTTTCCCTGACTGCAATCCCAGTGTCAGTGTTTGACTTTACTCTTGCCAGGCAAACAGACCCCAGCTCAGTTTGATAACACCTGGAAATACCAATTTCTGGCCAGTTGGTCAGAAGTTGTAGAGGCCAGGACTAGCTATTGGCATCTGAGGTTGGGGCAGTCTTGTGGGACTGATCTCTTAATTTGTGAGGCATGACACTAACTCCTGGTAGATACTGTCTGAATTGAATTAAATTGTAGGACACCCAGCTTGTTGGAGGGAAAACATCCTATATATTTGGTCACAGAAGTGCTCCGTGTTGAGTGTTAAGAGCACAGAAGAAAACAGTTTGTTTTTCCTACTAAATAATACTAAAAGTGAGACTATTAATACACCTTTGAATGTTATAAAGCGTACTAGTATTCTCTAATTAGTCAATAATATACTCCTCATATTAAACGACCAGAATGCCACAGGAAACAAGGGGAAAACTAATTTTCATACCCAATCCATTTAAAACTATTAGACGAACTATTTCTTTTCTTCCTCCTTGAATGAAATCTAGAAAATTTATTCTGAATATTTGGATTGCTCTCAGGTAATAAGTCCATTGGTTTCTTTTATCACAAAACTGGGATAATTTCAACAATTATAATGACCAATCCCATATAATAATCAAAACTTCAAATTTCATTTAAAGGCAAAATGTCTCTCCCCTCCTGTCTTCAGTTCTGGAATCTTGGGAGGCAGGCAGGCTCACAGGTTGCCTTCTTCTTCCTGCCTTTACCCAGGCTGAATATCCTTTATCTGAAAAGCTTGGGATCAAGAAGTGTTTCAGGTCTCATATTTTTAAATATCTACATTTATGTCTACTGATTATGCATCCCATATCTGAAAATCCAAAATCTGAAATGCTCCCAAAGGCATCTCCTTTGAGTATCATAATGATGCTTTAAAAATTTCAAATTTTGAAGTATTTCGAATTTTGAATTTTCAAATTTGGCACTCAGATATGTAATTTATGACCCTACAGAGTTAGAGACAGCATAAACAGGACAGGCAAAGGTGAGAGGTAAGAATCTAGAAATGTCTTATTAACCAGCACTGTTTATATATGCATGTTGGTGAGTAGGTATTTAAAGCAGGAATCATTTATCTTACTATCTTCTTGGATTATCTGCCTACAATTCTACTCTGGCTGTTCTCCAGACTACCCTTTCTTTGTGGCCAAAGGCCACTGAGGAAGCCTGCAGATTGTTATTCAAGTTGGGGTCATCTAACAATTTCTAGATGGCACAGGTTCTTCAAGTGGTTTCTTCACAACGGAAAAACCCCTCCTACCCTCTCCTATTACTGGTGATTGGTGTATAGGTATCAAAGCAACAGGCAACCTACTGCAATGAAAACTTGTAGTTTTTATATTCAGTGGTGAACCCATAACTTGTCTGTCCCTTCCTTCGTAAGTCCTGAATATGTAGCCTTGTGCCTACATTTGGGATGGTGCTGGGATGGGTCTGAATATACGTGTCCCCTAAATTCATCTACTGGAACCTAAGACTCAATGTGATAACATTAAGAGGTGGAGCCTTTAGGATGTGATTAAGTCATGAGAGCTCAACCCTCCTGAGTGGGACTAGTGCCCTCACAAAAGGACTTCAGGGAACTAGCTAGGAGGCCCTTTTTGCCCTTTCACCATAGGAGGATAAAGCAAGAAGGCCCTCCCAAGACAACAAATGCCAACACTTTGATCTTAGACTTCTCAGCCTCCAGAAGTGTTAAGAATAAATTTTTGTTCTTTATAAATTGCCCAGTCTAAGATATTTTGTTACAGCAGCCTCAAACTAAATAAGACAGAGAATAAGATCTTGCTTCTATTATTTGTTCTGGTCTTTTGAGGCTTCAGCAGAAAATGAGACAGAAAAAAACACCATTGTAACATTCTGTTAGACTGTACTTATAGTTCTGATTTTCACTTTGGCCCAAAATCATGAAGAGGACTGAAACACCTTAAGTGATTAATTTTTTTTTCTTTCTCCCTTTTAAGTAAATTTTTGTTTCACTAAATTGTGGTCAGAGAAAGTGGCCTGTTTGGGAAATTTTACTGAGATTTTCTTTTTGGTCTAATATCTGAGTCAAATTATAAAAATGTTTCATGAAGCTTTGAAATGAAAAGGCTTCCCTATCTACAAACACCTGAGGAGAGTAACTGAAGGATCCAACTAACCTACCAAAATCTGACACATATGATAAAACCCTATCCTATCTTCTTTTCATTTCTTCTTGACTATCTAAGAGTATTTTACTTTATCTATTTACTTGCAATGTTATCTGTGGAATAAAGGCTCATGAATCTTATAATCTCATTGTGAATTATAAACTTTATCAAAAGAGCGCCTTCTTCTACCTTTTAATGCTTGTTGTCTTTAATTTCACTTTATCTTATAATAAGATTATAACTAAGATTGTTTCTTTATTTACATATTTCTGATACATTGCTTAAATTTTTATTTTTAATATTACTGGGTCATTTATGTCAAGTGTCTCTTGCATAGAACATATCATTGGACACGGGATTTTTTAGGTTTAAAAGTTTTGCCTTTTTGTTTAGAAATATTAACAGAAACTCAGAAATAAGGCCAAAAGATGACTACCATGTCCTTTCAATATTGTAGTAGAACACTAACAAGCTTGCCTGAGAATCATTTGACTTACTGTGGAAGTGTAACATTATGTGACTTAATATTTACTATGGATTCAGGCCTGTACAATTAGCTATCGATTGATTAAAAATAATATGCAAATGATTTACATCTGTTCAAAATATAGATACATTTTGTCTGAGAGAGAAGACAACCTCCAAAGCATATTTGTGTTGTCTATAGAACACTGCTCATATTTTTTATTTATCAATCTTATTCATAATTCTTTTCTCACTGATTACATGTACATATTTTTTAGTTTCTGGTAACCTCCTTTGAGCCAGATTTGTCAACCTGCTAATTCCCCCATTAATTATCTAAACACACTGTCTACTCCGTATTTGTATAAGAATCTTGTTCTTACTTTGAAAATTATACTTTGACACTTTTTAGTAAGAAAGTTTATCATCTTGTCTGATGCTTTTGGGTTTTTTTCCTTTTTTTTTTTTTTTTGGTATGTGCCCCTTTAGTAGCATGCCTTTTGTTAAATGGATTTTGTTTATCTTATAATTGTTTTATACAGTAGCAGGAAATAAATTTATTGGGAAGATGTGAGTCATCTCACAGAGTTGAGGAGAAGAGTGAGGAGAAGAGTGAGTAAAGGCATGAATAAAATGGCAGCAGAAAACACAGCTGAGACCTGACTGCCAGGATAGTCTCCTTAACATGCCACTGTTGGACAATCACTAGCCTTCAAGGAATATCACCACCAGGAGATACAACTGCTGCCTCCACCCCTAGCATGCTGGAATGCTGTCACATATCACAACATATAAATCTCTAATCTCCTCTATTTTATAAAATTACTCTTTCTAGCATTTAGGCCCATCCTAGATTGTCCCCTTGGCCAAATCTCTATCATTTTGAAGAAAAATACATCTAGTTAAATTTTAAAGAGTATTTGGGGACAATATTTAGATTTCACATAGTCAATACATAAAGGTCCATTTTCTACAAATTTTCCACAGTATTTTCTAGATTTGAACAGAGTTTCACATAAATACAGTGGAATCACACCTTCACGAACTCTCTGTGGAAGAGCCTTACCTGGGCCAAGTCCATCATGGCCTATCACAATCTTGCACAAATTTCCAAGGTGCACAGCCTCCAGGAAAAAGGTGTCAGTCTATAACAAATCAAACACTATAATTAGATCTAAACTATAACTCTGACTTATACCAAGAGTATAAATTAAAATGCAGTTTTTGTTTTTTTTTTTCGAGACAGGATCTCCCTCTGTCACCCAGGCTGGAGTGCAATGGCACAATCTTGGCTCACTGCAACCTCTGCCTTCCGGGCTCAAGTGATCCTCCCACCTCAGCCCTCAGAGTATCTGTACTACAGGCTTGTGCCACCATGCCCAGATAATTTTTGTATTTTTTGTAGAGATAAGGTTTTACTATGTTGCTCCCCAGGCTGGTCTCGAACTCCTAGGCTCAAGCAATCTGCCTGCCTTAACCTTCCAAAGTGCTGGGATTACAGATATGTGCCACCGCACCCAGCCAGTAAAAACTGATTGTAAAAATGAATTTACAATTAAAAGGAGCCATAGTTGTGGTCCAGTGGTTTATATAATCAGAATATAGACAAAAAGTGAAGTTCACAGAATACTTTCAACAAAATCAAAGATAATGGTATATGTTTCAATGCAAAAAATCATGATCCAAACTTAAAAAAAAAAGATAAGAAAACAAAAAATAACCTTTGTATAGTGTATTATGTTTCAAAATATCTTCATGTGCATTTTATTTTGCCTTCAAAAATTGCTAAATGAAAAAAAAATCCTTTCTACAGACAAAAAAGTTGAAGCACAGATCTAAGATTAGAGCTCAGCTCCTCTGACGTGTAAGAAGACTATTTTCTTTTGAACCTCTTTGTCTCTGTGTGAGTGCACTGTTAAGAATGTAAATAATGAGAAACAAAACTATTAGCTTTCATTAACAAAAAAATACTGTTCATGCCTGGTACAAATTAATGGATAACATTATTATCCCTTTATCCACCAAACACAATGTTTAGAAAAGCAGGACTTTTCTATGCAATAAATGAAAATTATGAGTTATGATATTGATAATAATCGATGTAGAGAACTCTAAGGAAAAGTGAAGAAACATATAATGAAAATATCCTGATATACTCATTAAGAACTAGTTGGGTCATCAAGGAAGGCTGAGATTAATATAACATGATCAACTGTCTATAATTTACTCAGTAAAAGAAAAATTTAAATATTATATGCATATTATTAGTAATAAATTAACAATGTATTCGGCTTCTACATTCAAAAATAAAATTTGCTGTATATAATTATCCACATTTAACAATATACATATAGATTTAAACATCAACGAAGAAGGAAAAGATGTCAAGAAGATGGCAGATTAGGAAGCTCCAGACTCCAGTTTACACATGGAGATACTAAGTTAACAATAATATAAGAACTAGAATACTTTTTTTTGAAAACTTTAGCGACCACTTGAGAGATACAGCCCTCAGGCCAATGCATAACCAAGAAAGGACTTCATCCAAAAAGGGCAGAGAAGTTCAAAGCATTTTACATGCCCTTGCCCTACTGCTACGTGGCATAGTACAGTACAATAAGAAGGAAACCACCTACACTCCAGAACCTCCCTCACAACAAAAGCAAAAAGTAGACCATACATCCAAAATTCTGTCTTGTGTGAAGGCTGCCTGAGAAACTGGATTATGTCTCCCCTGACTTGGAGCCATGACAGAAATGGCAGATAGTCTGGAAGGCTAAAAGATAGAGGCCTGCCCTGTAGCCTGTGTTTTCAACAAAACTTCTTCAGTACAGCAGACAAACAAGGCAAGGAAGAGATTGTGGGCTCTGGTTAAGAAACAAGAGGAAGCACTTAAGGAAATTAATTACTTAAAATCAAATACATAAGCCCAGGGAAGACACATTGCCAGAAAAGGTTTAAGAGGTCCCAAACTTCCACCTGGGCTGATCAATGCAAGTTTTCTCCTAGTAAAGCCAGTCCATAATGACTGCGAGGTGTGGCTGTATTTTTAATTGTTCAAATCTCAATAAAAGATTACAAAGCTTACAAAGAAAGAGGAAAACATGGCCCACTCAAAGAAATGAATGGCTTCATGAAATGACCCTAAAGAAATGCAAATCTCTAAACTTCCTAAAAAAAATTTAAGACAACTATCTTAAAATGCTAAATGAGCTCAAAAGAATACAGAGAGACAACTAAATGAAATCAATAAATTCAGACATGAATAAAATGAGAATATCAACAAAAAGACAGAAACTATAAGAAAGAACCAAACAAATTCTAAAGCTGTTAATATAAAAACTGAATTGAAAAATTCACTGATGGGGTTTAGCATCAGATTTAATAAAGCAGAAGAATCAGCTTACTTGAAGGCAGGTAAGTTGAAATCATCAAGAAGGGAGCAACAAAATAAAAGAATGAAAAAAGTGAAGAGAGCATAAGAAACTGATGAGACACCATCAGGCAGGCCAATATATGCATTGCTGAAATTTTAAAAGGAGAAGAAAGAAACAGAGGGGCACAGAGCTTTTTGGAAAAAAGTAATGGCCAAAAACTTCTAAAATCTGAGGAGTGAAATGCACATGCAAATTCAAAAAGCTCTATGGGGTAAAACTAAAATAAACCAAAAGAAATCCACACTTAGACCCATTACAATCAAACTGGTGACTGTCAAAGAGACAATCTTGAAAGCAGGAAGAGAAAGGCAACTCATCATGTATGAAGAAGATTCTATAAAAGTACGAGTAAATTTAAGTAGAAACCATGCAGGCTAAAGGCAACAGGATGATACATTCAAAATGCTAAAAGAAAAAAAAGAAAAAAAAAAAACCTCTCAACCGAAAATTCTACATCAGGCAAAACTCTCAAAAGTGAAGAAGAAATTAAGACTTTCCCAGATATACAAATTGAGTAATCTCATGATCACTAGACCTACAATACAAGAAATGCTAAAGAAGTTTTTTCAAACTGAAACAAAAGGACACTAGATACTAACATGAAAACATATGAAATTATGAAGTTTGAGCTTGGGATGCAGAGGCTTGCAGTGAGCCGAGATCAGTACACTGGACTCCAGAATGGGCAACAGAGTGAGACTCTATCTCAAAAAAAAAAAAAAAAAAAAGAAAAAAGAGAAAGAAGGAAGGGAGGGAGGGAGGGGAGAAAATATAAAGTTCTTCCATAAAGGAAATAAATGGACAAACATTAGAAACTTGTATTATTTTAATTTTGGTGCATAAATTCACTTTTACTTCTTGTATAGAATTTAAAAGACAAAAGTAGGTATACAATATATAAAGATGTAATTTCTGACATTAATAACGTAGAGTGGAGTTTGGAGCCGTAAAGGGGGACAATTTTTGTGTATAATTGAAGTTAAGCTGTTATCCGTCTAAAATAGAATATTATAACTTTAAGATGTTTTATATAATTGCAACAGGAACCACAAAGAAAATATCTGCAGAACACACACAAATGGAAAGGAGAAGGGAATCAAAGCAAGTCACTACAAAAAGATTAATGAAACTCAATGAAGACTGTAAGAGAGAAAAGCAGGAGGGGAAAGCTTCAAGACATACAGAAAACCATTCACTAAATGACAATAATAAGTCCTTCCCTATCAGGAATTTCTTTAAATGTACATGTATTAACTCCATATAATAACATAAATGGTCTCAATGTATTTAAAAAAACAGGATCTAACTATACTATCTACAAGAGATCTGAGGATATACATAGGTAGAAAGTGAAAAGATAGAAAAAGAAATTCTATGCAAATGGAAACCTAAAGAGGGAGAGAGTGGCCATGTTTATACCAGACAAAATAGAGTTTAATTCCAAAACTGTCACAAGAGACAAAGAAAGCTACTATATAATGATAATATGGTTAATTCTTCAAGACTTAATGTCATATATATATACATATAAAATTCATAAATATATATGCACCTAACATCAGTTGCATATATACGTATGTATACATATATACGTATGTATACATATATATACATATATATATATTAATGACTTTGCCTATAATCTCTCTATATATAAACATATATAAAGCAAACTTTTTGTTTAATATATATTAACTAATATATATATTAATTCATAACTTTGCCTATAATCTCTCTCTTTCTACATATATATATATAGAGAGAGAGAGAGAGAAAGAGCGCAAACTTTTACAAAATGGAAGGGAGAAATATATATTAATTTATGACTTTGCCTATAATCTCTATATGCACACATATATATAAAGCAAACTTTTGGTTTAAATATGTTAATTAATATATATTAATTTATGACTTCGCCTATAACCTCTCTATATAGATATACATACATGGATACATAAAGCAAACTTTTACAAAATTCAAGGGAAAAATAGCAACACAAAAATAGGAGATTTCAATGCCCCACTTTTGACAATGGATAGAAGAATGAGACAAAAGATCAATAAAGCAAGAGGACATGACCAACATCATAAACCAACTGGTCCTAACAGACATATACAGAACCACCAACAAACATGGAACATTATCCATGAGGTATCACAAGTTAGTTCACAAACAAGTCTTCACAAATTTAGGAAAATTAAAATCATAGAAAGCATCTTTTCCAATCATGGTGGAACAAAACTAGAAAACAATAGTAGGTGACTGGAATGTTCACATATATGTGGAAATTAAACAACTCACTCTTTAAACCATCGTTGGGTGGTTTTGTCAGCAATATGGCAGAATAAGAGGATTCTGACTTTCAATTCTTCCATGGACGGACCAAATAAACAAATACAAATACATCAATTCCCTTGGGGGGAAATCAGACACTTGTTGCAACACACACACACACACACTGGGAAACTACGAAAACATCCACATTAAAACAGGTTAAAAAAAGGCTGAGACAAGCTCCTGCCACAAACCACACCCCAGAAATAGCACTGCACAGTCAGGAACTTCTCCAGCTTCAAAAAGGAAGTATGTGTTTCTCATCCGGAGCCCACAGTCTCTCTTGCTTGCCTTGTTGTCTATTTGCTATACTGAAGAATCTCTGCTGCAAAAACAGGCTGCAGGGCTGGCCTCTGTTTTCCAGGCTTCCAAACTATCTGCCATTTCTGTTATGGCTCCAAGTTAGGGGAGACATAAACCAGTTTCTCAGGCAGCCTTCAGATGAGACAGAATTGTGGACATGTGATCCACAACCCCTCAGCCTGGACTCATTGCACCAGAAACCTGGAAATTGGCACTGGACCTCATATTTGGGGGCTCAGTAGAAGCCCTCTAGTTCTGGTTCAGGAGGCAGGAAAGGGAACTCTTCACATATAGAGAAGGTGCAGACACGCCACCACTCTTTCATTTCTGTCCTTTTGCTATTCTGTTGTGCTGTGCAATTCTGCAATCTTCCCATTTGGAAGGAAGACCCTATTGAAGCCCAGCCCTACCAAACAGAGGGGCAAGTTCCTCTCCTTCAGAATGTTGGCTCCAATGTACTCCTCTTCCCAGGCATGGGGATGTACAAAATTAGAAAAATGAAAGTTAAAAAAAACGGTGGCATATCTGCACCTGCTCTATACATGAAGAGTTCCCTTTCCTGCCTCCTGAACCAGAACTAGAGGGCTTCTGCTGAGCACCCAAATCTGAGGTCCAGTGCCTATTTCCAGGTTTCTGGTGCAATGAGTCCAGGCTGAGGGATTGTGGAGGAGGAAACCTAACTTTTATGGTTGCTATCCAAGGGACTGGCTCCTACATCAACTGCCTCTCAGAGCAGATGGCGCTGGGCATTTGAAAATCCCCTGGAAGCACAGAGAACTAGGAGGTGTTTTTAAACAGGCAGCTATACCCCTAGACTGGGTATAGGTCTAACTTCCAGTTTCTCCCTGGAAGAGGTTTGACTGCACATAATCCTAGCTGCTACCTAGGGGTCAGGGCTTCTAACTAGAGTACACCTGAAAGCCTAGAAGGCAGGAAATTAGTAAAGTTTTCAAAACCTGAATAGGCATGTGGGTACTTCCCATGTCTTCTCACTGCAGCAATAAAACCAAGTATCCAGCTTCTCCCTGAAAAGAGTTTCTCCACACACTGAGCATCCCAACTTTCATAGCTCCCACCTAAACAACTGGCTCCTAGATCACCTGCCTCTGGAAATGTGGGGGCTCAGCATCTGAAAATTCCCTGGTACCACAGAGAACAAAGAGGCATTTAAGTGGGTACAAGAATATTTCCAGCAGCAATCCCACATAAGGCTTACCACAGAGCAAGCAGGCAAAAATACCCAAATCCCATTTTCCCACTAGAAAAGGTTGGACTTACACTTTCTCAGATGTTGCCCCAGAACTGGGCTTCTAACTAGCCTGCATGTGGTTGGTGATAAGCAATTAAAAGTCCTGTGTGAACCTGAACAGAATGCCTTCTTCCCCAGCTGGCTCCAGTGATAAAGCCAATCTCCATATTCTGCCTGGACGGAGTTTGTCCATACATTGAATATCCCATCTTTTACAGCTTCTACCTGAGGGACTGGCCTCTAGCTGTGGGAGCTGACAGGGACAGGTATTCTTAAGTACCCCAGGGAATACTGAGAATGAAGAGATGGTTTAAGCAGGTAAGGAGCACTTCCAGCACCTTTCTCCTGGCTTCATACAGAGAGAGCAGGCAAAAACCCCAGCACCCAGTTTTTCTTTGAAAGGGGTTTGACTGCACACCTAATGTCTTAAGTTTCCCAGCTGATTTCCACTGGTTAGATTTTTAATTATCTTGCATCCAGGCAGTGACAGAACAAGCAATCAGTAATCTACTGAGTGCCTGAACACTTCATACAGCTCTTTCCCTTGGTTCATTTCAGAGACAGAACAAGTCTCCAGCTGACCCACCTATCTCTGAGAGCTGATGGAACTGGGTATTTGCTAGGCTCTTGGGGGCAACAAAGAACACTGAAACTGTGTGGTCTGAACAGAAGTGCAGGCATTTGCTATAAACCCTCCCCTCGGCTTAATGCAGAGTGAGTGCAAGATAAATTCCAGCTCTCAGGTTCTGCCTGAAGAAAAATGGGACTTGATCATACATCTAGCAACCCAACTTTTCCAGCTGCTTCTTAAGGGCCTGGCTTCTATCTTACCTACCACTGGGCAATGATAGGACTTGGCATACCCTAAACTCCTGGGGGCCACGAAAAGCAAAGACAGTAGTTGGGACAAATACACAAGTTTGAGAGGCACTGAATCTCTGCCAAGTTGATCAATGAGATCTATTTCCTACATGAAGCGATTTTCACAAGATTAGGAGAGGTGGCTACCTCATCTAATACATAGAAACTAATAGAGAGAGTCAAAGAAAATGAAGGAAAAAAGGGAAATATGTTCCAAACAGAAGAACAAGATTAATTTCCAGAAATGGAGCTAATTCATATACTCAACAGAGAATTCAAAATAACAGTCACAAAGATACTGAGGTCAGGAGAGCAATGAATGAACCAAGTGAGAATTTCAATGAAGAGGAAATACAAAGGTTTAAGTTCCAGAATAAAGAAAGAAGTTTCACAGTTCAACAACAAAAAAGAAGAAATAACCCAATTTTTTTTTTATTTTAGATTCAGGCAGTACATGTGCAGGTGTGTTAACTGAGTATATTATGTGATGCTGAGGTTTGGGATATGAATGATCCCATCACCCAGGTACTAAGCATAGTACCCAACAGGTTTTCAATCCTTGTCTTCTTCTCTCCCATCCCTCTCCACATCTCAGTGTCTATTGTTGCTCTCATTGTGTCCAAGAGAACACTATATTTAGCTCCCACTTATAAGTGAAAACATGTAGTATTTAGTTTTCTATTCCTGCAAATAACCCAACTTTAAAATGGGAAAAAGTACTTGAATAAACATTTCTCCAAAGATTATATACAAGTGGCCAATAAGCATATGAAAGATGCTCAACATCACTAATCAATAAAGAAATGTAAATAGAAAGCACAATGAGATATCCCTTGGTAGCCGTTAGGATGGTTACATTAAAAAAAAAAAAACAATTAACATGTCTTGGCAAAGAGATAAAGAAACTGGAACCCTTGTGCACTGTTGGTGGGATTGTAAAATGGTGCCACCACTATGGAAAACAGTACAGCGGTTTCAAAAACTTAAAAACAAACAGAGAGAGATCCAAGATGGCTGATCACTAGCAGCTCAGGATTGTAGCTCCCAGTGAAAGCGCAGAGAACGAGAGGACACCACACTTTCAGACGAATTTTTGTTGCCCACTGACCAGGAGATTCCCAGCGGAGGAGCCCCACAGGTCGCCAGGGCGACCCTTGTGGCCAGCATGGCGGTTTTGCCGGTGCCCCAGTGCGGCGGTTCTTGGTGCAGAGTAAACAGGACTGGATCCCCTTTTGGTCAACATTTGGAGCTCCGGGAAGGCAGAGTCGCCTATTCAGCTGATTGAAAAAGGGACTCAAGAAGGAAGCCAGACCAGAGATTCCCAGGCAGAAAAGCACCACGAATCTTAACCGCTGTTTTGGCGGGCACAGTGGGTTGCTCAGATTGCAGCGCTGGGAATCAACAAGTTGGACGTCCACTCAGAGACCTAATTTGAAAGTTGGTAAGTACAAAGACGATAGGTGGATAAATTTACAATGATGAGAAGAAACCAGCGTAAAAAGGCTGAGAATACCCAAAATCAGAATGCCTCTCCCTCTACAGGGGACCACAGTTTCTCATCAACAAGGGAACAAGGCCTGATGGAGAACGAGTGCGTTTCATAAACAGAATTAGGCTTCAGAAGGTGGATAATAAGAAACTTCTGTGAGTTAAAAGAACATATTCTAACCCAATGTAAAGAAATTAAGAACCTCGAAAAAAGGTTTGACAAAATCCTAACGAGAATAGACAATCTAGAGAGGAATATAAGTGAATTAATGGAACTGAAGAATACAATACGGGAACTCCACGAAGTATGCACAGATTTTAACAGTCGAATTGATCAAGCAGAAGAAAGGATATCAGAGGTCGAAGGCCAACTTAATGAAATGAAACGAGAAGACAAGATTAGAGAAGAAAGAGTGAAAAAGAATGAGCAAAATCTCCAAGAAATATGGGACTATGTAAAAAGACCTAATTTAAGTTTAATAGGTGTACCTGAATGTCATGAAAAGAATGAATCCAAGCTGGAAAATATTCTTCAGGATATTATTCAGGAAAACTTTCCTAACCTAGTAAGGCAGGAAAATACTCAACTTCAGGTAATACAGAGAACACCACAAAGATATTCCTCAAGTAGAACAACCCCAAGACACATAATCGTTAGATTCGCCAGGGTTGAAATAAACGAGAAAATTCTAAGGGCAGCTAGAGAGAAAGGTCAGGTTACCCATAAAGGGAAGCCTATCAGACTCACAGCAGATCTCTCAGCTGAAACTCTACAAACTGGAAGAGAGTGGGGGTCAATATTCAATATCCTCAAAGAAAAGAATTTTCAACCCAGAATCTCATATCCCACCAAATTAAGCTTCATAAATTAAGGAGAAATAACATTTTTCACAAACAAGCAAGCACTCAGAGATTTCATCACCACCAGGCCTGCTTTACAAGAGCTTCTGAAAGAAGCACTATACACAGAAAGGAACAACCAGTATCAGTCATCCCAAAAACTTACCAAAAGGTAAAGAGTATCTCCATAATGAAGAATCTATATCAACTAATGGGCAAAACAGCCAGCTAGCATTAAACGACAATATTAAACTCATATCAATATTAATCCTAAATTTAAATGGATTAAATGCCCCAATCAAAGACACAGACAGGCAAATTGAATAAAAAGTCAAAACCCATCAGTTCACTGTATCCAGATCCATCTTATAAGCAAGGACACACAAAGACTCAAAACAAAGGGGTGGCAGAAGACTTACCAATCAAATGGAGAGCGGGAAAAAAAAAAAAGAAAAAGAAAACAGGAGTTGTAACTTTCTGACGAAATAGACTTTAATAGAAACAAAGACTAAAAGAAACAAAGAAGGACATTAAATAATGGTAAAAGGATCAATGCAACAACAGGAGTCAATTATCATAAATATATATGCACCCAATATAGGAACACAGATATTAACAACCCAGACACATAAGACAAGTTCTTAATGACTTATGAAGAGACTTGACTCCTGCACAATAATAGTGGGAGACTTTGACACCACATTGTTAATATTCGACAGATCAATGAGATAGAAAATTAACAGGGACATCTATGATTTGAACTCAGACCTGGAACATGTAATCTCAGTGAATATTTATAGAATTCTTCACCCCAGGTCCACAGAACACACATTTTTCTCAGTATCATATTACACCTATTTCGAAAGTGACCACATAATTGGAAGTAAATCACTCTTCAGCATTTGCATAGCATTTCACAGGCTTAAATGAAATATTGGTTGGCTGTTTGTTTGTTATTTTCTTCCCTTATTCCTTCCTGTCTCCGCTGTTAAGCACAATTATCGGCATAACAGATATTTTAATACCTATTTTTAGATTGCATTCCAGCCTAGGCAATAGAGCAAGACCCCTGTTCTCTCTCCCCCTTTCTCTTTCTCTTTCTTTTTTTCAACAAATAAAAAATAAATAAAATAAAATAAAATAATAAAAACAAACTACGATATGATTCTGCAATCCCACTTCTAAACATATATCAAAAATAATTGAAAAGACCCCAAAGAGATATTTGCACACCCATGTATGCAACAGCATTATTCACAATAGCCAAGAGGTGGAGGCATCCCAAATGTCCATTAATGGATGAAATAATAAACAAAGTGTAGTTTGTTTGATTACACACAATGGAGTATTATTTAGCCTTAAAAAGAAAGGAAATCCTGTTACATTGCTTTAACACAGATGAATCTTGAGGACATTATGCTAAGTGAAATAAGCCAGTCACAAAAGACAATTAGTATATTACTTCCCTTACATGAGGTATCAGAAGTAAATATACAGAAATAGAAAGTAGAATGGTGGTTACTAGGGACTGAAGGGAAGGAGAAATGGGGAGTTGTTAATTATTAGATTACCAATTTTGGAAGATGAAAAAAATTCTGATGATTCATTGCACAGCCATGTGAATATACTTAACATTACTAAACTGTGCACTTAAAATGCTCTTAAAATAGTTACAATGGTAAATCTTATCTTATGTGTTTTTACCACGATTAATCTTTTTTAAATGAAAGGGCATTTTGCTTACTTGTCCTCTTAAAAAATTGAAGGTGCTCTTCGATCTAAATAGTTGTCTGGATCCCGTATCTCCCTTTTCTCCATGGACAGAAATGTAGACGTTTGCTGTTGTTCCAGCATTCCATAGCTCACCTGTTGCCACAGTCACTTCATATATTGTCACTGACAACATAAGAAAAAAAACTTTAAGTGCCAAGCATTACTCATATAACATAAAATTAAGTACAGAAGTCTCCTCTTACCCATGGTAGACAAGTTCCAAGACCCCCAGTGGATGTCAGAAACCACAGGTAGTAACAAATTCTATATACAGTATGTTTTCCCTATATATACATACCTATAATAAAGTTTAGTTTATGAATTAGGCACCATAAGACATTAACAATAACAATAAAATTGATTAATTATAACAATCTAATGTTCAAAAAAACAAAAACTTTGTTCTTACCACAAATCTTACCAAATGTGACATACTTTTTTTTTTTCTTTCCATGTTAAGTCAAGAACTTTCACCTTTTCCCTTAAAGATAGTACTTCACGGCTTCTCTTTGAAATATCCAAATTGCCAGCATCACTGTTCTTGCAATTTGAGGCCATTATTCAGTAAAATACAGGTTACCTGAACACAAGCACTATGATACTGCGACAGTTGATATAACAACCAAGATGGCTACTAAGTGACGCACAGGCAGAGAGCATACACAGTGTGGATTCACCAGACAAAGGGGTGATTCACATCAAGGCAGGATGGAGCAGGACAGCAGAAGATTTCATTACACACAGAATGGCACACAACTTAAAATTTATGATAAATTGCCTGTTTCTGGAATTTTGCATTTATTAATTTTGGACACCAATTGACTTTCGGGGACTCAGGCCAAGGAAAGCAAAATCCCTGGATAACAGGGGACTACTGTACAGAAATCCAACCAAGAGTTCTAGCTCCAGATAACATGGAGTAACCCACACCATCCAGTTTCTCCTACTGAATGCAGCTATAAAACTTTGACAGAATGCATAGAACAGCTATATGGAGATCAAAAAGTGAACAGCAGCAGGAGAGGTGGGGAAGAAGACCAAAATTTAAAGTAACATCAAGCAACTGTGAGTTTACCGTTTCTCCTCCTCCACAGCCCCCCAGCCTGGATTCAATGCACCAGAGACCTGGAAATAGACACTGGACCTCAGATATGGGGGCTTGGTAAAAGCCCTCCAGTTCTGGTTCAGGAGGCAGGAAAGGGAACTCCTCACATATAGAGAAGAGAAGATGCAGACATGCTACCATTGTCTTACTTGCATTTCTCTATTTTCTTACATCCCTGTGCCTGGGAAGAAGAGCACATGGAAGCCAACATTCTGAAGGAGAGAACATTCTCTTCTGTTTGGTAGAACTGGGCTCCAATGGGGTCTTCCTTCCAAACAGGAAGACCATAGAAGTACACAGCATAACAGCGTAATTAAAACCTCAGTTTTATAAGCCAAGAACCAAAAGAAAGATCCAAGAAACTGTAGAGGCTTTAAAAACTGAACTAACATTGGAACCACAGCCCACATAAGACAGGTTAGAATTTATGACCTGAAATTAACCAGTAGTCAACTGTATACTAAAACAAAATATCAACATTCTCCTTAGGATTTAAATAAGAACTAGTGTCTCATATAATAATATGTAAAATTCCAAGGATATAATATGAATACTTAGAATATTAAAAATAAGAAAAATATCAACTCACATAGGAAAAGAGAATGGAGACGTCACCATTGAGATGACATGGGTACTGATTACCTGGCAAAGATTTTAAAGCAGTTGGGATACCAATGTTACTACAAACAATCATGAACACTCTTAAAGCCAATAGAGAAATAGAAAATCCCTGCAAAGAAATGGAAAATTTAAAGAACTAAATAGAAATTTTAGAACTGAAAAAAAAAAGGATCATAAACATATTTTAAAACTCACTGAACAGGCTCAAGAACAGACTGGAGAGAACAGAGGAAAGCACAAATGAACTTGAAGATAGATACTGTAAATAGAAACCATCCACTCTAACAACAGAGAAAAATATTTTTTTAAAAAATGAGCTGGGACCTATAGGATAATAACAAAATACCTAATACTCATGCACATGAAGTACCAGAAGAAGAGAGAAAAAGATTCTGATTCAAGAGTTCTATGAATTCAAAAACAGTCCTGCACTGCCCTCCCACACCAGCTCCATCCTCTGGATTTTCACATCAGTTGATATTCCCTCATACTCCATTGCCTCCTCGGCTCATGCAGAAGGTTTATAAGTAGGAATTATTGAGGTAAATTTTATTTACTTTCTGGGATGGTTAACTTGACAATCCTTTTCTAAAGATTAATAAGTTTTCTCCATTCATTTTCATTTTTTCCTTCTTTTTATTTTTTTGGATACAGGGTCGGGCTCTGTTACCCAGGCTAGAATGCAATGGAACAATCATGGCTCACTGCATCCTACTGCCCAGCTTATTTATATATATATTATATAATATCATTATGCATATATAATAATATATATTATATATAAAAAATGTTTTTATATATAATATAAAAAGTATTAAAAAGTAACATTTTTATATATAAAAATATATAATTATATATTGTATAATATTATCTATTATTATATGTACATAATGATATTATATAATTATATGTATATATTTTAAAAGAGATGGGGTTTCACCATGTTTCCCAGGCTGGTCTGGAACTCCTGGACTCAAGAGACCCACCTGCCTCAGCCCCACAAAGTGCTGGGATTACAAGTGGAAACCACCATGCCTAGCCTTCCCTATTATTTTTCCAAAATTTCATTTTTCCTTTTATAAAAACCAAGTGACTTTGCTAAAATTGGAGAGAGAAAACAAGAGGAGGGGAATCAGAGTAACAGCAGTCTATCACCTTTGTGCTATTCTAATCAGAGGTATTCTTTTATTTTCCATATAAGAACTTAAAAGACAAATATATAACAAAAATGAACTGAAGTTTTCTTAATTAACTGACATATCTGGCCAGGATTCAACTGGGTAAACTGAAATACAAAAATAGCTGTTTCATTAAAAGTTCCCATAGGACATTAGCAAGATGATGCAAAACAAATCCCTAGACCCATATTTGCCCACAGAGGCACTGTCATAACAACAATGCTTGGAATATTTGCCTTTGTGAGAACCCTAGAAATTGGCTAAGAGGTTCCTGCATCCAGGGAAGCCCAAAGACAAAAAGAGCCTCATCGAAGCCAGTAGGAAAATTCATGGCATTTTACATGCCTAAGCTCCTCCCCTACCCCTAGCACATACAGTGTGACCAAGTTGCATTTATACCTGGATATAGAAGGGATGGTTCCACATATGAAAATCCATCAATGCAATATGCCACAATACACAAAACTTCATTGATATAGAAAAAGCATTATTATAATCCAACATCCTTCCTTGATAAAAACTCTCAACAAACTAGGAATAGAAAGGAAACTATCTCAACATAATAATGGCAACATATAAAAAGCTCACAGTTAACACAATACTCATTGATGAAAGACAAAAAGCTTTTCCTCTAAGATCATGAAAAAGACAAGGATGCCCACTCCCATCATTTCTATTCAACATATGACTGAACGTTCTTGCTATATCAATTAAAACAAGAAAAACAAATAAAAGATATCCAACTTGGAAGAGAACAAGCAAGATCATCTCTGTTTGCAGGTTATATATGCAAAAAACTCTAAAAGGTTCCATACACACACAAAAAAAAAACAGTTAAAACAACAGAATCAACACTCAAAAAGCAGCTGCATTGCTATATACTAACAAAGAATGATACAAAAAGAAATTAAGAAAACAACTGCATTCACAATAGCTCCAAAAACAATAAAATAGTGTACTTAATACTAAACCAAGGCAGCAAAAGGTATGTACAATGGAAACTACAAAACATTGTTAAAAGAAATTAAAGAAAATACAAATAAATGGAAAGACACCTCATGTTTGTGGATTAGAAGACTTGATATTGTTAAAATGCCTACATTAATCAAAGCAATCTACAGATTAAATGCAGTCCCTATCAAAATCTCTACAGCAATTTTTACAAAAATAGGGAAAAAAACAAAAATTCGTATAGATTGCCAAGAGACCCCTGAGTAGTCAAAACAATTTTGAAACAATCAAAGTTATAAGCCTCACACTTCTTGATTTCAATACAAATGACAAAGCAACAGTATTAAAGGCGGTGTGGTACTGGGATAAAGACAGACAGACATAGAACAGAATAGAGAACTCAGAAATAAATCCTCGATTATACAGTCAATTGATTTTGACAAGGGTGCCAAGACCTCTTGTCAAGGAGAAAGACGCTCTCTTCAATAAATGGTGTTGACTAAACTAGATATCCACATGCAAAAAATAAAATAAAATAAAGTTGAACTTTTATCTTACATCGTATACAGATATTAACTAAAAACAGATTAAAGGCCTAACCATAAAAATCTAAATCCATAAAACTCCTAGAAAAAAATTTAAGAGAAAACCTTCAGAATATCAAATTTGGCAATTATTTCTTCAATATTTTGTATTATTCTTTGTTAATATACAAAATCACATGCAACAAAAACAAACATAAACAAATGGAGCTACATCAAAAACTTCTGCACAGTAAAGGCAACAATCATTAGTGTAAACAGGCAACCTATGGAGTTGCAAAAAATATTTCCAAATCATATATCTGATAAGAGGTTAATATCCCGAAAAAATAAGGATCTCCTTCACCTAAACAACAACAAATGAAAAAAGAGACAATTCAATTTAAAATTAGGCAAAGAGCTTAAATAGACAATTCTCCAAAGAATAGATACAAATGGCCAACAAGCCTACAAAAATTCAGTATCACTAATTATTACAAAAATGCAAATGAAAACCACAATGAAAAACTACTTCACACCCATTAGGATGGCCAGTATTAACAGAAGAAAAAACAAGCGTTGGAGAGAATGCAGAGAAATTGGAACCCTTGTGGGATGTAAAATTGTGCAACCACTATAGAAAAGGGTATAGAGGTTCCTCAAAAAATTAAAAATTGAATTACCATATAATTCAGCAACTCCATTTCTAGATAAGTACCCAAAAGAGTTGAAAGTAGAATCTCAAAGAGATATTTAAATTTGCACACCCATGTTCACTACAACATTATTCATAATAGGTAGAAGGTGGAAGCAAGCCTAATGTCCATCATCAGATGAATGGATAAAGAAATTGTGGTATATACCTATGATGGAGTAATATGCTGTCTTAAGAGGAATAAAAAATTCTGTTAACATGCTATACCATAGATGAACCTCAAGGACATTACGTTAAGTAAAAGAACCCAATCGCAAAAGGACAAATACTGTATGCTTATACTCATATGATGTATCTAAAGTAGTTAAAATTACAGAAACAAAGTAGAAATGCGGTTGCCAAGGGCTGAGACAAGTACGATGGGGCAGGGATTGAGGGGAATTAGTATTTAATGGATATAGAGTTTCAGCTTTGTAAGATGCAGAAGTTCTAAAGGTATGTTGCATAACAGTGTGAATACACTTAACGTAAGTGAGCTACACACTTAAAAATGTTTAAGGTAGTAAATTTAATGTTTGTGTTAATTATCACAATTAAAAATAAAATTTTTTTAATAGTAGCTCACATAGCCTGCAAACCCACTTTTGGTTTTTTTCTTAGGAACCTTTATCCTTTGCAGGAAAATAATTTCATAATTACAACAAATTTTTTTCAGGTATACATGATGATATACTGGTAAACTGGGCAAAAACTTTTAGAGTTACTGTTGTTTTAAATGACAAATAACTACCATGAGTTTTTATCGACCTAAAAGAATAAAATATAGCAAAAAAAAAAAAGACATTAACCCAGCTTTTGCCATTTGTACCACCTAGAACTTACGTGTCTATCTCCAGTGAAGGGTGTTACTTGTTTGTAATGATATAATTTCAGACACATCATCAATCTTAGCTAGAGTTTTAGATAAAAATATGGCAAGGGCCAATCATCATTTGCTATAGCTCCACTGACCTAGATAACTAAAGGATTATCAGATTTATAGATAGCATATGATAGGGTATGTTTAGAATACCAAGCCATGGCCTGAAACTGAAAAGAAAAATGTTTATTAATAAACCATAAGGGTCAAGCACTACACAAAAGACAAGTAGAATCAGATTGTATTTGCAGAGTGTGCCTTTTGAGCAGAATTTTAACAGTTAAAATTCTGTTAAAATTTTAGGAAAGCAGCAGCAAAAAGTGACCTCTGCATCATTACTAACAATGGGTAGGAATAAGGCCCCTGGAGAACATCTCCTCTGGCGAAACGTGTGGGTTGATGAGGAAGAATAGCATAGCAATGCTTATAAATGGTGAAAAAAATACTTATGAATGGTGAGAACAATGCTCATGCTTCACTTTTCAGTAAATAGGGCTATTCATGCCTTTTCAAAAATACGTTAACTTCAGAAATTTAAGAAGAGTGATCACACCGATTTAAAACCACAAAGGAATCAACAACCTGTGCAAATGTTTTACCAGTCTATGTTCTCTCAAAAAAATTACACAGGATGTACCTAAGCCTAATGTCAGATAAGACTCAATATTATTTATTTATTTAGATAATTAAGAGATCACATTTTTAATAGAACATAGTCTGGATTGGAGGAAAAAAATCTGTTTTTTGCTAACTGTCCATTTAATAAACTCTATGTCCTTATCCCATTCTCCTCCAAGGCAGAGGCCAGCAAACCCAAGAGCAAATGGTTCTTACGGACAGTCACCCTGAATTCTTGTTGGGCAGCAGTGACTACCTAACCATGAGTAAAACAAGAGCCCATTCTCAGCTATAAATTTCCACAGGGCTCGAACACATCTCTGCTTTTGGAAAGTCATTGACAGTCACGTTTTTATTTCCTAATCAAATAGATAAATTTTCAAAAATGAGGCAGAGCACGGTGGGAAAAGTATACATTGACTTGCCTTTCTTAGCCCTGGAGTAACTTCATTTAACATTCAATTTTCTCATGATCTCCTAAGAATTAATTTCCTTGTTTTGATTAAGAAGCATTTCCGCTGACCTTCCTACAGGGCGAACTGTTGACAAGAACATATTCCTGGATGCCAGCATGTGAAACAACTAAAAACATTCAGATGCAGCTGCCACATCAGAGAGGTAAGTGATAAGAAACCAGCAGTCCTTAATCATTCATTCACTCAACATGTGTTTATTGGTTCTCTGTCCCTCAGCATTTAGGCAAACAAGTTTTATCTGTGCTGCCTGGAGTTAGCCCTTTCCTACCTGGAAGGATGGGTTGTCCTTTACTTAAAAGAGGAAATTCTCGACAGATTTCCCCATCCTCTTGATCTCGTGCCAACCATCGCTGAACAGGTACATAAAACTGTTTTCCAGAATTCATATTATGCAAGTGTATCTATAATAACAATAATATTACTTTCAAAAATGTAGGAATGCTTTATCAAAATGTCAAGTTTTTGTTCAACACTGCCACTTAGCTCAGAGAACATGTTTTTAAATATGAGAAACTGTTGATAATTTGACAGTGCTAATTTCTTTTTTTACTGCCATCTCAAGTACAATGGCATTTCTTTTCTCTATCTAAAAATCTTCCTATTTCTATTTATTTATTAAAGACAGTCTTGATATGTTGCCCAGTCTGGTCTCCAACTTCTAGGCTGAAGTGATCCCCACGCCTCAGCTACCTGAGTAGCTGGGACTACAGGCACACACCAGTGCACCCAGATAAATTTTTCTATTTCCAGTGTCTCTATTTTGTAATGTTTATATCAAACATGGTAATTTCTTCCCAAATCTTATGTCATTAATATTTTCCTGTTTGGAAAGAGATGTTTACATTTTTAGAAATATATAATTTCCCTGTTTCAACTTCTTAGAAATTAATTTTTTGGCTTAAAGTGATTTTATAAATATTAGTATAAGGTTAGATTTCATACACTACAAAGTCAAACTAACATGGTTCCCCCCTTGATCCTTAGCAATGAACAAAATTCAAAAACTAATTATTTATATGGTCACCTAATCCATTTATCCTGGAGTCAAACAAGAATGTTAATAAATTCTGGTAAAAACTGAAAAATATGAAAAATCATCAAAAAGTAAAAATTATGTTTTCTGATATTAAAATCTAGCCTTTCCTGATAGAGTACTATTATTCTTTTAAAAGCTGCACTGAGATGTTATTTTAACTATTAAATTAATCTTACCCTTTCGAAAATGCCTTAAATCAGAAATTTTCAACTTTAATGATTTTAAAATCACTTTCTTAAAAAGGCAGATTTTCAGCCAGGCACAGTGGCTCACACCTGTAATCCCAGCACTTTGTGGGCCCAAGACAGGCAGATTGCTTGAGCCCAGGAGTTTGAGACCAACCAGGGCAACATGGCAAGACTCCGTCTCTAGAAAAAATAAAAAATTACCCAGGTACAGTGGTACCTGCCTATATAGTCCCAGCCACTTGGGAAGCTGAGGTAGGAGGATCGCTTGAACCTGGGAAGTCAAGGCTAAAATGAGCCATGATCATGCCACTAGACTCCAGCCTGGGCAACAGATGGAGACTCTGTCTCAAAAAGGAAAAAAAGGCAGATTTTCAGTATCTGATCCTACTAAGTTTTGTAGGTCTCAGACAGGTTCAGGAATTCACATTTATAAAATGCATAGCAAGTGTGATTCTGATACAATGTAATGTCACTTTTAGAAAGGCTTCCTGAGAACCAGTGAGAATATTGTTTGCAAGGTTACTACTGCCAAGACAGTCTGATTTTATTATTTTAATTAAGGCCCAAAGCTGATCATTTGAGAAGCAGAAAATAACCCTTTCTATTTTGTAATGTTCCCTAACTACATTTGAAAAAAAATCAAGATTAAGGCTCTTAAAGCAATGCGGTTATTTTACAGAAATGTATTATTGTTGCCATTATGGAATCAGTGATTCTGTTCAAATCCCCATACAAGTTGGATTACTTAAAATTTCAAATTTTGAACTTCTAAACTGTATTATAAAAATTGAAAAGAAAATTTTCAAGCCATTATCTAGCATCTTAATTTCACAAAATGGATAAGCTGGATAAGGGCATCTGTACACTCAGAGTGAAAGTTTCAATCAAGACTATCTCTCTTCTTCACAGGTGCTCAACAAGAGCAAAGTAAACCTTAGGCAAAGTTCCCTTGCAGTGAAAGAATACTTGCCATAGAGAGAAAGATAACAAAAATTTTCAGCCTGATTTTATATCATTCCTGTATAATACAAAATCTTTCAAATTCTCTAATGATCGTCTCAGCATTCCAATTTCATAATGAATGTAATCTTGTTTATTGGCTATCAATCAAATGAAATAGCAGGAGGATTAATGATAATTTTCATATCTTAGTTTACCTTACTGAGAGGGAGGAAAAAAAGATATTAGTGTCATATATGATCACTTAAGAATAAATTTGAATATCATACTTCAAAAGCTCTATATAGCATAAAAGAGTATTTCACATTCTGTATTTTCATAAGGTAAGTTTTATTTTTTCATTCTGCTTTCAGAATCCTTTGTAACTTTAACATAAAGAAGATGGTATGAACAACTATATATTCCTGCTAATGGAATTTTTAATGTTTTCAAGTAATTACTCATCTTCTATGAATTTTTCATTAATTTTTCCACATGTGAAAACTCAAGAAGAGCAAGTTTGCCAAGAATATCAGGAATGAGTCGATGGTTTTCACATTTTGAGAACTTGTTTAAAGAGCATTTAGTTAGAAATGACAGAAGATGTAAATACCATACACAAAAATGGATGACAAGCTCTATGATTTCCAGTGTTGAAGAGCTGCATTTACTGACAATCATGGTAATAAGTAGGATTTTCCATGCTGAACAATGTAGAAAATTTAAGCCTTTTTTCAATCTTAAAAATACTCAAGGGGCATTTTCTTGCTTAGCATAAATAGACTAAATTTCAGAGCTGGCATTCAAGTCTACTAGTAGACTATTGTTTCATCAACACAGTGGTCTATCTTTACAAGATTTCTGAAGCAAATAACATACAGCTAGTCATCTTTTTATCGGTAGTGCAACTACATCAAAGAAGATATATGAGTTTATCCAGAGTCCAAGGCATTTTTTTTTCTTTGCAAAGAGGTGAAAGGATTGCTTAGTTAAGGTGCCTCCCTCAATCAATTAAGAATTAATTAATTATTAAGGATACATGATACTTCTGCCTTAACGAAAGCACTGGCTAAAAAGGTAGAGGACTCCATCAACTCATTATAGGCATGATGAGTTGACTCCTGAGGGAAATATGCAGAGGATTTTGCAAAGAATGGGAAAGTATTGATATATCCTTACCTCCTTGCAGTGCCAGGAAGGGGACTGTCCAGAGTTGGTATGACCAATACGAATCTTAAAGAGTCTTCCAATGTCTCCAACTGTTATCTATAAATAACCAAGGGAACAACTTTCAACATAATTTCACAAAATCCAAAAAGACTTATTGATATATATTGATAAAGGGGTCAAATCATTAAGAAGAGGTAAGAATTATAAACATGTACACACCTAACAAGACAGAACTAAAATATAATAAGCAAAATTTAACAGAACTGAGAAACAAACACTCTATGATAATAGTTGGAGACTTCGATACACCACTTGAATAATGGGTAAAACAACTAGAGAAAAGAATAAGAAAATAAAGAACTTGAACATTACACACCACCTGGATGTAACATCTATAAAACACTCCACCCAACAACAGCAAACAGTCTTCCCAAGTACACAGGGAATATTCTCCAGGACAGAACATATGTTATGCAACAAAAGAAGTCTTGAAAATTTAAAAAGACAAATCATACAGAGTGTCTTGTCCAAAAACAATGGAATGAATCCAGAAATCAGTATTATAAGGCAAACTGAAAAGCTCAAAATGTATGTATAGAAATCAGTATTATAAAGTAAACTGAAAAGTTCAAAATATGTGTAAGTTAAACAACATACTCTTAAGCAACAAATAGATCAAAGAACAAACTGCAGGAAAATTAAAAAATACTTTGAGATGAATGAAAGCAAAAATATAACATACAAAAACATGGAAAAAGCAAAGGCCTGAGGAAAATGTATAGCTATTAACACCTACATTTAAAAAGAAGAAAAATCTCAAATAAACAACCTAACTCTACATCTTAAGGAACCAGAAAAAGAAAGGGAAACTAAACCCTAAGCTAGTAGAAGAAAGAAAGAGATAGGCTGATGATAAACAAAATGGAGAATATAAAAAAACAAAACAAATGAAACTAAAATTCGGTTATTAAAAACATCAATAAAACCGATAGACTTTAGCCAATCTAGCTTTTAGCAAAAAGAATTGCTAAAATCAAAAATAAAAGTAGAGACATTACTATTGACATTACAGAAATTAAAAGGATTATAAAAGAATACTATGAGCAGTAGTATGCCAACAGATTAGATAGCCTAGGTGAAATGGACAAATCTCTAGCAATGCATAGACCACCAAAACTGACTCGAAGAAATAAAAAATATGAATAGAGCTATAAAGGGTAAAAAGATTGAATCAGTAATAAAAAACCTTCCAAGAAAAAGCAGCCTGGGATAGAAGGCTTCACTGGTGAATTCTATCAAATATTTTTTAAAAGAATTTATTCCAAACACTTCCAAAAAAGAGGTAGAAATACTTTTTAACTCATTCTGCAAGGTCAGCATTATGCTGATAACAAAGCCAGACAAAGACATAACAAGAAAAGAAAACTATGAACCACTGTGCCTTGTAAAGATGCAAACCTCTTCAACAAAACTAGCTAATGAATCCAGAAGCATATGAAAAAGATCATTCATCATAACAAACTAAGATTTAGCCCAGGAATGGAAATTGGTTCTATATACAAATATCAACGTAATATATCACATAAATAAAATAGAGGGGAAAAACACAGTCATCTCAACTGATGCCAGAAAAGCACACACGCGTGCGCGCGCGCGCCAAAATCCAATGCCCTTTCATGATTAACAACAAAAAAAATTCAACAAACTAGAAATTGAAAGAACTTCCTGAATATGACAAACGGCACTTATCATGAGAAAAACCCATTGATAACATCATATTCAATGGTAAAAGATGGAAAGCTTTCCCCCAAAATCAGGACTAAGACAAGGATAATAATTTTTCCCACTTCTATTCAACACTGTACTGAAAGTCCTAGGTAGAGGAATTCAACAACAAGAAAAAATTTAAAACATCCAAATAGGGAGGAAGGAAGGTAGTGAGGGAGGGAGGGAAAAGGAAGGAAGGAGAAAGTGTATTAGAGGTTGCTGGGGGTTGGGAGAAAGGCATCAGGGAGTGACTGCATAACAGGGTTTTCTTTTGGAGCGAATAAAATGTTATAAAAGTAGATAGTGATTGTTGAACAACACTGTGAATGTACTATATGCCACTAAATTGTACAATTTAAAATTTTTTAATGGTTACTTTTGTGTATTTTACCATAAGAAAGAAAAAAAGAAAGGTCTATGCAAAGAAAGTACAGGGAAAAAAGCAAGGAAGATGTAAAACAAAGTCTGCCTAAGAACCCTTACAAAAAACAGTTCATCAGAACAAACAAAGTTGTGATCAAAATTGGCATGAAATTACTGCATTTAATGAACCCATCACCTCTACAAATGAGAGATCAATGTAGCCATCCCGGCGCTCAAGCAAAAGTGACAACACAAAGAGCTGAAATTTAGTAGCAGCATTAAGAAAAAAGAAGCATCAAACTATGAAAATGAGGGGCTAAACCATGGCACGTGTATACCTATGTAACAAACCTGCACATTCTGCACATGTACTCCAGAACTTAAATAATTTTAAAAAAAGGAAAAAGAAAAGAAAATGAGGGGTCAAGGGTGTTCCTTTCATATTACTTATGAAAATTATTTGGCCCTATAAACTATATGAATATACAATTCAATTTAAAAGTAAACATGAAACACTAAAATAGCAAAACTAAAACAGTTCAGACTTTTTATTTCTTACGGAAAATAATGACAAAGTCTACTTTTAGTGACTACAAACTTAAGAGTATCTTTAAATATTAACTCATATATGATAGAAAAGATAGATTAATCTAATTGGAACAATGTTTCCACATGGTTCAGTCTCTCCTGTGGCTGTAGTAAACCAAATGCCCAGGATCACATGGAGGCGGCTGTCCTGTGAAGACTTGCAATACTTAAGGACACTCTCTTTTCATTGTCAGTTTACTCTGTCTCTACCTGGTTCCAGTCAATCCTTCTGTGCATCCATTAATTTATTCAACAAACAGTACTAAGCACCTATAAGTGCTAGGTGCTTGACCCATTTCAAGTCTTGCCTTTGTTTCCTAATATTTCTGACTTCAGTTTAACAACATGGCACTAGTGTCCCTGCTTCATCTTTGTTTCCCTCTAGATCCTGATCTCTCTGTGTCTAACCATGGTCTAATAACTTGATAACCAATAACTAATAAAAACCAATAATTAACAACTTGATGACAACTTCTTTGCTGTCCCTGTTTGATAATTTTATTTTTCCCTTTTTAAGCTTGACTTTGAGCCTTATCTGTAGAGCCAGAAAGGTATAAGCCCTTAATCCTGATGTCTGTCCACATAAAAATAAATGTTGACCATCTAGTACTTCTCTCTAGCTATTGTCTCTTCTCATATGGCAGATTAACTTGTGTTAAATCTGCTTGAGCAAAAACATCCATAAATTACTTTTGAATGATCTTCTACAGGGAACATGGTGTTATTAAAGGGATGGACTATGTTCATTCCAAAGTACCTACTAGCTGTATCACTTATACTCAATTTTATTACTTACAGTAAATATGTCTTCCTGGCCATCCTGAAATCGAGCCCCATCTGTTCCATAAAGATATATGGGAGCTGAACTTCTATGTTGTCCATATAGAATAATATAAATCTGTGAGCTGGTCCCTGCATCTGGCAAGTCACTGGTGATTATAAAAACTTTCCAGTTACTACCTATAAAAGAAAAAATAACATACAGCATTATGGCAACTGATAGAAATGGAAGACTCAGAACAGAAGGGTGTCATAAAACTAGGAGAGTTCAGGATAGATCAAACTTACTTTCTCTGCTCTGAAAAAGTGCCATAACAGAAGATGCATATTTGGAATTAAAAATACTCAATAAAATTACTACAATATAACAGTGAGAATATCTCCAAGAAGATCTTTAGTGAGGTGGCTAGAGTGGTATCATTAGCATATTTCAGTTGGTCATACCTGGACTCCAAGAGAGTAACTAAACAACTTCTTTGATGCTCCCAATATTTTGACAAAGTATCTCCAATATTCTCAGCTCTAGCATGTAACATGTGCATTCAGAATTAATGGCTTTTAGGATTGTTTTTTGAGTTTAGATATTTATTTTCTAAAATAAAATTTGTATAATAATTAAGAATATAAACTGGAATCAGATGAGAATTTGAGAAGCTATCTATAATTTATTCACTTATTATTTTAAGTATCCCCAATAAATAAAGTAACTAAATCCTACAAACAGAAGTAAATTTTGTATCACCTAGAAACAAATGAAAACAACGCTAGAAAATACATGGCTCACTGTGAATGTAACTGAGACTGACTAAACATTATAGTACCTGAATAGCAGTATGATATGTCCTAGGATTTTGATTTAATTTTTCCAGGTTTTTTTTAGGGTAAACATCAGGATATTATTTGATTTTCACATTGCTATAAAGCTACAACCTGAGAGTAGGTAATTTATAAATAAAAGAGGTTTAATTGGCTCACAGTTCCACATGGCTGAGAGGGCCTCTGGAAACTTACAATCCTGGCAGAAGGCAAAGAGAAGCAAGTATGTTCTTTACAAGACAAGAGAGACGAGAGAGAGAGAGAGAGAGAAAGAGAGAGGAGCTGCCAAACACTTTTATAAACATCAGCTCTCATGAGAACTCACTATCCTGAGAACAGCATGGAGGAAACCATCCCCATAATCCAACTACTTCCCACCAGGTCCTCCCTCACTCCCTCAACACCTGGGAATTACAATTCAAGATGAGATTTGGGCGGGGACACAGAGCCAAACCATATCAATCAGAAAGCTGATCTGTAAGAAAAATGAAAGCCAGGTGTGGCGGCACATGCCTGTAGTCCTAGCTATATGGAAGGCTGAGGTGGAAGAATTGCTTAAGCCCAAGAATTTGAGGTTACTGTAAGCTATGATCTTGGTACACTACACCCTAGCCTGGGCAACAGAGCAAGACCCTGTCTCAACAAAAAAAAAAAGAAGGAGGAGGAGGAGAAGGAAAAGGAGAAGGAGAGAAAAGTGAAGTGTTGAGAATTTAGGGAACACACTCAATACTATATAAAAGAAAGACTACAAGGCAATAAAGTTAAGAATTATTGACTTAAATGGCATCCTATTAATTAGGCTGTGTTTTCCTCTCTTCAAACTTTGAACTAAAATGTATTTGCCATTTTCATCATTAAAATAAATAACCAAAGACTAGATTTAAATTTTATTTATATGGTACAATAAGTGAACATTAAATTAATGTATGTTTGTATTTGTATTTTTTTATTTTTTTTAAGAGGGGATCTCGTTCCGTTGCCCAGGCTGGAGTGCAGTGGTACAATCTTGACTCACTGCAACCTCCACCTCCTGGATTCAAGCGATTCTCCTGCCTCAGCCTCTTGAGTAGCTGAGATTTCAGGTGCCTGCCACCATGCCCAGCTAATTTTTGTATTTTAGTAGAGACAGGGTTTCATTATGTTGGTCAAGTGGTTCTCTAACTCCTGACGTCAAATGATCCACCCACCTTGGTCCCCCAAAGTGCTGGGATAAGAGGCATGAGCCACTGCACCTGGCCTATTTGTAAAAAATCTACTTTAAAAGAGAAAAAACTATATTTTGTTTGCCCTATACATGGTAGAAAGCCATGTTAGGCTACCAAGTCATCTTGTTAGATGATCAGTAAATAAAAACATAATTTTAAAAAAATAGTAGAGGATGGTCTGTCTTTAACAGTGACAGAAAAAGTTAAATTGCAATTACAAACTATAGATCTAGCAAAATTCTAGCTATGTTCTATAGTTACCTGATATGTTAGTTCTTGTTTTAATAAAATGAACTAACACACTTCTGTCTTAGAAATGCAGCAAAAGAGTTCAGGGAAGAATCAATACTTGTTAAATGTGCACGGACCAAGTCAATCAAGAAAGAAATTGCATTTTCCAACAACTAGGATGGAAGGGCTGAAAAGTGAAGGAATGGAAATAAAATGAAAATGATGAAATATGATGTCTGTTTACTATAGGCTTTTGCGCCTCCCTAAATCATTAAATTGTTAAAATCTTAATCTCGCAAAGAAGTACCATAAAAACTGAATCTAAAGATCATGAACTAAGATTCATCTTTCAGTTTATAACTTACATTTCAATCAATAGAAAGCCAACGAGTCATTGAGTTTACTAGCTGACCACTTTCTAGGGAGGAGTAGACGAAAAATGTAAAATGATTTCATGGTCTGCCATTAGCCTGTAATCTACATGAGGTAGTAGGCCAACATACCAAAAGAGAAAAACATCAGAATATTATTAATGTAAGATTTTAGTGAAGTGAGGTCAGATCACAGAAAAACCAACAAGAAAAATTAGAAGAAGGAGAAAGAAAAGAAGGGAGGGGGAGGAGGAGAAGGAGAGAGTGAGGAGGAAGAAGAGAACAACAAGCCAAAAGAAAAAGAAAAACATCAGCAGAAATTAAAGAAAGTACAAAACTTTATGCAATAATCTTATAAAGTAGAAGCCAAAAGACAAGTAAGAGAGAAGATTTCTGGAGTTTTTACAGCATCTAACCCAGTTTTCTCAGAATGCTATGGGAGAAAATATGGGAACAGACAAAATTCTAAGTCCAGGGGTGTGCCTGAACAACCTCTTGGTAACAGTATTAAGCATGTGATTCATTGATCCAATCAGCTATCTCAACAGAAGCCAGGAATAGAGATGGGGTTACAAGTAAAGATCTCTAGAGAACTCTTGTGCCTAATGGTACGGATCCCTTTGGCATCCACAGAAGACCAACAAGGTTTCAGAGAATATTATTTCATCAGATGAAAGAAACAGAGATGGGACAAAAGGTGGAACAAATGACTCTGAGGGCAGAGGGATGGAGCTACTGCCTCAGGGGCTGAGAGAGTGGGCAGCCACCGGAGTAAGACCCAGAGAACAAAGCAGTAAGCCCCAGGATCACTCTTAGGCCTTGAAATTTAATGAAATTTGCCCTGCTAGGTTTCTAACTTGCTTGGAACACGTTACCCCTATTTTCCTTTCAATTTCTTCCTTTTGGAATGGGAATGCTTATCCTATGCCTGTCTCATCATTGTATTTTAGAAGCAAATAATTTGTTTTCTAGTTTCACACGTCTGTGAATGGAGAATTTTGATCCAAGATATATTATACCCAGAATCTCACCCATATTTAATTTTGATAATATATCAAATGAGATTTGGGACTTGGTGAATATTATTATATTTAGATGATATTTTGAACTTAAAGTTGATGGTGGAATGGCTAAAACTTTTGGGAATGTTGGGATGGGATAAATGCATTTTGCACATAAGGACACGAATTCGCTGGGGCAAGAAAGCAAACGGTTGTGGGTGACTAGCGTACTTATAAGAAGAGAAGAGATACAGAGACAGGAAGAGTGCTACATGAGCATGTATCAGACATTCCACCTATCCTGCTGCAAGCCAAAGAATGCCAAGAACTGCAGGCAACCACCAGAAGCCAGAGAAGAGGTGAGAAAGGATCTTCCCCTAGAGCCTTTAGAGACAGCATTCAGACTTCTAGCTTCAGAATTGTGAGACTAAATCTGTTAAGTTACTTAATTTGTGGTAATCTGTTACAGAAGCCCCAGCAAACAAGAGGTGATTGTACAGATCAAATGTGTTGCATAATGAATACAACTCCACAATTAAAAGGCACAAACTACAGCTAGTGCTTGGCTTATGACCACGATTGGTTCCAACAGATTGGTCGTAACATGATTTGGTTGTAAGTTGAGTAGGCTATATGTACAGTACAGTGAAATGATGTTATTAAAATCTTTAAGTCATATTTTATCATAATTTTCTTTCATTATTGTTATATATCATAATTTTCTTTGTTCATTTTATGCCATTTGTATCATCTCTACACCATTTTGTTTCTTATTTTTACATTCGTCAGGTTTAAGTAAAACACTGCATTACCAGTACAACTGGTTTAATATTTACAAAACATACAAAATTACAAAATACAGGTGCATACAAAAATACAAAATACAGGTGTAAAAAATACCATAGGAAACATTTTTCCAATTGTAAAACATATCAAAATATATAAACATGTACGAAACATTTTATTGGCTGCTGGTACTTGGTTGCGGATCATTGATGTCGTCATCTGAGGCAGCAGTTGGGGTTACAGGAGTTGGTTTTTTCATAAACATGGTGAGCTTTCTCTGAATTGTATGTTTCTTTTTTTCTTCATAAATTTCACGATACGGACGAAACACATCGTGCGCCATCCGTTCAATCCTTGCAAATCGTTCGATGTTTGGGTCCATTGCTTCGAAATGTATAAGAAGTTTATTCAGTAAAGATAAACCGTCTGATAATCCCTTAGTGGTGAACTTTCTTTCTGGCTCCTCCTCTTCTTTCTCTGCTTGTCTTCTTTCTTCTTCCGCCACTCTTTCTTCTTCCAGTTCGATTAGCTCTTCATTTGTAAGTTCTCCAGATTCTCTGTCTAGCAACTCTTTGACATCTTCCATTTCACACTCCAAAGAAAGGTCTTTAGCGAGTTTTACTATTTTTCCTGAATTGTTTCAAGTTCATGTTCACTGTCAAATCCGTCAAAATCATTAACATAGCGCTTAACACAATTTTTCCAGATGCTATTCATGCACTTTGTCATCACAGCCTCCCAGGCGGTAGCGATATTCTTGATACACATCAAAACATTGTAGTGTTTCCAAAAATCTATAGTGGAGCAGTCGTGGCTAGCGATTGTGGTCGTAAAGTCGAATGGTTGTTAAGTTGCATAGGTCATAAGTCGATCAATACCTGTACTAACAGATGTAGCAATTTGGATGGATCTTAAGCTTTATGCTCATCAAAACCCTAGTAACAGGAGTATATACTTTATGTTTCCACAGGGGAACTGCTAGAAAAGGCAAGCTTATCTGTAGTAACTGAAAGCAAATGAGTTCTTTCCTAGGGCCAGGAATAGTGGAATTATCTTCAGAAAACATGAAGAAACTATTTGGGATGGTAGAACTGTTCTGTACCTTGATTGAGATGGTACTTATACAGGTGAATCCAACCATCAAAACTCATCAAATTGTACATTTAAAATGCATACATCTCTTTATGTAAATTATACTTCAATAAGTTGATTTTTTTAAACATTAATAAAACTCGTAAAAGTCATAACTCGAATGGTAAAATTGTTTTAAACTGCCACACAAATGAAAAAGGACAAATTTCCTTTATTTGCAAACAATTCATATAATCAGTAAAACAACACTAAACATGGATATCACAATGGAATAATGGACAAGAATATGAATAGGGAATCTATTTTAAAAAGAGAAAGAAACACAAGTGATCAAGAAACAGATAATATGCTCAACCTCCCTTATAACTAAAAAAAAGACAAATCAAAACATTGTTTTTCATCTATCAGAGTGACAAAAATCTTTAGTTTTAAAATACCTAGTATTATAAGACTGTGAAGAAATGGGCTTTCTCACACATAGTTTGACATCAGTGAAGTTTCGTATTCATATGCCTTTATGGAATGGCAGCTTGAGAATATCTAGGAAATTTTATAATGTACTATCTTTAATGTAACTATTTTACTCCTGTAATTTACTATACAAATATACTCAGAAAGACCCAAACTATGTGTACTAAGAACATTCTTCAAAAGTCTCCTTATCCAAGTAGTGAATATTTAGATACAATCATGTCTCTTTAAATACAGAATGAGTTAAATTTTGACTCAGTGCAATACACAGCTATTTTAAAAGAATAAGTAAAGCAAAATATGGTACAATTTGGATACTATTATCTCAGTTTTATAAAAAATTATATTCATAAATATATGTACACATGCTGCTATGCACATTTAAAATTTAGAAAAAAACACCTTAAGATACCTTTATAAATAAAGTTTAGAAGTTGGAGATGGGAGAAGGAAGACATTGTTTAGTTTATACTTGCCTACACTATCTAATTTTTTACTACATGTTATATAATTTTTACCTTTTTAAATTGGTTAAGTATGTTGAGAGGAAAATATATATAAACAGTGAACCAGTGAAAAGTTCTTCAGGAGTATCAGCATATAGGAAAACTGTGCCTAAATTCCTTCAAAAAAATAAAAAAGTTTTCACCTTGTGATTGTCAAAGTCCTCTCTAGAATTATCGCTTTTTATATTTACAGAGTTCCTAATCATCATATGTCAACTGTTCTTCCCAGTAGAGTATTCGCAGGCTAGAAAATCTTTAATAATCTATAAATGATGCCAAACAGAGAAGACTGAACCATTTTTGCAAATCAGTACATTGACATTTAGTGCCACAACAAATTATGTCTCTCTAGTCACAAAACGGCTTGACTTTTCTGTGAATGTGAATAGTATATTTGTGAGAAGAAGAGAGTAGTAGATCTTCAAGGTCACACACAATCTTCTTGAGATCTAGACTCTGAAATTTGATTTTAGATAAGTTAAACTTTATCAGTTTCTTCATTCAGAAAACAGAAATAATACATTCCTCCTATGGCCTTTAGGAGCACTAAATCATAAAATGTGCTAAGCACATAATACAGTGCCTATTACATAACAGCTACTCAAGAAAGGAAATTTATTATCATTGTAATTGTTACAAAATTACCTCTTTTGCATCAATTATACCAGGCATTCTCAAGAGAGCAATATTAATCCCAAAGGACAAAAATTGGTTTTTGGAGCGCAAAAAATCTTAAATATACAATGGTTTGGGGTCCTCTAAACTCAGTGCTATCTGGCAAAACATTATTCCTTAGTATTTAATTTCTCTCATTAGCAGAAGGCAATAACAAAAAAAAGTTGAGAAGCTAACTAAGCTACTTAAGAATTACATGTAAAAACTGTTATCAACTTTGTAAATTTCAAAGAACAAATTTATTATATAAATGGAAATTAATGTCCTGACATACAAAATTAGAGAAATAGTGCCTGTGTCTGTCTACACACCTGAGTGATTGCAATTAATATCTATAGCAATAAAAAGAAACAGGAAAGAAAAATAAGCCTTCATGATATAGCTATGTAGCCACTGGATTACAATGGTGTCTATAAGAAGATTTATATAGGTAAGCATTAGCCAAATGTAAATCACAGGTATTTGAGACTAAACCACTGGAAATCAAACTCCAAGCAAGGCAACAAGAGTGTTCAATCTTACCTACCATTGTTTCAAAAAGATTGTGTGAAATCAGAAGTAGCCACAAACGAAGTAACTTCTGAGTAGTACAAGATACCGAACTAATGGAAGATAACTGTTTCTTTTTTCATGCTAGAAAAACCTTTTCTGCTCTTGGCCTCCTAAAATAGCAAAATACCAATTTGAGTGTCTAAGGTAACGATGGACTGCTTTACAAATGGGCAGGGTCATTGTGTGTAGTTCTCTCTAGCAGGCTTCTGCACACTGCCTCTAAGCACCAGCTGGCTTGACTTCTTCATCTTTCTATGGTTTCTCTTTTCACCCAGGAATATAAGGCCGAAGAATACTTATCTGGCACAGACAAAAATTTACACAGTGGGGGGAAATTCCAAGCCAGGCACTCAAAGCTATAGTCTCCAGTTGCTGGTTTAGCAATTTAAAAAGGAAAAATGAAAGAACCTAGATTGGCCAAAGCAATTTTTAAAGAGAACAAAGCTGGGAAAATTTATACTATCTGGTTTCAAGGCTTGATATAAAGCTACAGTAGTCAAGACGGTATATTTTGGCAAACAAATATATGTACAAATCAATGAAATAGAATAGAGAATGCAGAAATGCACCCCCGCATATGTGGTTGATTAATTTTTGACAAAAGACTATCCTTTCTAATTCAAAGTATTCAATGGAGAAAGGATAGTCTTTGGAACAAAGAGTACTGGAACAACTGGATATCCATTTAAAATAAACGAACCTCAACTCTTAGCTTCTAGAGTATGTTTTATTTAAAAAAAAAAGAAAAGAAAAGAAAAAAGAGCTCAAAATGGGACAAATGGACCCAATGTAAGAACTAAAATGATGAAACTCCTAAAAGAAAACATAGGTGAAAAATCTTGTCATTGAGATAAGCAGGCACAGATTTCTTAGGAAAGACTTGAAAAGCATGAGCCAAATAAAGGAAATTAACAAAGTGGACTTAGCAAAATTTAAAACTTGTTCATTCAAAGTTCCACCACTAAGAAAATGAAAACGCAAGCTATTAGATTGGGAGAAAATATGTGCAAGACATACATCTGGATATATTGTATTCCTCTGAATATATTGTATATTATATTTATACTTGCTTCTGAACCTTTGACTGAGATCCAGTGAATATATTGCACCCAGAATATGTAAAAAATTCTTGCAACTCTAGATTTCAAGTGCCCAACAGAAAATAAATTTGGAAACACACTATACCACAAAAGGTATATGAGTAGCATATCAGTATCTGAAAAGATGTCCAACATCAATAGTCATTAGAAAAATGCAAATTAAATGCAGAAAGTAAACACACTGGTATAGCTAAAATTTAAGACTAATAATACCAAGCACAAACCAGAATACACGGCAACTAGAATCCTCATATATCGTTGTTAGGAATACAACATGGTACAGCTACTTTTGAAAGGAGTTGGTAATTTCTTATTAACATACAATTACCATACAAGCTGGCAATTTAACTAGGAAAAATAAAAAAGTATCTCCTGCAAGAAGACTGTACATGAATGTTTATATAACTTATATCCATAATAACCAGAAACTGGAAATAAATGTCTATTATCTGGTGAATATATACACAAAGTGTGGTATACATATACAATGAAATACTGCTCAGCAATGAAAAACAAACTACTGATTCAGGCAACAATAATGAGTCTCAGAATCATTTTGCTAAGTAAAAGAAGTAGATCAAACATGCCAGACCATAAGATTCCATTTACATAAAATTCTAGAAAAAAACACTACAGCCACTGAAAGTGAATCCATGGTTTCCAAGAGCTGGGCAAAGGGGAGAAGGTATTGGCTATACAGGTATTGATTGACTTACGACCTATGCAACTTACAACCATTCGACTTTACGACCACAATCGCTAGCCACGACTGCTCCGCATCTGGCAGCACAAATGTTGCCCAGCTGGGCATACGACAGTGCGGACCAGCTTCCAGCAGCACTACCATCTCTGCGTGCACCATTTCAACTGTTATCCCAGACTCGGTACAGCAATTTGTGTTTTGTGTCTTGGATATTTTTCATCAAACCCCTCCCAAGATGTCTACCAAGAGGAAATTGTCTTTATCTATGCCTCAGCCTGCCAAGAAGGAAAGAAAGGCCATTGATCTCGACACGAAAATGAAGGTAATTAAGCAGTACGAAGGGGGAAAGAAAGTGAATGTGATCGCACATGATACGAAGTTATCGCATTCGACTGTGTTGACGATTTTGAAAGATAAAGAATTCATGAAGCTGTGAAAGGTTCTGCACCCATGCGATCAACAGTTATAACAAAGCAACGAAGCGGGCCCATCCACAAAATGGAGAAATTGCTATATATTTGGATGGAAGATCAAATTCAAAAACGGACACCATTAAGTCTTTTTACTGTGCAGATGAAGGCGAGAAGTCTATTTCAGACTCTGAAGGAGCCTGCTGGAGAAGATTACAGTCAAGAATTTGTAGCAAGCACTGGCTGGATCCAGAGATTGAATCTTTTCTTGAAGAAAAGATTCCAAATGCATAGTGTTGGAGTGACTGCAGAAGCAGCGAGTGCGGATGAGGAAGGAGCACGTAAGTTTGTTGATAGTCTGGATGAATTAATTACAGATGAGGGATATCTAGCAGAACAGATTTTCCATGTTGATGAAACTGGATTATTTTGGAAACGGATGCCAGCACGCACTGATATTCACAAAGAGGCCAAAAGCATGCCGGGATTTAAAGCATTTAAGGATAGGCTAGCTCTGCTGCTTGGCAGGAACATCGCAGGGTTTAAGCTGAAGCCGTTCTTAATTTATCAGACAACTGGCATGCATTCAAGAATATTAACAAGCACACACTGCCCGTCTACTTTCGTTCTCAACGTAAAGCATGGATGACACAAGGATTGTTTGAAGGCTGGTTCATGAACAGTTTTATTCCTCAAGTTCGAGAATATTGTTTGGAGAAAGATATTCAAGATTTTATTGCTACTCGATAATGTGCCTGGACACCCACCACATCTAGGCGATCTCCATCCAGATGTAAAATTTGTTTTTCTTCCGCCAAACACGACTCCACTTATCCAGCCTATGGACCAAGGTTTGATTGCTACATTAAAGGCCAACTATCTCCGAACCACCTTCACTCAAGCAATATCCGCTATAGATGCTGACTCAGAACTAACATTGCGAGATTTTTGGAAACACCACAATGTTTTGATATGTATCAAGAATATTGCTACCACCTGGGAGGCTGTCAAAACAAAGTGCATGAATGGCATCTGGAAAAATTGTGTTAAGTGCTATGTTAATGATTTTGACAGATTTGACAGTGAACATGAACTTGAAACGATTCAGGAAAAATAGTAAAACTCGCTAAAGACCTTTCTTTGGAGTGTGAAATGGAAGATGTCAAAGAGTTGCTAGACAGAGAATCTGGAGAACTTACAAATGAAGAACTAATCGAACTGGAAGAAGGAAGAGTGGCGGAAGAAGAAAGAAGACAAGCAGAGAAAGAAGAGGAGGAGCCAGAAAGAAAGTTCACCACTAAGGGATTATCAGACAGTTTATCTTTACTGAATAAACTTCTTATACATTTCAAAGCAATGGACCCAAACATCGAACGATTTGCAAGGATTGAACGGATGGCGCACGGTGTGTTTCGTCCGTATCGTGAAATTTATGAAGAAAAAAAGAGACATACAATTCAGAGAAAGCTCATCATGTTTATGAAAAAACCAACTCCGGTAACCCCAACTGCTGCCTCAGATGACGACATCAACGATCCGCAGCCAAGCACCAGCGGCCAATCAAATGTTTCGTACCTGTTTATATATTTTGATATGTTTTGCAATTGGGAAAATGTTTCCTATGGTATTTTTTACACCTGTATTTTGTATTTTTGTATGCACCTGTATTTTGTAATTTTGTATGCTTTGCAAATATTAAACCAGTTGTACTGGTAATGCAGTGTTTTACTTAAACCTGACGAAAGTAAAAATAAGAAACAAAATGGTGTAGAGATGATACAGATGGCATAAAATGAACAAAGAGAATTTTGATATATAACAATAATGAAAGAAAATTATGATAAAATATGACTTAAAGATTTTTATAACATCATTTCACAGTACTGTACATATAGCCTACTCAACTTACAACCAAATCGTGTTACGACCAGTCTGTCAGAACCAATCGTGGCCGTAAGTCGAGAACTAGCTGTAGTTATAAATGTATAACTTTGATAAGAAATAAAAATGCAAATAGAAGTGTTCACCATTGAAAGAAGTAAAACTTCTATGCTGGATAGTCTGCCAGTGCTGGCCTACTGTGTGGTATGCAAGGCTAACCTCCACATCAACCTCTTAAAGGAAGAGCACCAGAGTGAATCTCCATAATACTATACTACGCCATGCCTCCTGGAAGGGTGACAGGACAGAGCCCATTGCGCAGATTGGTGCAAACTAACGGGTGAACAGGAAGAACGTAAGCAAAGGCATAAAATAACAAATCTAGAGAACTTTCTCTTGGTCCAAGTCATTCTTTATAAAATGGCTTTTTGACTGAGAATTTCCACTAACAGGCCTATATATGTTTAAAACAAACTCCAATGTCATTTAAATGACATGAAGTTATTCTTTCAGATTTTCTATACCACATCCATGAGAATAAATGGGATACATATGTATGCAAGTGTTGTGATTTTTTTTTTTTTTTTGAGACTGAGTTTCACTCTTGTTGCCCAGGCTGGAGTGCAGCAGTGCAATCTCAGCTCACTGCTACCTCTGCCTCCCAGGTTCAAGCGATTCTCCTGCCTCAGCCTCCCAGGTAGGTGGGATTATAGGCACCCACCAGGCCCAGCTAATTTTTGTATTTTTAGTAGAGACAGGGTTTTGATATGTTGGCCAGGCTACTCTTGAACTTCTGATCTCAGGTGACCCACCCCCTCGGCGTCCCAAAGTGCTGGGATTACAGGCATGAGCCACCACACCCAGCCAAGTGTTGTGATTTTTACAATGTTTTTTTTCTAATTTGGTCTTGAGTTTTTTCTTGAGAGTGGCCATAAGCTCCAGCCTTGCCCTGTCCAGAAATTCAAGGGATTTGGTTGTGGACATTGACGGTGTGCCTTCCATGGGATGCCTCTTTATCCTGAAGGATGCCTACTGCCTAAGTGTCTGACACATGACTAGGTATCCCTCTCACAGTAAACTGTTTTTATAGGCAGACACCCGTGTGGGTCTTGCTTGACCTGTATCCAGGTTATTCCTGTTAAGACAGCCACTCTCTAAGATAGCTTTGACCTAAAAGAAGGCTATGTTAAGAGTATCTATGCCAAATGAGACACAAAGAAGTGAAACCAAATGCATGAAACAGAAGTCTTTATTAGTCACAGTTCCCAGGGAGGTTATGGGTGCCAAAAGAAAGAGGCAGTAGGGAGCTCAATCAGCAAGGGTTTGGTGGGGCAAGGAAGAGGGAGAAAAGGAAGGAGGGAGGTTGGGAGAGAGAACAGCTGGGAGAGAGGGAGGAGGAAATCTCTGGGACTATGTATGCCTTTATTAAGGTCTGTGGGCATTATCCCTTAGGCTTTCTTGTGGGGGTTGTAGATTGGCTAATTTAAAGAATTAAGTTCCCCTCTTCCCTCCTGAAGAGGTGAACCTATTTACGTGACTCTAGTTTTGACCATTACATGTTACCATGTTCAGTCACTGTGGCGTGTGCTAGGTTTGGGATCAAAGAAATGAGGAACAACTTGGTTTTACAGCAAACAACCACATGGGTAAGTAAGGCTTTAACTAAGCCAAAGGTGACAGAGTAGAAGTAGAGTTCACATATTATGTCAGGCCTAAAAATGGATGCTGAGGCAGGAACTACATTAAACAAACTATTTATATGAATATTCATATACATGAACATAAATCTAGTATTTAGTTCCACATCACTCATTTCTTACTAACCACTTTCAGTCTCAATATAATGAATTCCTGTGATGTGCAAATCATGTTTTCCATGAACCTACCATCCTTCTTAATTTACTTGGTTGTATTGATTCACCTGGGCTTTAACCAGTCTTATTTAGGTAGTAGTCTGCAGACTGCAGCCATTTATCAACATCAGTGTTACAGAAGAAAAGAAATATTCTCAAGAGGAAAAGCAGCTAAATGTTTTTACTCTATTGCCATTTGTTTTTTGTTCTTGCTGTAACTGATTGTTATGATAATCTGTGTATGAATCAAAAAGTAAACATCAATATATTGAAATATCTACACCTAGAGAAAAAGCTCATGTTTATGTCCTGTAGGAAGAATTCCCATTGTTAAAAAAATAGTCATTGTATATTACATCTAAAGTCCATGATGAAAATTGTTTACTAATTTTTGTCTAGAACAAGATGAACATATCTTCTCTAAACAATCAAACATAGTACTTGTCTCTGTTTGAAGGTTTGCTGCTTTGTTGCTTAATTTTCAAAGCTTTTCAGTCATACATTGTTTGCTGACTTGGGAATATTCCCTTAATAACTTAGCACTTAAGTCACTGGAAGACAAACCCTTTAAGGAAAAAAAACTGTGAGATACCTTGAAATGGACAGAAAAGAAATTACTAAGTGCCTTGTCAAGCCCTCTTGGGGTTATCTCTGTTTTTTCATTATCTTTAAATTATCTGATAACCCTGTAAATTGTAAAAACATAGATAATGCAAACTATTCTTGTCCATAGAAATATAAATTGGTTGTGCCCAGGGAATATAACTATTGTACTGGACAGACCTAAATTCATCTCAGTATTTCTCACTGCTTATTTTTAGTGATACTTTAAATTCTTCCTTCAGCCCATTACATATGTTAATGATTCCCTACATAATTTGTAAGTTAAATAAACTCTTTGGCACATGGTCATGTAACATCTATATGAAATTCATGATTTTGCCTTTTAAAAACAATTATCTTTTAATACATTAATGGACAAGAGAGTAGAACAGTTGAAAAATGCTAAGTACTCTGGATTAAAATAACCCTGGGCAGTTATGGAATCCTTCTTAACCTCAATAAACAGGAAATAGTCACTTCGTTTTCAGGGTAGAGCTGTACATAGAGTATCAAACCACAATACTCAGGACTTTTTATGAGGATCAAATACAGATATTAAAGTAAAAGTGCTCCTTTACTAGCCTCCATGAGTTTTAGTCCCCATCCTGCTACATTAAAGATACTATTACCCATCAAGAGGGTTCTTGTGAGGACTGACTGAGATAACATATAAAGAACCTAGCCCAATATTTGGCACCAAGCAGGGGCTCAAACTGTTAGTCACCTTCACTTTCATAAAGGGCCACATGACTAAATGTTGAAAATATTACATTTCATATACATATATATATATATATGCACACAGTAAAGCTAAAACACATCTTGATCAGAAGAACACCAACTTTGAAAAGCATATCAAAGGTATTAACACTAATGGCTTTTTAAAGAAAAATAGCTAAAGCATGTTCAACACTGCGTGCCAACCTCTGTGCTAAGAATTTTAGAAGTATTCTCTCCAGTGATCCTCTCACAACCACCTTATAAGGTAACTCCTCATAAGGACTTTAATGAGTGCCACAAATATGGAATGTAGTTTCAATACCTCAGCTCACACTCTGAAAAATCAGGCATGTTTTCTGTCACTGAAAAGTTACATTATAATATTTGAAAGTGTCATGTAAAAATTACCCATATCTACTGATCCAAAGACTCATTAACTTAGTTTCAAATTGAATTAGGAATTTTGGTGGATCCCATCCTCCCCAAACTGGGCTTTCCTTAGAATCAACTCTGATGATTCTTGACAGTTGGCATTTTAATTCGAGTACCTCTACTTTTGAAGTTTGGCTCCTTGCTACTGATGGTATATTTAATTCTGAACACTGATACTTCTTCTGGGTTTAATACTTGGGGGATTCCTGCACAGCTGGACATTCAGCTTTCTTTGAAGCAAAAGCAGACAGCTCAGAGGCTGCCTCAATGCTTAAAGGACTGCCTTTATCCACACAAGCCTCTCAGAGTGCCTGAACTTTTCGCAGCACATAGCACAGCTGCCATCTGGTGGGCAAGACATAGTAATTTCACCACTCCACCTTGGGACCAGAGACCCTGAATTAGATATATCTTCCACTGAGTAAGGGAGGCTATACTTCCAAACTCAGCCCTTCACATTCTTCATCTCTAAAGCAAAAGCTAGGTCTCAATAACATTCTTAAGTTTCCTCTAAAGTTTCACTTACTCTTCTAAACTTCACAATATGACAAGATTTTTTTAAATACAAATCTTGTAAAAATAAAAACATGCTTTGAATGTTTAAAAGAAAATCTTTACAGACATTTTAAGGATGAGTAAAATGCTGCTTTCATACAATATAAAAAGTCTAAAAAAATAAAATACAAAAAAGCGACTTCTACCTTCAGCATATTTGCGCACCCTCCTACATGTATGGATCTGAAATTAATAAGAGGTAAAGAAAAATGAAATGCCTTCAAAAGCACTTCTTATACATTTAACACACATTTATTAGGAACTTACCATGTCCCAAGTACGAAGCTAGCTCCATGAATAAGATGTGGCCCCAGAGCTCATAAATTAAAATGAACATGTGAACATGTTAATTTTAAAGAAGAAGTATGATGCACAGTCATGCATTATTAATTGATAGTTGTCACTCCAGCTTCTCCCAATTATTATGCACCAAGGACACTGGTGTAATAGTATTGACAAAACTACATATTGCATGCCTTATTTCTTGAAACCTCCAGGTTTTTGTAACTGAGTTCCTCAATCTTTTTAGGTATCTCTATATGTCACACCTTCCAAATTAAAAAGAAAAATTACTTCCTTGTCTCCCTGCACTAGGGAATGAGTGCCAATTTTTTTTTTAATATCTTATTCCTTCTTCCTCACATGAAAACAATAAAAAAGATGTAGTAAGCCCAGCACAGTGGCATGTGCCTGCAATCCCACCTACTTTAGAGGCTGAGGCTGGAGGATCATTTGAGCCCAGGAGTTCAAGACCAGCCTGGAAAACATAGTGAGAATCTGCCATTTAAAAAAAAAAAAAAGAAAAAAAAAAAAAAAAGTAGTAAAAAATAGCACTGATTTTCAACCACAAAAAACTGGGTTCAAATCCTGGAAGGGGGAGTAATAAAGCCACCTTCACACTGCCTTTATGAGGAAGAATTACACATAAAAAAACCTGGAGATGTACCAGAGTCCCTGGTACACAGTAGGCACAAAATTAAGGTAAATTATTTTCTCCTCTCTATTTTTTCTCTAAAACTTTGCATCCTTTCATTTCACTACAATTTCTCATTGTTTACTACAGAAACTTACATAACATTATAGCTTCCATGTTTTGATTTTAAAAATTTTTTTTAAAAAAGCATACTCTATGTAGAGATAGTCTCCAGCTGATAAAGTTGCAATTTTTAATTTTATGAATTTATTACTCATGCTGAACAGACACCAACATTATTCTTGATGTAATTAATTTAATTACCTTTTGTTCCTCAATGCCAAATTTATGTTATTTTAGCATCTCCATGTGTGGCTCCAAAAACACTGATCATTCTAATTTGAGTCAGTTGCAGACAAGAGACATAGATTTCCAAGTTTTCTAAGACTTGTTTCTGTATCATCACACAGTCGTGGAGTGGAAGGAATCTTAAAAGCTTTCCTGGTTAACTCCCGGGCAATATACCACAATTATTCAAAACAATTGATAGTTGATAGTCTATTTATTTATCCTTTTAGGCAATAATGCTATTTATATCTATTTAAATTTTAAATGTTTTATTAATGCAGGTGAACACAGAAAGAAATATGTCACGTTCTTCACAACAACTCTTTTCCAACTTGAAGAGAATTTTTAAGTCACCATTCTTTTTTCTTTTCCCAGTTAAATTATTCCAACTCCTTTAACTTTCCTTCACAGAGCACACCTTAATTTTTTCCCCCTATTTTTTTCTGACTTCTTTGGATTTCCAGGCATTTTACTAATGTTTAAAAGATTACAATTTCTAGGAAAAGTACTGGAGAGGCAGCTTGGTGGTGGAGCATCTTTTTCAACTCATGTGAAAATACTAAATCCTGTCACATGGAAATGCTTGCAATTTCGTTAGGTATCTGAGGAACTGGACTCAACACGTTTGGCAAAAGAAACTACGAGACTGTTGTGAATATCTTACAATCACATCTTTTATCAAATCAGTAGTTAAAAAGAATAAATGAAGTACTTTGAAGCTATGTCTATTCAATTTATTCACCAATACATTCAATATACATTTTACACCAAGCTAACCAGAGTTTTATAAAAGGATATAATTATTGTCCTTAGCCCATTTTGATGCCCTAGGCAAAAAAAAAAAAAAAAATCATAGATACAAAAAAAAAAAGTAAGTTCAGAACAAAAGCACATAGAAACTTCCAAAATAGAAGATAAAATGAATCTGTAATTGTTGGAAAAACACAGAACAAATAAATTATGAAAGTCAAACTGGTTAGCCAAGGATAAGCTTTCTGGGGTAAAGCTAATTGGAAGAAGTGGGAAATTCTTCAAGATTATCTAGTCCATCTTCTTCACATGTGCTTCATCTCATTATGGGAAAAATGTGTTGAAAGAGAATGACTGTGCTTATACTGAAATTATAAATCTTCTTGTTCTCTACTGCTTTCAAGATCAGTTAAATTTAATATGTCTTCCTCTTCCCAAATGAAAATATTTTCATACTCAAACATACAAAGTTCTTCTAAAATATTTCTGTTGCTAATATTTAAGGATGTCTCAAATTGGCAAATACCTAAGAGGCAAGTTTGATCAAGCATTTCAAAGAAGTAATGACTGATATTTTCTCTTACTACTTGGTTGAGATTTGTTCTTGAGCCCTGGAATCTGTTATTTAATAAGTTGTTATTCTCATCGACTGCGTTAAAGATTTCATTTGTCTGACTGTTGAGGTCTTGTGTATTTGAATTCATATCACCCACAACTAAAGATGATGTGTGCAAGAAATACATACAAAACCTTTCCTTCAAATCTGGTTGAAATTTCTTTAAATTACCTGCCTCCCGTAACTCCAAGAAGTTAATTCTTTTTTGTTTCCTTCTTTTATCCATCAAGTCAAATGTGTTATTGAAATAAAACTCATCAAATATATCACCAATGGCATTATTAATAAGGTTTTTTCTCATATTTGCTTTATTGTTCTCTTCCCTGAACATACTTTTGTCTGTGTGAAGAAAATATGGGTGTATTTTCATCCATAAATAAAAACCCAAGAAATTTTCAATATCAGATTCTTTGCGATACGCAAATCCTCGATCTTCCTCATTCACAGGTTGGATAGTAACAGTTAGGATTGGGCAATGTTGACCACAAAGAGCATACAGTTTATCCAAAGAGTCAGTTTCCTGAAGTGTACCATGAATCATATTACTGCCAGGCAATGGCTGGTTTTTAATAGCATCATCAGAGACAGGGTAGACTTTGTTACCAGCAGACATAAAGGAATGAGTGACAGATGTGCATATTCTTTCTGACTGATGAGGACACTTCTCCTCTGTATGGTGATTTGCTATTCTTTCCTTGCCACAGGTTTCATTGTGAACATCCAGCAAATCCTCATGAAAAGGTTCTGAGTCACTACCATGAGGCATTTTAAAGTAATTGCATTTTAGTTCAAGGGGCTGAGTCAGTTCCTCGAGTTCTGAAGAAGATAATTCATCCATGGTTGGGCCCGGGGCCAAATTACCAAAATGTGAATATGGTACCTCACTGCTGTTATTATCAAGTAGAGTGTCCACTGACGTGGTGTCTGCATTGCCACACATGCCAGGATTTTCATATGACATTCTTAGCAAATGATTTTCTTTCAGAAGCCATTTGCCTTTGTCAATCAGCACGCCTTCCTCTATGTCTGTGAGGACTCTGCCATGATCATTTTGTTTTGTACCAGGTTCCACAATGTCACCCCTATAATAATTGTTCCTCACACCATTAATATCACACTTATCTTGTCCTTCCTCCTGGAATTCCCGCAATACAGGTGAACTACTAGATACCCGTTCAGAAGAGCCAAATGACTGCCCTTCAGAATCATAAAGACTTGCTTTCCTGGTACACTGAAATTCCACAGAATTATAAGGACAAACCTGAGATTTGCGGGTAGACCCAGGAAAAAAAGATGGTTTGATAATATCTGCTTTACCATAAAGTTTTTCTATTGCCCTTTTAACAAATCCTATGTTGTATTCTTTCTCAAGCTCACCACTGTCACTGGGATCATCACTGGATGTTTTATATGGCTGCTCACTGTCACTGTCAGGTCGATAGTCTGACCAATCAGAAGTCACTGGACTTTTGATGCATTTTTTCAAATCAGGAGAGGACTCTGAGTAACTTCCAGTTTCCATGCTTTTCACCATCATTTTTACCATATTAGTTTCTCCTTCATTGGTCTCCTTTTCATTATTTTGCTTAGAATCATAGCAAAAAACTAAAGATGGCGGTGTTGCCAGCCTCTTACTGATTGTTTCATAAATTATACCATTCTTTCTTTCTTCTACCATAATATTCTTACTAGAGATGTCTAGCAATTCTAAAGTTTTACTAGCCTCTATCTCTTCTTGGAAGAATTCCTCAGTGGCTTTCTCTCCTACATTTACCTCTGTATTAAAGATATCAGTGTCCGGGTTTCCTAATTCTTCAAAAGATTCCAATTCTGAAATGTTTCTTTCACTTGATGCCATGCTGTTGGTTACTGAGCCTGGTTCTTCAGAAGTCCTTGGTTCTTCCATATCAAAGGAAGTATATGCATTTTTATCCTGAAACAGGTTTAGTGAACAATTTTTAAAATCATCTGCAGAACTATGTTTCTTATCAAATTCTGCTTCTTCTTCACTTAGGCAAAGATCACAGGGGCTTAAATTACTGACATTTTGATGTGACACCAATGTATTAAAAACATTTTTATACTCAGGGTCTGTCAAAATATTTAGATCTTTCTGAACATCATCCCCTCTTTCTAACTCTTCAGTTGATTCCAGGTTATCAGTATATGTGTTTTCTTTAGAGTTTAAAAAGTCAGTGGTATTGCAGACATCGACAGGAACGCAGGTCTCATCAGTTGGGCAAGCTCCCTCATAGATACGGTTCTCCTTTTGAGCACAAGCCTTATCGGAAAACACAGTATCAGTAAGTGAACAGACCTCTCCTAGGAAACAAGCCTTATTCATGGAGGTCTGATCCACAGGATACCCATCACTAGGAAAAAACGTGTCACTAGGGTTGCATGTCTCTTTTGCAACGTAAGCCTTATTTACAGTGCACACCTCACGTGGAGGGTAAGTCAATTCCAAAACACAGACTTCAGGGGCACATGCCTCAATGGCAGAGCAGCCTCCATCAAAAAAGGAGATTCCTTGTGTTCTTTCATTTTCATTGCACTTAGGAACACTCTGAATGTTGACTATGGAACAATTTGCAGAAAGATCTATTGGAACCATGTCTTGTTCTTTCTCACTGAGTCCAAAGTGATTTGTGGTAGACTCCACTAAATTGGCAACGGCAGCTTTCAAGTCGTCAGCTTCCTCTGTGATGGCTATGTGCTTTAGAATCTCCAATAATGCAAGTGTTTCTGAAGATTTATTGGTAGTCTTGTGAGCATCACCTTGACAGAAGCTATTCATACTTCCCTTTAGGTTTAGCACCAAAAGCCAAGCTAGAAGGAGATTAGTGGATGAATTACATATTGCAGAAGGAAAGGAAACATCTGCAAGTGAACCTGGCATTCGAACAACTCCATTCTGAGTCTTAGGAGTACTAGGAACTGAAGCTTGCAATTGGTGAAGCATCAGGACTGGTAAGAGGTCTTTTGGAGTGTCCTCTTCTATAGGATCTACTTGAATGGCAGCCTCTACACTTCGCCTTTTTTTAGCTAGGTTTATTTCTTGGTAAACAAGGTTTATCTCTGGTCCCGATTTTTCAGGAGATATATGACTTTTAGTATTATGATCATTAATAGCTGACTGTGGCGAAGTACAGTATTCATGCAGGGAAACCAAATAAGCATCATTCAGAGATCCAACCTGTGTCTCACAGAGATCTTCACCCATATCATTGGCAATAAAAGACTTATCTTCCTCTTTACATAGATTATCTCCTGTCAAACTGGCAATTTTAGTTATGTGCTTATTACTTTCCATGACAAAATTATTTATTTTTCCAGAATTTGTATGGGGATCATTCCCTGAAAAACTATTGTTACAATTTACCACACTTATTTCATTTTTGCATACCGGAGCTGATTTTATAGGTTTTAAAGTTGGATATGGATTTATGTTATGCAACCAATTCTGTACATAATTTTGAACCGAATGATGAGCAATATCCTCAGGAAAATCAGGTTTTTTCAAAGAAGCTAAGGAATTTGCCCTGGCTGCAGCATGCTGTTTACTTAAAATAGCACTTGCTTTCAATTTATCCCCTTTTTGTTTTTTCTGGCTTTTTAAAGTTATGTGTGAATCAGTAACTTTTGAAACTAAACTCTTCTTTGCCATTCCTCTCAAATACCCAGATGCCACTTCTGCATGAGATTGTGGTCCATAATAAGGTTTGGGTTTTTGCTCAAGGAGGTTAAATACATGAAATAAACTTTTATTTTCACAAGTACTTTTGCTATATTTAGATTCATTGTGAGAAAACACTTTATCTCCTTGACCGATTTCTCTTTTTATAGGTGTTCCTAAGCTTATTTTCCTTAGTGGTCTAGATTTTCTTTTGGTTAAAAGTCCTTGAACCTTCGAATTCTGAGTAGTATTTAATTTGTTTCTATGGAAATTCTTGGAAATCATGGGATTGAGATTGCTTTTGGAACAAAAAGTATTTGATTCAATTACAGTCCCACTTGTCCGGAGGTCTTCCTCACAAAGTATCCCTCCTTTAAGGGGACTGTCTGAATCTTGCCATATCATTTCTTTTGTAATTCTACCTCCTGCATTTATTCTCTCATTCTTATTAAGAATTCCTGTGGTTGCAAGCTGTCCATCTTGATACCTGGAATTTATTGCTTGCTGTCGAGATTTCTTCTTCTTCTTTTTGCTGGCAACAGATGACAAAATCTTCTTTTCAGTTTTTGGAAGTTTTGTTAAACCACATTGTGCAAATTCATTAATTAGTCTGTCAATTCTTGCAGTGACAGTAGAGGATGCTACTGAAGCTGGAGCCTCAGAAATATTTTTGTCAGCTCTAGAGTTGTTACTCGAAAAATGGGTTGCATCTGCTGAAACAGGACTGAACCTATCACTGGTGTTACCATAAGTTTTTAAGTTCTTGATACCAGTTTTGTTGTCCAACACTACACTATCAACTACATCTTCCTCCACAATTGAGTTATTTGATACAGTTGATGGTAAACCATTATTATGGGACATCTCTAACATCTTCTGACTTGTAATTTCTAGGACACCGGTACTTACTGCACTTGACTTAAGCAGTCGGTTTTCCTTTTTTCTTTCTAACGATGACTCCTCCATCTGATCATTGTTATTGATCTGAACAAGTACTGGTTTGTTAGATACTGATGACATTTTACTGCAAGAATGTGTAAACATGTGATACTCAGATTTGTTTTCCCCACTTTCCCTTTCTTCACTATAGGAAAATTGTCCAATCATTTTCTCTTGAACCTCAGTTTCAGTTACTAAGGTCACACTGCCTATCACAGATTTCTTTTGTCTCACTCTTCTTAATCCAGGTGTAGGAGGCCTATAAAAACGATGCTTTGCTTGATCCTGAGTTCCCTGGATGACATCTGTGTCCACAGTAGCATTCTCCCAACTAGCGGAACTGCAAGTTTCAGCCTCTTGATCTGTCATTTGAATGTTTATCTCCTCTGCCAAACCGCCCTCTTGATTACTGCTTCGCTCTGTAGGTGACACATCTGCAGAGAACGAACATGCTGCAAGCTTTAAACCAGATGATCGACTTTCTGTTCTTCCTGGAAAACTCATCTCACTCTTTTCATCATTATTAGAAGGACCAGTTTTACTGACAGTAGTTGTCCATTTTATGGTTTCCTCCTCTTTTATCCTGAATCGAACTTTCATCTCAACTGTCATAGTGCCATCTTGATTAAAAATAATTGATTTCTCAATATCATCTTCTGAAGGATATATTGGTAAATTCTGAGAATCATTTTTTTCTAAGGCCAAGTAATTTTCAGGAATAAAAGAATAGTCTAAGTAGCAATCATTATTATGTGTTTTCTCAGAAGAAACAGAACAAATCTGGGACCTTGAGCTTGAAGACACATGTGTGCTTACTTTAAGGATTTTAAGAGTAAAACGTGCCCACATCAAAATATAATATGAAAGGCAGAGAAATTAGAAATATCCGAAGGAAGAGGCAGCAAAGAAAAAAAAAGAAAAAGGAAAATAATTAGTATGAAAAACAGCATATTTTCTGTATTTCATAATAAAATATTACTGATATGTTTCTAAGCTCTAAGTTTGTTTTTTGTTTTTTGGTTTTTTTTGAGACAGAGTCTTGCTCTCTCGCCAGGCTGGAGTGCAGTGGTGTGATCTCGGTTCATGCAACCTCTGCTTCTCAGGTTCAAGCAATTCTCCTGCCTCAGTCTCCCAAGTAGCTAGGACTACAGGTGCACACCACCATGCCCAGCTAATTTTTTTTTGTATTTTTAGTAGAGATGGGGGTTTGCCATGTTGGCCAGGATGCTTTTTATCTCCTGACCTTGTGATCTACCTGCCTCCGCTTCCCAAAGTGCTGGAATTACAGGAGTGAGTTACCATGCCCAACCTATGTATCTTCCCGATAGTTATTTGAGAAAACCTACTATAATAGTGGTACATATTTTCAAACCACTCTTTAGAAGAGATCTCTAACTCTACTTCACCTTCAGTGAGGTTCAGAGAATTTTAATGTTAAAAAGTTCAATAAGGTAATTTTAATTTTAAAAATGTATAAAGTAAAAACTGCTAAGAATTCTCTCAAAGATAAAAGTATTTTGTGGGTTTTCATTTTGTTGTTTTGTTTACCAATACTGAAATTGGACTCTGACCAAGTACCGCTTACCCATTCAAACAAGGCAAGCAACTATTTATGATGGTATTCCTCTTCCCACCTACTCATATCAAAAGAGATATCTATAGCTTTATGAAAGCAAAAACTTTTTATAATTAACACTGAATTAATCAAGTAGTAATTATTAATTTAGCATACACTTTGTATAATCATTGCAGCTGACTTAATATAGGATACAAGAGAGAACAGAGCTAGACATAATAACATGTGTCTTCACCATTAACCTTGGCACTTTTGCTTCTTAAATTCGATCAAAATGCCTGGGCCAGGTGCAGTGGCTCATGCCTGTAATCTCAGCACTTTTGGGAGGCTGAGGCAGGTGATCGCTTGAGCCCAGGAGTTCAAGACCAGCCTGGGTAACACAGTGAGACTCTGTCTCAAAAAAAAAAAAATTCCCATTAGCAAGTCTATATAGATTTGCACAGACTTGCCATCAGGTAAGCTCCTTTAAAGTTACACAGTATAAATCCAGAAATATTTTTTTCTTTTTTTTTAATATGTTTTTACATAAATTGTAAATCAAAGTGTCTCACTCAATTTTTTGAAGTAAAACTTAACAAATCCCTCAGATTCCCTGTAATCATCAAAAACCATACTCATCAACCTGTATCAGGCATAATAGAACCATTTTAGTAAAATGACAAAGGTGAAACAGCGCTACCATATTTGTAACATGTATGTGGAAACCTAATGCTTACAAAATAGAACCATTAATAAATCAATTGAATATATCTACGAAATAATTAAATAACAATAAATAATGGATGAGTTTCACCGACATTAGCAGTAAGCAGAGAGTATACTACTTAAAATACATATTATCCAAGTCTAAAGAGATACAAAACTTAAATTTAAGTATAAAAAATAATCAGTACTTTAGCAAAGAGCTAGTTTCCCTGAAAATACTGAGTACAATGAATAATGAGATTAGCCATGCTGCATAGGCAATTTACAGCTTATCCCACATCCTTGGGCCTGAAGAGATCCTCTTTCTTCCCTATCCAAAGGATAACGCTACACTGTGCAGCAGATCCTACAGAATTATCAAACTACATTACGTTAACCAGCATGAATTGGTTACACGAACCTTTTTAAATAAATAAAAAGTAGATCTAAGGACCTGTGATTTTTATAGGAATAACTTCAGAAGGCAGAGCACATGGCATAGATTTTAAAAAATACAATCAATTTGCTAACCTGCTGAGAGGTCAGCTATGAACGCTGCATAGTACTATTTAGAGAAAATTCTGCAACTACCAGAGAAGAAACTTACACAGATTCCACTCTAAAGCAAGAAATGCTGGCATTTTTATTTTTTTAACTAGGTATTTTATGTAAAAAAAAAAAGCACACATAATCAATTTAAACAGACATATAATTGATTTGGAAAAGTCTAAAAAATAGATAATTTCTATGACTCTTTCCAACTATGAATATAACTAATTTCAGTTAGGAATGTTTTTAAATCTTCTTTTCACTTCTGTGGTGAAAGAAACTGGACATTTAAACACGGATTTCTGCTGTTCTTGAGGCAAAAAAAATCTCAGAGCTAAAAATACGGGCTATATATTAGTAAGTGACTTACTCTTTCTGCTTTCTGACTTTCCATTTCCCTTGGAGTACACACGCTGAGAGATCCCTGGTAATCTAGCAGGAAGTAAGTACTTTTGGATGTCATAATTTCCGGGTTTAAATGGCTCCCTTCCTGCTGCCACCACAGCTCCAGAGCTCAGGATCACTGCCTGGAGGCTGGGAACCTAAAAGAGACCAGAGTCATTATCCTGAGATGAGCACATATTGTTCTAAGCGGTAATTTTATAACTTTGATGGAATCAAATCAACAACCTCCTAGGCTTGAAAGACATCACCACCAAGCATCTTCTTAGGCACCAGTGGTGTATACAAAATAAGCAGAAATACCAAAAGTCAAGGTGGGGTGGGAGGGTCAGTTATCTCCCAGCAGGGATCCCAGGAAAATGCCTCCTCTATGAAACTACTACTCTTCGCCACTCCTTTCCAGAAAATATCGTCAAGATTGGATTCCACGCGAAAACATTATATAACTGGGGGCTCAGGGAAAACAGAAAGGGCTAGGCAGTGTGAGGTAAAGATGAGATTCCAGTCAGAATCTGACAAAGGAACAAAGGCAGCATCGGCACACACGCACTCACGTACACAGGCAGGGAGGAAGGAGGACTTCCTTCCCCGGGACCACCATTTACACCCCACACGAACCCAATTAGCAGGGTGCCCAAAATGAGCTCAAGCTCGAGGAGCCTCCAGAACGCTCACCCTCCTTCCGTCCGTGGCGTACAGCTTGACCACCGGGCGCTGCATGACCTCCGTCAGGTGCTGCAGAAATGTCTCAAAGCTCTGGGTGACCTTTCTGCTCAGAAGAACCGCACGCTTCGTCTTCGGGTCACCATTCCTGAAGACCACAAGGCTCCGTGGGGCGCGCGGCATGCCGGGAGCAGCGACCGCCACGGAGTGGGGCGACGCATGCGTGCTGAGGGCCCGGCTGCTGAGCCAGGGCCGTGGGCGCCGACGGGCCTTGTCCAGGTCCACAGGCTGCACCTTCCTGCCGTGGGAACATAGGTACGACTCTCCATCCTCCAGTTCCTCCAGGCGCGTGATGCTGTGCCTGCCCCGAGGGGTGCTGATGTTCCTCACTCCAAAAGGTAGGGGCACCTTCCTGGACAAGTTATCCAGCAGAGCATCAAAGGACTTAAAGGAGCGAGGGTTGACCACCACCCTAACCCCGCCGAATTGGGGGTCTCCGCTTTTGTAGAAACTGATCCGTTTGGCCACGACGGGATGAGTGAGGCTCAAATGGCGAGGGGAGGGAACTTGACCTTCAGAAGAAGTAGGATGAATCATGGAAAAACCAGTAGAAGGGGTATCACTCATTTTGGCTGAGACCTAGGGAAAAAAGAAAATTTTTCATCTCCAGAATCACAGCGGCATAGCGAATACGTGGTAATACTAATACATGCTAAATATAGTTGCAGACATCCAGAATATTCCTAGAAGTCTATTCTTTCATTTGTCCATTCATTATATCTGTCAATTTTGAAAGATAATTTTAAGGGACTTATAATAAAAAGAAATAAACAGTTAAATAAGGGTATTTATAATTTAAAAGTTAAAAACAACCTAAACACACTAATAAGGGCCTAGATAAATAAATTATCACATATACACCCATGCAATGGCAAACTATGCAACCATTAAACATGACCTTATAGATACATCTTTTGGCACAGAAAGACGGTCATGACATATTACTAAGTGAAAAAAAGCAGTTTGCAAAACATTCTATGCCATTGATTTAAATACAGTCACATCATTTAACAATAAGTTCTGAGAAATGCATTGTTAGGTGATTTCATCATTGTGTGAACATCAAAGAGTGTATTTACACAAACAGATGGTATAGCCTACTACACACCCAGGCTTTGTGGTATAACTTACTGCTCCTAGGCTAAAAATCTGTGCAGCACGTTACTGTTTGAATACTGTAGGCATTGTAACACAGAGGTATTTGTGTATCTAAACATAGAAAAGATACAGCCAAAATATGGTATTATAGTCTTATGGGGCCAATAGTGTTACGTGGCACGTGACTGAGTTATATGATTTGGGGAAAAGTCCAGAAATACATACAGTCCCATGTTGATGTGGCTATCTCTGGATTGCAGAACTCTGGATAATATTCATGTTTTTTATACATTCCTCAACATTGTGAAACTTTAAAATTAGCAGGTATTATTGCACAATTTAAAAAACAACAGAGACACAAATCAGAAACCATCCACTGAGAAAAGAGAGTTTTGGAATTCATCCATTTAGTCCTTCATATCCCGACAATACAGAAATAGAGGAGAAACAGGAAATGTTTTTAAAGTTCAAATTGTCTAGAGGAAAATGTACCTGACATTTCTAGGAGGAATCTGTCACATAGAACCTTCAGTAAGAACTAACTCACGATACAATCAGATCTTTCCACTGCAGATTGCAGAAAATGCAGGCAAATCATCTTACACACCACTTACCTAAATGTGGGAAACACTGCACTAAACAAAAATGTTCTTTGAATGAATGACAGCATTGCTATGGGCTGCTAAAACTGATGCAGTCTGGTTACTGGTCCCACTAGTGGTTCTAAAGTTAAAACTTCAGGAGAGAATTCAAGAAGAGTAATTTTCAGGCAAAGCACTAAGGTTTTCCTTTTCCACTTCTCAGTGAAACCGGTGTTTGATTGACAAATGAACAGCAAGTGGATGGATTTATCTGGGTCTGGCCTTGTTTTCATTTGTGGCATTTTGTGGCCGTTCTGTATTGTTTGAAATAATTTTAATTATTAGTGCCTTTTGACACAATAAGAAAGTCCTGCAGCCTTGAAGACAAATTAAACAAACAAAATAAACGTAATTGGTAATATAGAGATGGAAAAAGGCATGTTTATCATTGTATATCAGCTGTAAATCTGGCCCAAATCATCTACTTAAATGTTTGCAAGCTGTTATCCAAGATTCTTCATATATCTCCAATCTGATTTGCAAATCTTATTTAAATGTAACTTAGAAAATAAATTTGAAGATCAGCCTAGAAATTAGATGTCTTCCCTTCCTTCTTCCTCAGAGGTTTAAAGTAATTATAACACTTAAGACCAAAAAAAAAAAAAAAAAAAAAGCAGCTGTAGCAGACATGTGTATCAGGAGCTGGGGAATCCAGCTTCATAATGGAGTCAGCAAAACTGCAACCTCTTCTCATCCTCATCTGGTCAACTGCGGTCTGACCTTGGGCAGGCTGCTTAATCACCATGTGACATCGTTGGCTTCAGCAACGATGAGAAGGATGAGTTCCTTCAGTATTTAAATAAGACTTTAGGCTGGGCACGGTAGCTCATGCCTGTAATCCTGGCACTTTGGGAGGCTGAGGCAGGCAGATCACATGAGGTCAGGAGTTCAAGACCAGCCTGGCCAACATGGTGAAACCCCATCTCTACTAAAAATACAAGAATTAGCCGAGCATGGTGGTGTGTGCCTGTAATCCCAGCTACTCTACTTGGAGGCTGAGGCAGAAGAATCTCTTCAATGTGGGAGGCAGAGGTTGCAGTGCACCGAGATCACGCCACTGCACACCCAACCTGGGTGACAGAGCGAGACTCCGTTTCAAGAAAAACAAAACAAAAGAAAACAAAAATGAATAAGGCTTTAGAACTCTTTGCCTTCAATTATATTTTGGTTGATTTACTTATATGTTTATTTGAAAATATTGTACATGAATAATATTTGAGACACATTTCTCACCTAATTTTGGAAAATGATTTTTTTTTTTTTTTTTTTTTTTAGTGTAGGTGCATCATGAGGCTCTTAATGTCACTTGTGTAATGCCTGAATCTCACTATTTGGAGAGCTGTTAACCTAGTGACCACTTTGGAAACACAATATGCTAAGCCAATACGCTAAGATTTTTGTGGGTAGTTTTGTTTGTCAGTGTTGGCTAAAGAGAAACATTCTGTGCTGGGGCTGGGAGGGAAAACATGGAAGATAAAGACAATAGGAGGAAAGAGGCAGCTGCCATTGTCCCTGTCCCACTGCTACCCAGCCCTGAGCATTGGTTTTGAGCCCAGTGCATGAAGGGCAGGTGCTAAAGATACCGTGACCTGGGAAGATGCCAGGTCCCCACCAGTGGAGAAGCATTTGCACAGTAAGTGCTTCCAACAGGGTGGTTGCCAGGCACCTTGTTCGGTCTGCTGTAGTGACAAAACAAAAATACAAGTTCACATCATCTTCATATTATGTGAGAGAATCAATCTCTGGGAACTCCTAGAAATCACTGGGGGAACTTTTAGGTAGAGAGTTGAGATTCTGCATACTTGTGGGTGAGTCTTAAGATGGAAATGTAGCAAGGTATCCTTACATACATTGCCCCATGACAAGGGGGACCTTGTATGTAAAGCCCCGAACATGATAAAGATTAGGTATTATCATTGAATAAAAGGATTTCTATTCATTGAGTGAACAATGTCATCATTTGGAAAGACAGTGCAAACCAAAGTATTTCTGAAGGAAGTGAATCAGCCTTTGCCCTATCTTAATAATGTGCATTTCCTATGGAGTCCATGGGAAGTTCACAGAGTAACTCAATAGCTCAACTGAAGAAAAGGAAGAGTTGTGGTACCAAGAGGATATTAAGGAGGGATGTCTAACAGCCTGAGGGATTGAGGGTAGGAGCGAGAAGACAGGGCAATTTCCAGAGGAAAGCCTGGTCTAAAGTTGAGATGCCAGAGGCAAAGAGTGGTAGAGATGCCCTCCAGGAAGAAGGCGGAGGTGGTACAGCATTTACCTGGTGCACATGAGCAAGACTACCAAAGTGTTCATTAAGTTTTGACAGTAGAGTGCCCACTTTTGTGAAACAGAGCTACCAGCCTTCCGTAACTTTGTTGTGTTCTCCTATGTTAGCCGTGCTCCATTCTTAATCAGTTTTCAAAACGAATCAAAATTTGGATGGAAATGTAGCAAAGTATCCTTACATACATTTTCAATAATAAGGTTTATCTTACGCCCTCTAAAGTTGGAATAAGGCAGTAATATACTTAAGGGCTACCTAGGGAACAAATAAACTAAGCATTATAAAATGGTTTAATTCACCCAGAAGTTTAGGCTGAAGAAGTGGAGGTGGGAAGAGGTAACTGTAGAATCTTGAAGTCCTCCACTTGCCTCACCATTGACTTCCCTATGGGTAACAAGGAGGCTGGTTTACAAAAACTCTTTGCCTTAAAATCCGCTTCTAATGACGTGACAGCTTGCTACCAACATCATCTTTTGTTCTCTGCAGAGCCTCTTTATTGCCTAAAGTTAGACCGAGGAGCTATCATGCATACTTTCATTGCTCTTTAATATTAGGCAGGTTTTTTAACACCCTTAGGCTCAACTGTGGCTAGGCTTATCTGTGGCATCATTAGTTTCAATCAAACCCCACTTAAATCAATCATTTACAGCTGTGCTGCTCAGAACTAAATGGCTGCCTCTATCAAGAGGGCTGTGTCTTCACTCCCCACTCACGTGACAAAACATGACAGATTTACATGCGTCATTTCACTAATTATATTTTAAGTTTAATTTTCTACCACATAATGTGAATTCAGACAAGTCACAAATAATGAAGTAGAAAAAATGGAAAATTGATAAATACAGAATATACAGAATGTTCATTCTTTTGACAATTCAGAGACTCGATGTTGCAAGAAAATTAGTTCGTTTCAGATTTTCATAAGCCTAGGGGGTACAGTTGGGAGAAGAGATTCAAAAAGGAAAAATACCAGTTATTCACTGTGGTAGCCACAGTATTGTTGAATTGCAGGCAGCTGCCTTCTTCTTTAATGTATTGCCCAGAAGTCTATAAGAAGCATATAGTACTTTTATTGTGAGAAACAAACATTACTCATTTGAATAAAGTAGAATTACTTGATTTCCTGATACTGAAAGTCCATTCTACTTCAATATCAGCATATTGTGAAGTTTGCTGGCATATTTATGTAAAAGATAATTATTAGTAACATTTATTCTTTTTCTAACAGTTAAACACAGAACACAGGTATACAATCTAGGTATTACATGGAAAACAAAATACAACTAGCAAAACAGAGAATATTTTCAAAAGAAAGATTTCAAATAGTTTTGTACTTACCAGAACTTGAAACTTCCCTTATTAAGAAAAGAAAAAGATGTTTAAGTTGTTTAAATTGCTCAAATAAATGTCACTGGATATGTAACCCCATTTCGTGCAAAGAAACTAATGTCTTTGGATTTATTCTCAGTATGTCCAGCAGGGGATTGAGTATAGCCAATTAATTTAATCCACGGTGATGCTAATCACCAGAGAGTGTTCGCCTTAAGGAGACCACAGCCAGAAACAAGCTAGTTCCTAGCATGCTCTGCAGTTCTGAAATCTTCCTTACAAAGGTTTCCCTTGCATCCTCTTTCTTGCCTAGTGTTCTTCTCCAGAAAAAACACTTCACCAATACCCAAGCATTTCTCTCCCAGACAACTTTTAACCCTCATTTATTTATGTTAAAGGGACAAAGTTGTATGGTGCAGCTAAAAATGAAATTGACATTTTTCTCATTCTGGTAAGTTTCTAAGTCAGTACTTGCTCCTGGTAATCATTTAAAAAGAAAAGAATGAAGCCTTTTGTTTTATTTAGGCATTCTTGCGTATTACCTCATTGGTGTACTTCTGAAATGACTGTGAGTGTACACAATTTGGTGACTCAGCATAACACAGGACAAACAACAGAAGCAGCATACAATGAAATGCTATGATTTTATACTACTGCATACTCAGCACGCTTGCACTGCTTCCCTTACTCATAGTGGGGTTTGAACATGTTTCAGGACTTTGTCACACATGAAGTCTCCAGATGGCACCTGATCCTTCTAATGACTACCTGTGGTCTAATCGGACTTGAAGATGCTTCATCTAATCGGGTTTCCTACTGGGCTTCCTGCCTCAGCTCTGAACAACAAAAACAAGATAAGGGGTCCTCCGGGGAAACAGGGCCAGGTTCAAGCATGTGCGCCACAATGTTTTCCCACACCGATCACGAAGGGAAAAAGATCATGAAACTGCACACTTTGCCTCATAAATACTGACTTTGTTACAGACCACCTATGAGAGAGAAGTGGAGAGAGGAGTAGGGAGGAATGAGAAGAAAGAGCAAGAGTGAGGTGTAGATAAGAGAAATTATAGTGTCTTCTTTGATACAAACCTTCATTTATAATTATCACTGTCTACACAAGACATGGCTATTAAATCAGTAAGGAAATTTGTGTTTACAGGTAGAAATAGGCATGAAGGTAGCATTAGGCATAAATTATATCATTACCAGCTCCAAATTGAAGGCAAATTCAAAAAGGCTGGGGTCAGATGTAATCTGCCCTTAAATAGCTAAGGACTAATGTAGCATTTCTCTTGACTTTCTCTTGAATTCTATAATCTATGTCTGATAAACAATTCACATGGATCAGTTCTATTTTGATACTGAAGGAATTTCAATTAAAGGGATCCTTTGGGGGCACTTTTAGTAAAGGTAACATTTCTTACATATAGGACAGCACAAAATGGGCTCTCCTTTTCTGAGCATCTCCCGTAGTATACGTTCTACTCCCACAACTCCAGTTGAGGACAGAGAGCAGGTACCCGTTATCCAGTTGAGCCACCATGCCCTCTCCTTGGTATCACTTGTCTCTGGCACATGTCAATGTGTATCTAAACTATCGCTTCCCAGGCTTGAAGGTGCACATGAATTTCCTGGGGTCTTGCTGCAGTGGTTGGCTCAGTAGGCCTGAGGAACCAGCAAAGGAGTTTATGAGGAAAAGGTTCATCAACAGCGTAGTGTTCCGGAAGCCAAAAGAAAGAATGTTTCAAAAGGAGGTAGTGACGAACTGTGTCAAATGGTACTCATATTTAAATAAGAGGAGTGCTGAGAACTAAGCATGGGCTTTAGCAATGTGGCATTTATCTGTAACCTCAAGACCTTTTTTGGTAGAACAGTAGGGATAAAATCCTCATTGGGCAGAGAGGCAAGAGAAAACTAGAAGGAGAGAGATTGGAGTTAGCATGTGGAGATAAATTTTTTTGTTAGATTTCATTCTGTTAGTTTGTTTTTCCATATTTAAAATCAGTTAGCGTTTGAGGTATAGTATGTGTGTATGCTGATAGGAATGATCCAGTCAAAATAGAAGATTGAATGCTACAGGTAAGAGCAGGGAGAATTCTTAGAGCCACATCCTTGAGTGCATAACAAGGAGATGGGATATAATGCACAACAGAGGTGTATGTCTCAGCAGAGATTACAGAGAAGGCCACGTCCAGTAGCAGAAAGATAGGCAGTGATACTGGTGGAGAGGTGACCTTTCCTTCTGACTGCTTCTCCGTCTCAGCAACCTAGGATGTGAAGCCATCCATTGAGGGTGTGAATGAGGGGGAGGTGGTGTTATTAATCTAATGAGACAGGAGAAGCTGTGGAATAGTCACCCAGTGGAATGAAAGGGGGATTGGAAGAGGAGGTATAGTAGCCTTGTGGGGGGCACTGAGAACCTGCTATAGGTTAGCAACCATAAATATATTTTGTCTTGTATTGTTTTCTCTTTTTGTTGTTTTTTTTCTAAGACAAGGTTTTCCTCTGTTACCCAGGCTGGAGCACAGAGGCACAGTTATGGCTCACTGCAGCCTCCACCTCCCAGGCTCAAGTTCTGGGAGGTTGGTTCTCTAACCTCAGCTTCTGAGTAGCTGGGACTACCACATCCAGCTAATTTTTTATTTTTTGTAGAGACTGGGTCTCACTCTGTTTCCCTGACTGGTCTGGAAGTCCTGGGCTCAAACAATCCTCCTGCCTTGGCCTTCCACACAAATGTAAAATAACAGTAAGCAGCACCCAGTGCAGGCAGGCCATGAAACCGTTCTTTCCTGGCTTTTGCTACCAAGCACTGATCTGCTATGATATGATGGAATAGCACCATTTCCTGGTCTACACCTTGATTTTCCCTGACATCTATCTGTCTGTACCCAGCCCTCCTGAACCTGGTTATCCCCAGCCCCATCTACTGGACTTCCCTCGTGCCTTAGCATGCCTGTCTGCAACCTAAAGTCCTATGATAACCAAAGAGCCTGATCTCTATCCACCATCAGACCCTGTCCATGTGACTACAGATAAGACAGTCCCAGCCCCCGTCTTCATGGTGCTTAGAGGTGGAGGGAAGGCAAACGCAGCCCAAATACACTTTACTATCTAGAAGATTATGGTATGGAATGTATTATTTAAAAGGAAGAGAGAACTAGCAAAAATTTGAGTATACGCAGACTGTTGTCATTAAGATAGCAAATGTATTCAAGACTTACTCTCTAATTTTCTTTTTTTTTTTTTTTTTGAGACGGAGTTTCGCTCTTGTTACCCAGGCTGGAGTGCAATGGCGCGATCTCGGCTCACCGCAACCTCCGCTTCCTGGGTTCAGGCAATTCTCCTGCCTCAGCCTCCTGAGTCGCTGGGATTACAGGCACGCGCAACCATGCCCAGCTAATTTTTGTATTTTTAGTAGAGATGGGGTTTCACCATGTTAACCAAGATGGTCTTGATCTCTTGACCTCGTAATCCACCTGCCTCGGCCTCCCACAGTGCTGGGATTACAGGCTTGAACCACCGTCTTTTTTTTTTTTTACTGTTATTTTAAGTTCACAGGTACATGTGCAGCATATACAGGTTTGCTCTAGGTAAATGTGTGCCGTGGTAGTCTGCTGCACATATCATCCTATCACCTAGGAATTCTCTAATTTTCACTAGATTCATCCCTTCTTTTTCTTACCTTGTTGAACAAACATATATAAGCCAACATTTTTTTGATAGCAAAAACATCTCATACTATTCTTTCAGCCAAGTCATTTGGTTAGTCAGACACAAATAGCTGCCTTGACTGAAAACAGAGGGCAGAGAGGGCTCCTACGTGCTTCCTTATCTTGAAGATTCCATCATGACCATCTAGTTTTTTAAACTGCTTTGTTGATATATGATTTCCATGCCATAAAATTAACCCATTTAAAGTGGGTGATTCACAATTGAACTCGGGAGGTGGAGGTTGCAGTGAGCTGAGATCGCGCCACTACACTCCAGTCTGGGCAACAGAGTCCTCTCAAAAAAAAAAAAAAAAAAAAAAAAAAAGTGGATGATTCAGTGATTTGTAGAATATTCAGGGTTGTTCCAAGATTACAATGATCTAATTTTAGAACACCTCAGAAAGAAAGAAGGAAACTGTACCTATCCCACCACCCCTACACCAGCCCCAGGCAACCAAGAATCTACGTTCTGTCTCTATGGATTCACCAATTTTGAACATTTCATATAAATGGAGTTATGCAATATGTGGTCTTTTGTGGTTGCCATCTTTCACTTGGCATAATATTTTTGAGATTCATCCAGGTTGTGGCATATATTAGTACTTCATTTGTTATTATTTTCAAATGTTTTATTATATGATTTTATTGTATTTTATTTATTCATTCACCATTTGAGTAACATTTAGGTTATTTCCAGTTTGGGACTCTTGCAGATAATACTTCTATGAGCATTCATGTGCAAGTCTTTGGTAATATCATTTTTTTCAAAAAAAAAATTACACATATCCACATGTTGAAGAAAATATTTTAGGTTTTCTTTTTATTTAGCATGCATTCTTATGATAGGACTTCAAAACTTGATTTATAATAGTGAAGAAATATCTTTGATAAACCCCATTGTTTGCCTTTTCATGTCTTTATGCAATTTACTTGTTGGTCATGTAAGTCAGTACTCCTACATTATAAAGTAGAATGGCAAAATGAAATGGTCAGATTAGTTGCAGAGAATTAATAGTCCAACCAAAATGCAGGAGACCACTTCTCCCTATTCATCTCACTAAGTACACCCGAAGACCCCAGATATAATATATAAAGCAAATCCACTGAAAGATACAGACAAGAAGGCAGAATGGCTAAGAATCACAGAACTCAAGGAATGACACAGCAGTGTGTTCTCTGGGTTTTCTTTTTGTCCCATGTATCCCAAACTAGGTGCTAGAGAAGTCAGTGACCCAAAAACACTAATAGGAGCAGATTTAAAATGTACCAATGAGGGCCGGGCGCAGTGGCTCAAGCCTGTAATCCCAGCACTGTGGGAGGCCGAGGCGGGTGGATCACGAGGTCAAGAGATCGAGACCACCCTGGTCAACATGGTGAAACCCCGTCTCTACTAAAAATACAAAAAAAAAAATTAGCTGGGATATGGTGGCGCGTGCCTGTAATCCCAGCGACTCAAGAGGCTGGGGCAGGAGAATTGCCTGAACCCCGGGAGGTGGAGGTTGCGGTGAGCCGAGATCGCGCCATTGCACTCCAGCCTGGCTAACAACAGCATAACTCCGTCTCAAAAAAAAATAAATAAATAAAATAAAATGCACCAATGAAAGTCACCTCTCTCTAGCCAGGGGTCCAGGAAAGGGGCAACCGAGCAAGACAGAAAACATTTAGGCAATTAACTAAGAACTTTTTAAAAACTAGATGGTCATGATGGAATGTTCAAAAAACATTTATGCATTTAACCTGCCCTACCCCAGCTAAACACCACAGGAAAAAACCCAGGCCTCAGCATACTCTCATCTGCCTTCGGAAACCTTGACTTCTGCCCTTCCCCAGTGATAATGAGGCATCCCTGTCTTTCCTACACAGGGTGACATCGGTGAAGGCCAAGTGGAGAGCCAAGACTTCCATCTCCACCTGGGAGTAAAGCCACCACACTCCCTTGTTGGTATCAGAAGAAGCCCAGAGGGAAGCCAGAACTTTCACCACTGTTTGGTAGTGATGGGTCTGTCGCCACCCCTCCTGCCCACCACACTCTGCAGGGTAAATGAGACCACAAAGGAAGGCTGTATTAGTCTGTTCTCATGCTGCCAATAAAGCCATACCCAAGACTGGGAAATTTATAAGGAAAGAGGTTTAATTTACTCACCATTCCACATGGCTGGGCAGGCCTCACAATCATGGCAGAAGATGAAGGAAGGGCAAAGGGACTTCTTACGTGGTAGCAGGCAAGAGAGAGAACTTGTGCAGGGAAACTCCCCTTTATAAAACCACCAGATCTCATGAGACTTATTCACTGTCACAAGAACAGCATGGGAAAAACCCACCCTAATCATTCAATTACCTCCCACCGGTCCCTCCCACAATGTGTGGGAATTGTGGAAGCTACAATTCAAGATGAGATTTGGGTGAGGACACAGCCAAACCATATCAAAGCCTGAAATCCCTTCCCCGCCCAGCAATAATGAGGCGTATCCCTCCTCAGGATGTCAAATGAGGCAGTGTAAATAGTGAGAGCTTCCATCCACATCTGGTGGTAAAGAGGAGTGAGTTCCCTTTCCCCTGCCAGTAGTGCCAGAGGAGGTCTTCTAAAACACAAGATTTAAATAGGACCCAGAATCTTATGATATAATACCCAAAATGTCCAGAATGCAACTTTTAAAAAGCACTCATCATACCAAGAACAAGGTAAATCTCAACTTCAGTGACAAAGGCATTCGGTCAGGCCAGGCACAGTGGCCTGTAATCCCAGCACTTTGAGAGGCCGAGGCAAGTGGATCACTTGAGGTCAGGAATTTGAGGCCATCCTAGCTAACATAGTGAAACCCCACTTCTACCAAAAAATACAAAAATTAGCCAGGCATGGTGGTGTTCACCTGTAGCCTACTCAGGTAGCTGAGGCATAAAAATCGCTTGAACCCGGGAGACAGAGGTTGCAGTGAGCTGAGATGGTACCACTGCACTCCAGCCTGGGCAACAGAGTGAGACCCTGTTCAAAAAAAAAAAAAAAAGACACTCAGTCAACAAATGACAACATCAACATGACACGGAGGTTGGAATTATACAAGGGTTTTAAAGCAGATGTTATACAACTACTTCAACAAGCAATTCCAAATGTACTTGAAACAAATGAAATAATAGCCTTTCAAATAGAAGATATAAAGAAGAACCAAATGGAAATCCTGGAACTGAAAAATACAGTAATCAAAATTTTAAAACACAATGAGTGGGTTCAACAGCATCATGGAAAAGACAGGAAATAATTATATAGTTAACTTGAAGATAGTGCAATATAAATTACCCAATCTGAACAACAGAGAGGAAATAGATTGGAAAAAAAAAATTGAACAGAACCTCAGGGACTTGCAGAACTATAACAAAAGAGCTCGGAAGGACAGGAGGAAGCAGGTGGGCCTCAAAATATATTCCCAGAAATAATGGTTGAAAACTTCCCAAATTTATCAAAAAACAAACTACAGATTTAAGAAACTGATCAAACCCCAAGGACAATAACCTGAAGAAATTTACACTAAGACACGCCATTGTCAAACTTCAGAGAACTAAAGACAATGAAAATAATTTTGAAAGCGGCCAGAGAGAGATGACACATTACCTATAGGAAAAAAAGGGGGAAACAATTCAAATGACAGGTGACTTCTCATCAAAAGTCAAGAAGCCCTGAAGGATACTGCAACCATTTTGTAAGTGCTACAGTAAAAGAGCTGTCAACCAGAGTTCTATGTCCAACAAAAATACCCTTGAGGGATGAAGATAACCAAGACATGCTCAGATGAAGACAACCTACGAATATTTGTCACCAGCAGACTTACTCTAAGAGAACAACTGAAGGAAGTTACCTGACAGAAAGTAAATGATAAAAAAGGAATTTGGGAATATAAAGAAAGAAAAAAGAACAGAAAGAACAAAAATAAGAATACATACAATAAACTTTCCTTCTGAACTTTCTAAATTGTTTTTGACAATTGAAGCAAAAAGTGTAATATTGTTTTATTTGGCTCTCAATGAATGTAGAGGAAATATTAAAACAATTACAAATGAGGGAGGGTAAAGAGAATTAAAGGGCTACACTAAACACTAGTAAAATATCCACATCAGTAGACTGCTAGTTTTGTAAGTATAATTTAATACTTAGAACAGTTATTAAAAATATAAAGAGATATGCCTACAAACAATATAGAATCAAAATACAATTCTAAAATATGTTGAAGTATTTCACAGGAAGGCATGAAAAAAAGAAGTGAAAAAAAAACAGAGAAAACAGAAAACAAAAAATAATATGGCAGACTTAAACTTTACAATATCAATCATTACATTAAATTATTGGCAATGATCTCTAACACTAGATGATTTAATTTATATAGCATTCTCAAAATGACATAATTACCAGATATTGAGAAGAGATCAGTGGTTGGCAGGGGTTAACGATAGTGCAGGGAGGGAAATAGGGATGGCCGAGAACGGGTAGCCCAAGCAAGATTTTGTGGAATAAAACAGTTCTACATCTTTCTAGTGGTGGTGCTTACAAATGTGATAAAATGTCATGGAACTATATGCAGACATTTTCCTCAACCCAAAAAAACACTTTGTCCCTATTTGCAGTCTTTCCTCATTTCCACTCACAGCCCAAAGCAAACAGTAGTCTACCTTCTAGGCTTTATAGACTTGACTATTCTGGACATTTTATATCAACAGAATCATACAATATGGAAGTCTTTTGTCTGGCATTATTTAGCATAATGTTTTTGAGGTTCAACTATGTTTTAGCATATATCAGTACACTGTTTCTTTTTAGTGGATACTTGGGTTTTATTAATAACTGCTTAGGCAAGCAATCAGGACAACATTCAGTGTGCTCCACACAGCACAACAAGCGTAGCCCTTCATCTAGAAATAATTGCTAATGAGAAATACATGGGAACTGAATGGTACAGGAGCCATAATTCCCAGTCCTGTAGACTCATGTTCCCATTTCCAAAACATATAAAGAGAAGAACTAAATTGATATCAAACAGTGCTATAATAATAATAAAATGTACTGATTACTTACTTTTTACTAGACACATTAATGCTTTAAATGACTTATTTAATCCTCATAACAACCATAGGAGGTATGTACTATTATTATCCATGTTTTTCCAAGTAGAAGAACCAGAGTTGAGGAGGGAATTGTAATTTACCAAAGATCACACAATTAGTAAATAGTGAAGGCTCTTAACCACTTTGCAGTAATTTTTCTGTTCCTATTCTCTATCTAACACTGAAGCCACTGTATGTGTTGAGACCAAACTGTGGAGATGGAAAATGCCAGGCTAAGGAGTTTTAGTTCTATTCTATAGAACATGGAAATGCTGAAGGTTTTTGAGCAGGGAAATGACAATAATCAGACCTGAAGATGTCCTTCACATTACTATGTCAAATGATTCGGATAGAGGAGACAGACACTGGTAAGGTAGCTCTAAAAATAGTGAAATCCAGAGTTCATAAGGACTCGACTGAGACTAATGAGAATAGAAATAGAAAGGAAGGAAATTATTTCCAAAAAATTTCAGAGGTGGACTCAAAATAACATAACAATAGATAGGTTGTAGAAGGCAAAGAGATAGATAATTTATTTAATCCTTTAAATGAACAATGTATCATAAGTAAAAAAATCCAACACAGAGCATAGTTCAGCAAAAGTTGCATGGAGCAGGAGTGTCACAGAGGATAACAGTTAGCTCTTACTGAGTACTTCCTCTGTCCTCGTTTAAGTGGGGCACTCAAGTCTTACAACCCTGTGGTACCACTACCAAAAACAGAAAACATGCTTCAAAAGCAATGTTAAATCAAGACTTGGATAAATCCGTCCTGCTTTTAACATATTTGGGGTCATAGAAAGACATCCAGGTGATGACGTCTGAAAGTTATTAATCTGATACTGGAAATTTGGAGATGGATCAAAATAAGAGAGGATTTGAAAGGTATTCATTTAGAGGAGGTAATTTGAGTCATGGGATAGCTAAGAGAGAAAGAGTTGTGAAGGAGGTGAATATTATTGTTCATGCAATAAAACAAACGCCAGAAATTGTAGATTTATAGTTGTCATATACATAGGGCCTATAACGGACAAGAGGAATTTCACATTTCCACCAGTGGTTGAACAGATGAAACTGATCTAAATGTACTCTAAATTAAAATTCACAGTGATTCTGATTAACGCATAGGACAAGAATGAAGCAGCGCTTGAATTCTGTTATAGTCTTATGCAGAAACAGAATTATTAAATAAAATAGCATTTTATATATCCCAGGAATTTTCTAAGCAATACTAAATTAAAATGTATCATTATCATTCCTGTTGTTTGACTAAACTTATTTTTAATTTAGACAGAATTATTGAGTTATACTCACTCGGTCAGAATTCAATAATTATTTGCTAAATGAAAGAATGAAAAAAGGTAATTCCTCTGAAGAATTTGATGGTCAGGAATAAATCATCTCTTCTGTAGCAAGTCTTCCAGAGTGTTTGAAATACCATAAAAGCCTATATTTTCTTTTATAGTAAAAAGAAATGACTTTATTAATAGTGAAAGAAAATACAGCTATCCTGAAAACATAGAATCAAGTTAAGTTTAAGAGACAAGTCAATCCACAAGTCAATTATTTCTAATAATTCGATTATTAGAAAATAATTTCTAATTATTTGAAACAATAAAGCACTTTCTGCTTAGCATAATCAGGCGAGTAGACTCTGGGTTTATACTTTTCTCTTTGAGTAATAAGCAGTCCTTGAGATTTCAAATAAATTATCGGAAGCAGCCAGTGGAAGAAGTGATTTTGGATAAATCTCCCCTGGTATGCTAGTAGCACCCTGCCAGACACCAGTATTAAGATGTTAAAAGATTGCAGTTTGCTAAGAAGAGATGACACAGGAAAGTCTCATTCTATCCAAGCAATTAGATTAAGTTGTTAGTTTAAAATGTTTGGAGGATCCTTCTTAGAGGAAATAGACATTCTCGAATAAAAGTATACTATTCAGAAGGAATTATTCATTTTATTATTTATTTATTTTAAATATTTATTTATTTTTTATTGCATTTTAGGTTTGGGGTACATGTGAAGAACATGCCATAGGTACACACATGGCAGTGTGATTTGCTGCCTTCCTCCCCTGCACCTATATCTAGCATTTCTCCCCATGCTATCTCTCCCCAACTCCCCACCTCCGCTGTCCCTCCCGTTTTTCCCCCCAACAGACCCCATTGTGTAGTGCTCCCCTCCCTGTGTCCATGTGTTCTCATTGTTCAACACCTGCCTATGAGTGAGAGCATGCGGTGTTTCATTTTCTGCTCTTGTGTCAGTTTGCTGAGAATGATGGTTTCCAGGTTCATCCATGTCCCTACAAAGGACACGAACTCATCGTTTTTGATGGCTGCATAGTATTCCATGGTGTATATGTGCCACATTTTCCCTGTCCAGTCTATCGTCGATGGGCATTTGGGTTGGTTCCAGGTCTTTGCTATTGTAAACAGTGCCCCAATGAACATTCATGTGCATGTGTCCTTATAGTAGAACGATTTATAATCCTTTGGATATATACCCAGTAATAGGATTGCTGGGTCAAATGGACTTTCTATTTCTAGGTCCTTGAGGAATCGCCACACTGTCTTCCACAATGGTTGAACTAATTTACACTCCCACCAACAGTGTAAACAGTGTTCCTGTTTCTCCATATCCCTTCCAGCATCTGTTGTCTCCAGATTTTTTAATGATCGCCATTCGAACTGGCATGAGATGGTATCTCAATGTAGTTTTGATTTGCATTTCTCTAATGACCAGTGATGATGAGCATTTTTTCATATGTTTGTTGGCCTCATGTATGTCTTTTTTTGTAAAGCGTCTGTTCATATCCCTCACCCACTTTTGAATGGGCTTGTTTGTTTTTTTCTTGTAAATCTGTTTTAGTTCTTTGTAAATTCTGGATATCAGCCCTTTGTCAGATGGGTAGACTGCAAAAATTTTTTCCCATTCTGTTGGTTGCCGATTCACTCTAATGACTGCTTCTTTTGCCGTGCAGAAGCTCTGGAGTTTGATTAGGTCCCATTTGTCTATTTTGGCTTTTGTTGCCAATGCTTTTGGTGTTTTGGTCATGAAGTCCTTGCCTACGCCTATGTCCTGAATGGTTTTGCCTAGATTTTCTTCTAGGGTTTTTATGGTGAAAGGATTCCCTGTTTAATAAATGGTGTTGGGAAAACTGGCTAGCCATGGGCAGAAAACAGAAACTGGATCCCTTCCTGACACCTTACGCTAAAATTAACTCCAGGTGGATTAAAGACTTAAACATAAGACTTAACACCAAAAATGTTTATTTATTATAGCTTGTTTTATTCAAGTAAGAAAAATACCTTGAAATTCTTTTAAACTGACTTGAGATTTTTTTACCTTAAAAGGTAGACATTCTCTTCAAATAGAAGTTTTATTCCCATCCTTCCCACTATATGCTATCATCACAAATTCTTCCTTCCTGTTAAATAATATTTTTAAAAATCTCAAACATGGTCTTTTTAATTCATTCTAAAAATGAAAATCTCTGAATTCTGATTTAAATTCCTAGCGTATATATCTCTAATGAACAACTTCCATAATAATTACAGTGCTTCTACTGGCCTTTTACTTGCCTTAGAATTCTGTGTTTCTCAATTATTTCCATTTAAGTACCCCTAATGAAAGAAGAGAATGAATACATAATCATAAACCAGAATTTTAATCAGAGCTTCAAATTTAAGTCTTAATTTTGTCTGAAACAGCATGCCAATTTTATCCATGTCTATTCTGTTTTATTGTAAAAATGGCTTAAATTGCTTTTCATCAAACAAATTTAGATGTATCCTAAGTGTCCCCAGAGCTTTTCAAAATATCGCTTGTAGCATACCAGCAAAGAATGTGTTTCTAACAAAAGGCAGGGCACTCATAAAGGTAGAGAACTAAAGGCAAGTGGAAGATGGACCAGTGCCTGCCAGATCCAGCAGCCTGGCTGTCAACACTGAGGTCCAATACAAAGTGCTCTTCCTCGCCAGCCTCAGACCAGAAGAACCAAGCCTGACTGTTCCTGGTCCCAAGTTCTCTAGGAGTTCAGGAATGACGTGGTTCCTGTTGGACTGGACAGCAAGCCCTTGGACATCTACATGCCACTGACTTCCAGCCTTCCTCTCCAACTTCTGCCCTGTGGGCCAGTCTCTGTGACAGTTCACTAGTGATCCTGGTTTCCACTCCACTTTTCCTCTGAGGTGACAAGTCTGCTGTGAGCACCCCACGGATTAGACTGAGCCAGCCCAGTCCTGCTTCAGCCCATTCAGACCCTCTACCTGAAATGAGTTCCACTGGTGAAGCAGCAGACTAAGCTCAAGTTCAGAGTGGGTGGGTCATTGGCCCTAAGCAGCTTGGCCACCTGTCACCTATGATGAAAGTCTTCCCTGTCCTGGTCTCCTTTCTTTTCTTCACAGTGCAGCCTGCTCCCTTTGCATACACTGGGTGTGACAGCATATACCAGATGGCCATGAGATTAGCTGGACTTGCGAGTGATTACCAAATAAATTGCTGATGTCAGGGAGGCAACAGGCCAGCTTATGCAAGGAGTCAGATCCCAAGCTGAGATTGGGATTTACTACAACATAGCTAATACTTTGAGAAAGAAAAGGACAAGATAAAAATGGTATTCAAGGTGATACACTAGTAGCAGAATATAATGCAGACAAAGGATGGAAAAGACTGGAGAGAGAAATATAGCATGAAAATAAATCTTTAATAATGTACTAAGGGCCTGGAATAAAACAGTGGTTCTATAATGAAAGCAAGAGATAAGAAACATTTTGAAGAAAGAATCTCCAGACCTTGATGGTAGATTAAAGATCTGTCAGTTGTCAATGAATTTTGAAACCACATATTTGCCAATTGCTTTTCTGGGCCCAGAAGAGACAGCAATGAATAAATCAGAGCGCCTGCCCCCCAGAACTGTCATTCTAAAGGGGGAAACTAATTATGTGATAGGTACAGGATGTCATCTAATTTGGCACATTCTCAGGCTTTCTCCCTACATGCCTTCCTCAGAGAGGCTAGAAAGCCAGGTACTTCCTAATCACTGATGCCAGTGGGGGGGTCAGGTGATTGGTTTAGACTCTCTTTCTAGACAAAAGAGCGGCTCCTTTCTTGATAAAAGGAGCACTTCCTAGAAACGTTTGCTTTCTTGATACAAGGAACAGAAACTGCTGGTGCCATCCCATTTTCCCCCTTCCTGCCTAGAACACAGAAGTAGTACCTGGAGCTACTAAGGGGCAACAAGCATGAAAATTAAAAGTTAATACCCTAAAGACAGCAAAACAGGAAGATAGGAGAGTCCTTGATAGCTGTGTGAGCAACTGGACTAATCTGGCAACCACTTCACTCTTCTTGTTATATAAGAAAAATAAACCCGATTCCTGGTGCCAGCTGCCGAAACAGAGCTCTTCACCGCGAGCAACAAAATCCAATCCTGGGGAATTACACAGAAAAGGAATGTATTAGAAGAATACTGAGTAGCTCACAGAATCTTCAAGAGGGCTAAAGAATAAGGTTCAAACTTAAGATTCCCGGAACAACATATAAAACCTTCCCTAGAACTGGCCTGATGCGGAAACCACCGGCTCTTCGCAGCAGGGCCCCAAGTGCTACAGCTTCCACTCTTGCTACTTTCCCACCAGGAACATAATTGTACAGCAAATAAGGTGATACCAACCTGGCACAGTCATCTTTGCTGTCACCCTAACCAGAAAGTGAATTCCACAGGGAGCCTACTATTGCACCTTGCTCTCTTCCAAATTGCACAAGTACCTGTGCCCTTAATGGAAAGAAATTATGGCACTTGTTCAGCTCCTACAGAAGGAAACATTCTCTGCCCTACAAAGATTCATAAGGTGAGTAATTTATTAAACTCAAAAAGGGATTCAAATTGTAACAATATCAAATGAATTGCAAATATATACCATTGTGGTGGGTTGTTCACAAAAATGATTACAATTCTTCTCTCCTCATATCCATATCCATTTACAATGTAATCTGTAGCTCTTCCCCTTAAGCAATAGAGACTGTTTCCCCACTCCTAGTGTTTGTGTTGCTTTGACCAAAAAAATGAGGCAGAAGAGACATTGTGCTAGTGCCAAAACCAAACCTCAAGAGGACTAGTACATTTCTGTTCTCGCAGGAATCTTGTTATCCACCCTGTGAGTAAGCCTGGGCTGGCCTGCTGGACAATAAAAGAAACCTAGCCCTAGTGCCCAGTTACCCCAGCCAACAGCCAACCAACCCCCAGGAGCAGAGCCACCCACCTGGCCACTCACACATGAGCAAGCCCAGCCTAACCCAGATACCACCCGTTTGAGCCCAGTCCAATTGGCCCACCCAAAGAATTGTGAGCTCAATAAATGTTTGCCTTAGGACTAAGTTTGGAGTGATTTTTAATGCCATAAAAGCTAACAGATACAACTACAGACAGCAAAAACGGGCCAGTTGGTAAATAACATAATTTCAGGTACAGAAGTGATATGAAAAAGATCATGTAGGGTAATTTTGTAGAGGTGATGAGGGCCACTCAATTTGTCAGGGAAGTCTTCTCTGAGAAGGGGACATTTAAGGTAAAACAAGTTTAAAGAGAGAAAACTACTCAAAGACTATTCAAAGATACAGAAGAAATGTATTCCAAACGAAACAGCAAGTGCAAAGCCCCTGAATGAGGACTGGGAGTACTCGAAAGACTGAAAGAAAGCCAATGTGACTGAAAAATAGGAACAAGATGGAGAGTCAAGGAAGACTTCATCAGAGACGTAGGGAGAGGCCAGATTGTTTAGGGCCCTCTGGACTGGGGTTAGGAGTTTAGATTGTATTTTTTAAGGTATTTGATAGATATATATATTAAAGAGATCGTTGTGGTTGCTGTGAGGAGGATGGGTGTTATAACAGGAGTAGAGGCAGGAGCCTTGCTTGCTCTACTAGTTGGGACAAAAACTTACGGTGGCTTACATGAGGTGTATAGCCAGGGAAATGACGACAAGTGGATTGGTTGGGGTGTATTTGGGTATGAAACTGTTAAGACTTACTATTGTAGGTTATAGGATGAAGAAAGGGTTCAAGTTTGACCTTTAGGTTTGGGTATGACTGAATGGTTGGACCGTTTACTGATATGGGGAAGGCTTGAGGAAAGGACAGTGGATGAGTGCTGACATCGGTAATTATATTTCGGCTGTGTTATGTTTGAGATACCTGTGGATTTCAAAATGGAGATGTCAAGTAGACAGTTGGCTGAGTCTGATATCAGGCTGGTGATCACATATGGAGCTGTAAATTTGAGAGTAATACGCTTGCAGATGGCACTTTAAACCACGTAAGTGTGGTAGGAGAGGGACTACATAACTGGAGAGAATTTTCTAGGAAGAGAATTTAAAAACAAAAGAGAAGAGAGCCTAAGATAAAGCCTTTGGACTTTTCAACGTCTTGTAGAGGAGGAGAGCTTCCAAAATAAACTAAGAGAGTGTGGCCAGCAAGGTAAGAGGAAAACAAGGTAGGAAAGGGTCCTGAGAGCCTTGAGGAGGGGACACTCTAAAGAAAGGTGGTGGTTAGGCAACATGAGCACCCCTGATGGAATATATAAATCAATGCTTATGCAAGAGGGGGATCATTGGTGAGTTGACCACGGCCATTGTAATGGAGTTGTAGAAGACAGACCAATTAGGGATGGTTGAGGAAAGACTAAGGGATGAGAGAGGTGGACAGCTCTTTGTTGGAATGTTTCTGTGAAGGGGAGCAGAGGAGTGGTACAATGCCAGAGGTGGGCTATGAGATCAAAGAAGGATGTTCTCCGAGATACCTGATACTAAGTTGTATTTGTGTGTTGAGCAAAATGATCCAACAGAGAGGAAGAAAGGGATTATCGGCTGGGCGCAGTGGCTCACACCTGTAATCCCAGCACTTTGGGAGGCCGAGGCAGGAAGATCACGAGGTCAAGAGATCGAGACCATCCTGGCCAACATGGTGAAACTCCATCTCTACTAAAAATACAAACATTAGCTGGGCATGGTGGCACGCACCTGTAGTCCCAGCTACTCGGGAGGCTGAGGCAGGAGAATTGCTTGAACCTGGGAGGCAGAGGTTGCAATGAGCCGAGATCGTGCCACTGCACTCCAGCCTGGTGCCTGACGATGGAGCGAGACTCTGTCTCAAAAAAATAAATAAATAAGGAAGAGATTATCCAAGACAGGGAAGGGATAATGCTGAATGCAAGATGTTAAGAAGGTGAAAGAGGCTGGAACCCTGAGCACAGTGGAGTCGCAGGAGCAGGGACGCCTCCTTCACAGAAGCAGGAGGAAGGCGGCGAGGTGCTGCCTGATGCAGGTCATCTGGATGAATTATTGGGAACATAGAGGAAGCTTAGGAAATGCAAGGAGAGAAGGATAAGATCATCTTAGAAGGAAAGAAGTAAATTACTAGGGAACTGTATTAGGATTTTAGGGCCATTTTGGATGCCCACTTGGGACTTGAGATCATTCATTTTAAGTCCATTCCAGTGGCAGTGGAAATTAGAGAAATTAGAGGAAGTAGTCAAAATTATTCCAATGAGGACCAAAAGAACATTAGAATGCCAGAATTGAGAAAAGATGCATATGTGCTCGCTTCAGCAGCACATATACTAAAATTGGAATGATAACAGAGAAGATTAGCATGGCCCCTGCACAAGGATGACACACAAAATCGTTAAGCATTCTATTAAAAAAAAAAAAGAGAGAGAGAGAGAAACGATGCATGTTTGGTGGAGAAAAATAGAAGAAAAATTATAGAATTATCAGTTTTTCACATCTCGAGCTCCAGTTAGCAATGTCCTATAGACATCTAAAAAATACAAGGCTGGAAGACAAGTGGGAGGGCCAGCGAAGTGCAGACTTAACTTTCACATGATTAGTAATAAGATCAGGAAGAGCTGAGCAGCAGAGACCACCATGGTGCAAGAAAGTGAGCTTTAGACATGTGGACCTGTGGTGTAATTGGGCCCAAGGAGCTAAATCATGTAGGTGGAAATATAACCCTTTTTTTGCCACATTCTCAGAAAAATTGGAAAATCCCTTTATTTCATGAATTTCTTAAAAACCGCTGTATTCCAAGATTCTGAGAGTCTGGCTTTTAAGAGTAAGATAAAATGTATCAACCTTTGCTTTCCCCCAAAAAAAGTTATCCAAAATTTCCAAATTCAGAATATTATCCTCCTTCATAAAAAAAAAAAAAAAAAAAAGGAGAATATGCAGGTGACTTTATAACCTAACACAGTAACTGTATAGAATCAACTAAAAACCTCTGAAAATAAAGGAGTGGACTTTTAAGACGTGAGAAGGGGTGGAGGACTGGGAGGGAGGGAGGAAGACGGCAATGTACGGAGGGCCTTCTGTGCACCAGGACCAGTCCCTGGAGTCTGATCCTAGACATCTGTCTGTAGGAAACAGTGTAGTAGGGTGAAAGGAGAGAGGACTCTGGAATCACACACCCCTGGAAGTGAATCTAAAGGCCTCCATTTATTAACTGTGCACACTAGGCGAGTTACCTAACCTATTAGCTTGTGTATTGCCTGTGAAATGGAGATAATAACAACCCACTCTCCTGGAGCAGCTTAATAAGTATATGTAAATTGCTTATCCAAGTACCTTTTAAATGGCAGGTATTCAAGAAATGTTTGTTTCATTCCCTTTCACTTTACTTCGCAGACACAGGGTACAGAATCTGAACAAAAGCTGAAAAGCTAAGTATATTCAAATTAAGGGAGGCCCAGTATGTCTAGAGATGTTGTAAAGTCAGTAACCATCTCTCTTCCTTTAAATCTTAGTCCATGATATTTCTCCCCAATAGTCTTATTTCCCTACACCTGCCCCTTCAGGCCACTAACACTAGCTTCTGACCTGATACGATTATTATAGAACTTCAGAGCCCAACCTAAAGCTGGTTTCATGTCCACAGCCTTTCCCTTTGCCAAAGCTATGGCCTATGTACCAGCTCTTTCCTGGGCCCTGCTTCCTACTATGGTGAGATGCTAACACTGCAGCTGCTTGTTCTAATCTTCAAAACATGATGAATTCGCAGGCCTAGCTTCCTGCAGCAGTCGGACCTTGGGCCCCTCTCTGAACCTCAGCTCCATGCTTAACCTTCTCTGGCCTCCTCAATCCCACACTGATCTCTTTTGCTCCCCAATCTTTTGTTGGCCCTTTGCAACCAACTCTCTTCCGTACATTTTATTGCAGTCTTCCCTGGCATTCCATCCTGTAAGCATTGTCCACTGTGGAAGCACTGTTTCTGTAAGATTCCTTCTTCAGTCTTTATAACCCAAAGTTCTTCTGCCCTTGGACTGGCTTCCTATCCCAGGGAATAACTTACAATGAAAGATGCACCATAATTTGCAGTTATAGTCACAGCATAAAGTCACAAGCTGACCTGCCAATGGATATTAAGTTCCTTATCAAAGGTGGATGAAATGTACTGTAAACGTAATTCAAAAATAGCAGCAGACATAAGGCAACAGCATTGCTCTGTAGAAAAAGAAATTTGCAAGACAGGATTTTAAATGGTCTAAACTTAATCGTGTATGAAATGGCATTTTTATTGTAATTTTAAGCTCTGTAAGTAGAATCTGTAAAATATCTGAGGAGAAAAAATGTCAAGAAGGCTAAAGGAAAAGCATACATTATAAAATACTGAAAAGAAACAGACCTTTCTATAGACTTACAGAAATTAGAAATAGAAAAGTTATCAGGGCTCCTTGCTCTTGTCCCTGCCAGTGTAGCCCATTCTCAAGTGATTGTCCTGTCTAATTTTAGATGACCCAAGAGTCTTGACTTCAGGAACTCTGTTTGTAAAACTACTCTGCTGTCTAACGAACCTTCAGAAGTAGTCACCGCTTGCAGCTCTTCAGCCTAAATTTTCAACTTCCCAGTAGGTTCCAATGGTTTCTTTGGCCTTCCTTAGCTGTAACTCCAGAAGTAGTATTAGAGGGAGGATTTTCACCTCCTTGTCAGGTGTACCTTTAAAATGCCTAAGAAAGGTGAGACCATCAAAGCAAAGATGGGCATTCTCTCTCTTTTTTGTTTTGTTTTGGGTTTTGTTTTTTGTTTTGTTTGGAGACAGGGTCTCACTCTCTCGCCCAGGCTGGAGTCTAGTGGCACAGACTCAACTCACTGCAACCTTTCCCTCCTGAGTTCAAGCAATTCTTCTGCCTCAGCCTCCCAAGTAGCTGAGATTATAGGAGCCTCCCACCATGTCCAGCTAATTTTTGTATTTTTAGTAGCAACAGGGTTTCGCCATTGTTGACCAGGCTGGTCTCGAACTCCTGACCTCAGGTGATCTGCAAGATGGGCATTTTCTAAAGATCACTGGGACTGCTGCATAAGAATTCAAGTCCTGATTTCATTGTTTCCAATATTACAAACTATCCCAAAGCTTTAAAAATGTCTACATTACATTTTGCTTCCCATTGTCCAGCAAGTTCACTGAAAGACATAATAAATGCTACTGTTATTAAGTGGCTATTACATGCCAGACATTACACCAAGCACTTTATATACATTGACTCTGACCTGGACAGCAGTTATTCACTTCATTCTACAGATGAGGAAACTGAGAGCTTCCTGGGGCCTCCAACCCAGCTGAATGTTTTGTTGGAGCCACTATTTAAGTCATCTGTCTAACAAAACATTGCTTTTTCTGCTGCTTTAGGCCATTACTACAGCACCTTTGTCAGGGTCTGTTGGTACCTGGTTTAGGGCTCTGCAAGTCCAAACAGGAGGTCCTCTCCTGACCCAGGAAGAATGTGAGGGAGCAGAGCACTGCACTCCCCAGGAGACAGGCTGCCTCTACCAGTCCTGGAGAGAAGCTGGTGAACATTGCAGTTCTCTGTGTGCAGGCTGATTCTGAGGAAGGGATTGGCACATGCATTTAACTCAAAGGAATAAGGAACTTAGGCTCAGAGGGCATGAGAACATCAGAGTACAGAGTTGGGTAGAGAAGTCCCTGCTTCCCTAACTGCAAGCAGGACAAAGGAACTGCAGCCTGATACACAATGACCACATTTAGATTGCTGACCATTCCATGGTAGTTTCAAGGATGCTGGACGCATTCAAAGCTTTAAATCAGAATCAGAACAAACTTAACAGGACCAGGTGTCATAAGGATGCTGACCCATAACTTCTCCCTGACACAGGACCTAAGGGAATGTTAGGACTCATTCCTACAGCCAACTCAGTAATCCCAAATGCCCCATCCACAGTGGGGAATAATGTCACGATACACCAGTCTTCATTACTCAAAGTGACGAGAGAGGAGTTGGTCTCCCTAGGAAGGTGAGTTATTAATACCTCCAGCTCTTCAGCCTTCAGAATTAATCCTACATTTCAGCTTCTTGAATCTTTGTGGATAAAACATGCTGACTACTCTCATCCTCAGTTTGCTTAGTTTTCTCTCTCATTTGGAGGGAAATGTTAAGAATCATTAAACGAGGCCGTCTGTTGCTACTGATTTGCAGCTGTGTGTCTACTGAGATAACACCAAGTGGAAATCTGGACACTTCAGGCCCCTGATGTGTGTTTCCTAGACAAAGACTATGGTGATTAGATTGGAGTTCTTGAAACAACACACCAGCTCAGCTTTTGAAACTTTGTGGCAGATTTTGAATTAGAACTCACATTGACTAAGCATCCGACCTCAAGAGTGAAGCATTGGAACTAAGGGCATTGGAATGCAACTAAAAGAATAGAATCTGCTTATTTGGGGGAATGACTTTATTGCCCTCATTTTCAGGGGACAGTAAATCTGTTTCTAAGAAGTGGGAGGAGGCAGGCATGGGTTGTAATCCTAGCTCTGTGGCTTACAATATGTACAACTTTTGTTAAGGAACTTAACTGCCCTGAGACCGTTTCCTCAGCTACAGTAATACAGTACCAGCTTACACCGTGCTTGTAAAGATTAAATGAAATACCTTGCTTAGCATGGTGTCTAGTGCTTAATAAATGCTGAAAGCCCTTCTTTGATTAACTAAACAAAAGAACACGGCAGCTCATTTTGTGCAGACAGGATATAAGATATTTTTACTTGAAAGGTACCACATGATCCTGGGACCCTCATTAGAAATTTTAAAATATTTCACTTCCAGAGTAAAATTCAGAGGCAAAAGAAAGGAAATATGGCATGAGATATGGAACTGCTTTTAGAAAATTTCAACTAATTTTTGTCAACTAATATCCTTTAAAAAATTAAGCCAGGTGCAGTGGTTCACACTAGTAATCCTAGCACTTTGAGAGGCTGAGGAAGGAGGATCACTTGAGGCCAAGAGTTCAAGACTAGCTTAGGCAACATAGCAAGACTCCATCTCTACAATAAAATAAAATAAAAAAAAATTAGCCAGGCATGATGGCACACCTACAGTCCCGGATACTCAGGAGGCTGAGGTGAGAGAATCACTTGAGCCACGGAGTGCAATAAGCTATGGTCACACCACTGCACTCCAGCCTGGGCAACAGAAGGAGACTCTATCCCTAAAAAAAAAAAAATTAAAAATTAATTGATTCCTCTGAGTTCCTACTTCTCATGCTACAATTAGAAAATGTTTGTAATGCTTTCATCTCCTCATCTCTAAAAATTTCTACCAAGCTTCTCATCATTGGAAATTATCCAAGTCTGAAATTATCAAGGCACCATATGAAAAGCCAGTGAGGTGCACTGATTCAAAAGCACAGTTTAACAATGGTCACACATGGATTTGAGCCCCTTCTGTGCCCTTTCCACCTCTGTGATGGGTAGTTGTACAATCTAAGCCTCCATTTCTTCATCTACAATATGGGGAGGTTATCATAGTATATATCTTACAATATTATCTTGAGGATTCGATGAGATAAAGTAGCATATCACCTAGTAAGAAATCATGTTAGCTAGTCATTATCATTCATAAGTAATTTCAACACACTACTTAAGAAGGGGATGTGAATCTGATAATACACTATTCTCAAAATTTTATGAGCAAAAAAAGTATATATATTCAAATATGAAAAACCACATAGAAGGCATATTAATTTTTTACCGTTTATCTTTCAGTAAATATAATGACAGCAACATTTTCCCTCTTACATATAAATCACATATAAATGATTGACATTTTTACACCAAAAATAGGCAGTTGTTTCCCATTTATTCAGATAGCTTTCTCTGATTTAAAGAAGTTTTTGGCTAGGTGTGGCAGCTCACGCCTGTAATCCCAGCACTCTGGGAGGCTGAGGCGGGTGGGTCACTTGAGGTCAGGAGTTCGATATCAGCCTGGCCAACATGATGAAACACCATCTCTGCCAAAAATATAAAAATTAGCTGGGTGTGGTGGCTTGTGCCTGTAATCCCAGCTACTCAGATGGCTGAGGCAGGAGAATCACTTGAACCCGGGAAACAGAGATTGCAGTGAGCTGAGATTGCACCACTGCACTCCAGCCTGGGCGACAGAGTGAAACTCCATCTCAAAAAAAAACTTAAAAATTAAGTTTTCATTTCATATATACATTCTCAGAATGTATGAGCAACTACAAATAACAGCATTCATTACAAAGAAACTTAAAACTATCCTGATCAATCAGTTTAATCAAACCAAGTTTTCAGAAATGTCTATCAAATTTAACCTGGGGCTGCTGATAACACCGTCCACACCTAGAATTGCCTACCAACATATTCTGGTTGGCCAGTGTTATAGGAAGTCTTATCTAGAAAACAAAACCCATGAATTTCCAGACCCAAAGTGGAATGAGATTAACTCTTGCCCTGAAGATAAATCGTTTCCCAGTGTTTTCACTTCCAGACTTCTAATATTTTCCCTGCCTTTGACTGTAACCACCTCTGTTACATGTCTAGAATAAGGATAATTAATTACACTGTGATTCCAAATTAAAATGAGAACCTGTAGGTTAGGATCTCTTCACTGTGACCCCAATGGCATCATCCACTCTACATGACTGGTGACATAAACATATCTTGGAAGAACATCTTTAAAACATGAGAAGAGGCTCAATATAAATTAGGTTGCTGGGAAATAATGCAAGAGAAATAGAAACACATACTCCTGTAGCTGCAAATGAAGTTGTTAGGCGAGCAGCTGTTGCCAGGCTGATTACAGCATTAATCAGTGTTAAGAGTCTGACACGTTCATTCTTTCCTTTTCTCCCTAGTATATGTAAATAGCACATAGGTGGGAACCTTTAATGCAGCAACTATAGATGATTAGGACAGTGGTGCCTGCCTTCTCTCTGCTCACACACTCACATCCATTGATCATGGTGCTACAGAAACAGACATTATCTTGGAGAACTCATGGGATACAAAGTAGGGAACAACAAACACTGGGCCCACTTGAGGATGGGGTGCAGGAGGAGGGAGAGGAGCAGAAAAAATAACTATTGGGTACTAAGCTTAGTACCTGGGTGACAAAATAATCTGTACAAAAACCCCCAGGATAAAAGTCTACCTATATAACAAACCAGCACATGAGCCTAAATACCCCGAAGCTAAAATAAAAATAAAAGTTAAAAAGACCTACTATTTGATAGCAAATGAGGTGACAATAGTCAGTAATAACTTAATTGCACATTTTATAATATCCAAAAGCGTGTAAACTGGATTGTTTGTAACACAAAGGATAAATGCTTGAGGGGATGGCGATCCCAGTCTTTATGATGTGATTATCATTGCATACAATGATTGCATACCTGTATCAAAACATATGTACCCCATAAATATATACACCTAGCATGTACCCACAAAAACTAAAAATTAAAAAAAATTAATTTTTCTTAAATAGACATTGTTTGTGCTTCCAGTTATGAAGTGCACTACTGTTTCCTAATACTGTTGGTTTTTCTCCATCTCAGTATCCTTGTTACATTAGGGAACAACTAAATCAGGATCTTTGAAGCTTCCAGATCATCCTAAGAGCATCTGCTGGTATAGTAGAGTCTTGGGGTGAACGATTTGTATCTGCAGAACCCCTGAGTCACAGTATCCATGCTCTGCTTCAAATCCTCTACTAGTAGAGGACTCACTGACCTGAGACAAAGTTCGTCGTTGAACAGCTCTAGATAAAATAATATTATTTGTGTTGAGTCAAGACTGGCCGTCAAGACACTCACTCTTTTGTACAAGTTCTATACTTGACGGCAGTGGAAGTTTCTATATAAAATATAGAAGTGTCCCCAAAGATGGCCTTTGATGAGGAATCCCTTGATAGGGTTAGCTGTTACTTCAAACTCTCGGCAGGAGGGTAGGCACTAAACATGAAGGAGGCCTGAAATAGTTTACAGGGCCCCAAATACTGGACTGGGGTTCTGCAACAACTTTTTAGTTCCTGGCTAAGCCAGCACAGATTGCGAAACTAGGAGAAATGAAAAGTTGTTGTTCTAAGGCAGTTCATTTTTAAGTTATCTCTAGAGTGGTGTTTTTTTCAATCCAGCAGTATAGATAACTGAAACATGCATATATACTTAGTTTCAAATAAAACTTCGTAGACTAACCAAAGCCTGTTCCCAGATTTCTTAGACAACCTTCAGACCAAGTTTGGAATCCATGGAATGGAATGCTCCCAGGCCCCAGTCTTACAAATTCAGGGCTACATCTCTCAATATTTGTCCCAAGTGATGACACTCTACAGACAGGGTTCCCACATTTATGCCGCTCTCTTATTATTCCTTCTGCACAGAATGCCATCTCCCACCCCCTTTCTTCTTCCCACCCCCAAAACCTACCCATCCTTGAGGCCCATGCCATGCTCCTCTTCCTGTAAGAGACCTTTCCTCTCCTATCTCCCAGTGCTGCGGTCACCACCAGCAATAGCCATACATGGAATGGGGTTCAGAAAGGCCTTTGCTACCAGGGTCTCACCCCGCTTTGGCTCCCAATGACATTCTTTCACAGTGTTTCATGGCACCTGGAGCCTCCCTTTTATCATGATATGTGCACTACCAGGGCCTTCCTAAAAGTGCTCTGAGGAACTGTGTTTCCCTCATCTCTGCATGCCCTGTGGTGCCTCAGACTGTCATGAGCAACATCTCCAGCACTTTTTCCAATCCTCCTTCTAATTCCACAGTACAGGCCTGACTTAGATTAATGATGCCATCGGAATTGGTATGACAACCCGGTCTTTGTGCTCATCTGATTCTCGCACCTGGAAAGCAGCATGAGAGCAGTAGCTGCACATGTGTAGGCCCTCTTCATTGCAAAACCCGTTTTCTGAAAGCGCTCAGGAATTGAGTCAAATCGTCCTGCTCCCCGCCGAATGAACCTGAGCAGACTATTAACCCCTCTATGTTATGTTTTCTTCACTTACTCATTGGAGTGGTTCCATTCTTGTAATGTTGCTTTGTGTTTTCAAAGCCATGTATATTCAACACCCATCTGGTGACCAACACATAACACATTCTATAAAATGTTGGGATAAAAAAGACTCTGCTGTCTGAGTATCGTTATGTTACTGCAGATTCACTCTGCCTCATTATGACCTGGTTGAGTGGGACTTTTTGTGTCTATCATTACCTTTCTTTGCAAAAGGTAAAATTCTAAAATAATTTACTATTTAAACGAATATCTAAGAATTCTTATATTTAAGGGGAAAGCTACTGGATTGAGAGCTTGTCTCCCTAAGTTTCATATCAAAGTCTATGCTCCTCTCAAACATTAAACTAGAACTGAGCTCATTAGGCATTCTCTTTGTCTTTCTCCTGAGGTTGTTATTTTTGGTCTCAATGTTAAATGCGACAAAACACTAACAATTTGACTTCCCTCTCTTTTCACAATAGCGATGGTCGCATCCTTAAAACTGAATGCCACATGGCTGACACAGTGTCGTTAGCAGACTTTACACCTTGGTTCTGTTTGCTTTGGAAAGACCAAATGGAAAATAAAATCTGTGCATCACTCAAGCTGTTATGCCTCATTCTTCTTGGAAAAAAAGAAGGTGATGACTGATTTATCCAAACTTGGTTAAGACATCTGGTCTATTTTATATCCGTCTCACAATCAAGGGGCACAGTTTTATGGCCAAAAAAAGGGATTACGATACATTGAGCATTGTAACAAGGAATACAATAGCAGGAGAGGGCATTAGAAAATCTCTATTTATAGGCAAGACACTATTATTAGTAGGATTTTTTATGCCAAGATTGTGAAGAGTGAGTGTCTGTAACCTAAAGACTCAGTTGTACAGCTGACACTCTGATTTGGTTCTTAAGTATGTTATTAGACACTAACAAACAACTCTTTTGAAAATTCGTTATTTTGAAGATGAAAATGATACATTCAACCCATGCAAATTCTACCACCAGCAGCCCAGCAGAGTAGAACCAGCAGGGTGAGCCAGGAATGGTATCCCATCAGCAGAGGACCCACGTCCTGTGTGCTGGTCCGTCTCTTGCAAGGAGTAGACATCGAGTACAGAAAAGTAGATCACATCAGGGATCTAGTGTTTTTCTTCTGTGCAGAGGCAAGAACCACCCCCTATCTACAGATGACAATGAAGAGGAAAGGCACTTCAACAATTAATTTCTTTTCATAGTTGCATAGCCCTACTCCTTAGAAGACTTTCCTGCTTTCAACATGAAAAGAACCACATAATCCAAAGGTTTCAGCCGAAAGGGTCTTCAGAGGTTACCTATTCCCAGCACTTTACAGAGAGTATGTTGCTATCCAGACAACTGACTTGCCTAGGGCCACACAGCTAATATGTGCTCAAACTTGAATTACTTCTAATTTCATAGGTTGGATGATTTTAATTAAATTGTTGACAAAGTCACTTTCTCTAAATAATTGTTTATTGATCCAGGAGATTAACTGAACTCCTATGATTGGGCTTCTTAGGGGATGTGCAGTCAAATGGGTTTAAAGCCAGTCAGCTGAAACACCCTGTGCAGACCATGTTCCACACTTAGCAAGTAGCCCCATCACCCAGGCAGATGACCTCTTACTTTATAACCATGGTTTTCCTCTGTCTTCCAGTTCCTGCTCACAAAGAGCAACAAATGAGACTACACCTGGGAAAATAACATGACCCCTTTATTCTATAAACCATGGGTGAGTAGGATGATCTTTCATCAGGGAGGATGACACATTATGAACTAAATCACTGTTTTGGGTCGAATTGGGTTTCTTAAGATATACTGAAGTCCTTCCCCCCAGTACTTGTGAATGTGACCTTATCTGCAAATAGATGACTTAACTTGAAGATGATCAAGTTAAGATGAGGTGGTTAGAGTAGGCCCTAATCCAATCACCAGTGTCTTTACAAAAAAGGGAAATTTGACCCAGCTCGGTGGCTCACGCCTGTAATCCCAGCACTTTGGGAGGCCGAGGCAGGCGGATCATGAGGTCAGGAGTTTGAGACCAGCCTGGCTAACACAGTGAAACCCCATCTCTACTTAAAAAAAAAAAAAAGAAAGAAAAATTAGCCAGGTGTGGTGGCAAGCATCTGTAATCCCAGCTACTCAGGAGGCTGAGGCAGGAGAATCACTTGAACCCGGGAAGCAGATGTTGCAGTGAACCAAGATCATGCCTCTGCACTCCAGCCTGGGCGACAAAGTGAGACTTTGTCTCAAAAAAAAAAAAGGGGGGGGGGGGATATTTGGATACAGACACCCTCAGAGAGAGTGCGTGTGAAGATTGGACCATCGCTTCTTCAAGCCAAGGAACACCAACAAAGGCCAGCAAGCCACCAGCAGCTTGGGGCAGAAGCCTGGACAGATCCTCCCTCGCTGCCCTTAAGAACCAACCCTGCTGACGCCTTGATCTCAGATTTCCAGCCTGCAGAACTGGCAGACAATAAATTTCTGTTGTCTAACCAACCCAGTTTATGGTGCTTTGTTTGGCAGTCCTAGCAAACTAATCCTGTTGCCACATCTGAAAAGGAGGGCTTGAACTGATGGATCTTACCCGTCCTTCCAGCTGGTCTAAGTGGAGCTGTCCACGGTGACGTGCAGGAGTGGGCTGCACAGGGGCTCTGAGCCCACTCCTGACCCTGAGAAACCTGACTGTGGTCTGGGAAGGAGGAGCTACAACTCTCAGACAAGAAACCTACTCATTAAGCACCTATGATGGGTTAGGCACCAGGACACAACCATGAGCAGGAAGGCACAGTCCCTGCCAAGGAGGACCCAGAGTTTCCCAGGAAGACCAGCTCTATACAAGTGACTGCCAGTGTGATGTATGCTGTAGAACGGAGGCCATCCTGGGGAAATCAGTCTGTGGGCAAGGGGAGGCTTTCATAGGCCAACGAGGTTTACACAGAGACGGGGAATGGAGGCGAGGATTTAGCGCCCAATAGAGTAAGGACGGGAGGGCACAGTGTGTGTGCTTTAGGCAGGGCCAGCACAGAGCTCACAGGGTCTGCCCTTTCTCTAAGGGTAGGGGCTGTCTAGACAGGCAGAAGGGGGAGAATGTTGGTCTGGCAACAGAAGGAGCAAGCGTGTCCTGTGGGATGTGGTGACAGCCAGTCACAGCTGACAGGAGCCCTGCTGCCCACCTAGGCCACCAGTGCTGAGGAGGCAGTGATCACAGCCGTGGCAGCAGCACACGTTTCAAAAGAAACCTACACTTCCAGACTCATGGCATGAGTCACTTCCAAATTTCAAAGATATATTTAAGGCTTCTGTTGGGCCTGATGGCTGTCTTTCTGTTTTCTACTTAAAAATGGAGTCTAGCAGGCTGGAAAGAGAAATTATGAATAAGCATGTATTATTTAATCTAGACCATAAACTGGTTTTCCCTTCCAACACTTTTTGGTTGTTAGGGTTCTATGAGAGTGTGTTCTGTGTGTTTGCTTTGTTTGTTTGAAAACAGCAAAGAACAGTTTGATTTTTAAAAAGTTTACATAGGCCAGGCACATGGCTCACACCTGTAATCCCAGCACTTTGGGAGGCCGAGGTGGGCAGATCACCTGAGGTCGGGAGTTCAAGACCAGCCTGGCCAACATGGAAAAACCCTGTCTCTACTAAAAATACAAAAATTAGCCAAGTGTGGTGGCACACATCTGTAGTTCCAGCTACTTGGGAATCTAAGGCAGGAGAATCACTTGAACCCAGGAGGTTGAGGTTGCAGTGAGCCAAGATCACGCCACTGCACTCCAGCCTGGGAAACAGAATGAGACTCCATCTAAAAAAAAAAAAAAAAAAAATTATGTAAAAGCAAAGATTGACAGAACACCAAATACCCATTCAGTTGGCTTCTGAAGAATGGAGACAGCATCCTGCCAGGGTGAATATTGTGATGCTGTCTTTCCTCCTCCCTCCCTCATGACATCTCAGGAACACAGACTTCTGGGTGGTTGGGTTTTCCACATCTAAGAGGAAGTGGCAGCACCAGGTTGCAGTGGCTGCCACACAGGGTACAAGTGTGTGGACATTCAAAGGAGCACGCAGAGTGGACAGGTCCAGATTCAAGGGGACAAGGCTCGTGATGTGGCTTCCCCCTCCCCACCCAGCACCTATGCCAAGGAAGGTGGAAGAGGTGCCCCACAGACTCCATTGTGGGGCACGTGCTGTCTCCATACTCCCACTCGTCCTCCAGGTCTCAGGTGGAGACTGAGAGGGAACCATTCCTACAGCAGCCTGTCTGTGTCCACCTCCCTGTCTTACTGCCCCTGTGACTGGGCTTCTTTCTGACATCATGCAGTGCACCGTCTGTGATGATGCAGTTAATAGTTTACCAACTCTCTGTCCTGCTGGACTGTAGTCTCCACAAGGTGGAGACAGTGTCCCTTTTGTTCACCGCCGTGTTCCCCAGTCCTTAACACAGTGCCTGACAACCACCGGGCCCTCAATGAAGCTGTGGTGACAGCTTCCTATATTCATTACTTGGTGGAAAAACTTCTAGGAAAACGTTCCAAAAGAAGATGCCTATGAAGCACATGGTGGACAGAGAGAGTGAATATTTTTCCATTTGGGTGGCAGACTCACATTAACCAACCTCAAAGAGAGTAATGTATAACATCAGAATGCCACTTTGTTCATCTTACAATGGGAATCATAGCTGAATACTGAAGCCAATATGGCCCACTCATTCTTTTCCTGTACATAGATCTATAAGGCAAGGCAAATTACAATTGCAAGTTTATACAGTGAATGAGGAACCAAAATCAAATGCAAAATGGCATCATGCTAACATAGCCATGTACTTCTATCCATGACTGAGAAACATTTCCCCCGAGACCCAAAGAATCCAAACCAATTCATTGAGAAGGCCTCTCGGTCAGAGTGGGCATACAGGTGGGGTGCCTTTGTGTGCTGTGTGCTTTCCCAGTCCCTCCATGACTGCTCCCCACTTCTAACTGATACATAATCTTCCTATAATTACTTAATCATCCAGCCAGGACCTGCTCTCCTGGGAATATAACTTTGAGCATTTTCCTTCTCTTTTTTGCATTATTAAGAAGAACAGCTAATATTTATTGAGTATGTAGTATGTGCCAGGCACGGAGCAAACCTCTTTACATGCACTTTTTAAAAATCCTTGCAGCCACCCCAAAACATAGGGATTTTCATTATCCTCATTTTACCGATGAGGAAACTGAGGCTTGGCAATGTTAAATAACTTATTCTTGGTTGGTCATACAAAAAAACAAGGGATGGAGCCATATAATGCCAGTGATTTCCAAATTCATGAGGGAACTGGAGGCTTCTCCAGATTTTGTCCCATGTGGTGACTATGTGGAGGAAAGTGGAGGGATCCTCAGATTGTTCTCATTCATCACCAGAGCACTTGATTTTCACCTTACGATGTGCCTGGCACAGACTGTGGAACTTGAAAACATTTGTCTCACACCATTCGTGTTCACACCCAACTTCCTGAGGATAAAGAGCACAAGGGTCTTAATGTCCTCGCCCAGAGTAAGTTGGTGTCAGCCAAAGATGTACTTATGCCAGCATTCTCTCCTCCAAGTCCCACACTTATCACACTAAAGGTACAGAAACTTCCTACCCTGTTTTTCAAGGGGGAAGATAAAATATCTTCAACAACATATCTCAAAATATCTCCAGAACAAAATAACTCAAGACCACCACCACCAGTTCTGGCCAATTGATCCAATTCAATTCAACAAACATATTTTGAGCAGTGTAGCAGGGATGGCTAGCTGTCTCTCAAAATGCATTGTTCCGGTTGGGCATGGTGGCTCACCCCTGTAATCCCAGCACTTTGGGAGGCCGAGGCAGGTGGATGAGGTCAGGAGTTCAAGACCAGCCTGGTCAACATAATGAAACCCCATCTCTACTAAAAATGCAAAAAAATTAGTCGGGCATGGTGCCGGGTGCCTGTAATCCCAGCTACTCAGGAGGCTGAGGCAGGAGAATGACTTAAACCTGGGAGGTAGAGGTTGCAGTGAGCCGAGATCACACCACCACACTCCAGCCAGGGCGACAGTGTGAGATGCCATCTCAAAAAAAAAAAAAAAAGCGTTCTTCCCTTCTTTTTAATAAAAGGCTTCTGACCTTTTCCCCTAATCTGTGCACATTTCCCAGTCTCTGTTGCAGCCACCTGTGACCATGTCACTGTTCCAACCACTGAACTGGAGGCAGTAGTGTCATGTGGTTCCTTCAGTAAGACTTATGAATGGAGAGAGGGTCCCCTTTCTCTCCCCTTTTCTTCCTTCCTGTCCTACAATGTGGTTGAATGGCTGGAGCTCTAACAGCCCTCATGGACCATGAGGTGACCTTGAGAATGGCAGCCAATCACAGCAGAATGAAAAGATAGAAGGGGTGAGGTTTTAGCACTGTAGGTCCACCATACCAGCCCTGGACTATATATTCACATTTTTTAATGAGAAAGAATATGTGTGTGTGTTTTTCCTGCTTCTTTTGTTTGAAGCCAGAATTATCTGAAAGAAGCTCCTACTATGTGCCAAGCATTAGGCCAGAGACAAATCTCCCTCTACCTCACCTAACCACAATGCACACATAAACAAGAAAATAAATCATTTGGATGTATAGGCAAAGCCTGATCTAATGAGGTAATCACAGATCGCACCAATCACAAGTATTTCTTCCATAGATTTTAGAGAAGTGCTTCAGAGGACCCCAAAATTCTGTTACATGGTCTCAAATCTAGGCCTATCTATGCCTTTATGAGAGGTTTTCTACCGGACAAAAGAAGGGTGATTATTTTCCCAAGAACCTATAAAGTGAGGTTCAGCTTCCCATTGCTTACTGCTTTTAAAGTCCATTACACTGAAAAATAATGATCTCAAAACCAATAGGAGTGTTTTTTTCTTCTCTATCTCACCTGCTAAAAAGTAAAGCTCTAGAAGCCTGCATACCTTTATTTTTACTTTACTTTTCCTCAGGAAGTCTCATAATAATAAGTGAAATTCCTGTGACTTTGATAAGATTTGAATTATGCTGTAAAAATAAAGCCTTTTGTAGTTTCCTGAGAGGTATTGGGCTCTGAAACTGTAAAAAGGACGCCTAGATACTGATGCCCAGGTTAAAATGGCCCATTTACCAGAATATAATGAAAGCCCTTTGCTGATGGATAACAGTGCACATTCTGCGATGGAGAAACTAACAAACATGTCAAATAGGCATTTGGATGAAAGAGACAAAATAGTTGCCTATATTGAAGAGCTTTTCTTTTAAAAGTTTTCTTTGGACAAGCGAAAGTCAAATAGACTTTTGAGCTACAGAGACTTGAGTGTTCAAATCAGCTATAGGAACATCACGGAACACCAGGGCTCAGGGTGAGCCCAGAACTGCAGCCAGGACTTGCAAGTGAATTGGTTGGCTCTGTTTTTCTAGGCCTCACACCGGGCTCCCTGCCATCAGGGAGGTTCAGAGTTCATGACTCACCTCACTGCCCGCCTCGGCTGGCTCCACACAGCGCACCTTGGGCCTGGGTATCATCTGACCTTTTAATGATTTCTAATTCAGCACACTTTAAAGCAGTTTTGTCTCTGGGTTACTATTATTGGTTTGAGCCCTTTGTGAATAATCTGCCAGCATTAAATATCTTTATTTTCTTTCACTTCCAAATGACTGGGGTGAAGGCCCAGGGTCTGGTGGTAGCAATGGCTCTGAGCTTAGCTGGGTGTCACTGTCTGGAGCGCTCCTTGGCTAGCCTCAGGTTACAAAACCACAGCTTGTGCTGGAGAAAAATAACTAACCCGCTAAGACAACCCTCAGAGAAGCAGCTAGAAGGAGAGAGCCACCAGGTAGAGATTCTAAAATCAGATGGCTTTGACTTGCCTGGCCCATGCCTCTAGCCACTCCTTCCTGCGGGGAGAAGGAAATGGAAAGGGTGGGGCTTTACTCTGTGAGGTCCTTCACTCCCCTCAGAGGACACAGCCCCAAAAATTTCAGCTTCCCTTTGAGGGATTTAGAAGGAGTCAATGCAGAAAGCTTATCATTAAACTTGAAGCCTCACCCACCTCTAGAATAGCTTGAGGTCAGCTCACTGCCTTCTGAAGCAGGCTTTTGAATCTTCCCAGCTCCCTCTCTCATCAGGATGACCATAAGTTTGGAGGGGACAGAAGTTGAAGATTATTCTTATTAAAGAGGAAGATGTTAAGGGTTGAACTGTGTCCCCGCCCAGCTTCGCCCTCGTTCCCCCCAGCTCCACTCCTGAGCCAGATTCATATATTGAAGTCCAAGCCTCAGCTCCTCAGAATGTGACCTGATTTAGAAAAGGGTCATTGCCGATGTGATTGGCTAAGATGGGGTCATCTTGGAGTGGGGTGGGCCCCGAATCCAACTGGGCTGTGTCCTTAGAAAAGGGGAAACTGGGACACAGACACAGGGAGAGCACCATTGTGAAGACAAAGGCAGAGACGGGAGTGGTGTTCTCCCAAGCAAGGAACGTCACAGATGGCCAGCAAACCCACAGAGCCGGGGGAGAGGCCTAGACAGAATCCCCGAAAGAGCCTCGGAAGGTGCCAACCCTACCGACACCTTGATCTCAGCCGTCCAGCCTCCAGACGGTAAGACAATCACTGTCTGCTGTTCATACCGCACAGTCTGTGGTGCGTTGTTCCAGTATCCCTAAAAGTCTAATGTAGAAAGTAAGTCTGATGAGAGATCAGGCCAGTCAGAACACAGAGCCCCCCAAGCCCTGCTCTCCACCCCAGAGAGTAACAGTGAGGGCCCTGTTTCTCACAAACCCTAACCACATGTGGGCTATTGATGAACTCTGAGGATTCTCTCTCATCATGCCCCCTCTGTGGCAGAGTGAGGCAATCCCCATGTCTGGGTGGATCTTTAAGAGCTAATGGACTAGTGTAAAGGGCTGTGGGCCAGCTAAGGTTTTTGTTGTTGTTGTTTGAAATGAAGTCTCACTCTGTCACCCAGGCTGAAGTGCAGTGGCATGATCTCAGCTCACTGCAACCTCCGCCTCCCAGGTTCAAGTAATTCTTCAGCCTTCGCCTCCGGAGTACTGAGATTACATGCACTCACCACCACACCCAGCTAATTTTTGTGTTTTTAATAGAGGCAGGGTTTTGCCCTGTTGGCCAGGCTGGTCTCAAACTCCTGACCTCAGTTGATCTGCCTGCCTCAGCCTCCCAAAGTGCTTGGATTACAGGCATGAGCCACCGTGCCTGGCCCCGAGCTAAGGTTTTGCTACTTGCTGTTCAGCTCCATGGCTGTCTTCCTGGACCTTGCACACTGAGCAGATCATAGGTACGCACTTCTCTCCAGGACATCCCTAAAAGCACACACCCCACAGAAATTCTCTATCTCTGCCACCTGTAAATCCCTTCCAGCTGACATACTCCTGTCTATTCACACCTTCCCTCTGAGAAGCTGGAGTTCCCCTACATTCCAGAAGATGTATACCCACAGGTTATTTAAATCAACAACCTTGCCAACTCTGCTGGCTTCTCACTGAGCTCTTTACCTCCTCAAAGAGACTGGACTAGGAAATTCACATCTCCCACCATTGGGAATCAGTCAGTTGAGTAGGGCCTCGAGTCCAATAAAAACTGGCTTGCTCAGAATGGGTGGTATTGGAAACTATGGAAAAACAGAAATCTAAAGTTCGGGGTGCAATTTTTCTCTAACCCCAAAGCCCAGCCTCTCTGCTTATTCAGTGTGTGTCAGAGAGTCAGCTGCTTCTGTGAGACTGTTTTTGTCATCCGTGAAACGGGACTGAAACAATCACTGAGAATCATGAAGGTGCCATGAGACAGTGGCAACAGCTAACACTCACTGGACACCTTTTATTGTCACAGCCACCCTCCGAGCTCAGTACTTCCATTCTCTGTTTTATCCAGAGGAAGCCGCGTTGTGCAGAGCTTGGTCACTCGCCCACATTTGCATGATGAAGTGCTGGATCTAGGTTTCCAGCCCAAGCCCTGGCTCCAGAGTCCTCACCTCACCCCTCTGCATAAAATGAGTTCAGTACCTGCACCCGATAGGCACCTATAATTGGTGACATTCATTTTAGTGGCATCCTTAGACCCTGCAATGACCAAAAGAAGGAAAGCCATCTAGTGAAAAAGCTTACATTAAGAAAGCCCTCCAGAGACTGAAGACCACCACTGTCATGGCATCTGACCACTGTGCTGACCAGTCCCGCCAATCCTGGGATCATGAATACTCGGACAGAAACGGAGGCTGCCAAGTCTCACCTAGAGAAGATCTGGGTTGGGCAACAGCTCTGCAGTGGGCTCTCACACTAACATAACTTGAAATAGCTGCTGGGATGAGCTTCCTCACATTTCTAATGAAATAGCTAACATTCCTGCTGACACAGATTAGTCCTTTGCTGCTACTTCCATTTGTTAGACAAATGTATTGAGCTTTGGGCCAAGGTGGGAAGATTTTGGTTGTCAAAAACCAATAGTAGGCCAGGCACGGTGGCCCATGCCTGTAATCCCAACACTTGGGAGGCCAAGGCAGGAGAATCACTTGAGCCCAGCAGTTTGAGACCAGCCTAGGCTACATAATAAGAACTCATCTCTGCAAAAAATACAAAAAGAAAAAAAAAAAATTAGTCTGACACAGTGGAGTGTACCTGTAGTCCCAGCTACTCAGGAGGCTGAGGCAGGAGGATCATTTGAGCCCAGGAATTTGAGGCTGCAATGAGCTATGATCACATCACTGCACTCCAGCCTGGGAGGAACAAGATCCCACTGCAAAAAAAATCACCACACACACACATAGACACACAAATAGTAATAAGTGCTGACACTTGTAAGCCATTCAAAATGTGCTGGACTTTTAAGTATCAAACACCTCTGCAAGGGAGATATTTTATCTACATCATATATATGGACAGGGGCACACAGTGAGGTAACTGAGCCGAGAAGATGAGACGGTCCCTGACTCACTGACCTGCACTCACTGCCAGGCTTTCCTTCTGTGAGAGGCTCTCTTTGAGGAGCCCGTAACAGAGTCAGCGTGTCTCTGAGGAATTTCCTGTGTGGTCAAGGGAACAAGAAGCCCCAGGATCTCCTCCCTCTGGGCCTGTTCCCAATCTCAGATCTCCTTAGGAAGCCACCAGCAGCCAGGGTGGAGCCTGAGGCCAGGAAGCAAACCCCAAGGGCTGACTCTTCTGCTCTGGGGTGAAGGGAAAACAAATTATGTTTTCCTCGCTCTCTGAAGAGCTGACTTAGGCTTAAGTGACAGCTAATAGGATGTAAACTTAAGAGTAAGCCTCTACAGTCATTACTGGGACATCTTTGAGTGTTGTAGGACTTGGGCCTACCAGAGGCCTCAGTAAAGGGTCCATATGCCCTGCCTGCTTGACCAGCAAAAACTGTATTACCCATTCAGGGCAAAGCCTGTGGAAATAGACAGCATTTACCAGTCTCCGTGGTCTCTGTAGAGAACTCTCTGGGGAATTTCAAAGACCTTTGGAAAACTGCTTTGTTCTTCCATGTGAAAGAAGATGCCCTCTGTCTAACATCTACTAGAAAAATGTTTTTTTGATCAATTAATGTTGAAATCTTATGTGATAATTGTAAACTTATAGTAATACTTCACCAACCCTAATATTACTTAAAGTATTTCTTTTATTTTTTTTTTTCAGACAGAGTTTCGCTCTTGTCACCCAGGCTGGAGTGCAGTGGCACGATCTCAGCTCACTATAACCTCCGCCTCCCGAGTTCAATTGATTCTCCTGCCTCAGCCTCCCGAGTAGCTGGGATTACAGGCACCCACCACAACTCCCAGCGAATTTTTGTATTTTCAGTAGAGATGGGGTTTTGCCATGTTGGCAAGGCTGGTGTCAAACTCCTGACCTCAGGTGATCCACCCACCTCGGCCTCCCAAAGTGCTGGGATTACAGGCATGAGCCATCACACCAGGCCTACTTAAAATATTTATTTTAACTTATTCTAGAGACCAGCTTATATACCAAATGTTATTACAACCTCAGGCATGTATTCTCTGAAATGTCAGGTAGCCTCAGATGTGAATCATGCAGTTTAGTAAAAGCAATCATTGATCAGTCTTCACTTTTTTAATGAAAAGTGTTGCTCCCATATTCATATTCATTAGCTTCACATGTGAACCATAGCTATGACATGAAATTTTAAATTCTGAGTTTTTATCATTTGAGTAATAGCAAAGCTGCTGAGTTTTTAAAGGTTGATTCATTTTAAATTACTTAATTTTAACTGTCAGGATCTCTTCTTTCTCTAAACAAGTTCGGGGACCATCCATTCATTTGACAGCCAATTTCATATACCTTCTGTAGGTCAGGTACTTTGTTGTGGTAAGTGACATTTATGTTAATGTCCCTGAAATACTATAAAAATTTGAAATACCTTCTCAAGGAAAAACAAAATTATTTTCATTTCTGTTTTACTATATTTCCATTGAGTATTGTTATTGTAAACATGATATCACAGTATTAATTCATATATTATCAGGATATGTAATTAACTGAAATACAATGTTCACCAATCATGTATAGAAAGAAGTCCATTCATAGAATGTTCCAGCAATAATGCTTGTTATTGATCTTTCTTCTGTTAGATAGTTAATAAGTGAGTCAACCTAGAATAAACGAATCCAATGGCAAAAGTTTGCACACCCTGCCAGTTAATCATCTGAAAAGCCACAACTCACTTTTTTACAAGCTGACCATCTGTGGTGTTCAGTTTCTCTATGACTTGGCCAGTTAAGTCATGCCTGCCAAACTTCTCTCGTATTTCCTTGTACTGGAGGAATCCTTCAGCCATGGTAATACCCAGGTCTTGATTGTGTTTACAAGTTTCTAAGGGTGCTGTTTTGCTTTTCTGTTTTGTTGCTATTAAATGGTTCTAAGATACTAAATAAAGTAAATAGAAACTCAACAGCTATTGCTGTGGGATCAATGACAAGTAATGTAAACAATTACTTTGTTTACTTGGAATCTGACTTTAACATTTAAAATATATAAACTCTGGCCAAAAAGAAGGAAAATTATTTCACAGTATATTCTTGTGAAAGTATGATGCCATTAATTTTGAATTTACCAAATGAAATAAGGAGGTTTAATCGGCTTTAGTTAAGAAGCTGTAGTAGTAGAAGCTTTTGGTGGATTTGCTTTTCATGTATAGAATCAGAGTGACAGACCTCTTCTAAGGAACCAGATCTCCCAGGGTGGCACATCCAGGGACCCCCCCCCAATCATATCCCCCACTTCCACACGTTTATACTGTGTGGCCTTTCCCCATCGGCCGTGGCCTCCCTAGCATCCGGATCCTGTGTCATCCCCTGAGGCTGCAAAGTGGCACCTGCCTCCAGCGCTGAGGGGAGCGAGAGAGCAAGGCCCCTGCCTGCCCCCCAAATATGGAGGCTCCAGTCCAGGCCCCACCTAAAGCCATTGGATGCTATTGCCATAGAGATGACCCTAAATGTGCTGCAGGCCATGTGGGTCTCCCTGCTTGGGTGACATTGGCCTGTCAGACCGAAAGCAAATAAGATCTGTTTCTACGCTGACTGCTCATAATGTACTAAGCACTGTATGTCGTGGCGTGGCCTTACACAGCCACACCGTTATTCCCAACCTACAGATGTAGAAACAGAAACTTAGGTGAATAAGCTGCATGGGATGAACCTGTGCAGGAGGTGTTCTGAACCACTGCACAACACTGCCTCCCTCTCAGAAACCTTAGGGACCGGTGACCTGCTTCTCACTTATAAACCAGTGACATTGTGAAGGGGAGTGTGGAAGAGTGGACGCAGTGCTGAGTGAGTTACCAGGGGGCTTCTCGCCTGCACCGTCAGCACCTACACTAAGACTTCAGACCCGCCTCCATATCCGCATCCTTACGTGAGAAAGGAGGACTCGGCGGGCCCGTTGTTCCTGCCAGCTCCACCTTTCTATCAGCAGGCATGTGAATGCCCGCACAGCAGTCAGAACAGCTGGTACCTTAACTGAAATGAAAGCGAACTTCCACTTGACCTACTGAGAAAAAAGATCTCAAGTAATAGCTGACATCCTGAGTGTGTTCACTTAGAATATCTCACCCAACTTCTGCGTCCCCAACAATCCTGGGGGTGGAGGTCCCGAACCTCACATCAAGAGGAACTCCCGAGGCGCTTGGATGCAGTCATGCCCCCAGGAGGAGCTGGGTTCAAACGCAGACCCACCCCTCCGCCTCCACAGCCCAAGCTCATGCCATGATACCCTGAATGTTTTCCGCTCAAGCTGTATTTTGCTGGCTGCTAATATGCTTGTCGCTTGACAGTTACTAGTTCAACCTGAAAAATCACGGTCTCAACAACATGAGAAACTAATATCCAAGTTAGAAACCACAGAGTCCTATTAAACTTCTTCTCCTAGTTGGGGCCTGAGTCCCAAATATGTCCCCACTCCACCTCATCTTCTCCATATCCTTTTTACATTCTTTGCTCGTGGCCCTTCTCAGTCTCTGATAGTCATCCTTTACCAGACTGTCTCCACAGCCTCCTAACTGGTCTTCCTGCTTACAGTCAGTCCTGCCCTCATGGGACCCACTCTCTTCGTCTCTGGAAAACCTAAGAAGGATCATATTATTATTCTGCTTATCACCCTCCAGGGGTTCCCCCAGGCCTTAAAGATCAAATCACGAGTCCTATCTATACATGGCCCACATGTACAGGCCATGAGGACATTTGTCCAAGCCCCCTCGAAGCTACAATACCTTACAAATATCTGCAAAAATGCCTCACAGGATAAATGGTTCACTCACCCTGCCCACAGCAAGCAAGATCCAAAGTTATTTAGCACAGGCCTTCCCTGCTTGCTTTACAATCTTTGGCATATTTTCCATACCATTAAGCAAGCTTCTACATTTAAATAAAAGTTAAAGATATCCTCCGTTTTAATGCCCTAATTATAAAAACTGAAATTTTCGTTATCATTCCCTATTTTAAAAAGGCAAGGAGAAAAGCAAACACATATATTTTACCTGTAATTTCCAAAATGTTTGCAGCAACTCCTCAGTTGCTTCCAGAATATCTTAATGAAGAGAGCTGGAGTTTGGAAGAGTGAAGAGGCTGATGTCCCTGTGAGCCTGGTGCTCAGATGCTGCCTACGAGTGAAACTTTCTCTGTTTGTACTGGACCAAGGGAACGGCGATGTTTGCCATGTCACCTGGATTATCAGCAGTGACTACAAACACTTCACGGAACTCCCAAACCACACATTGGCAAAGAACAGAACTAGCCTGGAGTCATGAGCGTTACTATGCTTCTCATTCTGTGAAGACCTGCAGACTACAGCAAGCAAGTGAAATAGCAAACAAAATAACCTACTTTGTTCTTGTTTGAGCCATTCGATATTTTGTGGCATATTATGAGGCATGGAAACATAGGAGCTTTTTACCTTATTTTGAAGTGGATCGTTTTCACTATTTGTCTGCAGACGTGTCTGTTTAGTTCTGGAGAAGCATGTGTTTGTTTAGTTCGACACTGTGAAGTGGAGGTCACGTCCCCATAGGGAGCAGATTGGTTCAGTTCAACAAACATTTGCTCAGTGTCTGCTCTCTTTAGAATATCAACCTGAAACAAAGAAACAAAACAAAACTGATTTCCAAGAATTCTCAAGCCAGTTATCTTTTGTACAGTGACAACCACCAGTAAGCATGTATTCTCTCTACTTTTTATTCATTCTTTCGACAACCACACAAACATTTAGGCCAAGTGCCGCTGGGCACTGCGCAGTGTAGGCAGCCAAGGGAGGCCGGAGCCTGGGAGGGAGATACAGGTATCATATCAATCCATGTCCTCATTGCCTTAATTTTGGTCACCAGGACCCTGGGTGAAGTCCCAAATTAAAAAAAAATAAAAGTTTTATTGAGGCATAATGGACATACAGTAAGTCCTTAATATTGTTGATAATTTCTTGGTAACTACGACTTCAAGCAAAACAACGTATAACAAAAACACTTTTCCCATAAGTTGATTGATACAAACAAGAGGTCAAGTTCCTGCTGCATATTTTTGGTCACAAAAACATCACCAAAATTCTAAATAAAGACTTCAACACTCCTAATATTAGCCATTGAAATAAATGTGAAATGTATATACATTTAAGAAAGAGTAATAAGAACAAGTAAAATATGCGCCCAATTTCTGATAAATCAGCAGTCACAACGGTTGTAATGGTGGTGGGTTAAATTAAGGAATAAATGTTTGCAAAGTGAAAACTGTCAGGAGCACCTCCTCCCACCTCGCAGCCTGAAAACCACCGCAAATATGACGGGTTTCCAAACCACTTTCACTCACATTGTTTATTGTCATGCATTTGTATGATTATCGAGATTTTACAGTTTTTTTTAATAATCAACTATTATTCGTTCATTCATTTTCCAACCCATAACTTTTATTCATTCATTTACTCATTTTCCAAACCGTAACTTTTTTTCCTTTTGTACTTTAGGTTCTGGGGCACATGTGCAGATCATGCAGGATTGTTGCATAGGTATATACATGGCAAGGTGGTTTGTTGCCTCCATCCTCCTGTCACCTATATCTGGCATTTCTACCCATGTTATCCCTCCCCAACCTCCCCACCCCCCGCTGTCCTTCCCCTACTCCCGCAACAGACCCCAGTGTGTGATACTCCCCTCCCTGTGCCCATGTGTTCTCATTGTTCAACACCCGCCTATAAGTGAGAACATGCAGTGTTTGATTTTCTGTTCGTGTGTCAGTTTTCTGAGAATGATGGTTTCCAGATTCATCCATGTCCCTACAAAGGACACAAACTCATCATTTTTTATGGCTGCACAGTATTCCATGGTGTATATGTGCCACATTTTCCCTGTCCAGTCTATCATCGATGGATACCAAGCCATAACTTTTATTCATTCATTTATTCATTTTCCAACCCAGTTGTTCCAGTTCAGGGTTGCAGGTAGCTGAGTATATCCTAGCAGCTAAGGGCAGAAGGCAGGACCCACCCTTGCACGGAATACCGTCCCAGGCAGGGCACACTCACACACCCACACTCAGGCACTGGGACCATGTAGACACACCACGTCACTTGAGGTGCACAGCTTTGGCTTGTGAGAGAAAACCAGAGGACCCAGAGAAAACCCCCACAGATATGGAGGAAACATACAAAATCCACACAGACAGTGGCCCTGACTGGGAATACATTATTTTTTCCTCAGCAACATTACAACAGAACAGGTCCTTATTAGAGGACCTGCTATACAAGGAACCACAAATATTTACTCTATATAATTTGATGATGTCTTATGCATACACAAAGAAACTATTGTCACAATCAACGTAATAGACATACCCAACACCTCCCAAAGTCTCCTGTGTGTCTTTATTGTTTTGTTTGTTTTTCTGGTAAGAACACTTAACACGAGATCTACCGTCTTAATAAATTTTAGAGTACAAAATTCCACATTGTTAACTATAGCCACTGTGTTGTACAGCAGATCTCTAGAACATACTCATGTTGTTTAACTGAAACTTGATGCACTTTGAACAGCATCTCCCCATTTCTCCTCCCCTCATCGCCTGGCAATCACCATTCTGCTGTCAGCTTCTATGAGTTTGACTACTTTAGAAGCTATCATGCAGTATTTTCCCTCTGTGTCTGGTTTATTTCACTTAACGTAACGTTCTCTAGGTTCATCCATGTTATTGCAAGAGCATGATTTCCTTCTTCTTAAAGGCTGAAAGTAGTCATGTATTTTATAGATAGATAGATAGATGATAGATAGATAGATCACATTTTCTTATTCATTCATCCATTTGTGGACACTTAGGTTGTTTTCACTTCTTGGCTATCGTGAATAATGCTGCTGTGAACATGGGAATACCGGTATCTCTTCAAGATCCTAATTTCAATTCCTTTGGATATATGCCGTGTAATAGGCTTGCTAGTTCTGTTTTTAATTTCTGTGGGTACACAAGTATATATAGGATACATGAGATGTTTTGTATTTTTAATTATCTGAGGAATCTCTGCACTATTTTCTACAGCTGCTGTACCATTTTACATTCCCACCAACAGTATACAAGGATTCTAGTCTCCCCACATCCCCACCAACACTTGCTGTCTTCTGGTTTTTTTGTTTGTGTGTGTGTGTTTTGTTTTTTCTTTTGAGATGGAGTTTCACTCTTGTTGCCCAAGCTGGAGTCCAGTGGCACAATCTCAGCTCACTGCAACCTCCATCTCCCAGGGTTCAAGCGATTCTCCTGCCTCAGCCTCCATAGTAGCTAGGATTACAGGGGCCTGCCACCATGCCCAGCTAATTTTTTGAATTTTTTGTATTTTTAGTAGAGATGGGGTTCACTATCTTGGTCAGGCTGGTCTAGAACTCCTGATCTCAGGCCATCCACCCACCTCTACCTCCCAAAGTGCTGGGATTACAGGAGTGAGGCACCGCGCTCAGCTCCTGTTTTGTTTTGTTTTTTTACAGCCATCCCAGCACGAGTGATGACATCTCACTGTGGTTTTGATTTGCATTTCTTTGAGGATCAGTGATGTTGAGCATCTTTCAGTGTACCTGTTGGCCATCCGTATGTCTTCTTTTAAGAAATGCCTGCTCGAATCCTTTTTTAAATCAAGGTATTTGGTTTTAGGCTATTGAACTGTGGTCTCATATTGATTTTAATGTTTAGAGCCAAAGTGCAATCTGCTTGGTTTTCTCCTCAATGCAGAAAATACCCTCTTTGTGAAGTGGAACACACAAACAGTAAATTTCCTTCAAATATGATCTTAGAACGTCAACTATGGAGAAGAAGAAATTCTCCAGGAACCCCTGCCTTTTAAAACACCTACTGATTCTTGACACATCAAGCAGCAGGGGGCAGGATGGTGCAGTGGGAAAATGTATGTCTGGCCAGCTGGAAATCTGAGTCTGATCCCATTCTAGCTGGAAGGTCTTTTCACCTCACGTGGCTATGGTTAACTTACCTGCAAAGCAAGGAGCTGGACTGGATGGGCTTTCCTGCATCTAGCATTTTCTTTCACTCCATATTTTTGTGTACCCTTGAGGTCAGGAGTTCGAGATCAGCCTGGCCAACATGGTGAACTCAGTCTCTACCAACACTGTACAAAAATTAACCAGGCATGGTGGCATGCACCATACCAGATACTGTGTTAGGTGCCAAAAAAGGAAAGCTCACTAACCTGTTCAAGGCTACGGAAAGAACTACCAAAACTACGTATGAGAATTCTGTTCTAAGAGTTAACCTCAGTATGAAGTGCCAACAGACAGTGAATGAACGAATATGCTATCCAGGACTACAGTGAAGTTTCCGTATCTCTAAGAGCCACTTCACTCTCAAATATGATCAAAGGCTGCCCAAGTGCCTGGATTTCACATTGGGTAGTAGAAGGTTGAGCAGCAAGATTAATATATTTTAACCGCTCCAGCTTCATTTGGAACCTTCCCACATGCAGCCCCAACTCAAAGCCACAAAGATAGCACTATCAAAAGTAATCATCCTTTCTCCCCACAACTTCTGCAACTTCAATTTTTCCACTTTGCTTCGGTGGTTCTGTTTTGCTCCCAGGTTTCCCAACCAAGTAACCTTTGAGTCACACCCAACTCCTCTCTCCCCTTTCCTTCCTGAATTTAATAAGCTACCAACAAGTCTGCCACGACCCACTCCAACAAAAGCCTTCCTTCGGCAACCACAGTGCAGACCTCTATTGTTACAGCTGCCTGTCCCCCGGGGAATTCCAGCTGCAGGCGTTCCTTGGGGACCCCGTGGAAAACTGGAAAGGAACTATTGAAGCCTTTCACTGCCTGTTTTCCCAACTCCCATGGCCAGGGAGGGAGGGGGGAGGGAACCCACTGGCAAGTGCTTCCTACCAGTTCAGTGCCGCCAGGAACCGGGGCTTTCCCACAAGGCCGGGCCAGGTTCTAGGCAGAGAAGCGTCTGCATTCCGAGGCGCAGTCTGGGCTGGAGCCTGTCACCACCCTTCAAATCCCTTTGAAGCTGGGCAAAAATCCTGCCAACGCCAAGCTTGAGAGCTCCTCCGCTTAACCTGGGAGGGGCTGTTTCCTGCCTGCCTTTCACAGCCTCTCACAGAAGGGAGGTGCAGCCATAATCATTCTACAGGATTCTCACTTTAGACACCAAAATCTAAAAACGCAAGAAAAATAAGCTTTATATGAAATAACACATCAGATTTACCAAGACTTATTTAATGCTGAAAATTTATTCTACAAACTCAGAGACCAATTATCATAATATATATATACACACATATATATACCTATATACACTTATATATACATATAAACTATTTAAACACCAGTTTCCCTTAAAGTCATGTTAAACATTCTCAGTTTCTTAAATTTCAGACTCTTCCCCACCTTCACTGTCCTTCTCTGAACACAGTCTAGGTTATTAATTTCTCTTGAAATATTATACCCAAGAGGAAATGCAGGATCCCCGATGGCACCTTACAGGTGAGGTTTTTGTCCCCATGTTGCAGCATTTTCATATATTGACCAGGGATAAAATCCTTACTTCTTTTTTATATGTACTGCTCCCAAGTCAGAGTTTTCTGTTCTAGACTAAGGGAATTGGGTTTAAAAGCTTTTGTTTGTGTTTTTGTTTTTGAGGAGAATCAGAGAACATTAGAATGAACGAGTCTTTAGAAATTGCTGGTACATGTTTTCAAGTCATGGGTTATCCAGCTCATTCATGGGCCATGAAATCAATTTAAGTAGGTCACTGTTATGGGCTGAATGCTTGTATCCCCCAACTTCCAAATTCATATATTGAGGTCCCAGTCCCCAAAATGATGGCATTAAAACGTCGGGTCTTTGGGAGGTGATTGAGTTAGTGCCCCAGAGAGCTCCCTTGCCTCTTCTACCATGAAAGGACTGAGTGAAAAAGTGCTATATTTGACCCAGGAAGCAAACCCTCACCAGACACTAAATCTGCTGGTGTCTTGATCTTGGATTTCCCAACCTCTGGAGCTGTGAGAAATAGATATTTGTTGTTTAAGCCACCCAGTCTATGGTATGTTTGTTATATCAGCCTGAATGGACTAAGACAGTTACCCCCAGCTCTTTCTTTAAAAACTAATATAATACAGTAGAAAGTATCAGAGTGCATTGCATATATGAAAGATGAGTATTATTACGTAAAACTTTTGTTTCACACTGAGATACACAAGTATAGATTGTGTGTGTATAGATTATGATCATAATTAAGTTTTGGTCAAAAAACTTAAAAACCACTGATCCAGTTCAACCAGGAAAGGCAGTGTTCTATAATGGATAAGAATTTGTTTGAAATTTGGAGTCAGAAAATCCCTGGTTTCTCGTCTTGGGTCTTACCCTTAAGAACTACATGACCCCAGGAAGTTATTTTGCTTCACTGAAACTCAGATCAGTTCCTCATCAATAAAACTGGATAGCAACAGCACTTTCCTCAAAGAGTCATTGAGGAGAAACACAATATTACTCACTTCCTTTTACTGAGCACATGCCATGTGCCAGGAAACATGATGTGTCTTCACATGCACTATGTTTCTGACCTTCACCACGACAATCCTCTGCATTGTCATCCATCAAATGAAGGAACTGAGGCAGTCTGGTCCACATGTATGTACTTAGTCATTCCACTACACTGGCTGTAAGTACACCATGTCTCTACAAATGCAAAGATGCATTTGAAGTACTTAACACAATCCACTACACTGGCTCTAAGTTCATCATGTCTCTACAAAAACAAAGATGCACTTGAAGTACTTAACATAATCAGTGCTAAGTACTTAGTATGGACACAAAGGAGCCTTCAAAATTTAGCACCACTCAAAGGGCAGACCTTCTGCAAGTTGAGGAGTTCAAGCCAGAATGTAGATTCCTGCCCTGCTTTCTTCGGGAAAGTTTTGCTTATTTGGCTGTACTAAACAATGTGATGAAGTTTGTCATGATGTTCACCAGCACTCTAACCAGAGCTCCATATCTTCTGAGAAACGCTGCGTCAGATAATATTGTAATAACCATTACAGGAACCATGATTATTGTTAGTACGGCCTGGGACAGATTCAGGTCTCCTCTTTCACCATCCAAAGCTCTTTTTACCACTCCATTGAAGAAATACCTATGCGCATGCTCCCGCTCACTTCCCCCTGGTCCATTTCGTCCTGCTGAAAGTTTTTAGAGTCTTTACGGTATCGTGTAAATGCACCAACTCTCCCCTCTGACTTTGTGTCACCTGCACACCGGCTGCGTGTGTCTTCTGTGCCGTCACGAAGACGCTGTTAGCAGTGTTCATCAAGAGAGCCACGGACAGGTCCGCTTTCCTTACAGCAATCCTGTGGCTCCCCTCAGTGGCTGCACACCTCGTCCTTAGTGTGTTTTCCTCTCTTTCCTAAACCCTCACAAACCCTCGCAGACATTGACTTTCCGCAAGGGAAGGCGGGAGGAAGCACTAGGGAATGACCCGCTTAGAGGGCGCCATCTTGTGGCGCACGCGCATCAGTGCAGGTCGGGACCGCGGAGGGAGAAGGCGCGTCCGGGAGGACCGGCCCCCTGCGCAGGCGCCGGGGGGAGCATTGGCGGAGCTCCCTTGATCTGGGAGGCGAATTTTTTTTTTTTTTTTTTTTTTTCCATAATGTCTCCGGGTAGAATCAGACCGACCGTATTCACTTTGTTCACCACTGTGGATACATACATAAAACACTGCACCTGCTTCATTAATGGTCCAGGAAAAAAAACTTTTTTTTTAATGAGCGCGGGTAAAGAAAATTTTTAAAAAGATTTTCTTAACGATTCTTCATTCTAAATTTGAAATGGACCTTCCCTTTTCTTCCAGTTACAATCTGGAAATTTTCTTTAAGAATGCCTTCATTTTAAATAGGACGCTAAAATGGAGGCAAAGAGGGGCGGGCGAAGCGGCTTCCTTATCATCTTAAAGGACCCATAGTGATGTCCTGTCACTCGGGCCTGAGTCTCCCACGCCGGGATCTCACCTCCTTCAGGCGGGGCCGTGTTGCCTTCTGCAACGATGTAGATTTTTATTCCTTCTAGGATGCAAGATAGCCAAGGAGACGTTTCTAGCACACAACCAGGCACAAGTCTTCGATGTGAGTTAAATAGTCATAACTTAAAAATCTGAGTTGCAGTGCAGAAATCAGGTATGTAGATGCAGGGCTTGTCGGTGATAAGGAAGAGAAAAGAGGGAGCTGAAAGATGTGAGAAGCCGCAGTCACTGAAGACACTTAGAACTCATGATCAGAAAGGGCAAGTGTAAGAGAAACAGTAGCGTTACTAATTAGGTCAGCACACACGCATCAGCGACAGGTTCTAAGAATCAAGAAAACAGTGAGGCCTGAATCCTGCCCAGCAGTGTGCTGTAAGAAGGGCACAATCTGCCGATTTGAAAATGAGTGTCCCTCACACCCTCCTTGGTGCAGTCTCTGAAAGAGGAGCAGGTGGAGGTGAGGTCTGGCACGACGTCCCTGGGGTTGCTTCCTCTCAGGACAGAGGTCATTTTCTGACAGTTCTCTGTACTATCAATTTATAAATTCCAGAATTGTAGCATCTCAACCCTGCAGGGCCTCTGAAATTTTGATTTATGATTTTAATTCTTTCTTAACCTTGAAACGACCTTAGAGCTGATTTAATAGAGCACCTTAATTGTAAAGATGAGAAAAACACTGGCAGATAAGATGGAGTGTCTTCATACACAGCCCTCCTACTTCTAACACCGCTGGCTATGACACTCGGGTCCAGGCTCATCTTGGGGTGAGACTTCTTTGAGGGCCAGACGATTACAGAATAAAGTGTAGAAAACCACAGTTCATGGGTGAAAGACAGAATGCTTCCACCAGTCAGAGGTCTACTCTTTACTGGGGGAAAGTAACTAAAATTTTTTTTTAAAGTATAGTCAGTAAGTTAGTAATTAGTGAAATGCCTAAAAATTTAATCTCCTACCAAGAAGAACGCTTTTATTTAAGCTTTTGTTTCCTTTAGATAACTTAAGGCTTAATGAGTGAGGACCCTCTTAGGTCTCTCCCTCATTTCATCTCCTCTTGGCTACATCCATAGTGAGAATCTCATGGAGGGGCTAGACACACGCCTGAATCCTGGTAAGTAACTTCTTTGGGAAACCCAGACACAGGGCAGAAGTTTGAGATCTTTACCCCAAAAGGACTGCTGCTGATCTTGGGAAAGCCGCATTTTTGCATACATTTCTCCAAATATGAGTAGCAAGCTAATTGACTCCAAGGAAGCATGGCTAGTACTTAAACGTCACATTCAAATAAACTCAGGCTATAATATAAACTCCCTGGATAGATATCAAAATACCTTGCCTTCTTGCTGTCATGTGGACAATAACCAATGTATTTACAACTTATAAAGTGGAAAAGAAGACAAGGAAAATATCACTAAATTCTGAACTTTTAATTCAAGTAACTAAGGAGGGTGGAGCTCAAATTGGCCTTGACCTGAATCTATTATTTTTTTTTTAAGAAACAAAGGGAGACACTGCGTTTCGGTCAGGAACAGAATTCTAATCACATAAAACTTGTGCTCAGTCCTTTCCCAGCAACGTGGCAGACTGAGCTGGCATGAGAGGGAGTGGATTGGGGGATGGAGGAGGGACACCCCCACCGACCCAGAAACAAGCAAGTAGAATTGTAGGTCACTTTTTGTTGACGTTGTACTTGAATGTGGAAATCTCTAGGCTCCAGAAATGAAGATGAGACTTGTAATACTATGCGGGAGCTGTTGCCATGTAGATCAACAAGGATTTCAGACTTGGCCTAAAAACTGGGATTTTAATGCCCAGGGGAGGACAGGAGATGAAGGAAGGAGGGAGTTGGAACAGAGTCACTGCCCGGATGTGTTGAAGGGCTAGCCAGACTGAAAAGTAAACTTCCAGTCTACAGGTGCTTTGTATTAAAAAGAAAAATAATTACTTGCAAAAAAATCAAAACATCAGACTATACTGTGTACAGATGTGGGTTATACTGCCTACAGGTACCTGAGAATTAAACATAAAGTTTGGCAGAGGACAGCAGAATCCTGAAACCCTGGCAGAAGCAAACAAAAAACATACCTTAGGAACACATGCACAACCCAGGATGTATGGATCACCATAGAAGGCATAGCTCTTACTGACAAGAAATCAAAATTCAAAGTTGCATAATCAAAACTACACATGCAAGCACCATCAAAACCGCATGAGGAACGACCGTGACACAGAGATGGGCAAGAATTAACACAGGTAGAATTAGTGCTCAAGAATGAGAGGAGGCTGGGCACGGTGGCTCATGCCTGTAATCCCAGCACTTTACGTGGCAGAGGCGGGCAGATCATGTGAGGTCAGGAGTTCAAGACCAGCCTGGCCAACTGGTGAAACCCAATCTCTATGAAAAATATAAAAATTAGCTGGCCGTGGTGGCAGATGCTCGTAATTCTAGCTACTCAAGAGGCTGCGGCAGGAGAATCGCTTGAACCCGGGAGGCGGAATTTGCAGTGAGCCGAGATCATGCTGCTGCACTCCAGCCTGGGTGAAAGGGAGACTTTGTCTCAAAAAAAAAAAAAAAAAAAAAGAAAATAGAAGAATCTGAAAGCCACCATTTAAAAGATAATTTAAACTTATTTTATAGATAAAATATAAATAATAATGAAAGTCAGAACAGTATTTTAAAGTTTGAGAAAATTTGGGGAATACAAATGTGAAACATAGAAATTAAAAAACAGATTCGGCCAGGCACAATGGCTAATGCCTGTAATCCCAGCATTTTGGGAGGTTAAGGCAGGTGGATCATGATGTCAGGAGTTCAAGATCAGCCTGGCCAAGATGGTGAACCCTCGTCTCTACTAAAAATACAAAAATAGCCAGGCATGGTGGCAGTTGCCTGTAATCTCAGCCATTCGGGAGGCTGAGGAGAATCACTTGAGCCTGGTGTGGGGCAGAGGTTGCAATGAGCTGAGATCATGCCACCGCACTCCAGCCTGGGTGACAGAATGAAACTCCATCTCAAAAAAAAAAAAAAAAAAAAAATTCATTGGACTTCCAGATTCAGTGTGGAGGTATAGAGGGCTGGAACGAGTGTCACATCCTCCACCCTTACAACAAGAAAAATGCTGGACAATAACAAATGAATAATTTATTCTATTTTATTTTTTATTCTTTATTTTTAACTTTAATTTTAAGTTTAGGGGTACATGTGCAGGTTTATTACATAGGTAAATATGTGTCATGGGGATTTTCTTGTACAGATTATTTCATCACCCAGGTATTAATCCTAGTACCCATTAGTTATTTTTCCTCATCCTCTCTCTCCTCCCACCCTTCACCCTCTGATAGGCCCCACCGTATGTTGTTCCCCATCCCCCCGTGTCCATGTGTTCATTTAGCTCCCACTTATAAGTGAGAACATGTGGCCTTTGTTTTTCTGTTTCTGCATTTGTTTGCTCAGGATAATGGCCTCCAGCTCCAGCCATGTTCCTGCAAAGGACATGATCTCATTCCTTTTTATGGCTGCATAGTATTCCATGGTGTATATGTACCATATTTTCTTTATCCAGTCTGTCATTGATGGACATTTAGAAGATTTGTCTATGGGGAGAAACAGGACTCAAACTTTTGCTTACATGGAGCAGATGTAGATGTCAGTAGATGCCGTATAAGCTGATAAGAAGATTGAGCTAGAAATTTTTAATGAATTGCTGAAGGCCCAGTGTGGAGACAAAACAAGAGTTGGAAGCCCCTGGGGCTGCAGACGGAGAAGGATTGCAGCAGGTCAACTCTACACAACAAATGCTGAGAAGATCTTCACTGAGGGAATATAATATAGGTCAGAAACCTGAATCTACACAAAGAAATAAAGAGCGTTGTAAATAGAAAATACAGAATTAAGATCAAATTTATTATTTTCTTATTTTAGTTACATTTGATATTTAAAGAAAATAGTAACAATGTAGTGTCTATTGATAGCTATGTAAAAGTAAAATTGATGACAGCGATAGCACACAGAATGGTGGAGAGGAATTACGGATATGCTGTTATAAGTTCCTTACACAATATGTCAATGATATACCATTGAGAGAAGACTCAGATTGTTTTAAAATGCAAATGATTACTTAAAAATTATATGTGGACCTGGCCGGGCGAGGTGGCTCAAGCCTGTAATCCTAGCACTTTGGGAGGCCGAGGCGGGTGGATCACGAGATCAAGAGATCAAGACCATCCTGGTCAACATGGTGAAACCCCGTCTCTACTAAAACTACAAAAAATTAGCTGGGCTGGTGGCACGTGCCTGTAATCCCAGCTACTCAGGAGGCTGAAGCAGGAGAATTGCCTGAACCCAGGAGGCAGAGGTTGCGGTGAGCCGAGATCGCGCCATTGCACTCCAGCCTGGGTAACATGAGCGAAACTCCATCTCAAAAAAAAATTATATGTGGACCCTACGGCCACAACTTAGAAAAAAATTTAAGGGGTATAAATAACATCAAATAAAAGTAAAATAGAATAATAAAAAAATGTTCCCATAAACCCAGAGAAAGCATTTAAAAAGGAAAATCTACAAAATAAGTGGAATAAATAAAACAGACTGCAAGATGGTAGTCAATTTTATTCTAACCTTATTAATAATCACTGTAAATGTGACTAATCTAAATAAGTCAGTTTAAAGAAAAGGATTTGTTATACTGGACAAAAAAAAATCAAGATGCAAGAGTTTACAAGAAACCAACTTTAAAATGAAGACATAGATAGAAGTAAAAAAAAATGGTAAAATATATATCATGCAAACACTAACCAAAAGAAAGCTGGAGAAGCTATACTAATCTCAGGACAAGTAGACTACAGCACAAGGAATATTATCAAAAATAAGCAGGAAGTTATCTAATGTTAAAGCTATCAATTTTCCAAGAAAGTTTTCCCAGAAGAAAAAAAAATCCTAAATATGTATACAACATATTAACAGCAACAGAGCTTCAAAATAAAAGAGACAAACTTGATATATTTAAATGCAGAATAAACAAATCTACAGTTTTATTTGGATAAGTCAAGACTTCTCTCTTAGTAATTGATAAAACAAATAGAAAGAAATCATTAAGCTTATAGGTGACCTGAACAAACCTATCAACCCACCCAACCTAATAACTTTTAGGCAACATACAAGCCAACAACAACAATAACAGAGTACATATTCTTCACAGCAGCATGGAGAACAGTCACTGAGATGGACAATATTCTGAGTCATAAAAGAAACCCTGATAAATGTAAAAGAATAGAAATCATGTGAAGTATGTGATCAGACCATAACAGACTTAAACTAAAAATCAATAACAAAGAAACTGGGGGAACCTCAAAATATAAGGAAATTAAAGAACATACGTTAAATAATACTAGGTCCAAGAGGAAGTTTCAAGAAAAATTGGAAAGTATGTTGAACTGAATGAAAATAAAAACAAAATTTGCAAGTGCAGCTAAAATAATGCTCAGAGAGAATTTACAACAATAAATGTTTATGTTAGGAAAGAACAAAGATCCGAAGTCAGTACCCTAAGTCTCTATCTTAAGAAATTAGAAAACAAATAGTAAGTTAAACCCAAAGCAAGTAGAGAAATGAAATAATAAGGATGAGAACAGAAATCAAAGAAATTGAAAATGGGAAACAATAGAGAAAAACAATGAAATCAAAAGCTGATTCTGAAAAACTCAATAAAATTGATAAGCCTCTAGTGAGTCTGACCAAGAAGAAAAGAGAGCAGACATAAATAACAATACCAAGATTAAAAGAGGAGAACTTCATTTCTTGCCTCACTGACATCAAAGGAATAGTAGGAGAATACGATAAACAGCTGTATACCCTCCATAAATTCAATAACTTAGATGAAATAGGCCAATTTTCTAAAGGACATAAACCACCAAAACTCACTGAGAAAAAATAGAGACCTTGAATAATACTATGTCTATTAAAGACATTGAATTGTAACTGAAAACCTTTTCACACAGCAAACTCCAGGCATAGATGATTTCCTTGGTGAAATCTGCCAATATTTTGGGAAAAAATAAGAACAAATCTATCAGTCCTCTCTAGCAAATAAAAGAAGGAAAGATATTCCAAGTCATTTTGTGAGGCCAGAACAAATCTAATTTGAAACCAACCACAGTAAAAGAAAATTGCAAATCATTATTATATCAAACTATAGATATAAATTTCTTCAACAGATTAAGCCCAGTAATATATTAATAGAAACATGATTATACATCCTAATCCAGCAGTATTCATCCCAGGAATGTGAGGCCGCTTCAATATTTGAAAATCAATCAATATAATTCATGATATTAAGAAACAAAGGAAGAAAACCCTTATGATCATCTCAATTGATTCTAAAGCCAGCATTTGACAAAATTTAGCATTATTTCATAGTAAAAAGTCTCAGCAAACTAGAATTAGAAAGGACTGTCCTTAATCTTATGAAAGACACTACATACTATACACATATATACATAAAACTGTGAAACCTACAGCTAACCTCAATGGTTAATAAACAGAATCTTTCTCCATAAGATGAGAACAAGAAAAGGCTATCTTCTCTCACCACACTTGTTTGATACCATACTGGAATTCCTGTCCTTGTCAGTAAGTCAAGAAAAAGAAATAAAAGTCACACAAAGAAAAAAGGAAGAAATAAAACTGCCCCTAAGTGACATGATTGTTTACAAAGACAATCCCAAGAATCTACAAAAACATCTCTCAGAACTAAAAAGTGAGTTTAACAAGGTCACAGGATACGTGGCCAATATAGAGGAGTCAATTGTCTTCCTACAAACAGCAATGACCAACTGAAATTTAAAATGCAAAAAACAATGCAACTAAATGTAATAGCACCAAAATTGAAATACTTAAATATGAATCTAACAAAATATGTACATGTCTGTAAACTGAAAAGTATAAAACACTAATGAAAGAATTAAAGAAGATTTATCCATAACAGTTTGAATGTAAAAAGAAAAAATAAATAAATGAAGAAGACTTAAGTAAACAGAGAGATATGCTATGTTTATGGATTGAAAAACTCCATATTGTTAAGGTCTCTGTTTTCTCCAGTTGATGTACAGATTCAATACATCAAAATCAAAATTCCAGCAAGCTTTTTTGTAAATATAGACAAACTAAATGTATATGGAAAAGCAAAGGAACTAGAAAAGCCAAAACAATATGAAAAAAGAACAAAGTTGGAGGACCCTACCTGATTTCAAAATTTATTATAAAGCTACAGTTATCTAAACCATATTATACTGGCAAAAGTGTAGATACATATAAAAAATGAAACAGATTAAAGATATTGGAAATAGACACAAATATAGTCATTTGATTTTTGGAAAAGATACAAACTCAATTCAACAAAGGAAGTTTTATCTTTCAACAAATGTTAGTAGAACAATTGGGTCCTTCCATATGTGAAAAAACTCATGCCTTATACAAAAATTAACTCAAAATAAATCATTAACCTAATTCAAAAATCTAAAACCTTAAAACTTCTAGAATAGATGTAGGAGAAAAATCTGTGTTACCTTGGGTGTGGTAACAACTTTTTAGATGTGAAACTAAAAGCGTGGCCCACAAAAAAAAAAAATTATCAATTGAACTTTTTAAAACTAAAAAGGTTTGCTCTGTCAAACACAGTGTTAAGAGAACGAAAAAGCTGTAGACTTGGAGAAAGATATTTATAACTCCCATATATCATACAAGACTTGTTTGTATTAAAATATAGAAAGAAACTATCATCACAGCAAACAGGCAACCTACAGAGTGGGAGAAGATTTTTGCAATCTATCCATCTGACAAAGGTCTAATATCCAGAATCTACAAGGAACTTAAAGAAACTTACAAGAATAAAATGACCCCATTAAAAAGTTGGCAAAGGGCATGAACAGACATTCATGCAGCCAACAAACATATGAAACAAAGCTCACATCATTGATCATTAGAGAAATGCAAATCAAAAACGCAATGACATACCATCTCACACCAGTCAGAACAGCAATTACTAAAAACTCAAGAAACAACAGATGTTGGCGAGGTTGCAGAGAAATTGAATGCTTTTACACTGTTGGTGGGAATGTAAATTAGTTCTACCATTATGGAAGATGGTGTGGCAATCCTCAAAGATCTAGAACCAGAAATACAATTTGATCCTATCACTGGGTATATACCCAAAGGAATCTAAATCATATTACAAAGATACATGCACAAATATGTTCACTACAGCACTATTCACAATAGCAAAGACATGGAATCAACCAAAATACCTATCAATGATAGACTGGATAAAGAAAATGTGGCATATATATACCATGGAATACTATGCAGCCATAAAAAAGAACAAGATCATGTCCTTTGTGGGGACATGGGGGGAGCTGGAAGCCATTATCCTTAGCAAAGTAATTCAGGAACAAAAAACTAAATACCACATGTTATCACTTATAAGTGGGGTCCGAACAATGAGAACACATGGACACAAAGAAGGGAACAACACCCACTGGAGCCTGTTGGGGGTTGGGGTGGGGAGAAAGAAAGCATTAGGAAAAACAGCTAATGCATGTGAGGCTTAACACATTTATGCCAGGGGTTGCAAATTTTTTGTGTGAAAAAGCAGACCTTGGCGATGACATTGAGCAGTAGGATATAAACAACTCCAGCAAGTTTGTGTTCCAATAACGGAACACTAGGTATACATGACTTAATACTTAGGTGATGGGTTGATAGATGCAGCAAACCACCATGGCACACTTTTACCTATGTAACAAACCTGCACATTCTGCACATGTACACCGGAGCTTAAAGTTAGAATATATATACATATATATATATATATATACACATTTATATATATTTACACATTTATATATATATACATATATACACACACACACACACGTAGATCAAGATGAAAACATATTAGTAAAGTGTGGGGGTTTTTCCCATGAATAAGCTTCATCTGATGAAAATATATATGTAAAGAACTCTTAAAGCTCAGCAATTAGAAACGATCATACTTTTTAAATGAGCAAAATATCTTGAAACATAATTCTCCAAAAATAAACAGATGATAAATTTTAGAAAAAAGATTTCCAATATCAATAGTCACAAAAAAAAGTAAAATACAGCCACAATAAGTTACCACCACATATCTAGAATGGCTAAAATTTTTTTTAAAAAACTAACAATGCCAAGATTGGGAATCCCTACTTTTTGCTGTGGGAATGCAGATCTTATGGCCATTTTGAAAAACAATTTAACAATGACTTATAAAATTAAACATACACTAGCCATATGACCCAGAAATACAATTTTTAAGCATTTACCCAAGTGAAATGAAAGCATATGTTTGCCTGAAAACCTCTACACAAATGTTTATGACAAGTTTATTCATAATATCCCCAACCGGAAATAACCTAGACGTGCTTCAACAGGTGACTGGATCAACAGTTTGGCATGTCCACGCAATAGAATGCTACCCAGCAATAAAAATGAGAACAGTACGGATTCATGCAGCAACACGGATAAATCTTAAATGTCTTTTTCTTTTTTATAACTTTTATTGAAGTTCAGGGGTACACGTGCAGTTTGTCATATAGGTAAACTTGGGTCTGTTGTACAGATTTTTTCATCACCCAGCTATTAATCCTAGTACCCATTAGTTATTTTTCCTCATCATCTTCCTCCTCCTATCCTTCACCCTCCGATAGGCCGTGCTGTGTGTTCCCCTCTACATGTCCATGTGTCTCATCTAAAATGCTTTTTTCTAAGTGAAAGAAGCCAGACCCAAGAGATGATACTGTATGAGTCCATTTATATGGTGTTCTGGAAGAGGCAGAACAATACAGACAGAAAACAGATCAGTGGCCGAACATGGTGGCTCATACTTGTAATCCCAGCACTTTGGGATGCTGAGATGGAAGGATCACTTGAGCTCAGGAGTTCGAGACCAGCCTGGGCAACCCAATAAGACCCCTGTCTCTACGGAAAAATTAAAAAATAGCCAAGAGCTCTGATCCTGTAGCCCCCAGCTATTCAGGAGGCTGAGGCAAGAGAATTGCTTGAACCTGGGAGGCAGAGGCTGCAGTGAGCCGAGATCATGCCATTGCACTCTAGCCTGGGCAACAGTGAGATTCCATCTCCAAAAAAAAAAAAAAAAAAAAAATGCACACTATGTCAAAAGAAAATTCAACAAATATTTTAAAAATTTTGTATTGACCACATTGTCTGATAAAAATGCAATAAAATTAAAATCAATGATAGAATTCCAATAATTCTCCCAAACACGCACACATATACTTTAGAAACTACAAAAGATAAGTCTAAATAACTCTCATGGATCAAAGAAGAAATCATAAGAAAAATTATTAAATATCTAGACAAATAAAAATGAAAGATACATAAACACACACAGAGATGATGGAAAATAAGAGAGAAAAGCTAAGAAATGCAGAGGTTAAATTCAGGAGATCCAACATCTCATCCTAGTTTTTCCATAAACACCTAAAGGAAAAAGAAAAGTGAGAGTATTCTCGTAGAATTATAGAAATTTCCCTATTCTGTAAAAATATAAGTTTTCAAATTGGATCAGCTTACAAGGTTCCCAGGACAATAAAGGAAAAGGACCCTTTTATTGTAATCCTTGGTGACTTTTTAGAACTCAGAAAACCAGTGACGTGAACCCTGAAGAAAGGCAGATGGACTCTGCAGCATGGCAGTGAAGGGAAACCCCAGGATGAGAGCTGCACAGCAGGCAGAAAGCACAAGTCCAGGTTGGAAGGATCAGACAGAGGATGCTGGGAGGGTTACATCTGAGAAAGAGACACAATCAATCAAATACCCAACGCACATGACAATGGTGGGAGGAGATTTGAATTATGGAGGAGGCCTTAGGAATGAATGAATGATAAGCAAATGGAAAACTAAAAATAAATAAATAAATAAAAGGAATTATATGTGACTAATCCCTATGTATATTTATAATAATGCAAACTCTGAATATTGATTTACTACCAAATGGAGACAAGGTTCTATTAAGAGGATGGGGGGGAAGGTGTGGAGGCAAATCTCATCTTCTGTAGTAGGAAGTCAATAGATCATGCTTAAACATCAAGAAATGAAAATATCTCATGTGGTGAAGAAACAAATACATAGAAATGAAACTATATCAGGTTAATTAGAAATAAAGCAATAGACTCCAAAAGAAACAGCTAAAAATGTTTTTTAAATAGTTGTCTCTGTGAAGTAAGATTAGGGATGGGGATGTTAAGAAGGGAAGTGACTCTTTTTTTTTTTTTTTTTTTTTTGAGACAGAGTCTCGCTATGTTGTCCAGGCTGGAGTACAGCGGCCTGATCTTGGCTCACTGCAACCTCTGCCTCCCGGGTTCAAGCGATTCTCCTGCTCAGCCTCGTGTGCCACTACGCCCAGCTAATTTTTTTTATTTTTAGTAGAGTTTTGCCATGTTAGCCAGGATGATCTCAATCTCCTGATCTCATGATCCACTCACTTTGGCCTCTCAAAGTGCTGGGATTACAGGTGTTAACCACCACGTCTGGCCAAATTTTTTATTATAATCCTTGGTGACTATTTAAACTAAACATGTACGACTCCATGGGATGCCACAAAATCAGTATTTAAAGGGAATGCATATGCTTTAGTGTATGCATTAGGAAGAAATGGAAATTAATGAGCTAAGCACATGACTCTAGGATTTAATAAAAGAGCGCAGTTAACCCAAAGAAAGTAAAAGGAAATAATGAAAAATGATGAAATTAAGAAGAAATTAGAGAAATAAAAGAGAAATGAAAGCAAAAGCTAATTTTTTTTAAATAAACTAATAAAACAGATTTTACTTTCTATGAGAGAATTGCTCATAACGGATACAATAAAACTTTAAGACACCCTAAAAAAATACTACGAACAACTTTGTGACAATAAATTTGAAAACTAGAAAATATGCATTACCAAAATTAATTCAAAAAGAAATTTTAAAATATGAATGAACATAAAGTATTAAAGAATTGAATCAGTCATCAATGTCAGAAAATCTCCAGGCTTAAACAGTTATCAATGAATTTTACCAAAATTTTAAAAAACAGATTGCTCCTATTATTACATTAACACACTTAAGAGAATAGAAAGAAAATGAAAACTAAAGAATTCATTTTATGAAGCTGGGAAAACCTTAATATCAAAAGTGGATAGATGGGTTAAAAAAAATATAGAATGAGTAAGGCCTAGTATTTGATAGCACAACGAGGTGACTATAGTCAAAAAATAATTTAATAGCACATTTTAAATAACTAAAAGAGTGTAATAGATTGTTTGTAACACAAAGGATAAATGGGATAGATACCTCATTTTCCATGATGTGATTATTACCCATTGTGTGTCTGTATCAAAATGCTTCATGTACCCCATAAATGTATATACCTACTATGTGCATTTTTTTTTTTTTTGAGACAGAGTCTCACTCTGTCGCCAGGCTGGAGTGCAGTGGCACAATCTCGGCTCACTGCAACCTCTGCCTCTCAAGTTCAAGGGATTCTTCTGCCTCAGCCTCCTGAGTAGCAGGGACTACAGGTGTACGCCACCATGCCCAGCTAATTTTTTGTATTTTTAGTAGAGACGAGGTTTCATCATGTTGGCCAGGATGGTCTTGAACTCTTGACCTTGTGATCCACATGCCACAGCCTTCCAAGGTGCTGGAATTACAGGCATGAGCCACCACGCCCAGCCCAGTGTCATTCATATGTAGCAGTACTAGCAGTAGTAGTGGTGATTGATAAGATTTGTTGAGCTCTTCACACACATCAGACACAGCTTTAAGTGTTTTATAGATATTAACTTGTTTAGTCATCAAAACAGACTGATCATGAAGGTGCTATTACTATAACTATTTTATAAATTAGGATACTAAGGCACAGGTAGTTAAATAATGTGTCCAGGATCTAAGCAGTCTTCCAGAGTTCTGTAATAGTCAGGCTACTGCAGACTATAAAAAGAGAAAACACCTGGTTCCAACTGGTCATTTGAGAACACAGAGCTGATTTGTTGCAAGTACACAGCTGCATCAAGATAAGAAGACTGACCAACACAATAAAACAAGAAAAAGAAATAGTACAGAATAATAATAAAAAGAATAATACAGTTTGAAGAACAGACAAAAATTATATGTTTTCACAGGTGATATAATTACCTACACTAAAAATCCAAGAGTATCTATAGACAAATCATTAAAACTAATAAGTTCTTTAGCAAAATTGCTAGAGAAAAGTTAATGTTTTACTGTATACCTGCAAAAATCTGTTAGGAATGATGCCTTTTTAAAATCCCATTCAAAGTGCCACCAAACTACAAGGTACCTGGAAATGAATCTAACAAAGGATATACAAGATCTGCATTGATAAAAATTGTAACTACTTTTAAAAGGACACTACGGAAGATTTAAGTAAAGGAGAAAAATACTATGGTTTATAGATGGAAAACCTAATGTCATATAACAATGATAATTTTCCCCCAAAAGACTTGTAAATCCAGTGCTATTCTAATCATGAAACCAACCACATTTTTCAACGAAGTTGACAAGTCTTATAAGTACTCATTTGGGGAACTAAGATACAATTTTGAAGAAGAGTAAGGTGGGAGATGGGAGAAGGAGCATTCCTTGCCAAATAGAAAGACTTATCATAAAGCTATAATAACTTGTTAAAGTATGGAGTTTCTGAAAGAATACACAAACTTGGAAAAGAATAACCTAGAAACAGACCATTATATGGGAACTTGATATATAACAGAAGCTATACTATGAATCAAATCAAAAGCTCTCGTTAATAGTTTTGGAGAATTTTTATTCAATTCCTATCACATCTTTTACTCAAAAAATAATTGTAACAGATTAAAAAGCTACATGAGAGGCAGGGTGTGGTGGCTCATGCCTATAATCCCAGCACGTTGAGAGGGCAAGGCAGGTGGATTTCTTGAGTCCAGGAGTTTGAGACCAGCCTGGGCAACATGGGAAAATCCCGTCTATACTAAAAACACAAAAATATTAGCTGGGTGTGGTGGTGCGTGCCTGTAGGCTCCGCTACTCAGGAGGCTGAGGTGGGAGGATCACCTGAAGTTGAGGCTACAATGAGCTGTGATCATACCACTGCACTCCAGCCTGGGTGATGGAAGTAAGAACCTGTCTCAAAAACAAACAAACAAATTTACATGGGAAAGGCAAAACTAGAAAACTTTTAGAAGATAACATGTGAGACTATTTCTCTGATACCAGGATAGGGAAAGATGTCTAAAACAAATGGAACCCATAAACCATGTAAGGAAAGCTTAGTAAAATTGAAAAAGTCAAAATAAAATGTTCTGTATGACAAAAGATACATAAACATTGTCTAAAAACAAATTACAGAGTGGAGAAAAATATTTGAATTGTGTACAATGAACAAATTAAAGTCAATCCTCAGTATTTGTAGATTCCTTATTTGTGAATTCACCTACTTGCTAAAATTTACTCGTAACTTCCAAATCAATACTGATGGCACTTTCACAGTCATTCACAGCTGTGCACAGAGCAGTGAATCATTTGAGCTCCCTAAATTGCATGTTCCCAGCTGAGGCCAAACAAGGCAGCATTCTGCCTTCTTGTTTCAGCTTGTTTCATACTGCAAACAGGTGTCCTATTCAAGGTGTATTGAGTGCCACATTTTTGCATTTTTGTGCTTCTTGTGATTTTCCTGTTTAAAATGGCCCCAAAGCATATCGCTGAAGTGCTATCAAATGTTCCTAAGCACAAGAGGCTGTGATTGCCTTGTGGAGAAAACACATGTTGCTTACCTATGTAACAAACCTGCACATTTTGCAGATGTACTCAGAACTTAAAATTGAAATTAAAAGAAAATATACGCGTTACATAAGCTTCCTTCAGGTAGGAGTTATGGTGCTGTTGGCCATGAACTCAATGTTAATCAATCAACAATATATATTAAACATGTATCTTTAAGCAGAAACATACATAAAACAAGTTTGTGTCCTGCTCAGGTGGTGAAAATGTAGCGAACGAAGGCTCCCTGGAACCTAACCCCATGTTTCCCCGAGAAGCAATGGCTCAGTATTCACTCATTCAGTGTTCTTTATGACTTCATAGAAAGAATGTAACTACTGAGAATGAGAATCAACTGTACATTCATGAGTTTATGAAGCTCTACAAACCAAAAGAAAAAGACAAACAACCTGATAGAAAAATAGCAAAGTATACAAACAGACAAGACTCAGGAGACGAAATCTGAAAAGCCAATAAATAAGAAAAGTTGTTCACTTTATTTGTTCATCAGGAAAATGTGAACTAAAACCATAGGATGTCTTTTCACACCTGTCAAACTGGCAAAGACACAGCTGTAAATGTTGAGGAGGAGATGGAGAAGACAGAACACTTATACATCCATTGTTGTTGAAACTGACTTTGACTACTTTGGATAACAATGTGGCAATCCCTATTATGGTTGAAAATGCACAGTTGGTATGACCCAGCAAATCCACTTCTAGAAACACCTTACAGAGCCCAGTGAAAGATGTATAGGATAAACATTGGTACTGAAAAAAAATGAGATGGACTGGTATGGTGTAATCCCAGCACTTTGGGAGGCTGACGCAGGAGGATCACTTGAGCCCAGGAGTTCAAGACCAGCCTCGGGAACATAGTGAGATCCCATTTCTATTTGTAAAAATGAAGTGTCTAAATGTCATTAATATGGCAATGAGTAAGTAAATTCCAAGTTATATATCAGTAAAACTTAGTAACTAGATAAATATATATCAAACAAATATCAAAAACATTTTGCAGACTGAAAATGTGTTATAGAAGAATATGCATAAAAGCAACTATATACATTTTTAAAGCACATACATAATTTTGCTTATGGAAGCACAAAAACCTGTACAAGAATGGTGCAATGATGCATATTACTTTAAAGAGGAAAGAAATCGTATTTGAGAAGGGGCAATGGTAACATTATATTAATACTAAAAACTTCACCTATTCTATAAATTTACTAACTTAATTCTCAAAATAGTCCTGTGAAGTAGGTACCATTATTCTGACTTTTCAGGTGAGAAAACTGACGCACAATTAAGTAACATATTAAGAAATTCTTCTAATTGTAATATTGAGAAGGGGAAATATAAACACAGTTCCACATGGCTGGGCAGGCCTCACAACCATGGCAGAAGATGAAGGAAGGGCAAAGGGACTTCTTACATGGCAGCAGGCAAAAGAGAGAGCGTGTGCAGGGAAACTCCCCTTTATAAAACCATCAGATCTCGTGAGACTTATTCACTATCACAAGAACAGCATGGGAAAGACCTACCCCCGTGATTCAATTACCTCCCACCAGTTCCTTCCATGACACGTGGGAATTGTGGGAGTTCCAACTCAAGATGAGAAATGGGTGGGGACACAGCCAAACCATATCACCCCACTTGCGTTATCCGCCTCCCTGCTTAGACCCTCCATCCCAGTCAACTTTGGTGCACTTCCTTTGAGATGTCCCATGTCTCTCTTGGGGGCCTTGTTCTTTTCATAGCCCCTGAGCATTCACCAGGTGACCTCATCTTGCCCCCTGGTTTTCAATACCTGCTGTGTGTCAACTCCTGAATTTGGACTCCAGCTCACACCCCACCCGCTACCAATCATTGTGCATGTCAAACCGCCTACTGGAACCTCCAAGCCTAGCTTGACCTCTTTATAATCAAGCCTTCAGTGAAATATTATCTTTAGCTCTTCCCTGAGCATTATATAAACAAATAGCACTTTCACAACATCACTCTCTATCCCACAAATTATTTCTTTTTCTTAGCACATATCATCAACTGATATACAATAAATTTACTTCACTACTTCATCATGTCTCTTCCAACTTGATCTGCTTTGTTGGCTATGTGTCCCCAGCCTCTCAGTGCCAAATGTATTTCTGCTTCCTTATCCGCTGCTTCTCTTGAAGGTTAACACAGCATCCCAAGGATTTGGAAATGGCCACATTTAATACTCACCTTCTCCCCTCCTCTTAATTTGCCGGTAAAATTGCTGCATTCCCAGTGCTATGAACGCCGCCCATTATCCTTCTGGCTCCTAATCTGCCTGATAATTTGAGGATGGTGGGGATAAATGGTTTTCCGAAGACTTTGCTGTATAAGCCTAGCCCTTATACTGACACTTTCAGTATTAGTATCACCCAACATGTAATAAAAAGCAGCCAATAACTGTTCTCTGAAAATAGTTTAATTCTCAGTGTAATGGTAGTGGTCAGGTACATAGGGCAAAAGCCAAGATCTTTCCTAGAGTTTACTTCTCTGATTTATGTATGTCTTTATGATATTTTAAATTTTAAAAAATAACGAATGCATGTAGACACAGGAGAGCTTCAAAGACAGGGTCCTGAGACCTCCAATATTTAGAAATGTGGAGATGGCAAAGTGACTGGGAAAGAGCAAGAGAGGAGGTCCCAGAAGCCAGAGAGCATTTCAATGGGGAAGTGATGAACTGAGCCAAGAGCTGTTGCTGCTCTGGCAGAAGGAGGATGTGCAGGGAAGTTCATGACGGTCTGGAGAGCTGCTCCGGTAGGACAAAGGGGCCAAATCAGTGAGCAATGGTTCCGTGCATGATAACCAGCAGGTCCAGGCAGACCAAACCCGAGTGGTCACGCCAAGGGCTTTCCATTGCAATGCTGGTTCCAATATCCGCAGGGTCACTGGGTCTCAGAGCAAATCACTTAAATCACTGCTCTTTAGTTTAAGTTGCAAATTTATGAGTGTAACAAATAGCATCTACCCACCCCACAGAATCTTTGGATTCAAGGGCACAATGGAATGAATGTCTGTGCCCACCCCATCCCACCCCACCCCACCCCCGGAAAATCCGCATGCTGAAACTGCAATCCCAATGGGATGATGTTTGGAAGTGGACCTGTGGGAGGTGATAAAGTCATGAGGGTGGGGCCAGCAGTCTCAGCTGGAAGACAATGAGTGAGCATGTACACGAAGGAACTTTTAAATTAGCAAAGTTCGGTGTACACATTGGGTCCTATTTCAGACACTTCTAGGAACCAAACAACCATATATCATGGGCTTAAACTCAAGAATTATGGACTCCTTCCTTCTTCTCAACATAAAGAGACTGTTTTTATAAAGTTAACAAAATCTTATTAAACTAGAATTTTTTAGTAGAAAATTTAGAAGTTTTAAGAGTAGAAAATTGATTTTAAAAGAATAGAATGCTGATTTATAAAAAAAAATTAAGCATTATTGTGCTGAATCTTTGATCTTCGATGATGAAGAATTATATTTTAGTCAATGTATTGTACATCAAATATAGGTTTAAAAATGTAGTACAGGTAGTCACACAATTATACCATGATACTTGCTAGTACTGAGATGATGTGCTAGAAATATCTTAAGATTAAATCATTAAATTTAAGATTGTTTCTCAATAACCAAGAATTTCTCCAATTAAATTATCATAAGCAAATTGAGTACAACAGCTCATTCAGGAAACTTTTTTTCAATATGGAGATAGAGTTTAAATTTAGAATGAAACCATAGAGCATAACAGCTCAGGTGCTGGAAATGGAGCCTGGGGTATAGAATCCAGGCCCTCCTGTTCTCTAAGCTATTGACACCAGGACAAAGTATTCAGCTTCTCCACCCTGTGTTGTTCTCCCCAATCTCGTTTCTCTCCCTCCTTTACGAAGAACCAATATCCTGAATTTGGTTTTCAACGTTTCCATGCATGCACTTGGTTTTTTGTAAAAGTAAGAATGTATGCCAATGTGAATAAAATATAGTCTTGTTTTGCATTTTTTTTACATTTTAAATAAACAGAATATCACTAATTACAGAAGCTCAGCCTTCTGTAACTTACCAGTTTTTTCCACATCACCTTTGATATTTATCTATGTTGATACCTAAAGCTCCAATTTCTTTATATTCATAAAAATGCAAAAAAATAAAAAAGAAAAAAAATTCACCTGACCTTTTGTAAAGAAAAAACTGAAATAAAATACACAAACTCCATTATGTTAAAAGGAATTTAACATAATGGCAATTTATTTAGCCATTCTCTTACTGATAGACTTTTAAGGCGTTTACAATTTTTCACTTTTGGAAATAATGCTATAGCAATTATCTTTGCACGTATACAACTGACCTATGAATGGAATTACGGTGTCACAGGTTATTAGGCATTCTAACTTTTAATATTGCCAAATTGCTCAGGAAATCGTAGTTCTAATTTGTATCCCTACCAGCAGCATAAGTTTCCTCTTCCTTGCCATTTCAGCAACATTTCATCGTATCAGACTTGTAAATTTTTGCCTATCTAGTAGATAAGAAATAGTGGACATTGCAGCTCCAGCTGCCATTTGCCAGATCACCGTGGAGGCTGAGCATCTTGTACTATTATGAAGACTGGCCATTTCTGGTTCCTCTTCTGTAGCTTTCTTATTGATATCATTTGCCTGTTTTCTCTTTGGTTGTTCATCTTTCTATAACTGATTTTTAGGAATTTATTGCGTATTCTTTATGCTAAAGCTTTGTCAATTATATGCTATGCAAATACTTCCGTTAAGTCTTTGTCTTTTAACTTTCCTGATAGTGCTTTACTTGAATGTATCAATTATGATTTGTGTTTTTGTTTGTTGTTCTTTTTTCTAGAAATCACTTCTTGCCCTGGTGTTATAAAATGTTGTTCTGTGTTTTCCAAAACTTCCAATATATGGTTTTTAAAATAAAATTCTGAAGAAGCTTTGAGCATGTGTGTGTGCAATACTGTAAGACAGCTATTAGTTTCTTTCACATCCATTCATTTCATCAATCTACTCTAGTCATAAAATAGATACTGCCAGAATTGACGGGTAAAATAAAAACTTGAAAATATATTTCACAGACTGGAGGCCACAGAGCTTGTCAGTGACCAAGAAAATCAAAGTGAGCATCTCCTTCTACATGAGCCCCAGGCATTTCCTTGATATTAACATGTAAATCCGAAGTCTTATCTTCACTCCTCACTCGCCTCCCACCCAGGCTGCGCCTCTTACTGCGTTCAGGTGTAGTCCTAGGTTTTATCAGCCTGGCTGCCACATCAACCATGGAGATGGTTGCACACTGGACTTCCCGAAAGCTATGTGGGCGCCTTCCCCAACCCCCAAGCAGAGATTAGCATATGATCAGTCTGGGTGAGGCTAAGCACTGATAGCCCCTAAAGCTCCCCAGATGATTTTAACATAAAGCCAGCCGGTTAACCACTAGATCAGTGTCTCCTCTCACCCCCATCCCCTCATATTTGGTAATACCTGGAGGATTTTCTGGTTGTTGGCTCCCCAGCACTCCCCAGGAGGTCAGTGATGCTGTCCAACCACCTACCATGCTCACAATGCCCAGCCCCATAATCATTAAAGAAATCATTAAAGAAAGTGTCCACAGCTGAGGTTGAGAGTTGGACATAGAGTATGCTACCTCCACCCTTGAAACTCAAAGCGCTGCTCAGTGGCATGACATGTGGCATGACATGGGTATCACCAGACACCTGTTAGCCATGTGGAATCCTGGGGTCCTCCCCAGGCCTTCTGACAGAATCTACACCTGAACAGGAGCCCCAGGTAGCTCAGATGCAGGTCACAGTTCACGAGGCCTTGCACTGGGCAGCTTCCTCCCTCTCCTCTTCCCCCTGCAGATCTAATCAGATAACACATCCTGTCAGCACCATATCTTCATTCTCTCGAAAACTGTCCTGGCCCCTCCATCCTGAGGACAACTTTATCAGCCCAAGACTTCACAACTGGTCATCTGAAGTATTGCAATAACCTTCCAATGTGACCACCTCTTCTGTCCTAGTTGAGCACTTCACCCTTTCTGAGAGTTATGACACATTTGAAGATGGAAGAACATAAGCAAACCTTCCCAGGGAAAGCACACACATACACGCACACCTACTCACCCTCGCATACCCCTAACATATTGTACACAATTCCAAAAGCTTCGCAGAGCTTCTAACATGCTCCTCAGACCCCTCCAGGCAAAAATCTCCACGTTAGTCTCTGAGTAAGCAGATGTGAACATTTGGGTCTTCTGCTGAAAGCCCTAGCTCTTTGGTGGGGGTACCCAGTCCCCCCACAATTTCTCTCCACCACTGATAGCACAGCCAGCAGCAGCCAACCACACTCATGGCAGCTGTCTGTGCAAGTGCTCCGCCCCACCCCAGAGTTTAGCAATGCTGTTCCTCCTGCCCAACGCACCCTTCCATCCAGGGTTGCCAGGCTTAACCCTGCTCCCACTTTGGATTAGATTCCCTTTACTTGTGATCTCTTAGTTCCCAGAGCTTCCGTCTGCCACAGCACTTCCTGAAGTATATTATAGGGGTGTGTGTGTGTGTGTGTGTGTGTCTTACGAGTCTCTCATCACATCTGAGTCAGGAAGGATAGCTTTCATCTCTGCAACTTCAGTTCCTGACACAAACAGCAGCTCATTACGTTACTAATAAACGTAAAAGAACAATAAAGGTAGCATTATTTCTACTCTACCAGATTGCTTTCAATGTATGCCTTGGTAGCTTGGTATTTTCCTCTTATTAAGGTATAATGCTTTATTTCTTAGTCAGCGTAGCGAGTGTATGAGTGTCCATGCTTTTAAAATACATTTTCTTATATTCCTGAAACATAAGTAAAAAAGATTAAAGGTATGATCACGATAAATGAATTAGTGCCTAGGTGTCCCCTGGGTTCTGAGGAAACAAACCCCAAGATCTATGCTCCTATGATATTGCCTCCAGAAGCTCAGTGCTGACTTCTGCAGGTCTTCCTCTGGGAATTCACAGCCATTCTCAGCTGATTATGGGACATAAGAATCTAGAAACATTTTCCACGTTTGAATGTCCAGTTGAAAGAGCTCATTAAGGACATAGATCTTGAATTCGGATAAGAGATAAAGGTTTTAGAGCTGGAAATGTTTATCATCTAAAATCTTTTCATAGGAACTAATGAACTGAGAGCCTCCCTAACACCAGGTCATCAGTTTTCAGGTAAAACCAGAATTTACAAACTCACCATCCTCATCTAGATAAATGTCGGGAAAGTTGCTCAATAAGAACAAAGCATATTCATTGAAGAAAAGCCTTTTACAAACAAATAACATTAAAATATTTTACAGCCATGTTATTTTATATCTTCTACTCTTCTGCCATTACAGCTTATTTCTCTCTGCCTTCCAAAACAAACAAACATGAAAATGTCCTTGGCTTTTAAGGTGTCACCTCTTCTTTGCTTTGATTTAGTGCTCTTTGGCCACAAGCCCACTGGCACCCTGCCATGTCGTCAGGCTCCTCTGCACTGCCTTGGAAGGGAAGGATTTGGCATTGCAGCACAGGAAGCCTGCTCCGGCCAGTGTTCCTACAAAGCGCCCTCTGCATGGCAGCTACCATCTGTTCGGGCTTCTCACCTTAGGCAGGGCAGGTCCTTGGGATGCCGTGTTCCCCTTCCCCCAAAACAATCCCTTTCCCCCAAGACACAGGCTCTGTCCACAGCCCCCAGGGAAACAGAAGGGCAGCTCCTTCTCAGGGACCAACATAAAGGAAACAGCAAACAGCCTACATATTTGAAAGCGTTGACAAGGTCCTGTCTGAGGAAAACAACAACTAACAAAACAACTCTCTTCCAAACACCTTGAAGTCCTCAGTCTAGTATCATTTCCTCGCTGTCCTCATGAGTTAGAGCCACACTGAATTTGTCACAGCAGACAGGCAAGATAACAGAGAAAAACATGTCAACAGACCCCAGCCAACATGCTTTTGAGACCTTACATAAAGAGGGTGTTCTGCCAGTGTCTGGGATTGGCCTTTGGTATACCTGGTTTGAGATCAGTTCTGCTACTTACCGGCTCTGTCTCAAAAAAATCACAGACTCTCTTTGAGCACTTTGCTCCCCGGTAAGATCAGAATGGAGATAAAAATAAAACTCATCTCGTAACGGTCTCTCTCATACTCTTCTTTAATTCAAGGAGAAGTTTTGCTTGAATTATCAGAGTAAGAATTTACAATGTCCAAACATCTTTGCTATATGAAGACAATTTTTAACAGAAACCAATTTATGACAGTGAGAGAAGTTCTCTGAGCGGAAACTACCCTAGATTGGTGTTTTCCCAGATTCTAAGTAAGGAAAACTAATCCTGGAATATTAGGAAAAAATAGTTTTCTCCCTTTGGAGCCAATACCTTTTCAACAAACATTCCCCAACAGTCAAAAAAAAAAAAAAAATACATGATTAAGAGATTATTCCGTTAAGATTATAGTAGGAAAAATTCAGTTTGGCCTGAGATATTTGTCCAACTGTACAAAAAAATCAGTTAAAATCCTTATAGTACAAAATTGCATGCATGCACACACATTAACGTGTATATATGGAGGTACATGTATTAGAATAAGAAACTAAGGTATTTCTCTTCCCTATGTGATAACCTTTTAAATGCTTTATCATTGAACTGTGGATGCTCTATGTCTTCACTGGGTGGGTAAACCAGTGGATTACCGCAAAAGAATCCATAATGTGGTCAGGCACAGTGGCTCACGTCTGTAATTCCAGCACTTTGGAAGGCCAAGGCAGGTGGATTACCTGAGGTCAGGAGTTCGAGACCAGCCTGGCCAACATGGCAAAACCCCATCTCTACTAAAAATACAAAACTTATCCAGGCACGGTGGTAGGCACCTGTAATCCCACTACTTGGGGGGCTGAGGTAAGAGAATCCCTTGAACCTGGGAGGTGGAGGTTGCAGTGAGCAGAGATCATACCACTGCATTCCAGCCTAGGTGACAGAGTGAGACTCTGTTTCCAAAAAATAAAGAAAATAATCCATGATGTACAGTTCAAATCTGTCCAATAAAGCATTGATATAACACTTCACAAAATGCAAAAAACCTCTGCGTCTAAGGATCTATTCATGTCTCAGGCTCTGAGGTCAATAATTCCCTTCCATTAACAACTTCCTGTTTTGCCCTATAGTACCCTTCATCACACTGGACTCTTTCCACTATTTTGATTCTGCTTTTTTTTTTTCCTACCCTCAAAATCATTGCACCTAAACAAGAAACTGATTTGTTTTTAAATCAGGTTTTCTTACAGAATCAGTGCCATAAGAGGATTAATTGTTTTCAATCTTTTTCTCCTCCCAGATCTATTTTTAAAACAAATTTTATTTTGGGATGTCCTGACTGGGATGATACTAAATTGAAAAGCCTGGTGCAAATTTTATTGACCTCCATTTCCTACTCTAAAGGATGTCCCCTACTAATCTGTCATCCACAGGGCAGACAAAGGCCAGAGGTCAGGGAAGCCAAAACAGATGGTGTGTGTAAGAAGCCCAGGACCAGACTCTTTATGTTTTGTTGATTGGTTTTAAAATAGTCAACCAGAAGAAAAAGGAAAAAACACATGGGCATTTTTCTTCTTATTCCAAGCTGTGCCAAACTAAATGTTACTCGCCATGTGCATGGCAAACACAGTGCCCACAAATAGATTCTTAATCAGTGTTTCTTGGGTATGATAGAATGAATGGATGGAATGATGAATGGATGATGGGGGTAGATGGGTGGATAAATAAATAAATGAGTGAATATTATTGACGATTTTCTATTTAAACCATGCCCAGAACACAAAAAGACAAACGTTATCACTTAGAAAACTGAATTACAGTCCAGTCATTCCACCTGCTGGTCATCACGCGCTCTCCCCTGTGAGCATCCTGCGCGCTGGCCCCGCTGTGTTGTCTCCAGACGTGGTGGACATATTATGTGACAGAGAAACAAGCGGCAGCTCTATTATCAAATCCTAAATTTCGGAATGATTGTCTTATTGGCACTAATGATCTGGAAGAGTTAATGGTAATAACTAGTAGTGAAAGTCCAATTGTAGTGGTGCTCAATGGCAGCATGGAACCTGCATTTCGTAGAGAAAATCTTCTCTTTCTAACAAGTCAAGTTGAAGATCCCATATGAGTGGGAAAAATTGTTGTTTTTAGTATAGAAGGAAGAGAGATTCCTATAGTCCACCGAGACTTGAAGATTCATGAAATGCAAAATGGGCATATCAAGTCTTTGACCAAAGGAGATAATGATGCGCTTGATGACCGAAGCCTCTGTAAACAAGGACAGCATTGGCTAGAGAAAAAAGATGTCACGGGAAGAGCCAGGGAATTTGTTCCTTATCCTGCAATTGTGACGGTCGTCATGAATGACTATCCTAAATTTAAGTATGCAGTGCTCTTTTTGCTGGATTTATTTGTGCTGGTCCACCATGAATAAGAAGTCTGCCGTGCTGTTTCCGGGAAGATGCCACACTTTTCGTTACTGGATGTTTGGAGTAGATATTGGTCTGTGATTGGTGGAATGGAGAACACACGTGTGCTTCTTGGCAGCACAGGTTTGCATTATCTTGTATTTCCACACTAGAGTTTGTGTGGGTGGGTACATGTGCACCCCAGAGTGCACTTGAGGGGACTTTCAATCACAGGATTTCATAGTTGTCATTGTCACACTTTCACAGTTTTGTAAGTCAGTGTATTTTTTATATTAAAAGGTTGAGCCAAAAAAAAAAAAAAGACTCTCTGAATTACAAAGTAAATGCCTCCCTACTTTTTAGAGATTAACAATGTGAAGTTTTGTCTATATCTTTCCCTATTTTGTCATATTTTAATATTTTTATTGTTTTATATTATTTATTTATCTATATATCATTAATTTTTCCCCAAATTATGATCACCATAGTGATCTACATCTCACTTTTTTCACTTATACATCAAGAATATTTGTTCATGTCAGTGTATAGAGATCCACATTGTTCTTTAATGACTCCATGATATTCTGTTGTATAGCCACACTGTGAGTGATTTAGCCTGACTCTTATTGAAAATTAAATCATGTTCAATTTTATGACATTACCACAATACTGCAATGTACTGCCTCATATGTATACTATTATGTCACTGACCATCTGTATTTTTTTGAATTGTTAATATGCTTTGTTCTTTTCTGCATTGATTTCTTTGTCAACTTTTTTTTTGTTGTTTTGTGTTTTTTGAGACAGGGTTTTACTCTGTCAGCCTGACTGGAGTGCAGTGGCATGATTACAGCTCCCTGCAATGCCAATCCTTCAGGCTCAAATGATCCTCCCACTTCAGCCCCACTAAGTAGCTGGAATTACAGGCACACATCACCATGCCCGACTGATTCTTTTAATTTCTTGTAGAGATGAAGAAATTATGTTGCCCAGATACTCCTGAGCTCAAGCAATCCTCCTGCCTCAGCCTCCCAAAGTGCTGGGATTACAGGTGTGAGCCACCACACATGGCCTATTTTTTATTTATAGAAACTCTGCACATTAGAAATTTTAATATTTGTCATTTGTATGTGTGGCAAATATCTTCTCTCAATCTGTCGCTTGCCTTTTAACTTTGTTTTTGGCATCTTTCACTGTTTAATGCTTTTAAACTTGTCTATTGTCAAATTTATTTTTCCTTTATTGCTTTTTCTTTTCTAAATAATCCTAAGGAACCTTCCTCAACCCCAAGTTTACAAAAATATATATCTATTCTTGTTAGTTATACCTTTTATGATTGCAACTTTAATGCTGACTTAATATCCATGTATTTTACCACATTCCAACCCTTTTCAGAATTAAGTTACATGGATGTGACTCATTCTAGCCAATAAGATGTGGGCAGAGGTGACATAGGCAGTTCTATGTCACTTTTACCCCTGATCATGAAGGCCCCTGTGTGAACCTTCAGATCTCTCTTCCCCTTCAGCAGTACACCTTGAAACCAAATGGTTCACATTTTGTGGGAACAAAATGGAAGCAGCCTTGATCCCTGAGTCATCACACGGAAGGAAGCTTCCCTTGAAGAGTCTCCAGGCTTACTTCAGACTTCGCATAATCAAGAAAATTTCCTGTCTTGGTGTGGTGTGGTGGCTCATGCCTGTAATCCCAACACTTGGGGAGGCCAAAGTGGGCAGATCACCAGAGGTCAAGAGTTCAAGACCAGCCTTGCCAACATGGGAAAACCCTGTCTCTACTAAAAATACAATAATTAGCTAGGCATTGTGACACCTGCCTGTAATCCCAGCTACACCAGAGGCTGAGGCAGGAGAATTGCTTGAATCCAGGAGGTGGAGGTTGCAGTGAGCCGAGATCACGCCACTGCACTCCAGCCTGGGTGATAGAGCGAGACTCAAGTTAAAAAAAAAAAAAAAAAAAAAAAGAAAGAAAGAAACTTTCCTATGTTAAGCCACTGTGATCCTAAGATATTTTTGCTGTTATAGTATAGTCAACCCAACAATGTTTTTTCCCTACATTTAGATGTTCAATTCATCTACAGTTTATATTTACATTGTGCAATGTGAGAATAACTTTGGTTTTTTTTCAAAATACTGTCATTATCATAATATTAAACTGTTTTAACTTAGAATCTTTAGAATGAAGACCCCTCCTTCAATGATTAGATGAGACACAAGATGGAAATAAATATTTGACTATTTGCAGGTCCAGGGGGTACACAGCATTCCTGGAGGCCACACAATCACACACACACACACACACACACACACACACACACACACAGGTCAGAGAATGTGTGGAGAAAGGATCGATGGGCTAGTGCCTTTATTGAAGTCCGGGACATTATTCAAACAGATTTCCCAAGAGGAGTTATAGTTAGTGTATGCAAAGCAGCAAACACAAATTCCAGGTCACACTGTGACTGAGAGGCAGTCATGGCAGCACATCTGCACAGTCCATGCAGGATATGGGGGTCAGCAGGGCCAGTCAGGTACGTTGTTTCCAGCTGTCCCATAGGGAGGGGGTTACCAGGGGGCAGTTATGTAAGGCAGATAGCTGCATCAACAACACTGAGCAACTGGGTGTGGGAGCGGGGTGAGCATAGAACTGGAAACTGTGTCAAGAAAGACAAGCTGATAAGAGAAAATTAAATATTCAAAATAGATGTTCAGGCGACATAAAATTATAAGATTCACTACATAAACCCATGTATATCAATGTGTCTATTTCACATTCTCTCTTATGTACCACTGATCTATTTCTCTCTATATATACTACTAGCCAGCCATTTTAATCTAAGCAAATTTTTTCTTCTGACTCTTCTTTTCTTTTTTTTTTTTTTTTTTTTTTTTGGAGAGGGAGTTTCGCTTTTTTTACCCAGGCTGGAGTGCAATGGCGCGATCTCGGCTCACCACAACCTCCGCCTCCTGGGTTCAGGCAATTCTCCTGTCTCAGCCTCCTGAGTAGCTGGGATTACAGGCACGCGCCACCATGCCCAGCTAATTTTTTGTAGTTTTAGTAGAGACGGGGTTTCACCTTGTTGACCAGGATGGTCTCGATCTCTTGACCTCGTGATCCACCCGCCTCGGCCTCCCAAAGTGCTGGGATTACAGGCTTGAGCCACCGCGCCCGGCCCTGACTCTTCTTTTCAAATGCTAACTTCATTGTTACAAATAAATTTTAAAACCAACTTGTCTATTTCCCAGAACAATTCCCTGGGATCCTAATTGGATTCGCGTTATCTTTGCATATTGACTTTGGAAGAAACAGCATCTGAATGCTATTTAGTCTTCCCGTGAGGAATTATTACAATGTCTCATTTATTTTATATCTATTTTATGTCCTTTAATAAAAATATCTATAGAGCTCTAAGTTATTCTTAGGTGTTTTACAAATTAATTTTACAATATCTTGAACGTGATTTTTCCCATTTTAATTTCTAATTGTTCAATGTTAGTGAAAAGGTAATACTTATTTCTGTATTCCAGCTTATATAAAGCCATTTTTAAAAATTTTCTTAATAGAAAAAAAAATTTTTTTGAGACAATCATTTTTTTTTTTTTTTGAGACAGAGTCTCACTCTGTCACCCAGGCTGGGGTGCAGTGGCACAATCTCAGCTCACTCAATCTCTACCTCCTGTCTTCAAGTGATTCTCCTGCCTCAGCCTCCCAAGTAGCTGGAACTACAGGCACTCGCCATCACACACGGCTAATTTTTGTATTTTTAGTAGAGACCGGGTTTTGCCATGTTGGCCAGGCTGGCCTCAAACTTCTGGGTTCAAGTAACCCACCCATCTTGGCCTCCCAAAGTGCTGGGATTACAGATGTGAGCTACCCTGCCTGTCCCAATCTGTTGAATTTATTAGATTTTTAGGTATATTGTCATATCATCTATAACTGATAAGTGTGTTTCTTTTCTTCCAAGGTCATTTTCCTGTATTCCTAGTTTATTTAAAGCTTTTTTATAAAGTGATTTAGGGCCAGATATGGTGGCTTGTGCCAGTAATCCCAGCACTTTGGGAGGCCGAGGCGGGCAGATCACTTGAGCCCAGGAGTTTGACACCAGTTTAGTCAACGTGGCAAAAACCTGTCTCTACTAAAAATACAAAAATTAGCCAGGTGTGGTGGCACTTGCCTGTAATCCTAGCTACTCAAGAGGCTGGGGCAAGAGGATTGCTTGAATCAGGGAGGTGGAGGCTGCAGTTAGCCTAGATTGCACCACTGCACTCCAACCTGGATGACAGAGTTAGACTCTGTTCAAAAATAAAAATAAATAAATAAAATGGGACTTAGAATTCACTCCTAAATTTAATCATTTGTTTTTTGTGTCATGTATTTATATAATCATGATTTTCCCCTTAAAGTTTTAATATAATAAACAATTTAATAGATTATCTGAGGGTAAACAATCTTATATTTCTTTCATAAACCCTATCTAATTGTGCTATGTTTAAATCTTAACTGGAATGATATAAACATTTAATTCTGAACAACTGGAAGTAACCTGTAAGTCAGAAATTGAGGAATGGTTCAATAAATTAATGGGAAAGTAACATTATGAAATATTTTATGACCGCTAAATGTACAATGTAAACTTGGCTTAATCTGTTCAGGCTGCTAACAGAATACCATAGATGGGATGGCTTATAAACAGCAGAAATTTATTCCTCATTTTCCTGGAGACTGGGAAGTCCAAGATCAACACATCAGTAGGTTCAGTGTCTGGCAGGGCCTGCTTCATACACTGCTATCTTTTTGCCTTTTCTCTGTGTCCTGACAAAAAGGGGAAAGAGGTTTCCTAGGGCCTCTTCTATAAGGACTTCACCCTCATGATATAATCACCTTTCAAAGCCCTACCTCTAAATGCCATCACATTAGGCATCAGGTTTCAACATATGGATTCTGGAGGACACAAATATTAACTCTTCAATAGCGATATCTAATTCTGAGTTTCCATTTTAAATACGATCTAAGTAGACGCCTGGTTGTAGAATCTTGGGTAAAAGCCGGAGGTACTGAGTCTCAGCGTATGCTAAAGCTGCCTAAATGCCTTCTGCAGAAATCAGGATTGATCTTGGCTACAGGAGCAGGGCTGAGACTCATAAGGAGGCCATGAAGGTTGGGAATCCAGCAGGACTTGAGAACAAGGGGTGAGCTGCATGCAAAGGAGTCCGGTGTGTTTAAAGCATCATTGAAGCGGAAGTACCAAGACAGTTACAAATCTCTTATGGCAGCTGTGGCTGCCTATGTGTAATTCCACATTTAGAAACTGTGAGAAGGTCTATATGTCATAGTTTTATTGTTATCCATAAAATAATTTATGATATTTACAACCAACAAAATTTTAAATGTTTTAAACACTTGACATCCAAATAGAATAACAAACATAAAAAAAAACCAAAAACCAGACCACATGTTGAGGACTGTTAATTTGGAGATTGCTCACCCTGAATGTTAACCTTAAAACTCATAGGGGGGAGTGACTGTTACGATCTCATAAGATCACTCAACAGAAACTTTTCTTCTACGTCTAGAAGCCACTCTGCTTGCTTGGTACTGGCTGCCTAGATTGTGTTTCAGAAGGATTCTGAGGTCAAGACCATGTGCACAGAGAAAGGGACGTGATAAATCAATGGTGGACAAGAGATAAGAGAATGGAGGCATTTGTGCCAAACTGAGACAATTTCCTCATCCTCACAGCAGCAGGCTCTGCAGGTTCCTCCCAGGTCAGGAATAGCAACATCTCCTCAATGCCTCATTCTCGCCAGTTTTTGAGATAGGAATCGCACCGGGTGGTCGCCGGAGGATGGAAAAACCCAAACAACAGCCAAAACAGGAACTAGGCAAATAAACCGCAAGATAACAGAAAACCCAAAATAAGGGAGAAAATGGCCAAAACCCCAGTCAGGGTGACATGTTCATGACTCTTCCAGATCAACCCAAACAAGGGAGAAAGGGGATGATAACCAGGAGGCTCCCTGCAATCCCCTCCTTTTCCAGAATGCCTAATAATTATTCTGCTCATTAGTTAAACACCCATTGAATTAGAAACCCAACTCCATCGTGCACAAGTCATTCTCATGAGCACACACACACTTCTTCCATAAGTGCATGCTTTCACTTAGCAATGGAAGCTTCTTGCCCTGTACTTCATTCTGACTCGTCCCTGAATTCTTTCTCACATCAGCTAGGGCTGGGGTCTCACCGGCATCGGGAGACCCTCCTGAGCTCCCCGACAACAGTTTTGTTGATACCCATCTATCACACTGCACTGGCGATTACAAGTGTACTAAATTGTCAGCCGTTTGAAGGCAAAGAACATATTTTAATTATCTCTATTCCACCAGCTATTTCAGTAACTGGCATTTAATAAATACTTGTTGACCAAATTAATATCTTTGATGAAAAAAAATAGATAAGATTCCTAAAAAATTCTCCTTGCCATTCTGAGTATCTGGCCCATTTCTGTTCCTAATTCCTCAAGAAACCCATCTACATATTTCGATTTGGGTAACCACCAGCACAATAAAGAGACAAAATAAGTACATCAGTGCAAAGATTTTCCCCCACACTGCTGCTCCTTTTACGTCCACATTCCACCTCACTTCACCACCTCGAACTCCTGGCAACCACGAGTCTGTTTTCCATGTCTATGGTTTTGTCACTTCCATAACCATACGTAAATGCAGTCACATAGTATGTGTATGATCTGTAGAAATTGGCTTTATTCACTCAGCGTAATGTCCTTGAGATCTAGCCAAGTTGGTTCGTACATCAATAGTTTATTCTAGTCATTCCTGAGTAGTTATTATGTGGTATGGACACCAGTTTAACAATTTACCTTGTGTTTGTTTGTTTGTTTGTTTAGAGATTAGGTCTCCCCCAGGTTGGTCTTGAACTGCTGAGCACAAGCTATCCTCTGGCCTTAGCTTCCCACAGTGCTGGGATTATAGAAATGAGCCATCACACCCGGTCCCATTTACCTAACGAGGGATATTTTGGTGGATTCTAGTTTTTGGCTATTACCAGCAAAGCCACCATCAATAATTGCATACAGGTTTTTGTGCGAAGACACGTTTTCATTTCTCTGAGATAAATACCCACGCGTGGAACTCCTGGGTCATGAGGTAGTGTATGTCCAGTTTAAAAAAAAAAATACTGCCAATACTACCATGCTATTTTCCAGTGATTAGTACCATTTTTCACTCCACCCAGCCATGTGTGAGAGAGGCAGTTTTTATACACCTTTGCTAGGATTTGATAATTTCACTATTTTTTTAAATTTTAGGCATTCTAATAGATGTGCAGTAATATCTCATCCTTGATAGCTAATGATGCTGAACACCATGTGCTTGTTTGCCATCTCTAGATATCTTTGATGAAATGTCTCGTGATCTTTGGTCCATTTTCTAATTAGACTGTTTTTTGCTGTTGAGTTTTGAAGCTTACTTATAAATTCTTGATATGAGTCCTTTATCTTATATGTGGTATGAAATATTTTCTCCCAGCCAGTAGATTGTTCTTCATCCTCTTAATAGGGTCTTTTGCAGAGCTAAGGTTTTTAACTTTAATAAAGTCCAATTTATTGATTTTTCTTTTATGAATTATACTTTTGGTATCATATTCAAAACTCTTTACAAGCACTAGATCCCAATCTCGAATCAAATCTCAAATGGGTGTATCTCTGTGGTGATATTTCTGGGTACTTTATTCTGTTCTATTGATCATTCTGTCTATCCCTCTGCTAACACCACGCACAGTCTTGTTGTCAAATTTATGTATGCACAGGTATTCATATTCCTGATTTGTTAACTCTGTTGACGTCTGCAGGGTTGATAGCGCTATCTCCTGTTTTATTCCTCATACTGGTAAGTTGTGTCTTCTCTTTGCCATAATAGACTTTTCCTAGTATTATTGATCTTTGCAAAGGAACAACTTTTTTTTTCCATTGACTTCCTCCATTAATTTTCTGTTTCCAATTTCAATTGTATTGATTTCTGCTTTAATCTTTATTGGTTCATGACTTCTCCTTACTTTGGGTTTGTACTCTTCTTTTTCTAGGTTTTTGAAACGAGAGCTTATATTATTGATTTGAGATTTTTCTTTTCTAATGTAAGTGTTTAGTGCTATAAATTTATTTCCTAGTATTGCTTTAATTGTGTCCCACAGATTTTTATACGTTGCATTTTCATTTTAATTCAGTTTAATATATTTGTTAAATTTCTCATGAAACTTTCTCTTTGACCTATGAATTATTTACAAGTGTTTTGTTCGGTTTCCAAGGGTTAGGAGATTATTCCTATTATATTTCTAATACTGATTTCCAGTTTAAACCTTTATAAGTCGGAGAATATACTCTGAATAATTTCCATTTTTTAAAATTTATTGAAGCGTATTTTATCCCCAGGGCATGCTTTATACTGGTAAATATCCCATAGGCACTTGAAAAATGATGGGTACTTTGCTCTTAATGTGTGGAATAACCTGTAAAAGTTCATTAAATTCTGTTGAATGATAATGTTACCGAGTTCTTCTGTATCCTTGTTGATTTTCTATCAAGTGTTCTATCAATTATTTGCTCTCTTTTCATTAATATTTACGTAGTAGATATTAATATTTTTCCACTTATATGAGTCAGAGTTCTCCAGAGAAACATAACTAATAGGAGGTATATCTAGATATCAGGAGATAGGTCTATTTAGATGTAGGTATCGATGATATAGACATAGAAAGATCTGCAATCATGGAGGTTGAGAAGTTCTACCTTGTCCTGAAAAGATTTTCAGTTGGCAAGCTGAAGACCCAGGAGACCTGATATATACTTCCAGTCCAAATCTACAGAGCTGAAAACCAGGAGAGCTAAGGGTGGAAGCTCCGGTCTGAATGCCATTAGGGTTGAGACCCAATGTTTCCTGAAGATAAAGGCCAGAAGGACCAATGTCCCAGCTGAGTCAGGGAGGAGGAGTTCCCTCTTACTCAGACTTTTTGTTCTATTAGCGTCTTTAAATGATTGGGTAAGGCCCACCCACATTAGGAAAGGTAGAGTAAATCTGTTTTACTCAATCTACTGATTCAAAGGTGAATCTCAACCGGAAACACCCTCACAGACACACCCAGAATATTGAATGGCCAAATATCCAGACACCATGTGACCCAGTCAAGCTGACTCGTAAAATGAAATATCATACCATCTTTTACATTCAACCTCCTTTTATCATTATATTTGAAGTGAGTTTCTTGTGGACAGTTTCTTGTAAATATGATGTGTTAGGGTTGAAATATGCCATTTTATTTTCTGTTTCCTGTTTATTTTTCAATTCACATCTTCTTCTTGCTATCCTGTGTATTATTTGAAGATTTTTAAGAATTCCAGCTTGATTTCTCTGTGTGTTTGGGGTGTATTGCTTTGTATAGCTTTTTAAGTGGTTACTCTAGGTATTTCGTTATATGTATACAACACAATGGGTGTTTACAAGTTAGCAGTTGAGATGAAGTGTAGAAACTTCATCTCCTGTGACATGTTTTACTCTCTTCCATTTATAATATAATTTTCAACCCAGAAATTTCATTACTGGTTATATATCCAAAGGATTATAAATCATTCTACTATAAAGACACATGCACACGTATGTTTATTGTGGCATTGTCCACAATAGCAAAGACTTGAAACCAACCCAAATGCCCATCAATGATAGACTGGATAAAGAAAATGTGGCACATATACACCATGGAATACTATGCAGCCATAAAAAAGGATGAGTTCATGTCCTTTGCAGGGACATGAATGAAGCTGGAAACCATCATTCTCTGCAAATTAACACAGGAACAGAAAACCAAACACCGCATGTTCTCACTTATAAGTGGGAGCTGAACAATGAGAACACATGGACACAGGGAGGGAAACATCACACACTGGGGCCTGTTTGGGGATGGGAGGCTGGGGGGAGATAGCATTAGGAGAAATACCTAATGTAGATGTTGGGTTGATGGTGCAGCAAACCACTATGGCACATAGTGTACCTCAGTAACAAACCTGCACATTCTGCACATGTATCCCAGAATTAAAAAAGGAATTAAAGGAATTTTTTTAAATTCCTTTTTTTTTTTTTCTATTTATATAGTGTGCGTATTCTTCTTCTTTTTTTATTGCATTTTAGGTTTGGGGGTACATGTGAAGAACATGCAAGATTGTTGAATAGGTACACACATGGCGGTGTGATTTGCTGCCTTCCTCCCCTTCACCTATATCTGGCATTTCTTCCCATGCCATCCCCCCCCAACTCCCCACCCCCTGCTGTCCCTCCCCTATTTCCCCCCAACAGACCCCAGTGTGTAGTGCTCCCCACCCTGTATCCATGTGTTCTCATTGTTCAACACCTGCCCATGAGTGAGAACATGCGGTGCTTGATTTTCTGCTCCTGTGTCAGTTTGCTGAGAATGATGGTTTCCAGGTTCATCCATGTCCCTACAAAGGACACGAACTCATCGTTTTTGATGGCTGCATAATATTCCATGGTGTATATATGCCACATTTTCCCTGTCCAGTCTATCATCAATGGGCATTTGGGTTGGTTCCAGGTCTTTGCTATTGTAAACTGTGCAAAGGGCTGATACCCAGATTTTACAAAGAACTAAAACAGATTTGCAAGAAAAAAACAAACAAGCCCATTCAAAAGTGGGTGAAGGATATGAACAGATACTTTACAAAAGAAGACATACATGAGGCCAACAAACATATGAAAAAATGCTCATCATCACTGGTCATTAGAGAAATGCAAATCAAAACTACATTGAGATACCATCTCACCAGTTAGAAGGGCGATCATTAAAAAATCTGGAGACAACAGATGCTGGAGAGGATGTGGAGAAATAGGAACACTTTTACACTGTTGGTGGGAGTGTAAATTAGTTCAACCACTGTGGAAGACAGTGTGGCGATTCCTCAAGGACCTAGAAATAGAAATTCCATTTGACCCAGCAATCCCATTACTGGGTATATATCCAAAGGATTGTAAATCGTTCTACTATAAGGACACATGCACACGAATGATCATTAAAAAAAAATTCTTAAATATTTCCTATGCATACACTGAGAACCACTTAGATGGTGCTATACTTTTTGCTTCAACTGTCAAACACAATTTAGAAAAGTCAGGAGAAGGAAAATCTATTGTGTGTGCCTCTATTTTTGCTTACCATGTTCTTTCTTTATACCTAATATTTCAAGATTCTTTTTTTAAAATATAATTCCTTTTCTATTTCAAGAATCTCTTTAACTGTTTCTTTAAGGCACGTCTGCTGGTAACATACCTCTCTTAGTTTTTCTTTATCTGATTATCTTAGTTTCCTGTTGTTACTGTAAGAAATTACCATAAACTAAGTGGCTTAAAACAAGACAAATATGTATATCTTACCATTATATAGGTCAGAAGTCCAAAACGAGTCTCACTGGACTAAAGTTTTAAGTGTTAGCAGGTCTAGTACCTTCTGGAGGTTCTAGGGAGAATCTGTTTCTTCCCTTTTCTACATTATTTGTCTTATGACCTCTTCTTCTTCAAAGCCAACAGGTAGCATCTTCAAATCTATCACAAACTATCTCTCTCTTCTCTACCTCTCCTCTGTTTCTATCATCGTTTTCTTTTCTCTAACGTTTACCTTCCTTCCTTCCTCTTATAATGACCCTGTGATTACATTGGACCCACCCAGATAATCCAGAATAACTTCTCCACCTCAAGATCTTGAACTGAATTACATCTGAAAAGTCGTTTTGCCATGGAAGGTGACATGTTCTCAAACTCTATAGATTAGGGCATGAGCATTTGTAGGGGAGTAACTATTCAGCCTGCCTCACTGAGAAGGTCTTGATTTTTCCCTTCATTCCTGGAAGATATTTTCTAAGTATAGAATTCTGGGTTAACAGTTCTTTTCTTTAGGCACTTTAAAAATGTGCCACTTTCTCTTTAGCCTCCTCTGTCTCTGACGAAAACTCCACTATCACTTGAATTATTACAAATAATCTCTCACTTGCTGCTTTCAAGGTTTTTTCCTGGAATTCGATTTTTAGAAGTTTGGTTATGAAGTGTCTTGACACAGAAATATTTGAGTTTATCCTGTTTGTAGTCTGCTCAGCTCCTTGAGTCTACAGGTTTACGTCTCTGGCCAAATTTGGGAGATTTTTAGCTTCTGTGATATGTTGATGGAATAGAGCAGATATTAAACATCATCTTGTAAGAATGGTGTCTTAGTCCATTTGTCCTGTTATAACAAAATACCACAGGCCAGGTAATTTACAAACAATAGATATTTATTTCTTTTGGTTATGAAGGCTGGGAAGTCCAAGGTCAAGACGCTGGTATTTAGTGTCTGGTAAGGGCTGGTCTGCTTCCAAGATGACATATTGTTGCTGCATTCTCTGGAGGAGAGAAATCCTGTGTCCTCACATGGTGGAAGGGACAGAAAGGGCAAGAGACCACTTCTTTCAACCTACATCCCTTTGATAAGGGTGCTAATCTCATTCATGAGGGAAGAGCCTTCATGACTTAGTCACCTCCCAAAGACCATACCTCTTCATTTTGCTGCACTGGAAATTTTCAATATAAATTTTACAGGGGACACCATCATTTAAACCACAGCAAGTGCACTTTTCTTGGTCATTTGGCTAGAGGAAACACATTTCCCTTTAGGCCATTTTAGTCTAAATCCATTAGCATTTCCACATTACCAGTGTCTCAAATGCCCAATCTAGAATATCTGAGGCAACACAAAAACCCAGGTCCCAAGGTCCCTAGCCAGTCCTTTTTGTTTCTCACCTTTAAAGTCTTCTGATATTTACTTTTTATATATGCCCACAGTAGTTAGCAAGAAAAATAGAGAAAAGTATACCTATTGCATCTTCCTGGAGGCAGGAGCCAAGACAGCTTGTTTTTTACAATTTTGTTGTTGTTCTTGTTGTTTTGAGATGAAGTCTCACTCTGTCACCCAGGCTGGAGTGCAATGGCATAATCTCAGCTCTCTGCAACCTCCTACTCCTGAGTCCGAGAGATTCTCCTGCCTCAGCCTCCCTAGTAGCTGGGATTACAGGCACGTGCCACCACGCCTGGCTAATTTTTGTATTTTTAGTAGAGATGAAGTTTCACCATGTTGGTCAGGCTGGTCTCCAACTTTTGACCTCGTGATCCACCCACCTCGGCCTCCAACGTGCTGGGATTACAGGGGTGAGCCACTGCGCCCGGCCGTGTTTTACACTTTTTAAATGACTTTACTCTTACACTTTATTCTCTTAATTGCCTCATGTAAAATTTTATTTCTTAATAAGTATAAACATAATTAGTCCATATCTTCAACAGCGTATCATCTTTTGCATGTTTATTCTCTTTTCACACATTTTACCGTCAATAAGAAATGCTTGAAAATGTGTGAAAGTATATGTAACTTGGGTACCCAATGTGGTTTTTTTAAAATACTCAAACAGAAAATTATTTAAATGACTATCAACACAGGGTACGCATTTTACTTTCAAACAAATGCAGCCACTTAAAAAAATGAGTTATAAATTAACTTGAAAAAGTCTAGGCTATATTGCTATAAAGTAAGAACAATTAAACTGCATATCATTTTTTTAAATTGTTATTTTCTGCTTTGAATTCTAAGTGATGCTGAGCCAAATAAATAAGAAATGTTTCCGTTTTCAATAGCTATGGTCTGGAAGCTATTTCGTATGACTTATCTCATTTGATGTTTACAATGTGTGTTCTCAGGGCAGGTATTACCCCCAATTAACTTCTAGAAACCAATGCGGTTTCTAGATACGACTCAATTTTCTATAAATTTCTTGAGTTCCAGAAGCAAAGATGCAATCATGTTGTTCTCTTTAGTACCATCTCTCCAAAAACATCTGAAAAGGTAAGATAAATAAATGTGACATTGCAGAGAGAGCCAAAACTTGCAAAGCCCTACTCCCAAATTCCTCAGAATTCATTTTCAACAAACAAGTGTTTCTCCTTCTCCATCTACTCTACATACATATCAGAAAAACAGCCTTAAAAGTTTTAATTACAAAGAGGTCTATGACATCTGACTTCTCTGCTTCAAAGGACTCTAAAAATAGCACATGCATAGGAATATAGCACTCTGAGCAGAGTAAACAAACACTTCTCTCTCCTGAGAGAGATCAGATGAACCTGCTGATGTCAGATCTCTCCCAGAATTCCATTGTTGTCTCTCCAAACAGCCTTTAAGGAAAACCACCAAATCTGGGATGGGGAGCTTTTCTCAAACGTGTTTCCTTTCAAAACATAGGGAAACAGGATTTTTGGCCACAGGAGGTCAAGGTCAGCAATCTAACAGAATTGGTCCTTTTGAACTTCCTTTCTAAAAAACACATTATGTTATCTGATGAAGGCTGTTACATTGAAAATCCCATTGATATGATCAATTTTGTTCATCACCCAATGATCTCAGAAAGCACACCAATAAAATCCAGAAATCAGTCTGATACCAAAATGCATATTGTCAAGCTAATATGAGCAGTGTAAATTCTGTGAGGACTGGAAGTGTTATACGATTTTTTATGCACTGTACAAAGAACTGTATAGTGCTTGCACATTAGTAATCAATAATTATTTCTTTAATGAGTAGTTATATTTTAACAGTAAAAGACAATGAAATTTATGAAAAAACACAAACTCAAGATTGCAAAGATATGCACATATAACACTCAAACTGCACTCTTCAGAGACTGTATTGCTTTCAGAGACCTGAATTTATATGGAGTTATTTGCAAATATGGGCATTCTTACCAAATAAAGTGCGTTTTTAATTAGTATTGCTTTAGTACCACTGTCTTAGATTTGTACAGTATTTTTTTAAACACTTAAAAATTTTCCAGTAAATTTTGACATTTCAATGTCAGAAATTTCTGTGAGGAAATAGAGATTTATCTAAAGGCACTCAATAACTAAACAACAAAGTTTGACTATTCTCTAAGCTTCGTTCCTATAGATGGGCTGCCTTTCTCTGTTGCAAAGGAAGGCAGCTCCTGATGCTTTCCTCTCAGTAAGAAAGGATTAGTTTAGCATTATACACACGGGTCCACTCCCTAATCACTTTCAGTAATCATCTGATCTGCTTTCTCCTGATACTCACAAGTCACTGAGCCTTGGTTTTGTTTCTAAGTTAGAAATACCAGACAAGAAGGAAACACCACAAGAAGAGGAGGCAGATATTTTGTCACGCCATCAGCTTTTCCTTCCATCTGATGGCCATGCCTTCAGTGGACACTGCCCACTTCCTGCCCAGAAGGAGAATGTTCAAGGAAAATGTCTGAGGCCCATTTCCTCTTGCTTTCAACTGAATCATGAGAACCCATAAAGATTTCTCACTCTTCACCACAAAATGAGAATTCCTGGATATTGTTGCAGTTCTAAATTAGGAAATAAGAATCATTAAATGACAGAGTCGTTTGCTTACATAACGTCCCACCACATCGTTATTCATCACTTGGCCTAAAACCTAAGTTGGTATATTTCCGCTTAATATAAGAAAGCCCCTGTTTTTTCTGTTTAAAGGCTCATTTCGCTAAGAAACTGTTTGGGAGATGTCCATTTGTTTTTTGGTTTATCTTTTTTTTAAAAAAAGAGTGCAACATGTGTCACCAACAAACCTCTGGAAACTGTAACAAATGACTAGTAAATAAATTTTCTTTTTAATGCCTGAAACACTCAGAAGACCCAATGCTGAAGCATACTTTGTCTTATGGTATGTTAATTACAAACTAGTTAAAATTGTTTTTGAGAAAGGAGCGAAACGTCTAGCCAGTGATTGTACCAAGTGGACACAAATGCCAAAAGCGGTTAGCATCATGGTGGTAAAACAGACCTGGTCATGGACACCAAGTAGCCAATGCGGCTGTCACATGCACCCTACTCTACAATATTGGAGGCAAACATCCCTGGCCCTGAGCCAAGCACTGCGGGCAGCTTCACAAGAAGGGCTGCTCTCCTTAAGGGCTCTCACTTCCTCTTTTGCCCCAGATCCTCAGTTCCCACAAACAACAGCAAAAGTTTGAATCTCAAGGAAATGTACACCCACCTTAAGTGTATTGCTACTCTGGATAATGTGTAATCTTTGTTGGCTGCCATAAATATAAGTGTACACGTTCCAGAAGAGTATCTGGCACAGAGTAACAACTCGATTAAAGCACATCCAACTGAATAAATGGAGTTCTATTGGACTGTATTCTATTAACTTTTTGTTAGAATTTCTGAAAATCCTTTGAAAAGTGGTCTTGACATTTTGCTTTAAGAAACACCTGTATTCTCTTAAAGTAGAAGTTATTTTTTACTTCCAAAGAAAAGCAATGGCTTGAATTCTGGAACTGTACAACTTTAAGGGACTAAAAGTTTCATGTTGTCTGGTAATTCCTAAAATATTGTCAGAGACCACTGCTTAGCCAACTGGGAATCATCCTGGGGAGTTGTTAAAAATGTAGATTCTTTCCCTGCCACCTGGAGAGGCTAAGTGCAGGTATTCTGATCAACAGCTCAGACGCTCAAAAGTGGATGCCTTCATCACACCTGAAATCCCAGCAGTTTGGGAGGCCGAGGTGGGTGGATCACTAGAGGTCAGGAGTTCGAGACCAGCCTGATCAACAATGAGAAACCCCATCTCTACTAAAAATACAAAAAAATTAGCTGGGTATGGTGGTGCACACCTGTAATCTCAACTACTTGGGAGGCTGAGGCAGGAGAAATGCTTGAACCCAGGAGGTGGAGGTTGCAGTGAGCCAAGGAAGGAAGGAAGGAAGGAAGGATGGAAGGAAGGAAAGGGGATGCCTTTAGTATGACTCCAGCCTCAGTCTTCTGTTACTGCCCTGCATGACAGACCCAGAGCAAACCCTGCCTTGCTGGACCCCATCAACCCCTAGAACTGTGAAAGGTTATAATGGTAATAATAATGAATGATTATATGCATGCACACATACACACACACACAGTATATGTGTATTCCAGGTTTTATTCAGCAGCTCAAGACCTGGAGTAGAGACAGTGTGGGGTACGACTCAAGCATCTGTATTTTTCACAACTTTTTGGGTACTTTGAATGAGCAGCCACATCTGGAATCAGCTGATAATCTCTTAATCCTTTGTTTTTAAAATGAAATTAGATGCTTTTTCCTTTTATGACACAGCCAGTCAATGGTGGAGCATGGTTAAATCCCAGCAGACGTGACTCCCAGCCTGGCTCCTGGTACCCAGAAGCATCACACCTGAGAGCAGGAATGAAGCTCAGAACTGCTGTCCTCCACACCCACCCTCTTATCCCATCCACCGTGCCTCTGTCAGGGCTCAGGCCTGCAGGGCTCAGACTTGGTGGACCACTGCTCAAGTGTGAGTTGAGGATTCAGGGGCAAAAAGGCAGGTGACTCGGACAATGAGCCTATTTTGGAAATTTTCGGCAAAGCTCACTCATCTTCAAAACATGGCAAGCAGCAGCTTTCAGAATATTTTTTTTAACTCTAATTGTCTCCTATAACCAAACAGCCCATTTAAAGAAATATTCATAGTCAGCTAAGTGAATATGAGGATATTCACCTGGAAGAGGCCTAGCTCCCGCCAAGAACAGGCAGGGAGGGCCCGTTGCTCCACCTGCTTCCTTTCCCCTGGACAGCAGAGGCAGGGCTGCCGAGCTCCTGGCCATCAACAGCCGAACTTTCTATTCGAAGTGCTGGTTGTGGAAAGAAAGCAGTAACCGTGTCCATTTCTAGTAATCGCAAACTAGGTAGGAGGGAAATAGCAATTCTACTTGAAGGCAACAGAGTGCTAAAACAGTGAAGCATTTCCAAGACAGAAACTTACAAAGTTTGGAGGACCAGGGAATTGAGTCCCGCATTGGGACATTTCTGCCCTAGGAGAAGTTGCCAATTCCAGAAAGAGAGACTGAGAAGGTAAAGGCTGAGTTGCAGTTTTGAAGGGCTCGTGGGTCTAGAGGGAAAGGTTTTAGAATCCAGGCCCTGTCAGGCCCAGGTCAATGCCCCTCACTCCTACTGAGTTTGAATTTAAAGGAATCACCTCTGGAATGAGGGTGAACTGGAAGACTTATAAACACCGAAGGAACTTAGGTTCAGATCATCTCAACGCCTGAAGTGAGACCAGCCTGGGAACACAGTGAGAACCCTGTCTCAAAAATAAATAAATAAATAACAAAAGCTACTAAAGACATGCTCTAGATTGGAGACTTTATAATCACTAAGCTAATTATTTGAAAATAAGAAACAAGATACAAAATGTTATCAGAGAATTAGAAACTATTTTTAAAGTATCAAGCAAAAATTCTAGGACTTAAAAACGCAGAAACTGAAATTAAGAACTCATTATATGGATTAACAGTAGACTGAAGCAGGCTGAAAATAAAAATAACAATTTCATGCAATCCTTTCGAGATAATAGAGAAAGAAGCCAACAACCTTGTTTTTAGGAAGCTAACAACCTTGATTCTAAATTTGACAAAGATATTAAAAAAAGGAAAGTGCAGACCAATCTACTTCTGAACACTGATGAAAAAGCCTCAGCAAGGTATTAGCAAACAGAATCTATCAATATACACATCACAAACCAATTCGTTTTTTTAAACTTTATCAATTTTGGTTTAACATGATTTTTACAGCATTCTCAGGCTATATTAGAACAGTATTGTAAAAAGTAACAACAACAAAAACCCTTACTCTGAATTCTTTGCTAGGAATCTTTCCCCTTACAGGAAGGGCTAGTGCATAGCTCTGACACTTCAAGACAGCATGACGTTAAAATACACCAACTTTTCTCTCAACTTTCAGTGCTATCCCTCTTATTTTAATATCTTACCAAGTTTGTAACGAATAAGATATGTTTTAGTTTTTGTACTTCCTGATGGAGAACTTTTAAGATTTTTTTTTTAAATGCATGTTACTTTTTGTCCTTCTTCTCCTTCTCCTTCTCCTTCTTCTCCTTCTCCTTCTTCTTCTTCTTCTCCTTCTTCTTTTTTTTTTTTTTTTTTTTGAGACAGAATCTCACTCTTGTTGCCCAGGCTGGAGTGCAATGGCACAATCTCAGCTCACTGCAACCTCCACCCACCGCGTTCAAGTGATCTCTGCCTCAGCCTCCCAAGTAACAGGGATTACAAGTGCCCACTACCATGCCCAGCTAATTTTTGTATTTTTAACAGAGACAGGGCTTTACCATGTTGGCCAGACTGGTCCTGAACTTCTGTCCTCAGGTGATCCCACCCACCTAAGCCTCCCAAAGTGCTGGGATTACATTTTCTTTCTTTTATTTCGACTATCTATGTGCTTTTCTTTTCTATTTTATTTTATTTTACTTTAAGCTCTGGGATACATGTACAGAATGTGTAGGTTTGTTACATGGGTATATGTGTGCCATGGTGGTTTGCTGCACCTATTAAACTGTCCTCTAAGATCCCTCTTCTCGCCCCCCACCCCTCAAGAGTCCCAGTGTTCTCATTGTTTAACTCCCACTTATAAGTGAGAACATGTAGGGTTTGGTTTTCTGTTCCTGTGTTAGTTTGCTGAGGATGATGGTTTCCAGCATCATCCCTGTCCCTACAAAGACATGACTCATTCTTTCTTATGGCTGCATAGTATTCCATGGTGTAGGTGTGCCACATTTTCTTTATCCAGGCTATCACTGATGGGCATTTAAGTTGGTTCCATGACTTTACTATTGTAAGTAGTGCTGTAACAAACATACATTTGCATGTGTCTTTAGAGTAGAATGATTTATATTCCTGTAGGTATATACCCAGTAATGGGATTGCTGGGTCAAATGGTATTTCTGGTTCTAGATCCTTGAGAAATCACCATCCTGTCTTCCACAATGGTTGAACTAATTGACATTTCCACTAATAGTGTAAAAGCGTTCCTATTTCCCCACAACCTTACCAGCATGTATTGTTTCTTGACTTTTTAATAATCACCATTCTGATTGATATGAGATGGTATCTCATTGTGGACAAACAATTAGCTTTATTCCAAGAATGCAAAGTTAATTTACCATCCGAAAATCAATCAATATAATTCACTACATTTATAGGTTAAAAAGGTGAAAACAACACACAATCATCTCAAAGGGTTCAGAAAAATATTTTGATAAAATTTAATATCAATCTAATCAACAAATTACATAATTTAAAATTTTAAATAACATTTACAAATTTACGTTTATAATTATTTAAAATCTTAAACAATTTTAAAATTAAAGCTATAAATAGGATGAAACTAACTTAATATAAGAAAGGTATTTACATCAACAATGATTCTACAGAAAGCAGCACTCTTCTAGGTCAAATGCTGAAGGCTTTCCCTTTGAGATTGGGAACAAGACACTGTTATCACCAATGTGAAAGAAGAAAGACGTGAGGATTAGAGAGGAAGACCTCAAACTATCATTACTCACAGATGACATGATTGTGGAACAAAAAAATCCAAAAGATAATTCAAACAATAAAAAGACAAGCTGCACACACAAAGCACTGGATGTCTGCTAAGATAACTTAAATTTCTGTGTCTATGCAAATTTATACACACATATATACATATACATACACACATACATAGATGATTTGTAATTAATAATACAAACTATAGTATGTAATAAATATAAAATACTTCACTTTTTTCATGTAATACAGTGATTTTCCATATCAGCACATTACTTTTAATAGTTGTACAATAATCTACTGTAGTGTATTCTAAGGATTTCTATTTAAATAATTTAAAGGTCTTTTTGCTATTACAAACAATGCAACAAAGAGCTCTTAGAATGTATTAGTCGGCCGGGCGCGGTGGCTCAAGCCTGTAATCCCAGCACTTTGGGAGGCCGAGGCGGGTGGATCACGAGGTCAAGAGATCAAGACCATCCTGGTCAACATGGTGAAACCCCGTCTCTACTACAAATACAAAAATTCAGCTGGGCATGGTGGCGTGTGCCTCTAATCCCAGCTACTCAGGAGGCTGAGGCAGGAGAATTGCCTGAACCCAGGAGGCGGAGGTTGCGGTGAGCCGAGATCGCGCCATTGCACTCCAGCCTGGGTAACAAGAGCGAAACTCCATCTCAAAAAAAAAAAAAAAAAAAAAAAAAAAAAGAATGTATTCACTCCTA
>NW_022436975.1:6650215-6658167 GCF_009761245.1 Sapajus apella | reverse complement strand
AAAAAAAAAAAAGAATGTACTAGTATGGCTACAAATGACAAGAAAGAGGACTCAGGGAATCCAACAGCTTCTCTAAGTTCTCCTTCCTGTGCCATGTCCTTGAGTCCAGAGTGACCAAGACGGCAAGAATTCATAAGACAGAGGATCAGAGAAGAGAGAGCTGTTAGTGACACAGTCCATCTGGAGTATTCAGTAGAATGCAGATCAACGGATTCATCTAAGAAAAATAGTTGAGGTTAAGGGAAGACTCACCCAAAAGTATTTGAAGGAACACATTCTCACACAGCATGAGGAACAGTGTGTGTTCCCACTAGCAGAGTAGATAAAAATCATGACTCCCAGAGTATTGAATAGAGGCCTTACCTTTGATATACAGAGGTAAACTGAGTATTGCACTAGACTGACCTAACACATCATAAAAGTAAGACCCAAAAGGATCAAACTGTTTTTAAGGAACGTAACTACGTCTCAGAACAAAGTTCACAATGTATAGGAATACAAAAACACCCGGCATCAACAAGGCAAAATTTACAAGTCTAGCATCCAGTGAAAGATTACCAGGAATGCAAAGAAGGAAAATATGACCCATAATGAAGAGACCTATTAATCAATCAAAACCAATTCAGAACTGATAAAATTAGAATTAACAAAGTAGATATTAAAACCATTATTAGAATTGTTTTTCATATTGTTTAACTTCTAAGTAGAAACATGGAAGAAATATATATATTTATAAATATATATATAAGTATATAAATATATATTTATATATTAGAAATTTGAGATATCTAATTATATATTAGAGATAGTGTCTCACTCTGTCGCCCAGGCTGGAGTGCAGTGGACTGATCGTAGCTCGCTGTAACCTCAAACTCTTGGGCTCCAGTGATTCTTCCCTGTTAGCCTCCAGAGCAGTTAATACTACAGGCACATACCACTACGTCCAGCTAGTTTTTAAAATTTTTTATAGAGACAGGGTCTTGCTATGTTTCCCAGGCTGATCTTGAACTCCTGACCTCAAGCAGTCCTCCCACCTCAGCCTCACAAAATGCTGAGATTACAGGCATGAGCCACCATGTCTGGCCCAAGAATATTACAAAGATTACAATTAAAATTAAACTTTTCTTTTTTAGACTTTCACTCTTGTCTAAAAATTAATTTTCATTCTTGTTGGCCAAGGCTGGAGTGCAATGGTACCATCTCAGCTCACTGCAACCTCCGCCTCTCAGGTTCGAGTGACTGTCCTGCCTCAGCCTCCCAAGTAGCTGGGATTAGAGGCGCCCGCCACCACACCCATCTAATTTTTGTATTTTTAGTAGAGACACAGTTTCGCCGTGTTGGCCAGGCTAGTCTTGAACTCCTGACCTCAGGTGATCCTTCTACCTTGGCCTCCCAATGTGCTGGGATTACAGGCGTGAGCTACCACGCCCAGCCTAAACTTCTAGATATGAAAACTATGTCTAAGGTGAAAAATAGACTGGAGGAAGTGAAAGGCAGATTGGACATTGTAGAAGAAGGCGACATTAGTGAAATTAAAAGTGTTGTAATGAAAATTATCCAAAATAAAGCACACAGAAATTAAAATTCCAAAAAATGAAAAAGCAGAAATAATCTGTGGGACAATTTCAGTGGCCTAATATATGAGTAACCAGAGTCCCTGTAGAAGAAAGACTGAAAAATATTTTGAAGAAATAATGGCTGAAACGAAACATGTCCAAGCTTAGTGAGACTGCAAACCTACAGAGCTAAGAAGCTCAATAAACACCAAGCAAAAGAAACATGAAAAAACGACACCAAACTACAGCATAAATTACTTTAAAAAAAAATGATAAAGAGAAAAATCTGACAATGAGCCAGAAAATACACTTCTATTACTTCCAGAGAAACAAAGATAAGGATGGCATCAGATTTTTCATCAAAGATTGCAGGCAAGCAAGAGACATTAGAGCAGCATCATTAAAGCACTGGAGGGTAGGTGACTGTCACTCAGTACTCAGTAACCAGCAAAAAATATTTATTATAAATGAAGGTGAAGTCATTTTCAGACATCTGAAAGCCAAAATAATTTACCACCACCAGAAGAAATCTCTGCATTACAAGAAGTGCCAAATAACATCCTCAAGCAGAAGAAAAATGATATTAGATGGAAATCTGGATCTACAGAAAGGAATGAAGACCACCAAAAATATATCTACAGGGGTAAAAATAGAAGAATTGTTTCTCTTATTACTTAAATGTCCTTAAAAGATATGTGCTTGTTTAAACAGAAATAACAATGTATTACTGGGTTTATGACATATACAAGTAAAGTGCATGACAGCAATAGCACAAAGACCAAGTGCAGAGAAATGAAACTGTACTATACATGAAATGATATATCACTTGAAGGTAGTTTGTGATAATTAAAGATGTATACCACAAACAATAAAACAACCATTACATAATAGAACAATGAGGCTTCAGCCTCCCGAATAGCTGGGATTACTGGCATGTACCTCCACACCCAGCTAATTATAATTTTTTTTTTTTTGTATTTTTAGTAGAGATGGGGTTTCACCATGTTGGCCAGGCTGGTCTTGAACTCCTGACCTCAGGTGATTCATCAGCCTCGGCCTCCCAAAGTGCTGGGATTACAAATGTGAGTCACTGCGTCCAGCCTGGAGACTATTATTCCAGGTGAAGTAACTCAGGAATGGAAAACCAAACATCTAGTTCTCTGATATGTGGGACTAAGCTGTGAAGACATTAAGGTATTAGAACGATACATTGGACTTAGGGGACTTGCGGGGAGGGATGGGAGTGGAGCAAAGGATAAAAGATTACAAATAGGGTGCAGTGTATACTACTCCGGTGATGGGTGCACTAAAATCTCCCAAAGCACTGCTGAAGAACTTACTCATGTAACCAAACACCACCTGTACCCCAGTAACCTATGGAAAGAAATAGTAATAATCAATCCCATGCTCTAGTGATACCATACAGTACATAACCACCACCGGTACTCCTGTCACCAAACCCCACAAAATATTTATACAGGGATCTGAGATTTGGGCCCCGCACAAGGAAAATGGCATGTCACATTGGCCTCTTGATTCCTTTGGCACCTATTATGCGCTAGGTGCTATGCTTGTGATTCGACTAAAGAGATCAAAAATCCATGATCCAACCTTGCAAGCAGTAAGTGTTATGGTTGACGTATAAGCAACATGAAGCAGGGACCCTGAACTATGCCCAGGAGACGTCTGTGCTGAGTAACAGAGAATGAATGCGAGTTCTCGAAGTCTAGAGATAATGGATGGGAAGAGTCAGAGACATGAGTGAGACAAGGGGACCTGACCTTCCTGGTAAGTCTCCAAGAGTCTTGTTTTCTGCCTCTGTTGTGATTTATCACAGTGTAGGGTAGCTGCATGCCTGCGTGTTTCCCTGTCTGAAATGTAAGCCCTCACAGGGCAGTGCTTTTATTATCCTGGCTCTTAGGACAGTGTCTGGCCCACAGAAGATGCAAAAAGTTTTCAATGAATGTTGTGTTTGAAAGAGTAAGTTTGGGATCGCAAGTAATTTACCATGAATAAAGTAAAACATGTATGTAGTATTATTTTTCCAGACTAGGAATATCTAAGGAAGGCAGACTAATAGAAAAAAGATAATTAGTCTGGTTTGACATCCAGAAGATCTATACTATGTGGGCGAACTGTGGGTCGCAGAAAAGAGGGTGAGGAAAGAGAATTTGGAGTCATCATCTAAGGTTGCACCATACTCACCGTCCTCCAAGCAACCTGAATAAAAACCAGCTGAAAGCCAGGAGTGGTGGCTCGCACCTGTAATACGAGCACTCTGGGAGGCCAAGGAGGGAGGCTTACTTGAGCCCAGGAGTTTGAGATCAGCCTGGGCAACATGGCGAATCCCCATCCCTACAGATAATATAAAAAGTTAGCTGGGCACGGTGGCACACCTGTGGTCCTAGCTGCTCAGGAGGCTGAGCTTGGGAGGTCAACGTTGCTGTGAGCCATGATGGTGCTATAGCACTCCAGCCTGGGTGACAGAGTGAAACCCTGTCTCAATAAAATAAAATAAGTAAGCAAATAAAATAGTAAAAACAGCAACTAACTGGCCGTCCCCTCTGTTGATGCATTCATGTATTAATTTTTTTTCTTTTTTTGAGATGAAGTCTCACTCTGTCACCCAAGCTGGAGGGAAGAGGCATGATCTCTGCTCACTGCAACCTCCACCTCCCGAGTTCCAGCAGCTCTCCTGCCTCAATCTCCCGAGTACTGGGACTACAGGTGCGCACCACCATGCCCAGCTAATTTTTGTATTTTTAGTAGAGACAGGATTTCACTATGTTGGCCAGGATGGTCTTGAACTCCTGACCTCATAATCCATCCACCTCGGCTTCCCAAAGTGCTGGGATTACAGGCATGAGCCATCGCACCCTGCCATGCATTAATTTAGCACATGGACTGAGGACCTACTATAGCCATACAGTATCAGAAAATGATACACAAATAATACACAATATATCAGCTAGTGTACATGATTATAAAGACTTACAAAAGGAGACTGCAAACATAGTGCAGCAGTTTTGCCGAGTTCAGAAGACAGAGGTTGGAGTTTGGGAGACTAGAATTTGTGAGCAGAGTGGCAGAGAGGATGATGTAAGAGAAGGAGCTCCAGGAACTGCATAGTGGATCCCTTTGAGTCTGCGGCTGCATATTAGTCTGCACCTGTGTAGGAATAAAACCCATGAGATCAGTCCAAGAACAATTTGATGTGCAGTTTGAAGACCACGAACTACCAGAGACCTGTCAGGAGAACTGTTTCCAGCACTCCAAGAGCTGTGGAGGCTCTCACTGGTCATTCAGCAGAGACAGTGTTTCCAGTGCATTTGCCTTCTCCACGTGAATGTTTGTTTTTCTTGCAGCAACTCACAGCTTGCCCTCTGCACTCACCTGCGCTTCTGTGAAAGCTTGATCCTCTTGGCTGGTCACGGCGGCTCACTCATGTAATCCCAGCACTTTGGGAGTCTGAGGCGGGAGGATCACCTGAGGTCAGGATTTCGAGACTATCCTGGCCAATATGGTGAAACCCCATCTCTACTAAAAATACAAAAATTAGCCAGGCATGGTGGTGCGCGCTTCTAATCCTAGCTACTCGGGAGGCTGAGGCAGGAGAATGGTTAGAACCCAAGAGGCGGAGGCTGCAGTGAGCCTAGATTGCACCACTGCACTCCAGGCTGGGTGACAGAGCGAGACCTTTCTCAAACAAAACAAGAAAAGAAAAGAAAAGAGGAGCAAGCTTGATCCTCTCACAGGGACAGCCACCTCTTGGCTTACCCCAGTCTGTACCTGACTGCCACTTCCATCCTTGTAATAGTTCCCAGCCTTCTGCAACCTTCTCGAACCCACCGTTCCTTTCCAGCTCACATCAGTTCTCTGGCTTTAAGGATAAGTTGACAAGTAGGAGTTTCTGGCATGTTTCAGAGCAAGGATGAGAAGAGAAAGGAGATTAGATTCTGGAGACAGAAGGTCAAAGTAACTCTTTATAGCTGGCCAAGGGAGGACAGAAATTGTTCATTCACTTAAAAGGAAGAAGATCAGCCTAAGAAATGGGTTTGTTTTAGGTCAGAGAAGATTCAAGTTCTGTGAAAACACTAGAAACGAACATTAGAGTGGAAAGAGTTAGAGAGACCATTGCTGAGGGGGAATTGCTAGAAGAGTGACCATCTTTCTCATCTATAAATTGGCATGGCCTTACCTCACAGACTTGTCTGTGGATGGAATGTTACTACAGGAAAGCTTCTAACACAATTATCCAGATAAACTAATGCTCAAGAATCATTTGCTTTTGCCCTGTCTTCTTTTTTTTTTTTTTTGAAATGGAGTCTCACTCTGTGGCCAAGGCTGGAGTGCAATGGCATATTCTCGGCTCACTACAACCTCTGCCTCCCGGGTTCAAGTGATTCTCCTGCCTCAGCCTCGAGAGTAGCTGGGATTACAGGCACCTGCCACCATGTCTGACTAATTTATTTATTTATTTATTTAGTAAAGACAGGGTTTCATCAGGTTAACCAGGCTGGTCTCGAACTCCTGGCCTCATGATCTACCCACCTGGGCCTGGGCCTCCCAAAGTGCTGGGATTAAAGGCATGAGCCGCAGCACCAGCCTCTTCCTCTTGAAATAACTATTGTCATTCCTGTATATTAAGGAGTAAGATAGAGGGGTATTCTGAATAAATTTTTAGTCACGGAGGATAAAATACATAGTTTTTTATAAAGTTAATTTTTTTGGTTGTTTTAGAGATAAGATCTCGACACTCTGTCCAGGCTGGACTCAAACTCCTGGGCTCAAGTGATCCTCCCACTTTGGCCTCCTAAATAACTGGGACGACAGGCACACACTACCATGCCCAGTTTAAAATCAATGATTATGCTATGACATGACAAACTCACTGAGCAGGCAGGCTCCCTGGGGCTGCAAAATAACCCAAAGCAAGAAGAACAGAGTCTTACAGAGGATTGCTCAGCAGAGCTCAGGTGCATGCCTCCTGCACAAGACTGCACCAGGTGATGCCAAGCTTGGCCCAAGAGAGCACTTTGCTAAAGGGTTATCTAAGTCAGGAGCCCTCTCTGCACTGCCACATCTGTGAGAACCCCTCCCAGTTCAGTTAATCTCTGTAGCAACCACATTTCAAAACAAACAAGAAAAACATTATCAAGAGAAAGGAAGCAGTTGCTGCAGCCCTCAGACCAGATGAGGGGAGGAATGCCCGACCTCTCGAGGTCTCATCTGATGACCTTAGGTTTTTTTCTATTGTTCAGGTATGGGGCACTTTGTAATCTCCAGAAACTACCGATTAGCACTGTCAAATTCCCAAAGAGAACTGTTGACTTAGCATCAAGGCTTCTACTTAGTTCTTTACCATTTTGAAGCCAAAGACTCCTTTGAAAATGGAAGGAAATACTTGCATCTTCTTCCATAGGAAACCTTACATACACAAAAACTTGGCGTACAACTTGAGGGATTTCAGCTGCTAAAAGCACCTCAATGTTCAGCAAAGCAGAGATTACATAAATTCTAAAATCCAATCTCTATACAGGTATTGATCGACTTACGACCTATGCAACTTACGACCATTCGACTTTACGACCACAATCGCTAGCCACGACTGCTCCGCGTCTGGCAGCGCAAATGTTGCCCAGCTGGGCATACGACAGTGCGGACCAGCTTCCGGCAGCACTACCATCTCCGCGTGCATATAGGCTACTCAACTTACGACTAAATCGTGTTACGACCGGTCTGTTGGAACTATCGTGGTCTTAAGTCAAGCACTAGCTGTAAATCTATACCTGAGATTTTTTTTTAAAATAGGCTATAAAATGTTTTCAGATAAAGAATAAAGCACTATCTGAGAGAACAAAAGGAAAGGGAATGCAAGCTAAGCCATGTGAGCACTTTAGTTTGCCCAGTCCATTTAAATATCTGTTTCTCTGCCTTCTAATCAAAGGCTTACTTCATGAGCATCTGAATGCAGCTGCCAAAGGAGTCCTAAAATCCATAGGAAATGAAAAAGACCAGGCTCTCCTTGTTCTATCCTACCACACAGAAACAGAGCACAGTCTTACGAGATATAGGGCTTGCTCCTGAGACTTCTCGTACCTGGGGAGGATTTTTAATGATGAAATCTTCAATACTGGCCTCTCCTAACGTTAGCCTCGTTAGAAGAAAACAAGGCAGATAAAATTATTCATAATTTGTCAAGCTTAATGTTAAGATATTATTTTAATTGGGTTCAATCAATAAGAGAAAATCAGTTTAGCATCTTTCCCAGTGTTTTGTTTTGTACAACAGGGTCTTTTATTACCGAAACATTTCTTTTTTTTTTTTTTTTTTTAAGCGGTTTTTCTCTTTTTTTCCCCGGTGGAGTGCAATGGCGCGATCTCGGCTCACCGCAAC
>NW_022436975.1:6452680-6649815 GCF_009761245.1 Sapajus apella | reverse complement strand
TTTCGCTCTTGTTACCCAGGCTGGAGTGCAATGGCGCGATCTCGGCTCACCGCAACCTCCGCCTCCCGGGTTCAGGCAATTCTCCTGCCTCAGCCTCCTGAGTAGCTGGGATTACAGGCACGCACCACCATGCCCAGCTAATTTTTTGTAGTTTTAGTAGAGACGGGGTTTCACCATGTTGACCAGGATGGTCTTGATCTCTTGACCTGGTGATCCACCCACCTCGGCCTCCCAAAGTGCTGGGATTACAGGCTTGAGCCCCCGCGCCCGGCCCCTACCGAAACATTTCTAGAGAGCTCCAAATATGAAAACATCTTCTCCTCCACATACAAATCATTAAAATTCTTTCAGTTCACTGTTCTTTCTTGTCTAGCATCATTCATATCGGAGCACTTGACAATGAAGTCTCTTAAAAACCTAGCTACCAGGGGATCCTGCTGCCATTTTATATTTTGTTGATTCTTCCCTGATCTAACCCAGTGTTCCCTAAACATACTTGACTTGTACTAGGCTGGTTACAATAAAATCCCCTACAGCTGGGCATGGTGGTTCACCCCTCTAATCCCAGCACTTTGGGAGGCCAAGGCCAGTGGATCACTTGAGGTCAGGAGTTTGAGTCAGCCTGGCCAACATGGTGAAACCCCATCTCTACTAAAAACACAAAAATTAGCTGAGCGTGGCAGCGCGTGCCTGTAGTCCCAGCTGCTCGGGAGGCTGAGGCAGGAGAATCGCCTGAACTTGGGAGGCAGAGGTTGCAGTGAGCAGAGATTGCACCACTGCATTCCAGCCTGGGCAACAGAATGACACTCCATCTAAAAAAAAAAAAAAAAAAAAAAATTCCCTGGAAGGTTATCACCAACCCCAGAGATTCTGGCTCAGGAAGCCCAGTGCATTTTTGTTAAGTACCTTTAGGTATTTTCATTTAAGTACCCAGGGGCTGGAATCACTGCCCTAGCACGTCTTTCTTCGTGTTCAGAACTGACACGATAAACAAGCTTGAGCTCCAGGAATACCCTCATCACCATCTCAGCATATCACATCCCAGACGTAACACTTACTACCCTCTGATCCACCCTGAGAAGTTGGGAGAATATGTATATTTCTTCCTTTCCACCAATGCTCCTAAACCCTACTAGTCATGTCCTTTGTAACATCATCCCGTAATGGTCATTACAGCATTTCATTATATTTGATTTCAGGCGACAAGAGCTATTAGGTAGAATAGAAATAAGTTAAAATTGGGACCACTTAAACCAAGTCGTGTCCTCCACCACACCCTTTCCCACGCTGCCCTATTTCGTGTGGTCCATTCTCCCTAACATCTCAGCAGGAGGCTCTGAGTCCACAGAGGGTCCAATTCTTGGTTTCTCCATCTCTCAGAGGACTCTTTCAAGTCTAAAACAGAGGCAACAGTCTTGAAAGCCATGGATTCGGAGAAACTTAAGAAAGAAAATGTTTTGTAACTGTTGCTGTTTGCTGTGTTTATATTAGAATTCCAGATATTTGCCTGCGAACAGCAGGAGCAATGCCTGGGGGACTCAAGCACAGAACGAATGTGCTTTACAGAGTTAGAGAGTGCGCAGAAAGGAATGCAGCTCTTTTTTAAGCAATGGGTGATTTTTTTTTTTTAATCTAACCAGCTAGGGCAAGGAGAAGGTTATCAATACTCATGATCAGAGTTGATACTCCTTGGTCCCTGTTCAACCTTGTCAAAACCCTTATGAGAAAGAGTTAGACACACCAACACATGGCTGGAAATATGTGAGTAGAACTAATCTGAGATTCGATTTACATATGAAACATTAGGCCAGGAACGACAGCAAGTATGTTCAGGTTTTTTTTTTTTTTGAGACGCAGTTTCACTCTTGTCGCCCAGGCTGGTGTGCAATGGTGCAATCCCGGCTCACTGCAACCTCTGCCTTCTGGGTTCAAGTGATTCTCCTGCCTCAGCTTCCCGGGTAGCTGGGATTACAGGCATGCCCACCACACCCAGCTAATTTTTGTATTTTGTTTGTTTTGTTTTGTTGTCATTTTTTTAATGTTATATTCTCTTTTTTTTTGGTTATTCATTTTATTTTATTTATTTAATTTTTATTGCATTTTAGGTTTTGGGGTACATGTGAAGAACATGCAAGATTGTTGCATAGGTACACACATGGCAGTGTGATTTTCTGCCTTCCTTCCCATCACCTATATCTGGCATTTCTCCCCATGCTATCTCTCCCCAACTCCCCACCCCCCGCTGTCCCTCCCCTATTTCCCCCGACAGACCCCAGTGTGTAGTGCTCCCCTCCCTGTGTCCATGTGTTCTCATTGTTCAGCGCCGGCCTATGAGTGAGAACATGCGGTGCTTGATTTTCTGTTCTTGTGTCAGTTTGCTGAGAATGATGGTTTCCAGGTTCATCCATGTCCCTACAAAGGACACGAACTCATCGTTTTTGATGGCTGCATAATATTCCATGGTGTATATGTGCCACATTTTCCCTGTCCAGTCTATCATCGATGGGCATTTGAGTTGGTTCCAGGTCTTTGCTGTTGTAAACAATGCTGCAATGAACATTCCTGTGCATGTGTCCTTATAGTAGAACAATTTATAATCCTTTGGATATATACCCAGTAATGGGATTGCTGAGTCAAATGGAATTTCTATTTCTAGGTCCTTGAGGAATCGCCACACTGTCTTCCACAATGGTTGAACTAATTTACACTCCCACCAACAGTGTAAAAGTGTTCCTATTTCTCCACATCCTCTCCAGCATCTGTTGTCTCCAGATTTTTTCATGATCGCCATTCTAACTGGCGTGAGATGGTATGTCAATGTAGTTTTGATTTGCATTTCTCTGATGACCAGTGATGATGAGCATTTTTTCGTATGTTTGTTGGCCTCATGTATGTCTTCTTTTGTAAAGTATCTGTTCATATCCCTCACCCACTTTTGAATGGGCTTGTTTGTTTTTTTCTTGTAAATCTGTTTTAGTTCTTTGCAAATTCTGGATATCAGCCCTTTGTCAGATGGGTAGATTGCAAATTTTTTTCCCATTCTGTTGGTTGCCGATTCACTCTAATGACTGTTTCTTTTGCCGTGCAGAAGCTCTGGAGTTTGATTAGGTCCCATTTGTCTATTTTGGCTTTTGTTGCCAATGCTTTTGGTGTTTTGGTCATGAAGTCCTTGCCTACGCCTATGTCCTGAATGAGTTTGCCTAGATTTTCTTCTAGGGTTTTTATGGTGTTAGGTCTTATGTTTAAGTCTTTAATCCATCTGGAGTTAATTGTAGTGTAAGGTGTCAGGAAGGGGTCCAGTTTCTGCTTTCTGCACATGGCTAGCCAGTTTTCCCAACACCATTTATTAAATGGGAACTCTTTTCCCCATTGCTTGTTTTTGTCAGGTTTGTCAAAGATCAGATGGTTGTAGATGTGTTGTGTTGCCTCTGAGGCCTCTGTTCTGTTCCATTGGTCTACATCTCTGTTCTGGTACCAGTACCATGCTGTTTTGATTACTGTAGCCTTGTAGTATAGTTTGAAGTCCAGTAGTGTGATGCCTCCAGCTTTGTTCTTTTTGCTTACAATTAACTTGGCTCATTTTTTGTTGTTGTTGTTGTTGTTGTTGTTGTTGTTTTTTGAGATAGAGTCTTGCTTTGTCACCCAGGCTGGAGTGCATAGGTGCGAACTTGGCTCACTGCAACCTCTGCCTCCCAGGTTCAAGCAATTCTCTGCCTCAGCCTCCTGAGTAGCTGGGATTGCAGGTACCCACCAACACACCTGGCTAATTTTTGTATTTTTAGTAGAGATGGGGTTTTGCCATTTGGTCAGGCTGGTCTCGAACTCCTGACCTCAGGTGATCTTCTCTCCTCAGCCTCCCAAAGTGCTGGATTACAGGTGTGAACCACCACCCCCACCAGGTTTTTTTTGTTTTTTGGGTTTTTTTTAAAGGCTCAGGCAGTCCCCACAGGAAACAGCAGGGTGACCAAAAATTATTGTGCCACAGAAAGTAAAACAGAAGTAGCTGAGTGAGGACATCTTGAAGTTGGGACAAAAACGACAGACATCTACTTGGAGAACAGAAGGGGAGGCAAATGTTTCATCAGAAGACAGAGCAAGGATGGAAGCCCATGAAGACACCAACAGAGAAGCCACATCCCCGGCCCCATGTGCCATGACTTCCAGAACCCCTAGGGAGAAAACAAAGGAAGAAATCTTGAACTGACAATATTTACCCAACAGATACTGGGTTTTGCATGAGAAGCAGCCAACTTAAGATGCCATTAGTGGAGTGGTGATGAGACCATGTAGGTACCTCTTGCCATGTGGGTATTAGAGCTGCTCCAATCATCTGGCCTCCAAGTGGAATCTAAAAGTGGATTCACCTCTAAGGAACCAGAGTCAAAATGTTTAAAAAGGGAAGAAGAAAAATTTGGTTCTGAGACCATTGTTGAGGCCCTAAATCCATCCATGCTTGAAATATGTCTTACTTGTAAACATTTTAATTGTGTGAGTTAAAAAGATCATGGTTACTTAAGCAAATTAGGGTTGGATTTTCTGTTATATGGAACCAAAAGTGTCACAAAAACTGCAAATTAGAACATTCAAATGTTGTAGAACACCAAAGCTGAGGTAGTGAGATAGAGAAGGGGGGAAGAAGAGAGGTTGATTGGCAATTGATGGGGGAAACGAGCCAAAGACGGCCTAGAGGGTGAGCAGTACTGGTGGTATGGCTGAGAAGACTTGGCCAGTCATCAAGGAAGTGCCAGTCTTTTTGCCTGAAAAGTCATCTGTATATAGAAGCATTCAAATCACAACTGAGGCATAGGTCCTACAAGACCTATGCTTGTAGACCTATTTCAAGTTTTGAAATACCAAGCAACACAAATCTGGCTGATTGTTTTAAAGGTAATGGATATGGGACAGGTAGTCTCTACCCTGAGACCATAAAGTTGGCATAAAACAAGGCCAATTCCAAGGCCTACAACCAGAATCGTCCCTAGCAACTGGACAGTGGGTGTGATGCCCAGGGCAGTGGAAAGACCTTTCCAGGTCAAAGCCATAGAGGCCTCCCAGAGGAGAGCAGGATGCTGGTGAGTTTAGGAGAGGCAGCATAAAGCACCGGGGGCGTCTGTGAGAGCAGGTGAAAGAAGTTGCCCTCAGGCAAATGCGCTATTTGCAGGCCAAGAATGATGCTGAACCTCAGCAGGAGATTGGCCCTTTTTCTCCGGATTATCTAGAAATGAGAGGGAATGCCCTAAAAAGCAAGCAAACCTAGTTCTCATGACACTTCAGTGGGCCATAGTCCAGACCTATCCGTGTTAAAACTCCTTGAGACTTGCAGTAAAATATTACTCTTGTAGAGTTTCGACTTTTTTTGTCAATGTTAATCATCGTCAGCTAGCTCAATCTCCGGAGCAAGCATATATGAGCTGTGTTTCTTTCAGAGATCATAAGCTGAAAAGCATGGCTCCTGTTCTGCAAGAGTCTTGGAAACGATAAAGATGTGGGCCAGGCCGGGCGCGGTGGCTCACGCCTATAATCCCAGCACTTTGGGAGGCCAAGGCGGGTGGATCAAGAGATCAGGAGATCGAGACCATCCTGGCCAACATGGTGAAATCCCATCTCTACTAAAAAAGTACAAAAATTAGCTGGGCGTGGTGGCACGTGCCTGTAGTCCCAGCTACTCGGGAGGCTGAGGCAGGAGAATTGCTTGAACCTGGGAGGTGGAGGTTGCAGTGAGCTGAGATTGTGCCACTGCACTCCAGCCTGGTGCCTGGTGAAAGAGTGATACTCTGTCTCAAAAAAAAAAAAAAAAAAAAAAAAAATTGTGGACCAAATACCCAGGCCCTATCAAAGAGAGAAAGGCATGCCCAGTGCACGGAGCCTGCTGCGTCTGCCTTCGCATGATGTGGGGGAACACAGACAACACTCCTGGGGACTTTGCTCACTATATGCAAGAGGCAAATCTGCTGTGAATTGGCAAAGGGAAATAAAAGTGCTGCACTAGAAGGTCCCGGTTACCCTGCGCTGCTCAGCAAGGGAGAGCTGCTCTAGCTGCTAGTGATTCTGTGGGACAGGTGCGATCCGCCAGCATGCTGTGCAGCCTGGGGAGCATACTGCTGTCTTCTGAAAGAAAATGGGATCTAAATGGAAGGGTATCATGATGCTCTACATAAAAATGTGTACATGTCACACTTCTAAAGAGGAACACAAAGGTGAAGAAAGTAAAGGAGCAAGAGGAAGGGAAGGAGGAGGAGAAGAAATACATTTTTCTTCCATTTGTTAGAACACCCTCATTAAATTAAGACGTAACAAAATTACATTTTAAAAGCATATTTGATTTGGTTCCCCTTCAGCCATCAACCTGATAATTTAAAGCATCACAGCCCATTTTCACTTAGTATCAAGGTGCAATCAACGCTATAAAGTACACGTTCTTGCATTCTTTATCTCTGCCTAACAGAGGAGAAAATTCTGTTTTAAACAGGATGCGTGCAGGATAAATTTTGTTTTAAACTGCAATAACAAGAAGCTTTAAAGTAAATCAGACACTGTAAAGTAAATTTACAATGCCTTGGAAAGAGCCCAAGACTGTGGGTTCTTAAATAGGTTCTCCCTGGTAAATGGAGCTGCCACCCTCTCCTTAAACAATAAGTCTACTCCCTTAATAACTTCAAGAAATACCCACTAAAATGACTTTAGTTTGATAAGAAAAAAAAAAGTGGAAATATTTCCAGATCTTTGAATTGTTTTTAACTCCTTGTAGGAAAGTTCTTTGCAGAAGCATTGTTCAAGTTCCCCCCACTCTGGCCCCAGAGCCTTGGGTTCTCCTTCACTCCGAACGGGCCGATGGACTTGACCTTCCAGTACAGGCTTCACCTGCTCAGCCTCCATGCTGGGCACACCTTTCCTTCCCTTGACCTGTGAGAACAGTACACACCAGTGCACGGCGGCTCACCTTGCACTTTACACATCCATCGTTCCTTCTCAAAACATTCAATCGTTTTGCTTTTTATTTATTTCATCTCCCACAATTGAGTTAAACTGATTTGAACTCCCAAATGTGTGACTAGCAGGAAGTACATTTCTGCCCTCCTGGGGGCTCTCTCTTATCCTCTTCTGGACCATTCAAGAACGTCAGAGTCACATGCAGTCCAAACCAAGATCCCTCAAACATTCACTCCCAAGTGGATCCAGGACTCCAACCGCCCTGGAGTCTCTCAAGCCATTGCCACTGGCATTGCCATATCTCTGCCACCCAGGACTGCCATCAGCCTTCCCTCAGTCCAAAGCAAAGGTCTATCTCCCAGCACGGCCAGGACTTCTGCAGTTAGATGTCGCCCCTGTATGCCTCCACTTCCTCAGAGCCACACGTGATGCAAAGACTTTCTCACCATATTTGCCATGTGGTAGCCTAAGAGTCCCATCCTCTCAGTTCAATGAATGTCCGTTCTTCTCTGGGCCCAGCTGCCCTGAAGACATGTTTAGAGTCTACCTATCAGGGACGCATAATCACTGGGCATTCATTCTGAGGAAGAACCACCACAAGTGTTGAGTCACTCACTTTTTTAGTCCTCAAACTACCAAAGCTTGTTCTGCTCCCTTCTCAAACTAAGGCAGTTGGATTGCCTCCAAAGGTGAGTGTCATGGAGGCAGAGTCTAGTCATTAAAAATGTACTTTCGCCGGGTGCGGTGGCTCACGCCTGTAATCCCAGCACTTTGGGAGGCCGAGGCGGGTGGATCACCAGGTCAAGAGATCGAGACCATCCTGGTCAACATGGTGAAACCCCGTCTCTACTAAAAATACAGAAAATCAGCTGGGCATGGTGGCGCGTGACTGTAATCCCAGCTACTCAGGAGGCTGAGGCAGGAGAATTGCCTGAACCCAGGAGGCGGAGGTTGCGGTGAGCCGAGATCGCGCCATTGCACTCCAGCCTGGGTAACAAGAGCGAAAGTCCGTCTCAAAAAAAAAAAAAAAATGTACTTTCACTCTCTTGGGAGATGACTTGCCAACGAGTCATGTCACCAGAAAAAGAAGGAAAGCTCTTGGATGTTTCCCTTTTTCGAGACTGTACAGAAAGTCCTCACCAGCTCAGTAAGACAATAAAAAAAAAGGGGAGGCATATAAATGTGGAATGATGAATTAAAACTGTCTTTATTCACAGATGACATATGGGTCTACAAAGCAAATCTCAAATAATCTACCAATAAAACTATTAGAACTAATAAGTGAGCTAGCCAAGTCACAAGCTAGTATTTTAAAGACTTTCATTCTAGGGTCAGGGGTACAAGTGAAGGTTTGTTACACAGGTCAACTCATGCCACAGGGGTTTGTGGTACAGATTTTATCACACCGGTATTAAGCCCATAGTTATCTTTTCTGCCCCTCTCCCACCGTTCACCCTCCACCCTGAAATAAACCCCAGTTCCTGTTGCTTCTTTGTGTTCATGAATTATCATTATTTAGTTTATAAGTGACAATATGCAGTATTTGGTTTTCTGTTTCTACATTAGTTTGCAAAGGATAATAGCCTCCGGCTCCATTCATGTTCCTACAAAAATACATGATCTCATTTTTTTTTTTTTAGCTGCATAGCATTCCCTGGTGTATATGCCCCACATTTTCTTTATCCAATCTGTCATTGATGGGCATTTAGGTTGATTCTATGTATTTGCTATTGTGAGTAGTACACAATGAACATTTGTGTGCATGTGTCTTTATGGTAGAATGATTTTTTTTTTTTTTTTTTTTTTTTTTTTTTTAGGTAAGTGCCTGTAGTCCCAGCTACTTGGCATGCTGAGGTGAGAGAACCCCTTGAGCCCAGGAGTTCAAGGCTGCAATGAGCTATGATTCTGCCACTGCACTCCAGCCTGGGTGACAGAGCAAGAAGAAAAAAGGAAGAAAGGAAAAAATGAAGGAAATGAGGAAAGGAAGGAAGGAAGGAAAGGAGGGAGGGAGGGAGGGCACAGAAAAACAAGAAATTAATAAAATCGAAACCAGAAAAACAGTAGAGAAAACTAATGAAACAAAAACTGGTTCCTTGAAAAAAATCTATAAAAGTTACAAACTTCTAGCCAGCCTGACAAAGAAGGAGAAAAGATACAAATTACTATATCAGGAATGAAACAGAATATCCCTGCAGACCCTGCAGGTATCAAAAGAATAGTAAATGAATACTATGAACAATTCTATAACCATAACTTAGATCAAACAGACCACTTCTTTGAAAATCACAAACTACCATTCAATATAAAACAGATTATTTGAATAATCTTATAACACTTGAAGAAATTGAATCTATAATTTAAAAAGCTCTTAAAAAAGGAAATCTCAGGCTGGATGCAGTGGCTCACGCATGTAATCCCAGCACTTCGGAAGGCCGAGCTGGCGGGATCACGAGGTCAGGAGTTCGAGACCAGACTGGCCAATGTGGTGAAACCCCATCTCTACTAAAAATACAAAAATTAGCCAGGCGTGGTGGCACATGCCCGTAGTCCCAGCTACTCGGGAAGCTGAGGCAGAAGAATCACTTGAACCCAGGAAGTGGAGGTTTCAGTGAGCCAAGATCTCGCCACTGCACTCTAGCCTGGGCAACAGCGCAAGGCTCCATCTCAAAAAAAAAAGGAAATCTCCAGGCACAGATGGTTTCACAGGAAAATTCTCTCAAACAATCCAAAAGGAAGTAACACCAATTCTACACAATTTCTTCCAAAAAACAGAAAAGACTTCCTAATTCATTTTATGAAACTACTATTACCCTGATCCAAAAACTAGACAAAGACAGTATAAAAAAATAGTCTATTCAAACCCTTTCTCCATTTTTAAACTGGGTTATTTGTCCTTTTATTGTTGAGTTGTAAGTATCAGACTGTGGCTTTGTATTAAATTTTGAACTCAGGAAATGGAAATCCTCCAACGTTTTTTTCAAGATTGTGTTGGCTATTTGAGGACCCTTGTATTTCTATATGAATTTTAGGATCAAGCTGTCCTTTCTGCAAGAAAAGCAATTGGCATTCTAACAGGGATTGCATTGAATCTCTAGTCCAGGTTAGGAAATGTTAGATGACAATGAATATATTGTACAAAAAGTAAGATACTAATGTACTATGATTCCAATTTGAGTTCCAAGTCTTTTCAAACTGGACAAATATGATTTTAACTCTAAATAGAAGGATAAACATTAATTAATAGAAAAATTAATTTGTGGGGTACAGAGTCTCTGCAACCTCCACCTCCCGGGTTCAAGCAATTTTCCTGCCTCAGCTTCCCAAGCAGCTGCGACCAGGCGCACATCACCATGCCCAGGTAATTTTTGTATTTTTGGTAGAGATGGGGTTTTGCCATGTTGGCCAGGGTGGTCTCAAACTGCTGACCTTAGGTGATCTGCCCACCTCAGCTTCCCAAAGTGCTGGGATTACAAGCATGAGCCACCATGCCCAACCAGAAAAAGAAATTTTAAAAATAAGAATAGTAAATAGGAGCCAGGAATGGTGGCAGCACCTGTGATCGTAGCTACCCAGGAAGCTCAGGCAAGAGGATTGCTTGAGTCCAGGAGTCCAAGGGCAGCCTGGCCAACTTAGCAAGACCCTTTTTTTTTTCTGGGGAAAAAAAGGGAATTAACAAATAAGGTACAAGCTGAGTGTGGTGGCTCATGCCTGTAATCCTAGCACTTTGGGAGGCTGAGGTGGGTGGATCACCTGAGGTTAGGAGTTCAAGGCCAGCCTGGCCATCAGGGTGAAACCCCATCTTATTTTTACTTAAAAAAAAAATAATAATAAGGTACAGAAAAAATAGAGGACCCAGAACAAATAAAGTCCAAGTATATATATGAGACAGTTAATATATGACAAAAATGGTGTTTCAATTTAGTGGGAAAAGAATACACGTTAAGTATTATTATTTTAAAAATGACTATTTTTTACCCTAAATAAAAATACAGACAGTCAAGTTATATAACAAATAAAAATGATGGACACAAATTGGGAGAAAACTGATCCATCACAATAGTAAAATGTAAGAAAAGATGATTTCATTTTTCACCAGTCATATTCACCAAGATTAACAAAATGATGTAACCTGGTTATGATACATTAAAAATGACCACAATATTTTCCAGTTTGTCCCATGAAGAGGTACACTTTATTTTCTACCCCATGGGTCTGGCCTTGACTAAATGACTTGCTTTGGCTAAAGGGATATTAGTAAGTGTTACCCAAAAGTACTGATGCAATGGAACTTGCATCTTCCAGTTCTTGGGAATCCATTGGCCACCAATGATATGCTGATAGACAAGTACAAATGACCCAGTTTTCTCCATCACCCCACGTAACAGCCAGCCAACTGCCAGATGTGTGAGCAAGGTCACTGACCTCTAGCTGCCTGTGAAGCTGGAGCACTGCGGTCAACATAGGTGAGCCATCCCATCTAGGCCCTGCTAAATTGCTGATCCATGGCGTGGTGAGCAAATAAGTGATTGTTGGTAATAGTTTGTTACACAGCACAGGTTAACCGACGATACGTTGGTGTGGGTGGGAGTATGGAAAAGTCAACACTGTTGTGAACTGGCAAAGTGCAACTGAAAGCAATCTGGCAATGTGAAATTTTTAAACATGCATACCTTTTGGCAGCAATTCCACCTCTGGAAGTTTGTCTTTTAAAAAATCTGGACACATGCTCACAGAAATTAAAAAATGTTTCACATCAGGAAAAAAAATGAGGACAATTTTTCTTTTCTTTTCTCCTTTTTTGGAGACAGAGTCTTGCTCTGTCACCCAGGCTGCAGTGCAGTGGGGTGATCTCTGCTCACTGCAACCTCTGCCTCCTGGGTTCAAGTGATGCTCCTGCCTCAGCTTCCTGAGGAGCTGGAATGACAGGTGTGTATCACCATGGTTCATTTTTGTGTTTTTAATAGAGATGGGGTTTCACCATGTTGACCAGGCTGGTCTCAAACTCCTGGCTTCAAATGATCCACCTGCCTCAGCCCCCAAAGTGCTGGGATGACAACCACCACATGCAGTCAATTTGAGTTCTCACTTTTAAAATTGTTTCGATTCAGAGGGTGCATACACGGGTTTGTTACAAGGGTGATGCTGGGGTTTGGGCTTCTATTGAACCCTTCACCTGAATAATGAACACAGTACCCATTAGGAAGTGTTTCAGCCCTTGATCCCCACCCTGCCCCACTTTCAAGTCCCCAGGGTTTATTGGTACCATCTTTATGTCCACGTGTCCCGAAAGCTTAGCTTCCACTTATAAGTAAGGACATGTAATATTTGGTTTTCTGTTCCTGTGTTAATTTGCTTAGGATAATGGCCTCCAGCTGCAGCCATGTTGCTGTAAAGGACATGATTTTGTTCTTTTGGATGGCTGCATACTATTCCACGGTGTATATGTACCACATTTTCTTTGTCCACTCCACCATTGATAGGAACCTAAATTGATTCCATATGAAGACACCTTTAATATCCATTAATAGAGATTGGCCAAATAAGAACAGCACAGCCCTGAAACAGAATTACAATGAAGCAGTTTATCGGAATTAACCAGACAAATCGCTCCACCAACTAAGAACGGCCATGCGCCACCACCCACGAATCGAGAAAGAGCTGTCAATCTGTCAATCCTGTCCGTGTCCGGGCGGGTGAGGTTTCCCGTGCTGAGCCAAATTAAGCCGCAGGCTCCACTCCTGGTGGTGCCCTTCCGTCGATTCCTTTAAGTTTCAGCTTTGCAACCACACTCCCCGCGGAACCCAAAGACTTTGGTTTCCCGGAAGCTGCCCGGCGGGTCATGGGAATAACGCCGCCGCATCGCCAGTCGGCATCGTTTATGGCCGGAACTGCGACGGTATCTGATCGTCTTCGAACCTCCGCTTTCGTTCTTGATTAATGAAAACATTCTTGGCAAATGCTTTCGCTGTGGTCCGTCTCGCGCCGGTCCGAGAATTTCACCTCTAGCGGCGCAAAATGAAGCAGTTTAAAGAATGCAGTGCATCTATACAGTGGACATTAAGTAGTAGCAAGCGTCCTCTCTCAAATTTTTCTAAAAATAAAATAGCTAACTGTAAAAGCTCAGTCTCAACCTAACACAATACCCGGTGCCCTCGCACACAATAATTGATTCGATGATAGGCGTATGACGTCCCCTGCATTTTTCTGGCTGGAGCTGCTGGAGGGCACACATCTTATCTAGCGACGAGGCTGGAAAGAGCGGTCCCAATGGATCCAGTATTATTGGGGGTCCACAGCCCAAAGCAATGAGGCCAACAGGCCAAGAGACGCTCAGAAGAGAACAGAGGACTGTTCCACTTTCGGCCCGGCAAGAGCTCATGGGGTGCCTTGAAACTGCTCACCTCACAATCGGCTGAGCTCACGTGTGCAGGGGGTGGGGCCCTGCCTTTCCCTCTCCAACTTCGCCTTACACCGAGGTCCACATCAACCCTACAAAGTTCAAGCCCTACTTGGTGGTGTGTATGCTGCCCATGGTGGAGTGCCTGGCCCTCCTGTAAGCAGCCAAGACCTTGGACCTGGTTGGGGTTTTCAAAGGGCTGATTCGGGGATATGAGCATGACAAGAATTTCCAAGGGAGACGCATCACTGGAGCTGGTGCTGAGGGCTCCCTGCAATGTGCAGAGCTTGGACATCTGTCCCACATCAGCCATGGGGACCCCAACATCCTGCTGAGTGATGAGGAAACCGAAGTTGACCATGCCAGGCACCAGTTTTTTGCTTTCTGACTCCATGTGTCTTTGTTGATGTAGATCGTGTTCATTAGTGCTGCCATGTGCATCCCCAACCCTTGTTCAAAAGACAAACCAAACACACTTCTATAGCCCGGCAGTACACATATATATTATCCTTAAAGGTTCAAAACAACAACAACAAAAAAAGCCAAAAGAAGAAAAAGTCCACCTGTCCTTTCTGTGGCTTAGTTACATAGCCAATACTTCCTTTCTTCTTAATAGTCCAGTCAGAGTTGAGTTTCTTCCACATGCAAATAAAGAATCATGACAAACACGGTCCAGATGTAATATTATATAAAGGAATTCAAAGTACTAACTGTGGAAGATGTTTGTTTCTTACAATGGTGGTATGCTCTTACACTGTGTAATTTTGAATGTCTTTTTTTGTTTTTTTTTTTTTTGAGACGGAGTCTTGCTCTGTCGCCCAGGCTGGAGTGCAGTGACACGATCTCCACTCTGCAACTTCTGCCTCCCAGGTTCAAGCAATTCTGCAGCCTCAGCTTTTTGAGTAACTGGGATTACAGGCTAATTTTTGAATTTTTAGTGTAGACGGGGTTTCACCATGTTGGCCAGGCTGGTCTTGAACTCCTGACCTCAGGTGATCCACCCACCTCGACCTCCCAAAGTGCTGGCATTACAGGCGTGAGCCACTGTGCCCGCCTTGAATGTCTTATAGATTACATAATAAACAATTATAAGTTAAATAATTTCTGAAGAGGAAGACAGGCTAGGCATGGTGGATCATGCCTATAATCTCAGCACTTTGGGAGGCCAAGGCCGTCAGATCACTTGAGCCCAAAAGTTCCAGACCAGCCTTGCCAACATGACGAAGCTTGTGTCTACTACAAATACAAAAATTAACCAGGTGCGGTAGTGTGTGCCTGTAGTCCCAGCTACTCAGAAGGCCGAGGCAGGAGAATCACTTGAACCTGGGAAGAGGAGGTTGCAGTGAGCTGAGATCATGCCCTGTGCCCCAGCCTGGATGACAGAGTGAGACTCTATCTCAAAAAAAAAAAAAGAAAAGAAAAAAAGAAAAGGAAGATGATGTTTCAGGGAATGCAATAAAGTAGAGCTGAACTCTGGTTCCTGATTTGATGTCTAAGAATCGAATTTGATGATCTTACCTAAACAAAGAAAAAAGAGAATTGAGGGGAAGTGGCAGGGCTGAGAGAGAGGGGCAGTAGGGGCCATCTCACGACCTTCCACCTTCCGTAGTGCATAGACTTCCCCCGTGGAGAGTGGGCGCCATGCAAAGTGGCCAGGCCCTAGTCATCTTGCCAGTGCCCCACAGAGAAAGCTGCCTTCCAGGTGAGGGCGCCTGCGCACAGAGCTGTGGACTTGCTGCCCAGGATGGGAGTTGAGAGGGAGGTGGATATGGAAGTGGCCAGCTGCAGCCTGTCTCCCAGGAAGGAGGCAGTATGGTGACCCCCAGCACCCTCTAAAGCATCCCATGTGGCCCGTGAGAGAGTTGGACCCTGCCACATAGGGGATCTTAATCCAGTAAATGACCTGCAGAGAAGCACCAGAGATAAGTACAGCAGTGGCCACCAGGTAGGTAAAATGACCTTTGTTCCTCTCTCTCTCGTTCCTCCACACCCCAGCCTAAAGTGCACACAGCAGGAGACTGCCTTAGAGAGGGAGGGGAGAAGGGATATCTGTAAGGCGGGGTGTCCTTCCTCCTCCAGGCTGGTAGATAGGGTCCTGGTTTAATCCTTTAGGGAGGGAATAGAAAGGTTAAGATTTAAACTATGATTGCAGCTTTACAGCAAATTGACTTTTTGCATTCCTAGTTTTCAAATAAATACAGTTTGATTTTAACAAAAGTAACTAAAAAGTAACAAAACCTTCCCAAGGGATCATTAAAGAGCAAGGCAGGGAGTTTTAAGAGAACATAGTGAAAGCCATTCCACGAGACAAACAAAACTGTTTCGTGTTTCTGTCCTAGTGAATTATGATTGCTCAGGAGGGTGGTCACTCAGAGGTTCAGGCTGCACTGGTGGGTACAGAATTGGGCTAGTGGGGCAGAAGCTCTTTCCCATCAGCTGCCCCCACAGCTCCCGTGGAAATATCAGATGAGAGGAACTCCGATACACGGGTCTCCTCCATCCAGACAGGCCCTGTGCAAATATTTCCAATCCGTACAGTGACTCTGCAGGTAGTTATTTAATATAATCATTGCATTTTACAGGGAGGAAACAGACCTTCTGGGGGTTGGGGCCCGGCCCCAGGTCACAGAGCTAGCTAGGGCGCTCTAAGAACAGGAGCCCAGGTCACCTGTACAGCGCCCATCCTGCCACGGTATGCCACTTGCAGGAACTCTCACCAGAGCCCCTCAGACACCCCTGTGTCCCTGCGCCGGCCTCTCAGGCTGCTGACCAAGGCACCCAGAATGCGAGGCGCTCCCATCTCTCCTTGTCTGAGGCGGCCCTTTGCCCACCTTCGCTCACGGAGTTTTCAAGTCCTGCCTCTTGCATCATGTTCCTTCCCACTGTTCGGACTCACTGATCCTTCTGCTTCCAAATCTTCAACTCTCAAGACCCTGAGTCCAGTGCATTTGATGTGATCGTGGAGGGCCAGAGGAAGCTCTTCTCCAGGAACCCCTGAAGTTAAAAAACAGCCTCCAGCCCAGCCCGAGGGAGGAAGCCGGGTGGATCAGCTAGAAAGCATGTTGACCTCAAGGGTCAGACAGAGGAGGGGCCCTGTGGGCAGCGGGAAGTGAAAACAGGGAGTGCCTGGAAGAGATTGTTCATGCATTCAGCCAGGGCCAAGCTGCATGAGTAACGGGAGTGGGTGTGCTGGCCCACGCTCTGTGTAGCCGCACCTGGAGACTCCCCCACAGACCGAGCCCTTCTGCTCTTGGACGGTCCTGGCGTCCACGGTTTGGCAAAAGCCCGAGACCGCCCACAAACAAAAGCTTGGGGAAGGAAGGCAGAAAGCCCTATCCTCCTCTTTTTTGATTCCCCTGAGTGGAGTGTAGGGTCCACTTGGGAAGAGGAAGGCCTCTCTTCCTCTGCAAACAGGGATGTCGCCACCGCCGCTAGTAATGCACTTTCAAGAGAGAACCGACTCCACATTCACACCAGCATGGGCTGCAGAGGGTCTGAGGATGCTCGGGACATTCATTGGTTGGTGAACTCGGGTTCTGTGCTTGAAGGTCTTTGGGTGGCTCAGTCTCTCTCCAGGTAGGGGACTCATCTTGCAGGGTCTGTGTGCCCTGTTTTTGGAGAGTATTGGACTTCTCTGGAGGGGGAGGGCTCCAGGAGGGCCCCAGGACGCATGCTTCCAGCACCCCAGGCGCATCCCCGCTCCTCTAGTGGGAAATTCGGGGAAAGCCACCCACCTTCTGGAGTCCCATTATATCTTGGGTCACATAGTGCTCCTCTTGACATTGGGTGTCGTCTTTATGCTGTCAGATAGAGAGCCTGGCCGTATGCTCAGTAGCAAGATTAGGGAAGGTTCTAGGGTCTGGGGGAGAGAGGAAAGTCAAGTGTGGGAAGTCAGGCGTCCCTCCAGGCTGAGCAGAACTGTAATTGACGCCAGATGAATGGGGCTTTGCCTCAAGGTATCAATATGCAGCTGTTGGGCAGAATATTTTTAAATAATGATTTTTAAAGTTTAGCACTCCGTGATCAAGATCAATTAATTCTAACCAGAAGTTCTCAGGAGCGGTGCACTGTTGAAATCGCTTATCTGTAAAGCCTGCAATCAACTAGAGTTGATAAGAGATGCTTTCTAGATTGGCCCTGAGCTGATAGCAACAGTTCCACTGTTGCCTCTAGCAAAGTTTCTGAACTCTAGGTCTTTTGCCCCTAAACAAAACAAAACAAAAATCCAGCTTCCGGAAGGATGTGTAAGGCTTCCTTTTATCACTAGGAATCCGTGCCTTTTTTCTTCAGCATTTTCCTGTTTCTCCCGGGCTCTGTTCTGCAATTCAGTGCCTTGTTCCTTGTGTTCTCTATTACCTCTTGCTCCTTTATATCCTGAGTGATTTCCTCAAATCCACTCCCACCAGACTTGCCTTCCCCCACTGGTGGGCATCTCATGAACCACATACGGAGAGGATCTCAATCTTCCCCCCACCCCGCCCCACCATGGGGGGTTTCAGCATCCACGTCCCCAAGCTCCACAACGCCAGTGACTGTCACCCCCTCAGCAGCCCGCCCTGCACATTCTGGTCACCCTGACCTACTTGTCTCTGGAATTTCCCTCTGATACTTTCTCCTGTCATCCCAGTGTCTCCCTCCCCTTTTTTCCAAGCTCCCTTCAGATCTCACCTCCATATGGAACTGGAAACTCTCAAAGCCCAGTCTCACCAACACTCTCTGGCCCTCTTGTCTGCCTTCACTCCTGCTGCTGAAAGCGCAGCTTTGGGTAAATCCTGTAGCCTCAGTCATCTCTGTCTACATGGGTGCTTCTGCTCACACCAGCCTGAAGGACGCCCATCTATGAACTCACTTTTATCAGGCCTGCAACGGTGCAGAACAGAGCTCACTGCCCGCCCCCCGCCCTCCCAACACCCACCACTGTGCCCTCTCAGATCTTCACTCCACTCTGATTTTACAAAGAAAACAGAAGGGAAGCCGCTGAGCTTCTCCACCCTCTCATCTGCGAATCCCTCAACCTCAACCCAGGAAAACCTTCCTCACCCCATCTCCCACCCACCTTCCTCACTGGGCTCCCTCCTCCTTCAAGGCCTCACACACACATCAGCACTCACTGGAGGCCGTCCTCTTCCATAGTTACTGTCAGCCATTATTACGTTTATCCCATGCCCCTTTACATGGAATCCATCACTCTACCAGAGGATCACTTTTGCCATAGTTTTAATACTTGTTATTGCATTGAACACACCATTACAGTTATTTGTCTATACACTTTTCCTTTCTACAGGATGACAAGCTCCGTTAGGACAAGAAATATATGTGCCTTATCTTTGAAGACAATGCAGTGTCTGGCATATAATAGATGTTCAGTAAACATTTGATGAAATAAATACCTAAATAAGTAACTGACTTCTCAGGTAGCTCTGTGATATCAATTATGTTCATCTATTTATGACAGCAATTAGCAACACTTCAAGAGATTTTAAAACCGAAAACACCCTGACTGCAGACCAAACCAATTAAATCAGAATCTCAGGACTAGACCAAGCCTCAGTCTTTTTTTAAAGCTTCCACTGATTGCAGTTTGCAACCTGCTTTGAGAATCACTGGCTTGTAGAAGGTAGAAACTCAGTATCTAATTCAATATGTTGTGTTACAGCAAGAGCCTGATTCTAATCTAGTAAGAGAGACAAGCAAACCAGCAACAGATTCGTGAAATGATGAGCAATGATGAATTGGGCAGTGAGGCCAGTGGAAATGCTTGGAGGAAGTGGGGGCTGCTCGCCACTCACCAACAGGTTGTATGTGTTGTCAGCCCACAACAGTCTAAATCTAACTACATCACTGATAAGACTTTGGAGAAAAGAAAGAGGACCTTGGTGGGCCTGGAGGACAGGCCGTGCTGAGGTAAGGAGCCAAGGACACATGACCCAAGATTCTCATCTAGTGACTTTCCTGAAATGACTCTTCAGTGTCCTGAACTTGAAGTATTTTAGGTTAAGAATGGTCCCTAAGGCCCAGCACTTTGGGAGGCTGAGGCAGGCAGATCGCCTGAGGTCGGGAGTTCGAGACCAGCCTAACCAACATGGAGAAACCCCCGTCTTTACTAAAAATACAAGATTAGCCAGGCGTGGTGGTGCATGCCTGTAATCCCAGCTATTTGGGAGGCTGAGGCAGGAGAATCGCTTGAACTCAGAAGGCGGAGGTTGCAGTGAGCCAGGATTGCAACATTGCACTCCAGTGTGGGTGACAAGAGCAAAACTCCCATCTCAAAAACATAATAATAATAAATAAAAGAAAGAAAAAGAAAAAGAATGGCCCCTATGAAGTAAGTGTAGATCAGGGCTTTGCTCTCTGAGTATGATCAGTCAGCCTTCCCTGGGAACTTGCTAGAAGTGCAAAACCTTGGAACTTCATTTTAGCAAGATCCCCAGGAGGTCTGCATGCATATTCATTTGAGAGGTATTGTTCTGGACCAATCTGAAGTAGACGTGCCGAGATGATGATCTGAGATCCGGCATTTCTGGATGAACCCCCGCAATACAAATGCCAGTGGCCCAAGGAGATTCCATATTTGGTATTTCCTTGTGCGAGCCAGTAGAATTAGCATCACTGCTCTAGCCTGCCCTCTTCCCTGGTTATCTGTTATGAGTCCTTTTGTTTCCAGTGAAAGGAAAACAAGCTCATAGTAAATGAACTGCATTTGCTCACATAACTGAAGTAGTCTGAGGTTCAGTACTGTCACCTGGGATCCAGGTTCTCTGTGTCCTTGCTTTCCCTTCCACCACGATGGCTTTGTGTCCATTCTCCACTGGTAGTCTCCTGGCCCAATGCTCATGAAAATGGCTGTGTTGGTTATAGACCGTCAGCCCCACTGTGTCCAAGGAGGGCTGCCTCCAGTCACTACCCCCAGCTGGTTTTGTTTGTTTGTTTGTTTGGTTTTTTTTTTTTTTTTTTTTTTTGAGATATAGTCTCGCTTTGTCACCCAGGCTGGAGTGCAATGGTGCAATCTCAGCTCACTGCAACCTCCACCTCCCGGGTTCAAGCGATTCTCCTGCCTCAGTCTCCCCAGTAGCTGGGATTACAGGCATGTGCTGCCACGCTCTGCTAATTTTTGTATTTTTAGTAGGGATGGGGCTTCTCCATGTTGGTTAGGCTGGTCTCGAACTCCTGACCTCAGGTGATCCACCTGCCTGTGAGTCATGGCTCTCCTTTAACTCAATAACAGGGTGGAGTGGGGAGGGCGGGGAATAGGCAATGCTGACAAGCTTGAAACCTGCAAGGCTCACCCCAGTTACCTCCATCCAGACCTCCTGGCTGACAGTGCTGAAAGGGCAAGTTCCCCAAAGGAAAACCAAAGCTCTGCTGGGGAGGCAGCAAGAATTGCCACCATCACATCCCATCTGAGAGCACAAAAAGGGAGCTGTGTCCCCAATTCTTAAAGTGCAATACAGTGGTGGTCACCAGTTCTTAAACTGCAATACAGTGCTGGTCATGTGGTATTACAGTATTTCATTTCAAAATTTATTTAACAAGAATCCGGGGAATAGAGCTACACCTTTAATCACAAACATGCTTCCTGAAAAACCAGTTTTAGAAACCCTCTACAAAAATCGTTCACCCGACATCCACATCCCTGATTCCAGGGAAAAGCACTCAAACATTACAGAGCTCTTTTGAAAACCATAGCTAATTTTTGGTCTGAAAGTAGCCAAGCTCATTCAGTCTTAAGTAAGTAGTATGAAAAATAGCGAGATATATGCTTTACGTTTATCATGGAGAATGGCATTTATTAATCCATTTTACTAGCTATTCCACAGGTACTAATCTACCCAAACCTTTGAAAAGGCCTCCTCAGAAACTGGTATTTCAAACGTCTCACATTTAAGGGGCAAAACACAAGCTCCTAAGAGGGTGTCACTCAACATTTCTAGGAAGTGATGTCAGCCAGAGAAAGTAGGGAAGGAACCTTCCACTGGAGAATGTTGTATTGTTATTCATTTTTACTTGGGTCCCCATCTGGGTCATGAAGTTCTTGAGGATGAGAAAAGCAGCAGCTAAGATTCCGTCCTCCCCTTCCTGACGCTCCACACCCATAGCATGGTGGTCCATTTTATTCACTTCATTCTCAGATGCTCTGCTAAACGCCCTCCCATGAAGCTGCTTATAGGAAAGCCTGGCCCTTTCCACCTGGGTGTCCCCCGGAATATGCCCTCTCCCTGCCTTCTCCCGGTGCCTGTGTCCACAGGCCTCAGGTCCTCTGGTTCGGAGGTTTGGTCTGGAAATCAGGTGGGCAACAGGATTCTCTCCAGGATTTAGTTCCTGGTCCCATCTTTCGGGACCACAATTAGCAGTAGTTTTGCTCGACTTCCCAAGGTCAGAACTCCTGGCTGGCAGGACTCCTAAAGCCAAGGTCACTGTGGGCTCCAGGGACTGCTTTGCCATCATCCCAGTCAGGCCTGATAAGTGGAGCTTTGAGCGCCTGGACCCCAGGATGCTTCCAGTCCCAAGATGGATTCACGTGCATAGACCATTCATGATCTTTCTTCAGGCCCCCTTTAAGTACCTTAGCTGCTTCCTGCGGGACCTCACACACACATACACACACACACACACACACTCTCTCTCTCTCTTCAGTTAATTTTGCAGAATACAAAACCTACATACACACGTAATTTTTTAAGAAAAACTTTATTTTTCAAATTTACAAGATGTCAGTAACCAAGAACTTTAGAAATAATGACTTAAAATGCAGAAGATACTCAATAATTGTTAGTAAAATGTTTAAAACTAGTTGGCAGAAGATAACTTTTGGAGGAACGAAAGCGGTTTCTGCCACTGCCCATTAATTTTCCAGTTTTAAAATAATCAAACTTAAATGCAAAAAATAACGTGCATAAGTAGACAACGGAAATAGATTGATTTTGCATATGCTTAAGCAGAGCACATTTTCATTGCCTCCTTTGATACGTTAACAATATTAAACACTGTCCTTACCGGAAAGATCCTTCTGAGAAAGGCAGGCTTAGTGATACGTGGTGAACTGGTAGCGCAACTCAGAGGAACCGGCGTTAAAGTCGGCACGCGCGCCCGGACTGTTTCCAGGAGACTGGGCGGGCTGCCTGGGGTCCGCGCCGACCCGCAGGTCGAGTATCCGGCGTGGCGATCGCTGCCCCGGCGCGCCGGGTGCTGTCGCGGTGGCTGCACCTGGAAGCCGCGCTCGCCGCGCGCCTCGGGCGAGACCCACAGTTCACGCGCACTGCGCCGGGGGGCGCCCGCAGGCCCGGCAATGCGGGGACCGAGGGCTTGCAGTGGAGATCTGCGCTTAGCTGCAGGCGCCCCGCAGGCCCCGGGCATCTCGGGGCGAGGGAGGCGGGGTCCGGCTCCAGGCGGTCCAGCGGGGACGTAGGGCGTGGGCGGCCGTGGCGGTGGAACGGGAGCGAGCCCGGAGCCACGTGCGGCGCAGCCACGGGCACGCGGGGAAGGGCAAGCCCAGGCCTCCCAGGGGTTGGGGGCCGGTTCTGGTCGCTGGCCTGGTCCCTTAAGAACCCCGCGCTGCGCCGCCTCCCCGAGGAAGGCAGCTCCTCCGCCCGTGCCCACCTCGCTGGGGACCCAGTCGCTTCCCAAACTCACAAAGCGCAGACATCTCCCAAGAGGACAGGAAGCTGGCGGAGAGGCGCCCCACACACTTTATCACCCAGACGAACACAGTGTGAGAGGGGAGGTACACATTAACCATCTTGCCAGAACAGGGAGCCCGTCAGCCTACGATTATCCGGGCAGATCTCACCTCCGGGACAGAATCGGCTTCTCAGATCTCAGCCTTAGGACAGGAGGGTCCCGGAAATGCCAACAAGCCATCCACGCAGGCAAGCACCTGACTCGGTAAGCAGGCAACGGAGGGACAATTCTCCAGGAGGAAGTAACCTGAACAGAGTTTTCCATGCACCTCTCTCTGCCAGCACCCCCGAGGCACAGAAAACACCCATCTTGTAAAAAATACTGCACTTACGATGTGCACAATTTTTGCCCCTTTTGGAGTAAAACGTGCTCCCAGTGAGTCCTCTACGTTTAAGTACAGGTACTATCTGCTCTGTGCATAAACTCAGTTTGTGCATGTGTGAGGGGCCTCAGGGCTCAGATTGTACATGATATAAAGGATTAAATCACAAACTGACAATGGACTGGAGACGGTACAAGTGGGGCTGACCCCAGGGTAGAGTGGAGAAGGCAATCAACCGGTAAATCGAAGTCCATATTCTAGGAATACAAGACCACCAAATGTGTACTGTTAACTGAAAAGGCAAGTTTCAGAATAATAGGAAAATGTGATCCCATGGGGGTTGGGGAAGAAATTCCTTTGTATGACTGTAGATAGAAAATGTGTGCAAGTGAACACAGGACATAGTAAGCAATTATGATGTCTAAAGTTGGGACTGGGGCAGGGAAACTTTTCTATTCAAATGTTGTTTACATTTTTATGAAATAAGTAAATTTTAAATGAAGCTATGATGCAGAAGATAAAGGTTTTACACTGGTTTGATTAAAATAAACTCTGGCCATTTTATTCCTTCCCTTAAAAGCAAAAAACAGCCCGGGTGCGGTGGCTAACACCTGTAATCCCAACACTTTGGGAGGCCAAGGCGGATGGATCACTTGAGGTCAGGAGTTCGAGACCAGACTGACCAATATAACCAAACCCCGTCTCTACTAAATAAATAAATCTCTCTCAATAAAACAATTGGGAGAGGGTGGCATGCGCCTGTCATCCCACCTACTGGGGAGGCTGGGGCGGGAGAATCGCTTGAACTCGGGAGGCAGAGGTTGCAATAAGCCGGCAGAGGCTCCGTACTCTAGCCTGGGCGACAGAGCTAAACTCCGTCTCAAACAATAAACAAACAAACTCTGGCCACGTTATTCTTTTTCTTAAAAGCAAAACAGGCCGGGCGCGGTGGCGGACGCCTGTAATCCCAGTACTTTGGGAGGCAGAGGCAGGAGGATCGCTTGAACCCAGGAGGTCGAGGTTGTAGTAAGCTGGGATGCGCCGCTGCACTCCAGCTTGGGCAATAGAATGAGACCCTATCTCAAAAAATAAACAAACAGAAAAGCCGCTCCCTATTAACGTCAAAAGACCTACAGGTAGAGGCCACACTCCAAAACTTCAGCAACAAAAAGAGATCAAGATTGCAACCTGGGCCAGGCGCGGCGGCTCACGCCTGTAATCCAAGTTCTTTGGGAGGCCGAGGCGAGCGGATTACCTGAGATCTGGAGTTCAAGACCAGCCTGACCAACATGGAGAAACCCCGTCTCTACTTAAAACACAAAATTAGCCGGGTGTGGTGGTGCATGTCTGTAATTTCAGCCACTCGGGAGGCTGAGGCAGGAGAATCGCTTGAACCCGGGAGGCGGAGGTTGCGGAGACCCAAGATCACGCCATTGCACTCCAGCCTGGGCAACAAGAGGTAAGCAAAACTCCTTCTTAAAAAAAGATTGCAACCTGGCTATGTTGAAATTCTAAAGCTTTAGGCTTTTCCTAAAAGGCTGTTAAATGCATTTCCAGCTCCGTTTGTGGCAAGAAGTTTGAATCTGTAATAAGTCAGCACCCATCTCTCAATTCCTTACTCGATAAATGAAAAAGGAATACAACTTTTTTTTTTAACCTGGGAATAGGAGCATTCTTTTTAACTTGAAATAGGGATGTTTTATTTTGTTTTTGCAGAACCTGGTCTGATTAGGAGGCACATTAAAACCCTTCTCCCAAGACTGCAAAATTTTGTGTATCGTTTATACCTGGAGATAATTAACAATTTGGTTTTAAACCTTTTTATTTAATGTCATCTCCAGCCCCTAAGACGATTCTGCACTTGCCGATCATGTTCCCCTAAAGGGAAACAGTAAATATGAGAATCACTAGATACGAGAGAGCTCTCGGAGGTAGAGCCACCGACCGGCTAGTGCGGATGTTCGCCGAGCCCGGCGTCTCCCCGCGCAGAAGCCCAGCCCTCCCACGTCCCGGGCTCCCGGCGCCTCGGTTCCCCGCGCTCCGCCTCCCCCGGCGTCGGGCGCAGCTGGGCGTCAAGCGGGGCGGGGGTCCCTTGCCAGCTTCTGGCGCTCGACCTTCGCCCCACCTGAAGGCGCCGGATGCGAGACTCGCCCTTGGCTCGGCCAGCCGCCGCGGCCGGCGCTCAGCTGCTTGCCGGCGCCTCGCCCTTCACCTTTAAGTCCCGGAGGGAGCTCGGCGACTCGGCCCAGGGACAGGGGCCCAGCCCGGCAGTCACCGCGGGCAGCGCGCTCGGGGTCTGACTCTGGTCCTCACTGGCGTATCCCGCATACCGGCTGCTCTTGGCGCTCCAGGCCTGCTTGTCCCGAGCCCGCAACTCTCCGCTGGACACGCAGCCTCCCCCGACCCGGCGGAGGGGGTAGGAATATAGGCACTGAGATGGCCTGAGGGCTGCGCGGGTCTCCCAGACCGAACCCGCCATCCGCGTTCCGGGCCAGTCCCAGCCCACGGCGTAGCCAGCACCACCACCGGCCCAGCGACACTGCGGGCGCACCCGGGCGCGGGGCCTCTTCTGAGACCATCCCGCCCATGGAGAACCTGGGCTCCCGCCGCCAGGCTCCACCTGTACCGCTGAGAACTCAGGCGCAGAGCATCGCCAGGTCCCCACCTAGCAGCGGGCGGCTACAGGGCTTGAATTTCCCTCTCACAGGAAAGAATGTGCCGAGGCCCAAACCCCTTCCCCTTCCCTCCTCGGAGGAAAGGTCGCGCTGGGACTTTCCCAAGCTTCTGCGCGGCAGGCGGGCTCCCGAGCCGGTGCACCGCGAAGCCGCGTTCTCACCTTCGAGTCACCGTGGCTTAGGCCGAGTTCACGAGCACTGTCTTCTAGCGCCGGGCGGACCGCGGCACTAATCCAAGAGCTCAAAACTCCTCGAAGCGGGCGCGCGACGTCGCAGTCTTGTCTTGGGGATAGCGGTGGCAGCGCGGCTGGGGCCCGCGCGGGCCGAGTTCTCCTCGCCCCACTCCCCGCCTTTCCCCCAGCACCATCAGACCTAAGATCTTTTACTTTTTAAGTTAAAGTGAATCCAGAGCCTTGTCACTGCGCCCTAATTAGCAGCGGGAGCAAAGTCTAGCGCTTCGTAGGCCCGCGCAGGAGGTACTCCGCAGCCCGCCTGGAACCGGAGGGCATGAGGGTGCGGGGAGCCGGGCCGCCACTGCGCCTAAGGCTAGCCCCTTTTATAAGATTTAGGGAAACGAATTCTCTTTCCTCGTGGATGTAAGAAGTGAGTGAATTTAAAGTCACAATCATGGCCGCAAGCGGCCCCAATTGTCTGGGACTGATCATGCTGTAGAGTGTGTGTGTGTGTGTGTGTGTGTGTGTGTGTGTGTACACCTTTTCATATGACGCGTGCATCAATATTCCGTGTGCTGCCCCCCACCCCAGTCTGTTTTTAAAAATCCATCTCAGCCGGAGAGGGGAACAGTGCTTCAGGGAAGGGTGGGGGCACGATGTCTTCACCTTTCCCAGTTAGGAATCAAGACTTCCCGCCTTCTCGATGGAACAAGAAAACGGTATGTAGTCCTGGACTTTAAAAGGCAGTAACAGAAGTAGAAATAAAGATGTAACCATATTCCAGGGAAAAGTGGGACAGGAAATTCTTAGCTGTGGTAGCAGAAGTAAATGTCTAAAATTCGTAAGTCTAAAATTAGCCATGCAGGCATGTTAATTAACCACTAGACAAGCAGAATTGTCAATGTAGGCAATGCCCAGTGTGGGGGGGGAAAAAGGATTGATTCTGACCTGTGGAAAGGGGATTGGGGAGAGATGAAAACTTCTGACAACTCTGTGCATATTACAAGCCTATCTGCCATGTTGTTTGAGTTTTTGTAAGCATGTGAATCATTTACATTTTTAAAATTATTTTTAAATGAATAAAACTATAAGTTTTCTATACCCACAGTCTCTTTATTGAAACTACAAACCTAAATTTTTATTTTCTATTTTTCCTTCCTGTAATCTCAGTGTGCTTTCTCAGGTCGATATTCTTGGTGCACTCGTGTGCACCTCTGATCCTTGCTATTGTATTCAAACATCCAAACAAATATTTATTTTAAAAAGCAGAAGAATCCACTCTATAGGGGGCAGCTATAAAATTGCTCCTTCCATTTTGCTGGTGTCTACTAATTATCTTCCCGTAGGTCCATCCACATCCATCAGTTCATAGAAATAACTTCTGAGGACTGAGGAATTTAAAAGCCTGCAGATCGTGTTTCAGTATTACCTGGAACTACTGGAAGCCAGAATCTTTTCTTAATCTGCTGTTTTCTCCATTACACTCTGCTTATTTATCCTCAAGAATTCAGACTCTGTTCGGTTCTCAAAAAGTAAATGGCATGGAAATATGACTCAGGGCTTTAAGAAACCACCCTGTGGGAGGAGGGACTAACAGAAAGATAAATCTTGGCAAACTTGCTATTGCATTCATTATGTCCCAATTAACTGTCCCTTTTATAAAGATCTTAGTATTTTCATGCAAAATGGGAGTTCCTATGTATTAAGACATTATATACAAAGTCCTCCAACTGACAATTATTTTTTTCTCATTTATAATCAAAGAGACTGAGCTGTCCAAAGCACAAAGTAAAACACAGATGCCGTGTCTCCAGCAAACACAATCTTACAAGGCTGTAAAATTCCCATTTCACTTAAGGAAAGCACGGGTGTGTGTGTGTGGTGGGGGTGGGGGTATAAGTTACCATTGTTTTTTCTTTCCCAATGGAAGAATGAAATTAAATACCCCAAGTTAGCTGAAATAGAGATACATAAAATCAAAAGACAGGGAAGTGGGAGAGAGGGAGAGAGATCACTTTCTGTGGCACCAAAGCACTTCCTTCAGCGTAATCTCGTCTAATCCCTGCAACAATTCAGTGAAGCCTTCAGTCATTATCCAGAGTCAACTTTGGCAAAATGTTTTACAGTCACCCCTGCTTTTTACAGATGAGCCGGACGGAGTGCAGAAATAGTCGCTGATGTCTCCAAACTCACAAAGCTAAGTTTCTGAGCCAGACTGCAGGGACTTTTCTTCCTCCGGAGGACAGACACTGCTGGCTTTATTCATAGAGCTATTCTCTAGTCCTTGCTCCAGTAATTTACAGTCTGGGGTTAAATTTTCATGTCCAGATACATTATTTAAGAGAAGGGAATAATAGCTACCAGGTGACTGTCTCAAAGAGAAAAGACAGGCAAAGCAGGAACTCTTGAGTTCCCTTGGGGCTTCCCAAGAGAAAACTGAGGTACCACCTACCAAGTTACTCAGTTTTCTGAGCACTTACCTGTGCCAAGTCAGGTAACAGTGAAAATGAGACAGCCCCCACCTGAGAGCAGAAAACTACTGGGCTTAACTGCATAGGCACCAGAGCTCTTTTTCTTGCTTAACATTTATCAGGCTTATGTGCGGGCGCTGACTCACAGAAGTAGGATCCACAGCACGGCTACTGATGTTTAAATTTTTTTCATATCTGAACCTCCACACAGAGAGTGTCCTCACAAGATCATCTTTTTCAACATCAATTTGGGGAATACCTGTAAGGAGGTCAACTTTGGCAAAATGTTTAAGACTTTGATTCAAGTGGAAATAAGATTGTCAAAGCCAAAATTTCTTCAGCAAGAAGAGATTTTTTTAAACTATTTTATTGGATCTGAGCTACAGAGAAAATTTTTCATTAAAGAACATCAGTATTATCACAACAACTTATTTAGCACTTGCTGTGTACTAGGTGCTGCACTAAGACATTTTAGTTTCCAGTATCTCGAACCAAGCTGGGAGAAATAGCAGTGGTGAGGGTCCAGTTTTTGTATATGGAGGATTGTGCTCACTGAATTATCCCCATAAAGTGGCTTGATAATTCTGAAGAAAGCTCACAGCCACCTTCTCATTAGAAGGAGGGTAGGGATAAGTGTTGTAGTAAAAGACTGAGAGGCGGCTGGATCCCAGGCCAGAAGACCTAAGGAAATGCTCTGTCCATTAGGAGCCTGCCCTATGGAGGAACTTGAGCCTATCAGTGCCATTTTTCTTCAGATGAATATTGTGGACCCAGAAGGAAGCACCTTGTAAGCAGGAAAAATAAATTTGTGCTGAAATAATGGATGTAAAATACTTCTCCCTGTCCACCATTGTCAGAACAAATCAAAGAGGAACAGGGGGAGGAAGGGAATGTTGAACGTCTATTATGTGACAGCCACAGTACTGAAAACAAAATGAAATGGGACATTTTAAAATGTTAGGCTGAGATGATGTCTTTTGGTTCATTGTACCCCTTTCATTTTATCTGAATTCCTTTGGCTTGTACGTGCTTTTCCTAATATCAGTACAAATTCAAGCTGATATCTCGTGCAGCGTGATTCTAACTGAAGGTACAATCATCTACTGATAAGTAAATTGTTTCATTGTCATATTATCTCTTAGCAGCTTGTATAAGTAATTTATAAGTTTTTCTGTAACTTATCAGACCCACCCAGTAGCTTTAACAGAGATGCAGTCGGTGTTCTCATAGGGGAAAAATACTCTCTTCCTAAAGGCTCCGGATACACATTCTATACTGGCATCAAGTCTGGCTATCTTAGCTCATAAAAGAGCTGGGTTCTTACCTCCTAATGTAATTCTAAAGCACCAAAAGTAGACACAGGGAGAAAAGCTACGTATCCTTTATGTATATTTGTCTCCAAAATAAAACAGTAAAAACTTGAGATAGATTTAATGTTTTGTTTCCAAAAATCACTGGCTGGTACCTATGGTCACTTCATCTGAATCTACTTGAGGAAACAGGGGTCTAGGTACTTGGTGATGTCACAGAGGAGACTTATGCATTTGGTGATGTCACGGGGCGGGGGGGTTGTGCACTTGGTGATGACATAGAGCTGTCCAACAGAAGTTTTACATTCTGTTGTTCACTTTAAAACTATAATGGTCTTTAATGGCCGCCGAAGCTCTATTTCTAATTTTGCCACCAGGGCCCACATCCCTGTACTTTAAAATGAGAAAAGGTTTAAGGATACCAACTATTTTGATCCTTTTTTTGGTAATTTGAAACTACCAAAAAAAAGAAAAAATAGAAGGAATAAGACCTAGTATGTGATAGCACAACAGGGTGACTATAGTCAGTAATAATTTAATTGTACATTTTTTAATAACTAAGAGTATAATTGGATTGTAACACAAAGGATAAATGCTAGAGGGAATGAATACTGCATTTTACATAATATGATTATTACACATTGCATACCTGTATCAAAACATTTCATGTACCCCGTAAATATACTATGTATCCATAAAAATTAAGAATTAAAAAAAATCACTAGCTGCTACCTGCAGTCACTTGATCCGAGTGCTTGAGGAAAGAAAAATAATTGGCTTGATGCCTCTACCCCAAAAAATTCTTTGTGAAGACCAATCCCTCCAACCATGTAAACGCATGGACATTACCTCAGCAATTTTAGCTCTTACTGCTTTTCCACTGGCATTTGGTGAGTAGTTAAGAATGTAATTTAACAGGACTTTAGATCCTTCCCCTAAGAACTCTTTTTTCTTTCTCTTTTTTGTACTTATCTTAACATTGTTAAGAGGTGACAGCCAATGTACAGCTGAGTTTCCTTGGGCTGAGTATGATGAAAATGCCAAGTGTAATCGGAGCATGGCCCTGAACTTGGGCTGGTAGCTCTTTGGCCCACTTCATCTACTGGGAACTCGGGACACCCTGGGGAAGGAGCTCAGGCTGGAAGCAGGAAACAACCCAAATGAGCTGAGTTAGAAAGAATTTAACCTTTTTAAAGGAAGCCTGTTATGCCTAACAAAATAGACTTACCTTTCCTCATTGAAACTGTCTATCCTTCACTTTCCAGGAATTTCTTCAGAAAAACATATTCCATGCCTTTTTTCAGCACAATCCAGCCAATCATTTCGGCTCAGACATCTCTCCCATGTAAATGCTTAAAGCTGTCCTCCAAGCCTTCCTTTTTCTATAGCACTTGCTGGTTAGGTTAATTATAGTTTCTCACCACCAGATGTAAATTCTCCCAGTGCCCATGAATACACCCTGGTCCAGAGGAAATCAGGGAAGAAATATGTCATAAGAACTTGTAATACAAGCCTTCATATACATGGCAGGGGAGGGCCTAATGCCTCCTTTTCTCACTTGCAAAAGGGGAAGAATAGCACTTAAGTCTGCAGGCTTGCTGAGGCTCAAAAGCTGTTCAGAAAGGCATTGAACAAACATCTGGCACAGGAAATGCCCATTATAAGTCACCTGTTTCCATTTCTGTCTCAATCTGTAAAATGTGGCAAGACGTGCCACAGCTATTAGCATGGCAGATTACAGGGGCTGATCCCCATCTTTTACTCACAACCCTGTTAACTGTCTCTTCCTAAGATAATGATGGTGATACAATAGGGGTCGTGGTAGCTTCAGCTGAATTTGTAAGACACTACACACCAACCATTCACGGATTCTCCCCCGAGTTTGTGCAGTGATCCATGTGTGTATTAAATATAAAAACAAAAAATTATTCAAATTAAATGCTAAAGTATATTAATTGTTTTAATGCAAATTTTATTTTGATTTGTTTCTGTGACTCCTTTATTTTAAACCCAGCAACACCACTTCCCAAGGTGTGAAAATGTGAAGATTAAAGGCAAACTCAGTGTTGAGGAGTGTAAAGAGACAGAACACAGATTAAAAAAAACACCCGAAAAGCCTTTGTAGTCAGGTCAAGGTTATGATTCAACAATTAGAAAATCAAAATTACTTGGACATCCCCTTCTAGTTTAAGTGATATTCTGGAATTGAAAATATTAACCATTAGTTTTAGAAACTAAGATTACTTGAAATGAAGTAGGGTCATTCCAGAATGCTTTTCTTCTTTCCTTCCCCGAAACAATTACATCAAAGTTAGATACTCTCATGTTTATTTTTAGAGATACTCCGTGAAGGCATTTATGTTCACCCTTTTTAAGAGGATGAGAATTTTACATTAATAATATTTAACATTGATCGTAGAAACTGTTTTTTTTTTTTTTTTTAATAAGACTAGTGTAACAGAGATTCTTGTAGAGCGAAAAAGCAGGATTCCGGATATTTTTTTAGAAGATTGAAAGAAAACAACACACTCGGGACATTTCTTTGATCAATAAACTTTCAGGAAATGGAGGAAGCTGTTTTGGGACACAGTCAAAGCTGGTTAACTTGAACTTGGAAATAGGCTTTTGACAATGCAACTATGGGAAACAAATCTCTGAACAAATTTTAAATGAAACCTCACCCACCCCCCCAAAGTGGCAGACAAAATAAATTACCATAAATTATATGCCAAGACACCTTTAAAAAACAACAACAAAAAAGCCCATGAGGCTGAGGATTTCCTTAGCTCTCCAGGAAGTGTGTAACACTGCTTCTGGCCTGCAGGCTGGGGCGGATCGGGGACCTGTCACACATCAGGATAGTTGCAGTAATACACCGCGGAGCTGGCGTCGGACACCACGGAGGAAATGGCCCCGTGGCTGTCGGGGAGAGTCACACTCGAGTCATGCCCCTGGTAGGGGAGGCCCATCTCGGGCTTGCACACGAAGTGCAGATACTGTTCAAATTCCGTGCGGTCCACCTCCCCGAGGAGCTCGGCGGGCTGACTGGGGTCCGTGCCGTCCCGGCAGGGCAGTGCCTCCGGAGGGGGCGACGGCTGCCCCGGGCCCGGGGGGTGGTGCTGGTGGTGCGGCTGCATCTGGAAGCCGCGGCCCGTGCCCGCCCCGGGCGAGCCCATCGCGCCGTAGTACATGTGCAGGGCGCTGGGGGGCGCCAGGAGGCCCGGCATTGAGGGCCCCGCGGGCTCCGGGCCGAGTCGGGGGTGCAGGGGGCCGGCGGGAGGCTCGGGGGGCCCCGCGTAGTCCGAGACCTGCGCGTAGCTGTAGGCGCCGGCCGCCGGGCAGTCCCCGGGCATCGGGGCGGCGAAGAAGGCAGGGTCCGGGTCCACGCCGTCCAGCGGGGACGTGTCGGGCGTGGGCAACGGGTAGCCGTCGAGCGGGGACGCGCCCAGACCCTGGCAGTCGCGGTAGTGGCCGCCCAGGTGAGGGGGCAGCAGCGGCGGGCCGGCGGGGAAGCCCTGCTCGGGGAACGGGAGGCCCAAGCCGTCCATCGCCACGCGGCCGCCCTCGGGGCCCAGCGCCGCCGCCTGCGGCTCGGCCAGGTTGGGCAGGAAGCCGCCCTCCACCCGCTTCAGACGCTTCACCTGCTTGCGCCGCCGCGGCCGGTACTTGTAGTTGGGGTGGTCCTGCATGTGCTGCACGCGCAGCCGCTCGGCCTCCTCCACGAAGGGCCGCTTCTCCGCCAGCGTCAGCGCCTTCCACGACTTGCCTGCGCGGTCGAAGGAAGCGGGAGAGGGGCGCAGGGCTTACCGGCTGCGCTGCAGCTCCAGGTCCCTCCTGGCCCATTCTGGTCCCACCCGGCCCCACCTCTTCGCTCCCACCTCGAAATGAGCAACTGGGGTCAAGTGAAAGAGGGAGACCTGGGACTCGGAGGCCGAGCCCTTGGGGAAGACCCGTCTTCTAAAGGCACCCCTTTCTTTTGTTCCTCTGGAACCGCTTTCTGCCCTCCCATCAGCGGGTCGTTCAAAAACGGAAAAGGACACCTAGGTAGGGAAGGGTCGAGGGAGGGTCACCACCGGCCCAGTTCGGAGCCAGGGGGTCTCTCGCGCTGCCCACAGGTGCCAGGAAGCCGCCTTCCCAGAGCCGTGGGACCCGCGCCCCGGGCCGGGCCAACCGGGGAATCCGGGCGCCGCAGAGCAAGGCGGAGAGCTGCTTTGGAGGGTCGGAGAGCGGGAAGCGGGAAGGGAATGCAGGGCCTTGGGAAGGACGTGGCGGCTGCACACTCCTGGTCTCTGGCGTCAGGCTCGCAAAGAACACCGTTTGGGGCTCAAAGAAAGCCGCCTAGCGATTCACGCCAGTGCGCCCGGCCGCCTGGGTCCCCGACCCGGACTCACCCAGCATCTTGCTCAGCTCGGCGTTGTGCAGGTCGGGGTTCTGCTGCGCCAGCCGCTTGCGCTCGTCCTTAGCCCACACCATGAAGGCGTTCATCGGCCGCCGGATACGAGACTCGCCCTTGGCTCGGCCCGCGGCCCCTGCCGGAGCTCCGCTGCTCGCCGGCGCCTCGCCCTTCACCTTCATGTCCCCGATGGGGCTCAGCGACTCGGCCCAAGGGCAGGGGCCCAGCCCCGCCATCACCGCGGGCAGCGCGCTCCGGGTCTGGCTCTGGTCGTCACTGGCGTATCCCGCATCCGGGCTGCTCATGGCGCTCCAGGCCTGACCCGCTGCCCGCAATCCTCCGCCGGACGCGCCGCCTCCCCCGACCCGGGGCACAGAGGTGCCCCGAGGGCTGCGTGGGTCTCCCGGCCCGAAGCCGCCGCCGGTGTTCTAGCCTGTCGCGGTATACTGCGTAGTCAGAGCCCCCAGCCGGCCTACTGACACTGCGGGCGCCCCTGGGCCGCGGGGCTTTTTCTGCACAGATGTGGCCAATGGAGCGGCGAGGGCGGGCCGGTGCGGCGTTGTTAGGCCCACGCCCAGCCCGTGGTCCAGTCCAACCCCACGCCCGCCCCTTGCCCCTCCCCTCGAACCCGCGCCCAGGGCTACACCTGCCCCCGGGAAAACTAGCGGGAGCCGGGCTCTGGCGCGGGTCCTCTCCCTCCTGGGTTAGGGAGACTCCTGAAAAGCCATCTGGGAGGGCTGATTGTACCTTGGAATAGACCAACGACGTACTTGCCCAAGGTCGTTTAGGCTAACATACTGAACGTCCACTCTATTCTCTTTAAAGCATATCTTTGTAGAAGCCGAGGGTGCCTCAGTGGTAGGTGACCTAGTTTACTTCAAGGAAATTCACAGGCATCTTCTTCAAATGTGTCTTCTCGAATGCGACAGACAGCGTTAATAATAAATTTAAAAATACAATTTCACCACCAAGGACTCACCTTGGCTGTGTTATACTCAAAATGCTGTGTCTAAGATAAATCCTAGCTTTCTTTTCTTTTCTTTCTTTTTTTTTTTTTTTTTTTTTTTTTTTTTGAGACGGAGTTTCGCTCTTGTTACCCAGGCTGGAGTGCAATGGCGCGATCTCGGCTCACCGCAACCTCCGCCTCCTGGGTTCAGGCAATTCTCCTGCCTCAGCCTCCTGAGTAGCTGGGATTACAGGATTAAATGTGGAGCGACGTTCTGTATGCAATATTCCATCACGTTGAAGAATTTAAAGCATTTACTCATGACAAACCAACCAGTTTTTATGTGTATCTTACACACATCATGTGCAAATGTGAAAGTGTGAAAATTTGTACATGATGCATATAATAAGATATGCATAACAAAACTCTTTCTCATGTGTTCAGTAAGAGATGAGGCTTAATACTGATTTCTAAAATGTAAAGACAGCAGCAATATTTGTCTAAATGTACGAGTTTGTTAGTGGGGAGAGAACAATCTTTTTTAGCTGCAAAGTAACTGAAGCTCTTAGAGTCAGTTCAAGGTGGTTATTCTGGCAGATAATTAGATACGTTTGTTTAGACTGGAGTGAAATCTGAATGACTATTAAAACTGTGTTTGGATCTGGGGAAAAAAAATTTTCAGTGGGATTTTTAAAACAAGCCCTTATGCAGCGCTAAGAAATGACATAGCATGCCACTGCTATTCTTAGCGCCCCTCCGGCATTGGCAAATGAGTGTATCCTCATAATAACCTTGAGGTAGGCTCTATTATATCTTACAGGAGAGGAAACTGAGGCAGAGAAGTTACGGAGACTACAGCTTTGAGAGGGTGGAATTCACACCCAGCGGCCTGCTTTCAGACTTGGAGCTCTTAATCACTAAGCCAGGCTGTTATGTTTGTGTATTTGCGCTGTTTTTTGAGGGTTACTAACATAGCCATTCCTGCGTAATTAAGATAACTTTGCAAAGAAATCAATATATCAATCTCCAGAACAGATTTTCCTTTTTACAAAGGCGTGATCAAAAAGTAGAGCTTACACCTGGAACCTGAGAGGTAAAATGCTGCCGCTTTGAGTGTGATACTGCAGCAACAAAGTCGTCTGTCCAGTCCCGTTTATTAGTGGCATCCATAAAAACACAGAACTTTTGCAAACTCCTGGCCTTCAGTTTCTCTGGCATTGCTTTTTCTCAAAGAACTCTTGCACAATTGTTTTAAGCCAACTTATCTTTAATTCTGCAAGTAGCTGTGAAGCCTTGGCTAGGGACGAGTTAAGAAAGTATTTCTGGTTCCTGGGTCTCTAACATTCAGACAAGAAAAAAATTTAAAGCTGCATAAAGAAATCATGGAGGGTGTTACTTCTAATTGGTAGTTTTGAAAGCAGTTGATTTTAGACAAATTTAAATGATGATGTACTTTTAAAGCTTTAATTTTTTCTGAAAAAAAAATGAGCTTCAGAATAAAGCAAAAACATTTTACAAATGGTTAAATAAGCAACAAAACTATAGGAGGGAGAGTAATCTACAAATTAACCCATAGTACCTTGCTTTTTGCTTTTTTTTTTTTTTAATCATCTTGCCTAATTTTTCTGGATAATAAATAGTTTTCAAAGATCTCAAAGTAGAATTTTCTCTTAATGCAAAATCTTTTAAGAACTAAGGCGTTTTCCTAGAATAAACACTGAAAATTAAAAACAATGTTCTATCCAGAATCCATTTTTATCTTTCTAATCTGTTTCACTAATTCCTTTAAAAAAAGACTACAGGAAACACACAATCCAAAAAGTGTACATGCACAGATTTAGCCTTGTATGTTCTCTTCATCCTCGTACTCTTCATCACCCAGCCCGTTATCAGGAGAGGTGAGAAGGTCGAGAAAATGATGAGGGAAGAAAACACGGGGTTTCCTTTTTTTTTTTTTTTTTTTTTTGGGGGGCAAAGTTTTGTTCTTGTTGCCCAGGCTGGAGTGCAATCACGATCTCGGCTTGCTGCAACCTCCACCTCCCGGGTTCAAGCGATTCTCCTGTCTCAGCCTCCCGAGTAGCTGGGATTACAGGCGCAGGCCACCACTCCCGGCTAGTTTTTGTATTTTTAGTAGAGACGGGATTTCATCACATTGGTCAGGCAGTTCTCGAACTCCTGACCTCAGGTGATCCGCCGGCCTCGACCTCCCAAAGTGCTAGGATTACAGGCTTGAGCCACCTGCGCCTGGCAGGGTTTCTCTATTTTTATTTGCCCTTGTCCCTGAGGACTGATCTTGATGGGGTAAGAGAAATCAGGTGAAAGTACACATCGTAGGCTGGAGTAAGAGCTTCAGATTTTGGCGCCTTCCCCCCGACTTCTTATAAAACCCTTCCTGGGATCATAAAGTCGCAGTTTACAAATTTACCAGGGAGGAATTGTGGTGGCTTTCCAAAACTAGTCCCTTTTACATACTGTGACCTAGATGTCATTTCTTCTGATCCTTCGCTTGTCACGTATTTTCGGGGGGCAGTGTGGAGGGCTGAGGCGTCGCTGACCGGCGCGCGGTGTATGTGGAGTCTTCTATTTCAGTCTCTTCACTTTAATACGCGGTGACCCGGGATGTTATCAGAGCCAGCCACAAATGCCACATGTAAAGCAGCAAACATCCGGAGTGGCTTCCTGCAAGCCTTGCTTTTCTCAACACGAGAGGTTTACGCAGTGGGGTGGAGGGGAACAAGTTTCACAAGAAAGAGCCGAGTACACAGCTCCCGTAGCCGGCCTGGTGCGTTCGCACAGCACAGTCCAGGGTCGCAAGGCTCCTGGCTACTAATTACGCTCACTTCCCCGGGAGGCTGGAAAGGCTGAGCAAGGAAGCGACTAGCGCACCAAGAAGCTGTACCTCTGGCCAGTAGGGGCCTTTGGTCAGCGGGCGCAGAAATTAACTCGGGTAGGTGGCGAACCGTGGGGCTGACCTGGAAAAATCAGAGCCACGCTTAACCGTGGGCCCCTGAGTGACCAGGCAAAGGCTGGGTGATTTCCGGCAGGCTTTTGTGTTTTCGATGCTGGGAAAGCAGGAGCTGGAGGAAGGACACTCAAGTCGATCGGGAAGGATCGTGGGCACCTAGGCAGATCCGGGTTGGCTCTGGAGAGCAAGTCTGTGGGGGCAGGGGAGGGGAGTGCGCGCCGCAAACCCTGGGAAAACTCCGAGAGGCCCGTGGACGAATAGACAATGGTATCCCTGGAACAAAGAACAACAATAAGGCCTTTGCATTTATAAATCGTGCCCTGGCGGCTGCCTCCTGGAGCCCGGCCCGAGGTGGCGCGCGGCTTCAGAGCGCGGCCGAGGGTCCCGCACTTCCCAGGTAGGGCCGCGCAGCCGGACGCCGCGGATTCGCACCTCGAGCCCTGGCGCCGTCTAGGCGGCGGCGCCGCGCCCCTAGGTACCTTTCACATCTCCTCCCTTTCCCGGGGCCAGTCCCCCGTGGGTCCGGGATGGAGGTCGAAGGTCGCGGGCGGGAGGGGAGGGGTAGGGAGGAAGGAGTGGCCCGGAAGATCGCGGCCACCCTCTCTGCTGCCGCGCGCCCCCGGCCTTGGATGCCCCCACCAGGCCGGAGTCCGGCAGACGCTGCAGCGCGGGTCCCACACAGCTACTGCCTTGCTCCTTGGCTGCGCCGGCCTCTCTCCTTAGGGACTAAAAAAAAAAAAAAAGTTGGGGGGCAACGGAGAGAGGGTATTTCGGGAAGTGCATTCCCCTCGAGAATGGGAGCATACATTTTGCTTGGACGCCCTCTCCCACTCCCTACTCGCGCATCCCTCCCCTGTCCCACGGAGTCTTCTCGAGGCTGCCCCCCAACCCCGCCCTGGCAATGGGCGACTCCTTGACCGTGTCGCGGTTCCCGCTTGGCTCCGCCTGGGAATCGCACAAGCGAAGCAGGAAATGCGCTGTTCCCGGTCCACTTCCCTACTCAGAAACTCATCGGCGGGGTGTTTCTTAGATCCCCCCACCTCCAACTGTGGCCCCGGGTTGAAGTGTGTGGGCTACTTCCCTTCATTGCCTGGCCTGTGGAACCTCAGACTCCAGGGGGTGGTGGCGTTGGGAATGAGGGCGAGGGTCCTGCTCCTCACCCAGGACTTGTCACACACACAGCACTGAAAGCTCACCCCTTTCAGGTCTGCCGCGCAGCCTTAAAAGGGATTTCAATAGTGGCAGGGCGTCTACACACCCGCACTGCGGCTGAGCTCTTGTTCCCACCTTCCCCATCCACACTCTAGGACAGGCCAGGGCTTTCCTTGGAGACCTGTGTCCTCAGCTGACCAGACAGCCTTATCAGCAGCGTGCCCACTGTGCTCACAGCACTTCCACTCCCACCCAAAGGAGAGCGGACGTGGTCCCTGCCTCGGAGGAATGTACCGCGCAGTGTCATTAGTCTTCTTCCCTGATTCATTAACTTCCAGCTGGGTGTTCTAGGTATGGTCTTCTGTAATAATTTGTTCCTGGCATGTAAAGGTGATGCTGACATCAGTAGGTCAAGCACCTTGAGATTTTTTTTTTTTTCTAGTAGAGATAATAGGTTGCCTTTCCACCCTGAAAACTCTGGCTTGCCAAGTTTCCCTAGTAAGCAGGGCTGGATTGTGCCAGATGGTTGGTGAGGGCAAGGTGTGCATTCTGTTATCATGGAAGTGATCAAAGTTAAATAGGTCATAGGACAGGCCACTTCTGACAGCACTCATTACCCAGTCTTTTGTACAACTTTAGCCACACCCATGTCAGATTGTGAAAGCGTACCTGAGTTGGCTTCCAAAGTTTCTGAACAGAAGAGAAAATATGAGAGATCCTTGCTGGATTCCTTTGCAGTCAGTATATGGTTAACCTGTTACTTAAATTTTCTTCTCTGTCCACTTTTTGGACCTTGCTAACAACCTTGTCAGTACTCTTTAATAACAACAGGGTCTTTGACACATTTCATCTATATATCTCGAGAGCACATGCAATTCACAGGTCTTCGATAAATTCTTCAGTATACTGTTACAGCTGTCATGGATGGAATAGGAAGGTCATCTCCCTGCAAGGCAAGGCACTGCGAATGATCTCTGTAGACCTTAGCAAAGACTGTTCTCATCTCAGACACATCTGTGTAGCCCTGTGGTCATCTGAGTTCAGGTTTGTCGTATTCTTTTTCTCATTCACCAGGAGTTCATCTTCAGACATTAAGCATCTGAAATCCCACCTTTTTAAAAGATTAAGTCAAATTCTGTTTCTTTTCTAAACCCATTCCGCTTGGAAGTCCAGGCCAAGAATGTACGTGGACAATTTTTCACGTGGATATAATGCAAAAGCAAATGTCTATATTTGGAAAAATTTTCAAAACTGATCTTTAGTATCAACTTCTTCATAATGGTAGAGGACAGCTTGCAAAGCAGTTTCACTAACTCCTCTGAACCTCCTGACAACCCTGGAGGTAGACAGGGCCGCTTTGGTTATTAGCCTCATTTTTCAGGAGGTTGAGACTGAGAAAGGATAGGTGACTTACTCAAAAGCACACAAGAGTGCCTGGACCACCTATCTGCCCTTGCTGCTACCAGTAGTTGGTCTTCAGGAGTTGGAGGCTATAGTGAGCCATGACGGTACCACTGCACTCCTGCCTGGGCAAGAAAGCAAGATCCAGATCCTATCTATCTCTAAAAAACAAAACATTAGTGAGTCTTGTTTTGAATTTCTTTTCATGCCATGTCTACAGCCAATAAGGAAACTAATGGAATGTGTAGGGACAAAATAAAGACAGTGGATAGACAGAGATAGAGTAAGGACCCTCGGCACAGAAACTTCCTGTGTTATCCCTAAGCGGGTCATGATCATTTTCAAATATTAGACATGTATGCTGTAAGAAGAAAGCATTTTCATTTAGAAGATCTATAACTTGATATTTTAATTAGGTCATATAATCTAAGCCCTAGATGACACCTCATTTAACTATTATTTTATACAAACAAATTTTTATTTGAAAGGTCTCACATATTTATTACTGAACCCAGGCAACCAAAACCTTCTTCTTTTTTTTTTTTTTTTAACATGAATAATGGAAGCACTGTGCATTGTACTAACTAATGCCTTCATAACAGATACAGAAAGGAAACTGTTCAAACTTCTCCAGATGGCGGTGATATTTTTCAGCTTGATTTGGTAACATGACTGTGACCTACAGACAGCCTAAATATGTGTGCCATCACATGTGTAATTTCTTACAGACCAAGCTTGGTTCTTCTCCAATGTCTCCTTTTGGAGTTGTACCTGATTTTATTACCAGTTTTCATCCAAATCCACTGGGGAATGGGAAGATTTTGCTTTTGTTTCTTGGCCAGGAATCGCTTAATCCTGAAAGTCTTGTGGGAAGACATGGCGAGAAACAGAGTATTGCACACACCACGATGGTGGAGAAAGGAAGAACAAATTCTGATTTAACTGAACAAAAGAGTACAGTTCAGAGTTAAATGGGAATAAAGTTCATGTGTACGGAAGTTGAAGTTCTCGAACTTTTGCCTCTCTTCTTCATGCTCATTCAGATGGAAAGCAACCTAATTGTACTGAAGTGTGGTTTTGTTTCCTGTTTAAGGTATCAGCTGTGAGCCTCCTCTAGACGCACTGCAGACCCAGTCTTAAAGACATAGAAACATACAGCAGGCAGGTAAAGTAAATGCTCTCCATTCTTAACTGTTGTTTGGAAGAGAAATGGATGGCAAATCTTATCCATTCTGTTTTACAAAGTGAAAAATTAAGGTACAGAACAATTGGGTAATTTGCTTAATGCTTTCAAATCAGCCTAAGAGACAAGTTCATTTAATCAACAAATAATTATCCAACACCTGTAAATCTGAGGCTTAGCACAACATGACACATTGGTTATGAACACATATTTGGGAGGTGAACTGCTTGGGCTGGAATTCTAGTTCTACAGTTTACCATGGTGTATCCGTGGACATGTTGCTGAATCTTCCTTATGCTCCATCTGTGAACTGGAGGATCGTAATAGCAATGTCCTCAGGGAGTTTTGTGAGGATAAAATGCATTCATTATTCTTCAACTGCTTTGAATAGGACCAGGCACATAGTAAGTTCTACACAGGTATTTAATAAATAAAATAAGATTTAAATAAGTGCATGTTAGCATATGAAAACATTGGGAGAAGAAATAAAACTACCACAGTGTTGGGGGTACATGCATTATAACAACTAGATGAAATGTGTACTATCACATGTTAACATCTATGATAACTAGTAATAGCATTGTTGTACTTTAATCAAAATTGTCTTACACTAGCAAAACTTTCAGAGATTTCTCTGTAAATTATTGTACACTTTCTGGTTATAGCTGAATGTGAACATTTTTACTATGGTGGTAAAAGAAGCCTTTGTTTTGTGAATATCAACCTTTTAAAACCCTGTTTCAACCGGCAAGCCAAAATACAATTGCAAAGCATTCAGTGTTCTATTAGTATATCTTTGCAATGCAAAGAGATGCCTTGCAAATTAGCATTTTCGTCGATGGGCCTAAATTCTTCTCCTAAAGACAGAGGCAAAGTGCAATCTTAATAAGTGTGCCTGGTATACATGTATTTTAAAGGAAGAATAACCTAGCCTAGATCTTTCTGTGTTGTAGAGTGAAAAGACTCTAAAGTCTAGTCTTGGTTGTTCAGTAACCTGCTACTAGGTAAATTTTAAGTCACTTAAACAGCCTCACCCTCAATTTTCTCAAAAAAAAGAAGGGGAAAATGTCGGATCTTTGTCAGATAAAGAAGTGAAAAAATGATCACAAAGTCTTTTGTATGTTAAAATTGCTGAGTAAAACTCGTGTGTGTGTGTGTGTGTGTGTGTGTGTGTGTGTGTGTGTGTGTCTAGAGATATAACAATTTAGAGAAAATTTTCTATACAGAAAAAAAAATAGCAAATTGTGATAAAACCTAAGTCAGGGATTGTAAAGAAGACTATACTGTTTTGGGTAATAATGGAATACTGTTTATTTATAGAGCAAAAGCTTTTTAAAATTATTTGAAATTAATTATTGCACAGAAGAGCTCACCTGTGATCCAGGGGAAAGCAGATTCTAGTTTTATGAAGTTTGACTATGGATTTACTGTGTGGGCCATTGCGTTAGTAAAGTTAATCGATTCAGTGGCTAATGTAAAAGGAGAATTTGGGAATTTGGAGAGAGAATAGACAACTCTTTCTTTTTGACATTTTCCGGTTATATAACATTTTTATAGGGGCTGAAAAGGACTGTATAACCCACCCCCTTCCTTACAAGTTCCAGAATTCCTAGAAAGAGTATTGAAATATGGAAATATCTTCCATATGAAATCCTACATATTCCACTAAAAATGCAAGTGTTTGTTACTTATTCAACTATTTAAATACACAGGTATTCTTTTAAAATCACTTATTTTGAAATAATGTCAAACTTGCAGAGAAGTTCCAAGACTAACACAAAGAACTGTATCATCTTTTCTGAGACTGCTGTGTTCTATTTTTTTTTTTTTTTTTTTTTTTTTTGAGATGGAGTCTCACTGTTGCCCAGGCTGGAGTGAAGTGTCACGATCTGGGCTCGTTGAAACCTCCACCTCCCACATTCACTCGATTCTCCTGCCTCTGTCTCCTGGAATTACAGGCGTGCACCACCACACCTGACTACTTTTTGTATATTTAGTAGAGATGGGGTTTCACCATGTTGGCCAAGCTGGTCTTGAACTCCTGACCTCAAGTGATCCACCTGCCTTTACCTCCCAAAGTGCTGGGATTACAGGCGTGAGCCTCGCCAGCATTTTATCATTTTCTCTATCTCTATATAAATAAACATAAATATTTTCCCACATTTGTTCCATCTCATTCTTTTCTAAATATACATACATAAAACAATAGAAATATATATTAGTATATAATAAATATATACTTACATGTTTAATATCTAACTACAGATGCTACATAAATACGTAATATGGATATATTGTTACATATTCTATACTGAATTATATGTATGTGTGTAAGTTATGTCATTAGTCTTTTTTTGATCCATTTGAGAGCAAGCTGTGGCACGATGTCCCGTCACTTAATCTAAATACTCCAGTGTGTATTACCCTAAAATGTGGACACTCTCCCCAAAACCATCAAATACAATATAAATTAGGAAATGGACATTACCGCCATCTAAGCCACATGCCCACATAGACATTACCGCCATCTAAGCCACATACTCACGTGGACATTACCGCCATCTAAGCCACATAGTCACGTGGACATTACCGCCATCTAAGTCACATGCTCACATGGACATTACCGCCATCTAAGCCACATGCTCACATGGACATTACCGCCATCTAAACCACATGCTCACATGGACATTACTGCCATCTAAGCCACATAGTCACACGGACAATACCGCCATCTAAGCCACATGCTCACACGGACATTACCGCCATCTAAGCCACATAGTCACACGGACATTACCGCCATCTAAGCCACATAGTCACACGGACATTACCGCCATCTAAGCCACATAGTCACACGGACATTACCGCCATCTAAACCACATACTCACATGGACATTACCGCCATCTAAGCCGCATACTAAATTCGGATTTTGCAAGCTGCTTCAACAATGTCTCTTTTCTGTTTCTGGCCCAAAATCCAATTCAGGATCACTTTACATTTACTTATCAAAGGTATTCAATATTTTTCTGCCTATCTCATAACCTTTATAGTTTTAAAGAGTGCAGGCCTTTTGTGCCAAGGATCTCCCACAGCCTGGTCGGTCTGATGTTGGCTCATGCATTCTTTGTAGGAAAATCACGGATATGGTGGTGTGATCCCATCAGGGTATGACAAGGAAGGCTGGTGTCAGACGTCTCAGCATCACTGGTGATGCTAATCTGATTACCTGGTCAAGCTGGTGTCTACCCAGTTTCTCTACCTTCAGGTCACTATTTTCCCCTTACTAATTGAGAATTGTGTGTGCGTGTGTGTGTGTGTGCGTTTGTATTGAGAACTCTGCCAATGAAATGGCATGTATTCCTTCTACTGTAAGGAAGTTCTCCCTTCTTTTATTTATTTGTTTTTTAATATCTCTGTGGACTTCCTTTTTATTCAGTGGTTTGTATCAACAGTGTGGGTGCTGCAGTTGCCACAGGTTTGGCCACTGGGGTGCCTTTCGAGGTAGCTCCTGTATTCTTTTGATATGTGTTCATAATGCTTTGACCATTTTTATATGTTTTTGTACAATATGATATTCTGGGCTCATTTGAATTTTCTCTGCATTTAGCTCTAGATCCAGTCATTTCTCCAAGGATCAGGAGCATCTTCGCATGGAGGATGGCATTTAGAAGTAGAAATCTGTGTTCTCATCAGTGCTGGGGTGTCACTGCTTCCAGTCACCCTCAACAGACACAGCTAGGAAATAATGCATGTTCATCTATGTATACATATGTGTCCACATACACGCATATCTATAACTATTTCTAAATCTACCTCTGTGTGTGTGTGTATGTATATATCTTGTATTAGTCTCCAATTCCTATCCAATTAGTCTCCAATTCCTATATCTTAGGGTTCATTCTAGACTGCTCTTTTGTTGTATTTGTGGGAATACTCTGTGGGAAGACAGTGTGGGAATATACTGTGGGAACCCCTTTCCCACAGTGAGGAACCTGGCTCCTGTTTTCCTCCACATGTGCATAAAGGTGCTCACCAGAATCAGGCTCCCGACCATACCACTGCCTGTTCCTAGCCCCTGATTTCTTGGCTTCCAGGCATGCCAGTGAATCTGTTCAGGCTTCTCCCAGCAACCTGCTTCCTCCATGTCCCAAAGCAAGAGAAAGAAAGAATTACTTGTTCAAATCTATTTAAAAATGACTTTGGCAGGGCATGGTGGCGCATGCCTGTAATCCCAGCACTTTGGGAGGCTGAGGCAGGTGGATCACAAGGTCAGGAGATAGAGACCATCCTGGCTAACACAGTGAAGCCCCATCTTCACTAAAAAAATATGAAAAATTGGCCGGGCGTGGTGGCTCAAGCCTGTAATCCCAGCACTTTGGGAGGCTGAGGCGGGTGGATCACGAGGTCAAGAGATCGAGACCATCCTGGTCAACATGGTGCAACCCCATCTCTACTAAAAATAAAAAAAAATTAGCTGGGCATGGTGGCGCATGCCTGTAATCCCAGCTACTCAGGAGGCTGAGGCAGGAGAATTGCCTGAACCCAGGAGGCGGAGGTTGTGGTGAGCCGAGATCGCGCCATTGCACTCCAGCCTGAGTAACATGAGTGAAACTCCGTCTCAAAAAAAAAAAAAAAAAAAAGAAAAATTATCCAGACATGGTGGCACATGCCTGCAGTCCCAGCTACTCGGGAGGCTGAGGCCGGAGAATCATTTGAACCCAGGAGGCAGAGATTGCAGTGAGTCAAGATTGCGACACTGCACTCCAGCCTGGGCGACAGAGCCAGACTATGTCTCAATAAACAAACAAACAAATAAATAAATAAAAATTATTTTAAGTATCCAGTGTGACCATAAACTCTAAGCGAATCCATGTTTTCTTCTTCACTCCCTTTACCTGCTGGCATGTGCCTCAGGCATCAGTTAAAAACAAAATTACAAGGCAATATTTTTGTTTGTCTTGGATGCAGTCACTCATCAATTTGAAACTGTAAGACTGTACCATTAAGAATTAAAAAATTGCCGGGCGCGGTGGCTCAAGCCTGTAATCCCAGCACTTTGGGAGGCCGAGGCGGGTGGATCACGAGGTCAAGAGATCGAGACCATCCTGGTCAGCACGGTGAAACCCCATCTCTACTAAAAATGCAAAAAATTAGCTGGGCATGGTGGCGTGTGCCTGTAATCCCAGCTACTCAGGAGGCTGAGGCAGGAGAATTGCCTGAACCCAGGAGGCGGAGGTTGCGGTGAGCCGAGATCGCGCCATTGCACTCCAGCCTGGGTAACAAGAGCGAAACTCCGTCTCAAAAAAAAAAAAAAAAAGAATTAAAAAATTGGTGATATGTGCCTATAGTCCCAGCTACTTGGGAGGCTGAGGCACGGGAATCCCTTGAACCCAGGAGGCAGAGATTGCAGTGAGCCAAGATCACACCACCACACTCCAGCCTGGGCAACAGAGCAAGACCCTGGTCTCAAAAAAAAAAAATACTCCTTGGGCCTTGGGCTTTTAGTCATGGCTAAAGCAAAACTAGAGATCACCTTGATCTAGCAGGATTTCTCTTCTTTTCTTCTTTTCTTTTTTTGTTTTTCTTCTGTCTCCTTAGTTATCACACTCATACCCTGGGTTATCATACACTGGGTTGGGTATGGTAACTAAAGAGACCAGGGTTTCTTTTCCTAAAAACCATAAGAAAGAAAGAGGAGTAGGCATTAAATAGTATTCTCCAGATGTGTTAATAAAATTTGTGGCAGCTTTGAGGAAATACTTCATAAATATATTCCCTTTCCCTACTGTCAGCCACACCCACACACACATTACTCTCCATAATTGTAGATGAAGAAAATAATGCATAACAAGCCGGATTGCATGACTTGCTCCAAGTGCAGAGGCTGGCCAATCTAATTTATACTGCTTCTTTGCACGATTGAATTCCCCTGAGTCATTTCCATCTTCAGTGTGAGAGGGAAAGTTCACTGGAACTACTTTAAAATGAAGACCAACCCCCTTGTCTCCAAAGCAGGCTCAATGGCTCTGCATCCCCGGTATGATGCTTTCTCTTAGAGAGCTCAGGAGCGGCACTGCTGGCAGCCTCAGCAAACCCGACAGTAAGCAGGTGCAAGTTTAGCCGCAGGTCAAGCACGGTGGCTCATGCCTGTAGTCCCAGTACTTTGGGAGGCAGAAGAAGGAGGATTGCTTGAGGCCAGGAATTTGAGACCAGCCTGGGCAACATAATGAGTGCCTGTCTCTACAGTTGTTTTTTTTTTTTTTAAATTAATGATGTGTGGTGGTACACACTTGGAGTCTCAGCTATTCAAGAGGCTGAGGTGGGAGGATCACTTGAGCCCAGGAGGTCGAGGCTGCAATGAGCCGTCATTGCACCACTGCATTCCCGCCTGGGCAATAGAGCGAGATCCTGTGTCAAAAAACAAATACCCCAAAAGTGTAGCTGCAGCGGATGACCTAGGGCATGTAAACAGGCTCTTCTCTCCTTGGCAAATCTTTTCTTCCTTTCCAGAACTAATGGAGGAAAATCTGACAGCGTGTGTCTACAGAAAAGGTAATGATAGGACATCCCACAGCCAGAAGGGGCAGCCTGTGGTTAGGCAAGACTGGGAGCATGAATGACTTAATAAATAGCAATTATATGCATACCTACTAAGTGGTTTGGTCATTGTATGTAGTGTGACCCACAAATATCTAACATGTCAACTCAGTTTTAGGCCGGTTGTTCAAATTGAAGCTTTAATTCTTGAGCGGTCTAAGTCTTCAACAGTTGGAGGCCCTATGCTGGTTTGATTTTGCCAGAACATATTTCACACTGTTTACACATGAATTGTAATGGCATATTTATAAAGATGGTAATGGATACTTGCTTTTTAACCTTTTGCCTAGCATTTGATTTAGGTACATTTTATTAGTGAATGCCCCTTCCACTTTCTTATACACATGCACTTTCTTATACACAATCAGCAATTTTGATTTAATCCTGTGTAAATATCCTAACCATGCTGGTGGCCTACAAGGTACAACATAAACTGGCTCTTTTTTTTTTTTTTTTTTTTTTTTTAGGGAGTCTCACTCTCTCTCTGCCAGGCTGGAGTGCAGCCTGATTGCAGCTCACTGCAACTCTGCCTCCCAGGTTCAAGCAGTTCTCCTGCCTCAGGCTCCCAAGTAGCTGGGGTTACAGGCCTCTACCACCATGCCCGTCTAATTGTATATATATACTTTTGAGATAGAGTCTCACTCTATTGCCCAGGCTGGAGTGCAGTGGGGTGATCTCAGTTCACCGCAAGCTCCACCTCCTAGATTCAAGTGGTTCTCCTGCCTTAGCCTCCTAAGCAGCTGAGATTACAGGCACTTACCACCACACCTGGCTAATTTTGTATTTTTAGTAGAGACAGGGTTTCACTGTGTTGCCCAGGCTGGTCTCGAACTCCTGACCTCAAGTGATCTGCCCACCTCAGCCTCCTAAGGTGCTGGGATTACAGGCCTAAGCCACTGTGCCTGGCCTATTTATTTGTATCCCCTGCCTATTAGAATGCTAACTCCCTGTGTTGTTCATTGCCGTACCCAGCATCCCCATGCCTAGAGCTGCTGGCGACTGGCCCATCACGGAAACTCCACAAGATTTGTTGAATGAATGAAAGATCACCTGAGAAGGCACCTTACTCAGGGCACCTTACTGAAGGATTTCTTTAAAGCCACAGAGGGACCAAAGCTGGGGAAGCCTTTGACTCTTGGTTTGTCCTTGACCACACATTTTCATGTCTCTTCTTGTTCTTTAAAACACTCTCTCCCTTTAGAGCTTTTATTGAAGCCTCATTATGTCACTTTAAGAGGAGGAATGTCCCCTTCAGGGGACCCCTACGGACATGTATTTCATTAACAGAGCATTATCTCACAGAGCAAGCAGGAACTTCCAAAAGAAGGGTGATGGTTATAAGAGCCTCTAAATAATTTTGGCTGATTAGGTATCTTAATCCAGTTGCCAGTTAATTGTGTTTGTTCGTGATTAAGAATATGATTTTCACCTGCTCCCCCTCCACAATCTCCCCTGTGTTTGGAGAAAGCCAATCTCCCTGCCCACCGCATATCTGCTCTGAGCTCTTTGAAGGTGTTTGCTGAGGGGATGAGCCCACAGCTATCACCTGGAGCCAGGGGCTGGGAAGAAGGAACCCCTGCCAAGCCACCTGCAGGTTGACTCAGAAAGTTCCTTACCCCAAGTCAAACAACAGGAGATCCGAAGACAGGGCTCCCTCCCCACCCCCTCACCCTGCCCTTGTGTCACTCTTTCTATGGAGAAAATAACTCAGTCATTGAAATACCCATCAAAATTCAATGTTCTCACAGATTATCTGTAGAGCAGAATCAGGTTTTTCCTTTATTTTCAATCTGTCACACAGTGGTACTTTTAACATACATTAAAAATAAATCACTAGAAAAATAAAACAAAGGCACATAAAATATAAACTCACTTTTTTTTGAGACGGAGCCTCACTCTGTTCCCCAGGCTGGAATGCAGTAGTGCTATCTCGGCTCACTGCAACCTCCCACTCCCAGGTTCAAGCGATTCTGCCACCTCAGTTTCCCAGGTAGCTGGGATTACAGGCGCCTGCCACCACGCCCGGCTAATTTTCTGTATTTTTGGTAGAAACAGGGTTTCACCGTATTGGACAGGCTGATTTCGAGCTCCCAGTCTCAGGTGATCCTTCCGCCTTGGCCTCCCAAGGTGCTGGGATTACAGGCGTAAGCCACCTTGCCGGGCCAAGCTCACATTTTTTAGCCTAGATTTCAGCAGGTCTCGAATTGCTCCCAAATTCCCAACTGCCTTACTTGTAGCTTCTGTACTTCCCCTGCACATGGGATACAGGCAGTTCTCAGGGGGCCTTAAAACAGCAGCCTTTCCCCCCCCCGCCAATTTTATGTTACTGGTCCTTATTTTTAAAGAAAGAAAATATAATGAGACCTTAAACTGGTTATAAAAGTGATATTAGATAAAAACTGTCACTCATAAGCACGAAATGAACACTATGCCGTATGTTGACTGCATTATCTGTTGCAAGCTAGGTTATTTGCCTTGTCATTCGGATCCAGGCGCCCCGGTGCCTCCAGCTTCGCTGCTGTGGTTTAGTGTAGGTGCAGACCGAGTGAAAGGACTGAAAAGCAAACTACGTGGTGAAGAGGAAAGGGGGAATTGGAGTTTTCAGGTTAACTTAACCTTCCAGTGACCTGCTTCTCAATCACAGATTTGAATTCTTTCTTCTGCTGCCAAATATTTAAACCTATTTTGTTAACCATAGCTACTCCTACACATTGAATATTTCTTTTTCTGTTTTACTGATGGAGAAATGGAAGTGAAGTTTTTTGTTTTTTTGTTTTTTTTTTTTTTGAGACGGAGTTTCGCTCTTGTTACCCAGGCTGGAGTGCAATGGCGCGATCTCGGCTCACCGCATCCTCCGCCTCCTGGGTTCAGGCAATTCTCCTGCCTCAGCCTCCTGAGTAGCTGGGATTACAGGCACACGCCACCATGCCCAGCTAATTTTTTGTATTTTTAGTAGAGACAGGGTTTCACCATGTTGACCAGGATGGTCTCGATCTCTTGACCTCGTGATCCACCCGCCTCAGCCTCCCAAAGTGCTGGGATTACAGGCTTGAGCCACCGCGCCCGGCCGAAGTGAAGTTTCTAATAGCCAATCTAGAGGACCTGGCAGCAGAAGCCCAAGCTAAAGGGTTTAGTTCCTTACCCACAGCATTTAGAGAGGGTGTCCCCTGGCCTGTGTCTGAGGCTCCGCCTGTGAGATGTGGCAGGCCTGCTCCACACCTGGGAGGCGACATTCGGCTTTCTAATGGGATCAGGGTTTATGTCCAAACTCTCCTCACCTAGATATTTCAACTCATGCCTTTCGCCCTCTCTTTGAACTCATTGCAACTTCTAACTTTATAAATTCACTTGGATTCCCTTAAATTCCCGTCTTCCTTTTGTTTCCACCACAGCCAACAAAGAGCTGGAGCGCACGTTTCCATATGTGGAAAAGTATAGGGTATGAAACATTGGCTGCTCTGTACCACTTATTACCATACTAAAGCCTCTGTTCAGAGGACTTAAAATTATTATTTAATGTGCCACTGTATTTTCTAGGCAGACACTTGAACTGTTTATCCACAATTCCTTTCATTCTAAATTGCAAATAGCTACACTCTCAAAGATGCTTAAATTGGGTAGCCATATTCCTTGCATGTTAAATTTCTTTATAAATAGCTTCTTTGAATTCAAATCGTTGTTTTATTATTTTATATATCTGTACATTTTCTGTAACCCAGGCATTCACAAACATCATCAAGTCTTTTAGAGTGAGAACTTTCTGTATAGAGGACATTCGAAATTGTGAACGGATCAAAATCAGTACAGCACAGAGCACTACACAAAAGGGGAAAATGATTTCTTTTGTGGATTTATTTTCAGATATAATAGACTTGCATGATATCTTTAAAATGGTATGTAGCTTTGTAAAGAAAAAAGTTGTTAAAATAGTTGGCATTGCTTTCTAAAGGACATGAATGTGGAAAAATTATTGATTGTTTTACAAAATAAAATAATATTGACACAGTGCACAGTACTTTTATATACACACTTCAATGTCATCATCAAAATAACCCTACCAGCTAGATATTCTCATTCTTTCCATTTTTTTTTCTCCAAGAGGAAAGGACGTTCAGAAGGATGAAAAGGCTCCCCCAAGGTCACACATGAGGAAGAATTGAAACTTCTCATACCACAGTTTATGCTCTCTGTGTCCCAAACTGCTAACACGGTTTTACAGATGTAAAGAGGGAAATGATTAGTCACTGTAGCATGTACCCAAGGCTTGAAGGACTTCAGTTCACTTTTTTTTTTTTTTGGAGACGTCTCCTTCTGTCGCCCAGGCTGTAGTGCAGTGACGCCATCTCAGCTCACTGCAACCTGCACCTCCCAGATTCAAGCAATTCTCCTGCCTCAGCCTCCTGAGTAGCTGGGATTACAGACACCTGTCACCATGCCCAGCTAATTTTTGTATTTTCATAGAGACAGTGTCTTGCCATGTTGGCTCATCTTAAACTCCTAACCTCAAGTTATCCACCCATCTGGGCCTCCCAAAGTGTGGGATTACAGGCATGAGCCACCAGGTCAGTTCACCTTGATTACTAAGAGCACTCTGGCTTGGTTCAAAGACAGTGGAACATGCTTCTTATTAACTATTTTAGTGAGGATACTTTCTATGTCCACAAACTAGGTGTCAGTAATGAATATAGTAACCCCGGGCGTCCTAATTTAGCTGATAAACCTCTAAAGGAGCATGCTTCAAACTGTTTTCCAAACTTTTTTTGACAGGAGTTCTTCTCAGGGGACCTGCAGAGAGCCCTGGGTATCTGTATTTAAGCGCCCCAGTTGTTCTGTTCCCTAGCCAAGGCTGGGATGCAATGCCTTAATATATTAAAATCGGTAAATGGTTAATGATACTCTGTAGAACTGTTGCAACATAGATGAAAACTATCATCTATGCAACGCTTAAATTCAGGATGCCCTGGGTACTATTATTCCTAAAAGGCCAACAACAACAACAATCTTAGGTTCTTAGTCCTCTCATTATTTGTAAAATAATAAAACTTGTGAGGAAAGAATCCCCTTCACTTTATCTTATATATATATATATTTTTTTTTTCAGAAGAGAGCTAGAGCCTTGGTAATCTTTAATATCAGAAGGAAAAAAAGTTATGACTCGAAGTTTGGTTGAGTACATCCTCTTTTGCGATTCCAGTAGTGTCTTGCTCCCAGAAAGAATTCATGCTTTATGTCTTCCATAGCTATTTTGTCATAATTTTGCTAACAGAGTTCAGGTCACAGTGTAGATCACTTGTTAAAGTTGACCACCTTGTTTTATTCTTCATACTACTCCTTACCTCTTTGTACTAATTTTTGACATAAAGTAGGTGCTTATCAATACTAATTGGTTGTAATTCCTCCAATTGATTAAGAATGATGGAAAAGGACTTGGTATCCCTATCACCTTTTTTTTTTTTTGAGACAAGGTTTGGCACTTGTCACCCAGGCTGGAGTACAATGGCACGATCTCGGCTCACTGCAACCTCCACCTCCCGGGTTAAATTGATTTTCCTGCCTCAGCCTCCCAGGTAGCTGGGATTACAGGTGCCCGCCACCAAGCCTGGCTAATTTTTGTATTTTTAGTAGAGACAGGGTTTCACCATGTTGGCCAGGCTGGTCTTGAACGCCTGACCTCAAGTGATCCACCCGCCTCTGCCTCCCAAAGTGCTGGATGGACCTGTGACCTGCGCCCAGATCTATGACCTTCTTAAGCCCTGTTTCCTATGTGTTCATTTTGATTGCAAGAGTCTTGGGTTTTCTTGTATGGTCTTCTGTCCCTTAACAACGCGGATGTATTCTGAGAAACGCTTCCTTAGATGATTTGGTCTTTGTGAAAACATCCTACAGTGGATTTACACAAACCTAGATGGTGTCACCTCCTGCACACCTAGGCTATGTGGTATAACCTATTGCTCCTGGCTGCCTAGCATGTTACTGTACTGAATACCTAAAGCAATTGTAATGCAGTCTTATATGCACAAATGTATTTGTGTAACTATGCATATCTAAACACAGAAAGAACACTGTAAAAATATGGTGTTGTCATCTTAGGGGGCTGCAGTTGTATACGAAGTCTGTCATTGACCTAAGGTTCTTGTATGGTGCAAGACTATATGGCTGTATGGCTAACAATGCCAGGCACATACAGAAACTCAACCTGTCTACATCAGCTACACAACTACCACTGGATTTCCAAAGCCCTAAGTTCTAAGACATTTTTACAAATGCTCCAAATGACAATCCAAATTATTTATAAGGATTTGCAGACCATTCTTTTATAACTATAACCATTTTGAATCTTTGATTGCTATAATAACAGACATTAGAAACCTTAGAGACCTGATGAACAATACATGAATCTAGATAAGGGATACCTGGTGGTTTTCCATACAATGCTTTTTAGCAACTCTTTTGTAAATTTGAAAGGATTCCTGAATTTAAAAAAAAAATTCATTGAACATTAAACCTTGAAGACATTATGCTAACTGAAAGAAGCCCATCACAAAGAACCACAGATTGCCTGATTCCATTTATATGAGATGTTCAAAATAGGCAAATCTGTAGACAGAAAATCGATTATGAGTTACTTAGGGCCAAGGGATAAAAAAGGGTTAAGGAGTGATGGCTAAAATGTATGTGGTTTCTTTTTGAGGTGACGAAAGTGTTATAAACTTGATTATGGTTATGGTAATGATTACACAAGTCTGAATATACCAAAAAATCATTGAACTGAACACTTTAGATGAGTAAATTAGTATGTGAATTATATCTTAATACGGCAGTCATTTCAAAAATTAAAAATCAGAGACCATCCAAGCGTGGTGGCTCACGCCTGTAATCCAAGAACTTTGGATAGGCGGGTGGATCACCTGAGGTCAGGAGTTCAAAACCAGCCTGACCAACATGGTGAAACCCCCGTCTTTAAAAAAAAAAAAAAAAATCAGAGCCAATCCAAAGACATAGATATTAAAAGTCTTGTTTGAAATTGGAAACGGGTTGAAAGGTGCAGCCACTTTGCATAGAACCAGTCAGGATTCTCTCGTTCCCTTCCCCTCCCCCATGCAGTACATTCCACATTTGCAGTAAATGGATTCTCTCCTCCAGGGTAGGTGGTAGAAAAATGTTCTAGCACATAAATGAACTGATTTATGAGTAGTCAGGATAATGTTAACATCTGACGAGTTTGATTTTAACCGTTATCTGTAATTTTGTGTCTTATGTTCAACCTGAATTCATAGATATTTCTGGAAGAGCTTTTGCCTAAGACATTGTACATATCAATTCAGAATCCTGAACGGCATGCTTCCTTTTTTCCCATCTTCCTGCATGGAATGGCTAACATGAGTTTTCACTCTCTCTCAGTTTTATTAAAATAAAATGGCAATTAAGGTTTGTGCAGGAATGCTGATGAACTTAAAAAAAAAGAGAGAGAAAGAGAGAGATAAGTTTACCTAAAGTTAACCAAGTTAAAAATGACATTCGGGTAATCACGTGGATGAAAGAAAATCCACTTAACATACAACCCTTGTTTCCTTATTTATGTATGAGCTAGTTTTTTTTGTTTTGTTTTGTTTTGAGATGGAGTTTCGCTCTTGTTGCCCAGGCTGGAGTGCAATGGCGTGATCCTGGCTCACTGCAACAATTGCCTCCCAGGTTCAAGCAATTTTCTTGCCTAAGCCTCCCGAGTAGCTGGGATTACAGGCATGTGACACCACGCCCGGCTAATTTTGTATTTTTAGTAGAGACAGAGTTTCTCCACGTTGGTCAGGGTGGTCTCGAACTCCTAGCCTCAGGTGATCACCCTCCTCGGTCCCCCAAAGTGCTGGGATTATAGGTGTGAGCCACTGCGCCCCGCTGGGCTAGTATTTTTTTTATCAAGCATCCACTCCCTGTTCATTTTGGGATTTAGTGAAGTATTCCAGATGAATTTAGTTTCATGTTCACTAATACTGAGTAACGGTGGGGTTGGATGAGCCTGAAAAATAATTGCATAGGAGGAAATTTTTATCAGTAGTAAATAGTTCACCTTTTTATGTAAGAAAAGAAACTATTTTGCAAATGGATTTAAAAGGCGCATAGCCATGTTCTGTGTGAAAAGGTTTTCTTTGGGTGCCTGCGGACTCATGACAAAGAGAATACAGTAGTTATTTCTCTGCAAATTGAGCTTTATACCAGCCAGATTGTTTTTATTTAACCATGAGTGTCTGTAACAATATGCCAAAACGTGAAAATTGCTAGAGAGTTCTACTTGGGTGTTAGAACACTGTCGCTTCTGCATAAATCAAGACAGCAAAGTTCAGGTGATGTGGCATCATTACCATGCAGAGGGTTAGCAAATGATTTTACCAACTGCAGTTTAAACGTCTTATTTGTTCTTCCTTCCTCAAAGGGGAAACATTTTTCTAAAACTGATTGTGGTCTTATTTCTGTTTGGAACCAATTGTTAGAGAAAATAGGAGTTCTAATGTTAAGTGATTAACTAAGGCCTTACTATTCAGTTTTTAAATTTATGAAGATTTTTTTCTACCAAAACCAAATAATGTATTTCAGTCAGAATGAATAACTTCTACTCATTCGGGGTTTTTTTATTATCCTATATTTTGGAGAACTTAGTCATTTTATTTTATGGTTCCCAAACAAGACACAAAACCAACAAAAAGCAAAAACAAATTTGAATTAAAAATTGTGTATGTGCTATTGTAATTACTCACGTGTGCTTATAAACACACTAGCTCTCCATTTCTGATTTCAGAAAGTGAATTGGTGGGAGAAGGTTTCATAATTACTGTTTTGTATACTATTCTAGTTATTCACATTTTTTAAAGCTTACACTTAATTTCAGAAGACATAGCTTCTTAATATTGTCAGATGGCATATTTAACTCACCTGGGGTGACTATCAGCGGGACAGATACCTGTTTATAATATCACTACACTAAATACTTCTATGTTATAGTTTACAGTCTCAATTTGAATTTTGAGTTATCAGAAGCAAGATAATTTGCTAGAAGGGCCGAGTCATTGAGTTTTGCTTAAAATCAGCTCTGAACTTGGGGACACTCATGAATCCCACAAGACTATCCCAAGGTATTAGTCAGTAGAAGCTACCCTTAAGATAGCTAAGAAAATATCAGTCTACCAAATATAGTATCATTTGTTCTGTTTGAAATAAATATAATTTCTCTTAGTGAAAAAAGGAACTTTGAATTTTAGAAGGCAGTCATTTTGACCTACTTTTTACACTGGAATTACTTTATTAAGTTAGATCAAACACAGGCTCTTTGCCTCAACTAAATGGACATGCTAAACTGGCTCCAAAGTTGATTTGTGGAACTCAATTATGGACTTCACAAAGTGTTCAAGGTTACTGTTCAATTTGTTTCAGCCAGAATCAATAAATCTCTCACCTGGTTTCTTTGCTGTACGTACTGTACTGGTTAATCATGTATATACATGGCATAGCACATTAGACTCGGAGAAAGAGTTTTCTGATGGGAGCCAATTTTTAACTACTGTACTGTTGAAATTTTAAAACAAAGGAAAACTGCTTCTGTTTATTATTAAGATGTGATGGGAACTAAGAGCCATAAATAATTCTGCTGGCCAATTTCCAGGACTAGAAGTAAAAAGTGAGAGAGAGAAAGGTGGGCAAGGGGAGGAGAAGAAACTATCTACTGAAATTGTTTAGTTGAAGAACTGCAGCATTTAGGAAATTCTTAATATGAATAGAGAGCCACGAGTCCTCACAAAGAAAAGGGGAAATAATCAGTTCTACAAATACGGACGTAAGCTTTCTTAGTACACACATCATATTTTAAAAGACATCATGAAATGCTTTCTGGAGACTAAATATTAAACATCAGATTTATGTGAGTAAATGTGGAAGAGCTGTAGTGGAGAAAATTTAAAAAATCACCTCTACAGTAATCCCTTCCCCAGGATAGCTCCTCTCTCTTTTCCCAGGATTACTGTATTTATATAGAACTAAAATTGCAGCTTGGGCAGCAAGGTGAGACCCTGTTTCTACAAAAACATTTACAAATTAAAAAATTAGCCAGGCGTGGTGGTTGGCTGCCTGTGGTCCCAGCTACTGGGGGGTTGGGGTGGTAGGATTGCTTGAGCCCAGAAGTTCGAGGCTGCGGTGAGCTGTGAGTGCGCCACTGCAATCCAGCTTCAGTGACAGCATGAGACCTTGTCTCAAAAAACAATAATAAAATTAAATAAAACAAAATAAAAGAAAAATAGACAGTGGGCTGTGATTGCACCAGTGCAGTACAGCTTCGGTGACAGCACGAGACCCTGTTTCAAAAAGTAATAAAATAAAATGTAAAATAAAAAATAATAATGAGAACTACAATTGGAGGTTCCATCTAATGATGGATGGATGGAGCATACATTTCAGTGGTGCCCAATCAAGCTGATTCTGCCCTAACTGAGCTGAAGAAACTGCGCTGGGGGTCACAACACCCGAGCCCCGTCTCCTGCTCAGTCTTGTGCTGGTTGTGCCGCTAACAATCTGTGTGGCTTTGGGCTAATCATCTTGTTTCTTCCTTCACAGAATAAAACGACCACCCTAGACGACTCTTAGGTGCCTTTCATTTTTCACATTCTGGGCTGTGGTTCTGTACAGGGCAATGAGATTTCAAAACTCCCACCTCTCTGATACAGTAGAGAAGTAGAATATTTTTAATCTTATCCCGCTCTAGTCTGTAGTAGTATAAACATTACCTGGGGACAGACCTGATGGGTTTGAACTAGCTTCCATGGATCTGCATTTTCACCCAGCTTTTGCGGATGGCTCCTAAAACCTGGAGAGAAACCCAGCCCTAGGATATCTCTTAAGCTTCTAATGCCAAAGAGGGCTGTGAAAATCAAGACTTTTAAAATGAGCTTTCCTAGGGGTATCTTCAACATTCTTAAAGCTTTTGCATGGAGGAAATTAACACATAGGAAAGGCAATTCCAGGAAGGAGAGCAATTGTCATAGCTGGGGGACAATTTCTAGGTTTAAGATGCTTGTTCATATTGTTTGCTGAAAAGAGTGAGTATAAAGGTAAAGAATGATAAGACCAATGCCTCTTTAATTTTAGTGGAAATTATTTACTGTAAATAAAGCTCGTAATAAACTTACATTCATTAAATCTAAATACAAATAGTTTTTTATTCCTTAATAGCATGAAGGATATTTCACATTTTTCTTTTACTAGTCTTCCCCATTCTGAAGGTATTTATTTGTTTATTTATTTATTTTAGCATTCCGAAATCTTATTTAATAGAACTTTTTTCATGACACTTCTTGGAATGTAAACAGCTTGGTGTAAAGAAGCTCAAACTGATGGCTAAAGACTTGCATGACTGCCTAAGGCAGGGTCTTGACAGCTACCCATCCCTAACAGGTTTTACTAAAACTCTGTGGAACAACGAAGGAGAAGGTATATTCCTCCCTTTCCAAATGCTCCTCTTCCTGGAAGGTTGTTTTACAAGCACCAGCTTCTGAAAGCAGCAGCCTCCCCCTCAGTCATTTTGGCACCAGCACTTCCGGCTGCACACTTTGGAACATGTCCCCCCTTGAGTCTGACGTCGGAAGAGCATGTCCGTCCACTTCCACTTCAGAGAGGGTCGGTGGCGTCTGGCAACCCTGTTGTCCAAGGTTCTATCCTTTGATCACAGAAATTGGTCTCAGTTTAGTGGCTTTCTTGCTGATTCCAGCATCATGACGGCTATTCACCACATCTGTCACATTCTTATAGGACTCAGGAGCCTCTTCCATAACCAATTTGGGTGAAGCAACATTGATTGCAATTTCCATATCTGCCCATTTGTCTAAGACATCCTGGAAATCTAAATTACGTCCAGATTTTGCTCGGGACAATGCTCGGCTCACTCCATGGCAGGTTGTTCCAAAGGGCTCAGTCATGCCCTGTTCAGCGCCAGTAAGAAGATAACTTCAGGTTCCCATGGTGCCACCCGTGAGCCCTGGTTGCCTGGTGAGTTGGTATCAACAGCAATGAGGGGACGGTGGGAGGGAACGCGCGGGCAGATTCCTTCCTGTGTACTAACAGTGTCCATTCCTTTCTGTCCACCACGTGCTGCCCCACTTGGGCAATGTTGTGAGAAACTTCACAGATCACGTGGAGGCCCAAGTCCTCAGGGATTGTGTTGAAGACCTTGGTAAAAGCCTGACGGGTTGAGAAGGTCATGGAAGGATGGCTGACCCAGGCACAGTTCCCAGCTGCTGCCATTCCCTTCGGGTAGTCTTGGCCCTCTGGGGAAGCCGTTTGAGCACAAGCCAACTACTGATCATTGACTGTAATCTTGTCTCTCTTCATGGCCTTCTCCATAGCTACCAGCACATCTGTGGCTACTTGGGGGCCTAAGCCTCTGCTTCCACTGTGGATCATCACATACACCCGTCCTTTATGGCCGACGCCCATTTTCTTAGCAGTGTACTCATTGAAAATCTCATCCACAACCTGGATTTCTGCATAATGGTTGCCTGCTCCCAGGGTCCCCAAATGAGGAAGGCCTCTTTTCTTAGCCCTTGCAGAGACCTTATTGGGGTCAGCCCAGGCTTACCCTTCTCTTAAGGCATACCAGTCCACCCCATCTCCAAGGCCTCCTCCAAGTGTTTGGGATTCATTGGAATGACACCTTTTGATCCCACCCCAAAAGGAATGTGGTCAAACATAGCTTGGGCAAGTTGCTCCTTCACAGGCCGGACATCACTTTCATCTAAATTGGTTCTTAGCAAGCGGACACCACAGTTGATGTCATACCCAGCACCACCTGGGGATACCACTGCTTCAGGGTCATTCATATCAAAGGCTGCCATATTCCCAGTAGCAAACCCATATCCTGAATGGACATCAGCAAGCCCAATAGATTGATGAACAATTCCAGGCAGGGCTGCCACATTGCCAATCTGTTTCATGGCTGGCAGGAAGCACCAACACCACCACCTCGACAGGCATTCCTTAATTCCTCAAACATCAATTTCTCCAGAGCATCATTCATATAGAAAACGCCTTCAACCTGCATGTTGGGCACAGAGCCCTTCTTGATCCTCCAGCAGGTTTTATTGATTTTTTCCAAGAGCCACAGCTCATCACTATAGTTGCAACTCATGGCGGAGACAACGATAGCAAAACTCAGGCTCCACTTTGAAGAGACGTTGCTGCGTCGTCCGGCTTCCCAGAGCCCCGCCTTCCAAGACTAAATCAATGTCACAAGTGGACAGTGGTGGATCTAATGCTGACCCATTAACTCTTTTCTTATCATACTTTTTTTTTCTTTTTTGAGACAGAGTCTTGCTCTTTCGGCCATGCTGAAGTGCAGTGGCTGATCTTGGCTCACTGCAACCTCCACCTCCCGGGTTCAAGTGATTATCCCGCCTCAGCTTCCCGAGTAGCCGGGATTACAGGTGTGTGCCACCACACCTGGCTAATTTTCGTATTATTAGTAGAGACAGGGTTTCACTGTGCTGGCCAGGTTAGTCTCAAACTTGTGACCTCAGGGTTTCACCATGCTGACCAGGCTAGTCTCGAACTTGTGATCCACCTACCTCGGCCTTCCGAAGTGCTGGGATTACAGGCGGGAGCCACTGCACCTGGCCAATTCATTCTTTAAAAGTGTACAAATTCAGTGGCTTCTAGTATATTCAGGTATCTTAAACCATCCTCACCATTAATTTTTAAATGTTTTCATGACCCCAACAAGAAACTTTTAGCAGTTTATCCCCCCAGATATGGCTCAAAGAAAGCACTACCCTATTTCATATCTCTATATGACTTTTAGGTACGTTTCATTTTTGCCTATTGAGACATTTCACAGAAATGGAGTTATACCATATGTGATCTTTTATGACTGGCTTCTCTTAGTGCAATGTTTTCAAGGCTCAGTTGTGTTGTAGCATATATCAGTACTTCATTTGTTTCTATGGCTGAATAATAGTCCATTATGTGCTATGCCACATTTTATTTCTCCATTCACCAGGCGATAGACATGTGGATTGTTTGTTTCCACGTTTAGACTGCTACGAACAGTGCTGCTATGAACATCTGTGTACAAGTTTTTTTTTTATTTTTTATTTTTTATTTATTATTATTTTTTAAGATGGGGTTTCACCATGTTGGTCAGGCTGGTCATGAACTCCCGACCTCAGGTGATCCACCCACCTTGGCCTCCAAAGTGCTTGGATTACAGTCGTGAGCCACCACGCCCGGCCCAAGTTTTTTATCTTTATAATTGTTTTTGATGGAATTGCTGGGCCATAGGGTAACTAGGCTTAACCATTTTAGGAACCGACAGATTGTTTTCCAAAGTGATGGCATCATTTACAAATCCTACCAACCGTGTACCAAGGCTCCAATTTCTCCATATTCTCACCAGTACTTTGTATTATCAGTCCTTTTCATTACGGCCATCAGATTGGGTATGCGTCCTACCCCACTGTGGTTTTGACTTGCATTTCCCTAATGACTAACGATATCAAAGATCTTTTCATGTACTTATTGGCTATTTGTGTATGTTCTTTGAAAAAATGTTCAGACTCTTTTCCCATTTTAAATTGAGTTTTTTTAAAAAGATAATTGAGCCTTAAAAGTTATGTTTATGTTTTAGATACAAGTTCCTTATGAGATATATGATTTGTAAATGATTTCTCCCTGGTTGCCTTTTCACTGTCCCAATGATATCCTTGGAAACACAAAAATTATTAATTTTGACAAAGTGTGTTTTGTTTTGTTTTTCTTAGGTTGTCTCTGCTTTTGGTGTCAGATCTAAGAACGAACCGCCTAATCTAAGATCATGAAAATTTATGTTTTATGAATTTCAGTTTTGGTTCTTACATTTAGGTGTCTGAAACATTTTTAAAGTTTTACTTATTTTTTTATTATAGTAAAATACACGTAAAATAAATTTACTATCTTACGATTTACATTTTAAGTGTACAATTCAGTAGTGTTGATTGCATTCATATTCTGGTGCCACCATTGCCACCGTCCATCTCCAGAAAGGTTTTGCCTTCCCAAAAGTGAGCTGTATCCATTAACAACAATCCCAGTTTCTCCCTGCCTTCAGCCCTGACAATCAGTATTCGACTTTTTGTCTCTATGAATTTGATTACCTCTTACAAGTGGAATCCAACAGTCTTTGTCTTTTTCTGATTGGCCAATTTCATTTAGCATAATGCCCCCAAGGTTCATGCATGTTGTAGCATGTGTCATAATTCCTTTCTTTTAAGGCCAAATAATATCCCATTACATGTATATATTACTTTTTTAAAAATAATAGAGACAAGGTCTCATTATGTTGCCAAGGTTGATCTTGAACTCCTGGGCTCAAGCAATCCTCCTGTCTCAGCCTCCCAAAGTGCTGGGATTACAGGCATGAACTACTGCACCCAGCCTATATATTACATTTTATTTAGGTGTTTGATCCATTTTGATTTAAGTGTCATTTATGGTATGAGGTAGGAGTCCAACTTCCTTGTTTTCACTGTGGATATCCAGTTGTCTCCGCACCATTTGTGGCCAGTTTATTCTTAGCACAGAGAAGTAATTGAAATTTAAATAATGTCATTATTTCAAACTCAAATTTCTGGGGAAAACCATTTTAAAGACTGTTTCAAAAGATACAGAACACATTCAGGATACTTTGCATATAGGTGACTCTGTATTTCAAGACAAATATAACAAACAACATGTGATATTGTTGTTTCTTCCTTGTTCCCTATAATTTTATTATTTTCCTTTTTTTTTTTTTTTTTTTTTTTCCTTTTTTTTTTTTTTTTTTAGAGACAAGGTCTCACTATGTTGCCCAGGCTGGTGTTGAACTCCTTAGCTCAAGCCATCCTCCTGCCTTAACCTCCCAAAGTGCTTCAATCACAGTCATGAGTCACTGCACCCAGCATAGAATTTTCTTTTTCTTTTTACTCTTGAAAAGTAGACTATCACTGCTTTCTACTTTAAGGGTATTGTGAAGCTAAATAATACAACTCATAACTTAGAAGAATTCCATATTTGCATTACTATCAATATTTAAGTATATGTTTATATTTAAATATAATAGTCATAATAAAGCATGCATACAGACATATACACTGGAAGAAAAAGAATCATCAAAATTACTTCTGCTCTCTCTTTAGTGAGAATGTCTGTCACAAAGAAGCAACATGTACTTGACTACCAATAGGTGGCGCTAAACATTTAGTCAGGATTCATTCATTTTTATGCTGCCCGCAATATGCATAACTACAGCCTCCCTTGGAAAAGAGAAGCAACATCTACAAAATATTCAAAGTGATCAGGAGGAAATGGGCTCTCTTCCCATCCCAATAAAGTCATGTTCAAAACAGCAATAAATGAAGGTAGCTTTCAATTCAACTGAGCAACCGGGACATGTTTACAGATTGGAGTTGCTCCAACATAAGAAAAGGCCTCCTTACTACTTTTCAGGTGGCCCTTGAGGTCAAGGACAGAATCAGACCCTCTTGGATCCACCAAGAAGTATCTAGGTAAACTGGAGGGAGTTTTGTTATTTCTTTAAGTCTTGAGAAGAAAAAAAATGCAATTACAGCAGAGAAACATACAACTGACTAGAGACAGTTATTTAAGAACCAACCAAAAACACATGCATGATAGCAGGACAATTATTTGTATGTATTCTCTTTTTCTTTCTTCTTTCTTCCTGTTTCTTCTTCTTCTTCTTCTTCTTTTTTTGTAGAGACGAGGTTTCTCCATGTTGGTCAGGATGGTCCTGAACTCCTGACCTCAGGTGACCTGCCCACCTTGGCCTCCCAAGGTGCAAGGATTACAGATGTGATCCCTTTTCTTCTTCTTTTTTTTTTTTTTTTTTTTTTTTTTTTTTGAGAAACGGTCTCACTCTGTCAATGAGGCTGAAGTGCAGTGGCACCATCATGGCTCACTCTAGCCTTGACCTCCCTGGTTCAAGCCGTCCTCCCACCTCGGTCTCCCAGAGTGCTGGAATTACAGGAATGAGCCACTGCGCCCAGCCTGTTTATATTTCCTGTGTTATTACAACAGTTACCAATTTCCATCACTGGTAAATTTAACACTATATACATATATATACGTCTTTGTATAGATGTACACTCATATATATCCCATTTATTGCTGTTACATTAATACTGAAAAATGAATAATTTAAAAACTGATCTTTTACATTGAACATCTATATATCGGCTGGGTGCGGTGGCTCACGCCTATAATCCCAGCACTTTGGGAGGCCGAGGCAGGTGGATCACGAGGTCAAGAGATGGAGACCATCCTGCTCAAAACGGTGAAACCCGTCTCTACTAAAAATACAAAACATTAGCTGGGCATGGTGGCGCGTGCCTGTAATCCCAGCTACTTGGGAGGTTGAGGCAGGAGAATTGCCTGAACCTAGGAGGCGTAGGTTGCGCTGAACCGAGATCACACCATTGCACTCCAGCCTGGGTAACAAGAGTGAAACTCTGTCTCAAAACAAACAAACAAACAAACAAAAAAACTATATATCACAACATTACTACATATTAAATAGCACAGTGTTTTGGGTCAACTTGATTTTTATTTATGGTGCCTTATACCATTGAAGGATTGCATTTAAACAAGGAAGCCTCATGCTATCATTTACTATTCCCTAAGAAACACAAGTCATATGCAGGATAAAGCTGCAAAACAAATGACCCTTCACCTCCAACTCATCACAAGAATATGCGGAACTCTTCTTTTATAGATTTCTTGGCTTTGGATGAATTCGGGATGATACGGGAATTGTCCCTGAGTCCTGCCAAATGATGCTCTGAAACCTCTCCTTAGTCCTAGGTCACTCCGGTTTTGTTAAACTTTTCCAGGCTTCTCTGAAACAGAGCAAATTTTATCAGTTTTCCAGCATCCTCGGTGAGGGTTAAAATGCTTGCATTCCTTTTTGTTTGTTTGTTTGTTCTCTCCAAAGTGCAATTTACTACCAAGCTGGAAATTCTCCCCGTTGGAATAATGTCAAGCCTTCCATCCTGCAACAGAAAATACATGGATAGGATAAGCAACATTTTATTTATTTATTTATTTATTTATTTATTTATTTATTTTCCGAGACGGAGTTTCGCTCTTGTTGCCCAGGCTGGAGTGCAATGGCGCGATCTCGGCTCACCGCAACCTCCGCCTCCTGGGTTCAGGCAATTCTCCTGCCTCAGCCTCCTGAGTAGCTGGGATTACAGGCACGTGCCACCATGCCCAGCTAATTTTTTTTTGTATTTTTAGTAGAGACGGGGTTTCACCATGTTGACCAGGATGGTCTCGATCTCTTGACCTCGTGATCCACCCGCCTCGGCCTTCCAAAGTGCTGGGATTACAGGCTTGAGCCACCGCGCCCGGCCCTATTTAATTTATTTTTTAAAAATTTTTTTGAGACGGAGTTTCGCTCTTGTTACCCAGGCTGGAGTGCAATGGCGCGATCTCGGCTCAGCGCAACCTCCGCCTCCTGGGTTCAGGCAATTCTCCTGCCTCAACCTCCCGAGTAGCTGGGATTACAGGCACGCGCCACCATGCCCAGCTAATGTTTTGTATTTTTAGTGGAGACGGGGTTTCACCGTTTTGAGCAGGATGGTCTCAATCTCTTGACCTCGTCATCCACCCGCCTCGGCCTCCCAAAGTGCTGGGATTACAGGCTTGAGCCACCGCGCCCCGCTAACATTTTGTTTTTATTTTTATTTTTATTTTTGAGATGAAGTGTGGCTCTGTCGCCCAGGCTAGAGTGCAGTGGCATGATCTCCATGATCTCGGCTCATTGCAATCTCTGCCTCCCGGGTTCAAGCTATTCTCCTGCCTCAGCCTCCTGAGTAGCTGGGATTACAGGCATGCACCACAACATCGTGAAACACCGTCTCTACTACAAACACCAAAAAATTAGCTAATTTTGTTGTACTTTTAGTAGAGACGGGGTTTCACCATGTTGGCCAGGCTAGTCTTGAATGCCTGACCTCAGGTGATTTGCCTGCTTTGGCCTCTCAAAGTGCTGGGATTATAGACATGAGCCGCAGCTTCTGGCCAAGCAAAATATTTTTAATAAATTCTGATAATGCAACAAATGAAGTTTCTTCACTAATCTTTTTCCTCCAGCAATAAAAACTAGGTATTTAAAATTTCAAATGAACTCAGTTGCAATAAAATATACTTATACTGGTTCATTTAAAAATTGCACTGGGTCATTTGAATTCACTTCCAGTAACTTTTAGAAATTTAGGTTTATTTAGCATGTGTAAGAAACAATTGTCCTTCTTGACAGGATTCCATTGCATGCCAAGTACAGGTAAATTTTTATTGCAGTCCAGGGGAGTGCTTGAAGGCAGAAGGCGGGAGAACTGTAGGTAGATTGAGTAAATTCGTATGCTTGCATAGCTTTAAGATGATACCATGTTCTGAGATCACCCTGAGTCTTCAGTTCTCCTTTTGGATTTCACATATAATGGCAGAGGAATTGTTTATTGTTTTTCAGAGTAGGGATCACAGGCCTGAGGAAACCTCAGACATATTCTTGGGGATCTATGGATTTTCTACAAAATTTTATGTTTTGATTTTGGTTGGTTAAAAAAAATCAATATAGATACATTCTAGTTGTGTGGATAACCAGCTCCAAACAACCACTGACAGCTCCAGTCTCCTGCCTGGATTTGTGTTTGCTTGCAGTGACATCATGCGACACCACTTTAATAGTTAGGAGACGGTGAAAAAGAAACTGAGTGCAGAGCTTCATAGTGTTTGTCTGCTGTTGAAATCATACTCCTGTAGGTTTTCCAGTACAGTTCAAACCTTTTTGTTTTAAAAATATGGGCAGGGTTATAAGGAATTTTAAAATAATTCCGTAGCAAATAGTTTCTTTCTTTCTTTTTTTTTTTTTTTTTTGAGACTGAGTCTTGCTCTGTGGCCCAGGCTGGAGTGCAGTGGCACGATCTCAGCTCACTGCAACCTCTGCCTCCCAGGTTCGAGAGATTCTCCTGCTTCAGCCTGCTGAGTAGCTGGGATTACAAGTATATATCACCATGCCCAGTTAATTTTTCTATCTTTAGTAGAGACAGGGTTTCACTATGTTGGTCAGGCTGGTCTCAAACTCCTGACCTCATGACCTGACCACCTCAGCCTCCCAAAGTGCTGGGATTATAGGTGTGAGCCCCTGCACACGGCCGGTTCACATTTCTTAAAATGTTGGTGCTTCTAATACTATCGTATCTATGTGATGATTATTTCCATGCAAATTATATTTCAGCTAAATAGCAGGTGTGGTTAGCTAGCATTTCAAGTATCAGAAACTTTACCATAGCAATGGCTAATAGGCAGTAAACTTCTAATCTCTACACCATAAAATGTATTCGCTAGCTGGAATAAAGTATGCTAAATAATTTTTTTGTTGGTGAAAGTTGTGCTGTTCAAGATAAGTGGTGACTAGAAAGATTACCTAGGCCTTTTGCTCTCAAATGAATACATTACAGGATCTTAACCTCTTCTTCAGAGCCTTTGGACCAACTAGGAAATGAATAAAATGCATGAGCCATGCAGTTATTAATAACCCAAAGAGGTCTGAAACACCCTGCAAGCAAACATGAACACTTCAACACAAAACATATAAATATTTGCACTGAGTAGATGAATGAAATTATAAAGAACCCTCCATATCAGGTTGTTTTCTGCCAACTAAGCTGTAAAAATAATTTTTATTTTTAGTGTTGGGTTGTCGGGTTTTTTAGATTGTTTATTTTTACAATTTCAGGTGTGCACTGTGAACCTGGAAAAGAATCCGCCCAGCTCATGTAGTCCTCACATCAGAACACAATTGCACCCAGGGCAGAGTGAACTCTCATTTGGGTCCTCTTTGAAGATCAGAGAGGAGGCTGGGCATGGTGGCTCAAGTCTGTAATTTCAGCACTTTGGGAGGCTGAGGAGGCCGGATCACTTGAGGTCAGGAATTCGAGACCAGCCTGGTCAACATAGTGAAATCCTGTCTCTACTAAAAATACAAAAATTAGCCATGCTTGTTGTTGCGTGCCTGTAATCCCAGCTACGCAGGAGGCTGAGGCAGGAGAATCACTTGAACCTGGGAGGCAGAAGTTGCAGTGAGCCGAGATCACTCCACTGCACTCCAGCCTGGGTGACAGACCGAGAATCGAAAAAACAAAAGAAAACAAAGCAAAAAAAATTAAAAACAAAAAACAAAAAACAGGGAAGGAGGGTTTCCCCAAGCATAAAAGATCAGAAAGTATTAATTTTAAAATTTACTCGCCAAATGTTTATGCATTTGTCGGGATTTGGTCCAAGATTTGCAAATTTGCCTGAGAAACTTATAGCCCCCTCCTACCCTACCAATCCCTGGAAGCTGCCAACATTTATGAGGAGGAGCCGTCAGTGGAGGATGACCTTGGGAGTGGAGGGTGACCGTGGGAGTGGAGGGTGACCGTGGGAGTGGAGGGACCTTCAAGACCATTATCCGCTAATGGGGAGGAGCATGGGTTCTGTGAGTCACAACTTGAATTTTATTACATTAAGTAAGGTAAGGACCGTAGACAACCATGTATCAGGTAAGACCAGGTTTTGCCGGTGGTTTTTAGAGCTGCTTTGGTTTTAGAATCGTGGGTAGGGAGTTGTGGACTTGCACAGATTCTTCCTCTGGTTTGTTACTCAGTGTTGAGAAAGTTCCTTCCCAGCGCCTCAGGATATAGTCATTTAGATGTTGAGGAACGTCTTATACCCAGGATTAAAGCACTTGCTGCCACATACAGTGCCATGAATTTTATAAGTATCCTAAACATGTGGTTCTTTGAGTGCTTGCTACAGCCGTGGAATCTGGCTAACTTCCCAGAAAGGGAATTGATTGGAGGAATGTGAATGACTGAAAACACCCAAAGAACACGGTGAACAGTGAAGAGTAAGACCCAGAGGAGTGGAAGAAGTGGGGAGAATAGACTCCTGTATTTTCTGTGTGCGTTATGACAGTCAAAACTCGGGACCTGGAGGAGCCGTGTTTGCAAAGCTAAATTAAATTTCAGCCTCTTGCCAAAGGAAGCCAGCTCTTTGGCTGCAGGGCGAATGGGACAGTTTCCATCCCTTGACCCATAACTCCAGCACCAAGGTTATGTCTTATGAGGACCAACTCATTTCCGGAACTTTCTGTCCTCAGTAAACAATGCATTATAAACTCATGGGGAAGGGAGCCAACCAGAGAAAACTAAGTACCATTTATGCAACTTAATGTTTAAAAGTCTAGTTTCTCGTCTTAGTCCTGCTGCTTATTATGTGTGATCTTAAGCAAATCACTCCAATATCTCATTTTTATTTATTTATTTATTTTATTTTTATTTAGAGACAGTGTCTCGCTCTGTCACCCAGGCTGGAGTGCAGTGGCGTGGTCTCGACTCACTGCAATCTCCACCTCCCGGTTTAAAGCGATTCGCCTGCCTCAGCCTCCCCAGTAGCTGGGATTACAGGCTGATTTACAAGCCTCTTATTTTTAAAGCAGGTAATAATGGTGGTCTCATTCTATTAATAGGGCTGCAATAAGACTCAAGGCAATGCTGGAGGTAAAGCACTGGGAGCTAAGTATGGTCCCTGCAACAGTCATCAGTTGGCATCAATATTAATCTGTTTCTTGGCAGATTTCAAACCAATCATTTAACTAAATGGTGACTCTTCAAGTCATTCTGCTGCATCCCTAGCTACCCTTTAGAGGGAATGTAATTCACAAAGTAAATATAACAACCAAGAGAATGAGTAACTCCATAAAGTAGCACTCCCAGGGAGGTGGTCCACGAGTACTATTTAAAGCCCAGAAAGAGGTTTACAGAGGGCACAGCCTCACTTTCCTTCCTGCAGTCATTCAGTCCATATCACCCCCAGAGGCTGGGCAGGCTCACCAATGCAGAGCACCCTGGGGCTTAGACACAGATTTCAGACAGGTTTTAAGATGATGCTGATCGAATCCCTCCCTTTGAATATTATTTAGTTATCTCATTTAAACTAAAATAATCTGGAAAGCAGACATATTTAATACCTACCCCTCTATATTAAAAAAAAAGAAACAACAAAACAAAGCCAGGCGCGGTGGCTCAAGCCTGTAATCCCAGCACTTTGGGAGGCCGAGGCGGGTGGATCACTAGGTCAAGAGATCGAGACCATCCTGGTCAACATGGTGAAACCCCATATCTACTAAAAATACAAAAAAAATTAGCTGGGCATGGTGGCGCGTGCCTGTAATCCCAGCTACTCAGGAGGCTGAGGCAGGAGAATTGCCTGAACCCAGGAGGTGGAGGTTGCAGTAAGCCGAGATCGCGCCATTGCACTCCAGCCTGGGTAACATGAGTGAAACTCTGTCTCAAAAAAAAAAAAAAAAGAAAAGAAAAAGGTTGGGGTCCGGAGGAGAACAAGAAGGAGTAGGTCCCTGAAAGCAGGGACTCTTTGTGTGTCTGTTGATTTGTTCTAAAGGCAGCCCAGATAGGGACAGTCCTAGACAAAGATATTGATTGCACTCAAAAAATATTATAAATCAGAAATCTGGAAGCATGACCTGCCTTTTAGCGAAACATGTTCCAAACTGCCAGGACTCGCTCATAAAAGGTAATCTAAAATCTTCAAGAACATTTCCTTTTCCTGCAGTTATTCTGTAAATTATGTCACCTCTTACTCTCAATAAATGCCCTTTGATCTGATCCGTGTTAATGTCCTGTCCTGCAGAGCTTTATTCTCCATAATTCATGTGGCGGGCATGGCGGGGGAGAGGGGCTTGCTTCTTTTTGGCCAGTTCTCTCTGTTTTCTCGGTAGAACTGACCAGAGCCTTTGAAATCAAACCTTTAAATACGTTCTAATTTTGATATTTATTATAACAGTATATGACTTCGGTTATAATTATGCAAGGAAAACCAGTTGATTTCATTAAGCAATTCAATAAAACAACTCCTGATCTGGAAGAGGGGAGTTTATTAGGATCCTGAGGTAGCATGGAGGATGGCCATTTAGACTATGAGAAAAATGTTTAAATTCTCCCAGCCAGTTTGATAGATCATAGTTTTATTTTTAACTATACACCAAAAATCCTTTCCTGCTTTGAAGAGATCTTAATAACTTTGAGAAGGAAAATAATATGATCTATAATTTAAATTAAGCTTTAACTAGTGAAAATACAAACAGGTTTCTTAAATGAATTGATCATTAAGCCCATGAAATAATTTCAGTGAGCATGCAGATCTTATAACTATAATTAAGTGTGTCAGTTTATTTTTCTGATGGATCTATGATTTTATTCTTCCCTTGTGATTCATGAATGAGAATAAATTGTTCATTGCGATAGCTTCTTCTAATATGAACAATCTAAATATCACGCTTTGCACCCTATGTTTAAAAGTAACAATATATTCAAATTTAAAATCTCCGTGAACTGCCCTGACCAAAAATTTAATTAGAAATCAAGGAAGTAGAGTCACCATGGGTTATGCCTATTTCTTATTAAGAACAATTTTTAGATATTGCTGGGGACCAAAGTTTTGTTTTTCTATTTTGTTTTGTTTTTGTTTTTGTTCTGAGATGGAATCTCACTCTGTCACGCAGGCTGGAGTGCAGTGGCACGATCTTGGCTCACTGCAGCCTCTGCCTCCTGGGTTCAAGTAATTCTTCTGCCTCAGCCTCCCTAGTAGCTGGGATTACAGGCACCCACCACCATGTCCAGCTAATTTTTGTAGTTTTAGTAGAGACGGGATTTCACCGTGTTGGCCAGGTTGGTCTCAAACTCCTGACCTCACGTGATCCACCCACCTCAGCCTCCCAAAGTGCTGGGATTGCAGGCGTGAGCCTCCGCGTCTGGCCTCAAGGTTTCGAATCAAACGTTTTAGCTAGTTTGCCTGTAATCAGACTCCCTGTGTATCACACAACACAGAACTCGGCTCTGGAAGCTTACTGAGTTGTAAAGACATACTCTGACAAAGAATTCTCTGGCAACAGGGTCTCAGGCATCTTCCAGCCACCCGGTCTTGTGGAAGAGATAAGCCATTTCAGGCAGACACGTTTCTATCCAGGCTTGGAATGCATCCAAAGGAAACACAAAAAACTCTGACATCAGAACACACCTGTTGACTTTGGAGCATTCGTATCAATCACAGCCAAGCCCAGGGCAGCTGTGCTGGGGCCAGCTTGCTCTGTGGGGCAGAAGGAATGTCAGCTATGAACAGTCAGGAGGAAACAGAGATAGAGGCTTCCACATTCTTCTCTCTCTTTGTCTACATACCATTAATAGGATTGACATTTTTTTTAACTTGGGCCCCAAAACAATTCTAGGATGACATCTTCAGGTTTTCATTCACCTAAACAAAAATCTGATTTTTAGATATTTTAAATATCTAAAAATACCTCTTCTCTTCCTTTTTATTACCTTTTGTTATTCTATTTTGCTGAGTTCTATTTTTAGAATAAAATTTTGTTTTCCATCTTAAAAAATGGTCATATGATTTAAATAGATATTTCTCCAAAGAAGATACATAAAGGGCCGAAAAGCACATGAGAATATGCTTAACATCGTTAGTCAGTAGGGAAATACAAACCAAAGTGACAGTGAGATGCCAGTTCACATTCACTAGGATTGCTGTATCAAAACAACACTAGATATTAATAATAAGTGTTGACGAGTTTGTCAAAAAATTGGAACTCCCATAAATTGCTGGTAGGAATGTAAAATGTTGCACCACATTGGAAAACAGTCTGGTAGTTCCACAAAAAAGTGAAACATAGAGTTGCCATATAATCCAGCTTTCCAGTTCTAGGTATATGCCCAAAAGAATAGGAAGTACATGTCTACACAAAAGCTTTTACACCAGTGTTCATGGAAGCACTGTTCACAATAGCACGAAGGCAGAAACAACCCAAGCGTCCAACAGCTAATGAATGGGTGAATATATTGTGGTATGTCCATACAATCGAATCATATTCAGCCATAAAACATCATGAAATATTGGTACATGTGACAACATGAGTAAATCTTGAAAACATGCTGAGTGAAGGAAGCCAGACACAACCACCCAATATCATATGGTTCTATTTATATGAAACGCCCAGAGTAGGCAAATCTATGAAAATAGAAAGCGGATTGGTCATTGCCCAAGGTTGGGAGATGGAGCAATGAGGAGTGACTGCTAATGGCTTTGGGTCTGTTTTTGAAAAGTGATGAAATGTGATGAAATTAGGAAATGGTGATGGTTGGAAAACCTTGTGAATATACTAAAAACTACCGAATTGTATATTTTAAAAGGGTGAATATTATGGCATGTGGATCACATCTCCATCTTATTTATTTATTTATCTATTTATTTATTTATTTAGAGACAGGATCTCACTAGGTTGCTGAGGCTAGCTATTCACAGGTGCGATCCCACTACTGTTCAGCACAGGCATTTTTGATTTTTTGTTTGTTTTTGTTTTTGAAATGGAGTTTTGCTCTTGTTGCCCAGGCTGGAGTGCAATGGTGCGATCTTGGCTCACTGCAACCTCCACATCCCAGGTTCAAGCAATTCCCCTGCGTCAGCCTCCCGAGTGGCTGGGATTATAGGCGCGTGCCACCACACCTGGCTAATTTTGGGATTTTTAGTAGAGATGGGGTTTCACCATGTTGACCAGGCTGCAGCACAGAAATTTTGACCTGATCCATTTCTGACCTGGGCTGGTTCACCCCTCTTAGGCAACTTGGTGGTCCCGTGCTCCCAGGAGGTCACCATATTGATGCCAAACTTAGTGTGGACACTCGATCCACTACACCATATAACTTATGCACACCCTCCTATATACCTTAAATCAACTCTAGATGACATAATACCTAATACGATGTCGATACTGTGGAAATCGTAGTTATCCTATATTTTCATTTGTTTGTTTTTTAATTGTAATTCTTATTTTTTTTTCCTAATGTTTTCAAGCCCTGGTTGATTGATCGAATCCACAGATGCAGAGAGCCAAGTATATACAAATTATTTGAAAACAAACCAAGATAATTTCTCTTTTGTCTCTTTTTGAGAGTTAATTTTCTTCTTTCATACATATGAGTAAATACATATGATTTTGGAGATATAACAATGAAAAAACATAATACCGGCCATAATTGGGAGGTAAGAGAAAGCATGGAGTCTTCAAAGATAGGGCCTGGTCACCAAGGGCCTTATATCTGGAGCAGTCAAGTTTCTTTTGTTGGCAAGTTTAAAAATATAAATCTAAACAGAAGACTAGGAGTGCAGTGGTTTGAGCAAGCTTGGATGAAAAAATGCCTGGACATGTCAGAAGTCTGTGCTCAGTCTCTGCTGCTCGCCCATCTCTTGCAGGCCGAGTCCCCCAGGTCCAGATGGTCACTAGCAGCTCCAGGCTTGGATTCCACTGGTTTGCAAACACAGCAGAAGGAGCGCTTGCTGACCAGTGGTTCCCAAGACTGATTTTTCATGTGTCTGGTGGAGATGAATGGCCAAGCCTGAATCAGTCACTGCACCAAAGAGGGATGATCCCTCTCTGGCCTGGAGCTGGCTTATCAGGAGATAGAGAGGAATGGGCGGGGATCAAAGCAAAAGGGGGGAGGGTGTGGAAAGGGGAGTTGCCCCCATGGAAAATCAGGCACTGTGACCAGAGGTAGGAGGAGTGGATGATGGACAGGGTAAAACAGCAGTGGCCCGTGAAACCACAGTAAGGCTGCTGAGCTCCTTCCAGCAAGCAGTGGAGCCACCAATGTATGTGCAAGAGACAGTTCTTATGATGAATGGCCGTTGCACTGGGGACAGGGACACTGATTTGGAAGCTGTTATATTAATTCAGGTGACGTATTAACATTGCTGAAATGAAGGGAGTGTGAGGGCAAATAAAGAGCACTTGATAAATTTGAATGATAAGAAGCTGGCAGGACTTAGGTAACTGATTAAAGGTGGAAGCTATGTTGTGAGCAGGGAGGTTTCTGGGGAGATGGGAGAGCTAAGTGTGATTCGAGGTCTAAGGCTCAGGCAATCAAGTGAATAATGACTGTGGACTAGGGATGCTGGGGCAGGAGCAGCTCTGGGGAGGAGAAGAGAATCCAGTGATTTTAACACTACCTGTTTGATGTCTGAGTGCACTAATTAGCAGGTAGCTGGACTCCCAGTCAGAGCTCTGGGAAGGGCCTGAGGGTGTACTCCTGTTGCTGGGCACACATGCGTTTTGAATGGAGCCCTGCTAAGCCGGGAGATAGGATGGTGAAGAAGACCTATTTCCCACTCTTGAGACCTCGTAAGTCATGTGGGATGATGGCTGTGGACACAAGTGACAAGCAGCGACATCGCTAGCATGTGGGTACAGATGACAGACCCTGCCCTGCCCTGCCCTGCTCTAGAGCTTTCCCAGGGCCAGGAGGGGCTTTTCTCATGATGAAGCCTGGTGGTAGGGTCTTGCAGGGTGAGTGAGAGGCATACAGCTTCAGGACGTTCAGAGAGTGAGAATACATCCACTCGCTAAATTATAACTTTATTTGTCTTCCCTAAGAAAGTGGCCTATCTGTAAAAATAAGCACAGCCAGCAGTGGGGCTCTCTCATAAGGAGGTGGAAACGGGACCAGCCATGAAGGAGGGTGAATTTGCCAGGCAGCCAAGAGGACAGCACCTGGGACATCTTTGGCCTCAGGAATGCCATGTCTTTACCAGTTCTGCTTAAGGAGACAGAAAATGTTCTGCCGTCTCACTTCAAGTACAGATCCTCGAGCACCACTGCATGGAAGGGTTCATCTGACCAACGACCCTGAAGAGTGAGTCACCAGTGAAGCTAGTCGGAAGCCTGCCCTGCTTCCTCCCTTCAGATTTTCACCTGAAGATTCAGGAAAGGTGGGCCCCGTGGCTCACACCTATAACCCCAACACTTTTGGGGGCCAAGGTGGAAAGACTGCTTCACAGCGAAGCAAGACTGTGTCTTTACAAAAAAATTAAAAAATTAGTTGGGCCTGGGGGTGCACTCCTGTAGCCCTTGCTACTTGTGAGGCTGAGGTGGGAGGACTGCTTGAATCCAGGAGGTCAAGGATGAAGTGAGTTGAGATCGCACCACTGCACTCCAGCCTGTGTGACAAGGCAAGACTGAGGACTGTCTCTCTTTTTGTTTTTTTTTTTGAGATGGAGTTTCACCCAGGCTAGAGTTCAATGGTGAGATCTTGGCTCACTGTAACCTCTGCCTCCCAGGTTCAAGTGACTCTCCTGCCTCAGCCTCCCTAGAAGCTGGGATTATAGGCATGCACCACCACGCCCAGCTAATTTTGTATTCTGGTACAGGCGGGGCTTCACTATGTTGGCCAGGCTGGTCTTGAACTCATGATCTCAAGTGATCTGTCCACCCTGGCCTCCCAAAGTGCTAGGATTATAGGCATGAGCCACCGCGCCTGGCCAACTCTGTCTCTTAAATTAAAAAAAAAAAAAAAAAGTAAAGAAAAAAAGATTCTGGAAAAGACCCTCAAAGCAAACGCAAAAGCTGGCCCCTGGTTGGCAGTAGACAAGACACTCAGCCCGCATCAGGACTCTGCATGGTGCACCCTGGAAGGAGAGGTTTGGGAGAGGGGGTTAGAACGGGGAGGGGGGGGAAGGGCTTTAACAGTTGCAGCCCTGGAAGCTTCATTTCACCCCAGGGCTCCACAGTGATCTTGTTTTGTTTTTGATCTCCAAAAAGGCGTCTGCCTAGGATGTATGACAAACTCCCTCATACGACCTGAGAAAAAAATTAAGAAACAAATTTCACTTCCGAATTGGAAACTGAAAAACCGGAGAAGTGCCGAATGTCACTGCAAGGAAACGAAAAATAGGAGGCCATGTGTGCTGGGCAGATGGCCCGTGGCTTTCTGTGCTTCCCTAGGTAATTACAAGAGCATTAAGGAAATTCAAGCAAGACGTCAGCCTGGCACAAAGGCCTGCTCATCTCCGCTTTCAAATATCTCTCAGTCGAATTAAACCCTGCAGTGGTAATGTAGAGTTTTTCAAAGTACACATAAATGATGTTTTAGATTTGCTAATTCATTATGAATTTAAATATGTGATTACTCTTCGATATGCCATTTCTAAATTACCTCTAAAATTAAGACCAAAATAATAAATGCACATAATACTGACATTTCAGAAATGAGATCTACCATTACTTATAGTGTAATGGTACAAACTAATGCCTTGTAATAATTGGTTACCATTTGTCAATATTTATTTGGAGAGCCAACAACAGTATAGAGGATATGGAATGACTGCTAAGCCTACGGTGGTAGAGAAAGAAGGAAATGCAGCGCTTCCTCTCCTCCGGGCGATCTGTCCGCCTATCTGTGGGGAACTTGGCTGCTGAGTGAATCTCTCTGTTCTATGTATAGCTTTGTTGATTTACATGGTTCTCCAAAAGGCACACACCCAGGGTTTTGTTTCAACTGAATGATGTTAACAGACACACTGTCTAATAAACCTGAAATGTCCCAAGGGATGGAGGGAAAGGGAAGATCCTTGAATAATTTCAGTGTTTTCCTTCTTGACCTTGGGTCCTTCTGTTTGAAACTGACATGAAGGTTGGACTCGCCCTCTTGGGTTCAGCTCAAGGATGTGTGGAATACTGACAGGAATAAGATCCTCCTACCCCTGGCCTCTTAGGGAGCAGATGTGTCTTCCTCTCAAGACAGTCCGTGTGGGATAGATGAGTTGACTCGGAAGAGCCCTAAAAAATTCGTAGCTCCATTCTTATATGGGTCTCTTAGGGTCACACTGAATTACACAGTTTAGAAGCACCCATGTGACTTGACTGGGATCTTAAATGTAGGTAGCTTAGTAGAACCACAGTAGAGACAGTAAGAAGTGCTGAAAAGACCACGTCTTTGCAAACGAGTGACTAAGACCCCTTCAAGTCCCGCAAAGTTATGTTCGGCTCCTTTGAATAAAAAGGAGCTCTTTCCAGAACAGCTAACACCTGTGCGCTCACCATGTGCCAGATTCCTTGTAAATTTTTGAGCTCATGTAGCCATCACAGAAACCCTATGGCTGAGGCTAGAGAGACCAAGCAGCCGGCCCCCTGCCACACAGTGGTTAGCAAACAACACAGCTGGAGGCGGAAGCCGGGCAATGTGAGGCCGGGTCCCTGAGTTTAACTGCCAAGCTACATTGCTTCTATGTTGAGCGGTCCAGCTCCAAGTCCATCTCCCCTCTTTCCTCTCTTTTGTCTCTATATGTCATTTGTCAAAAGATAAAAACCATTCTCGAGTGGTCTGTTCTGTGTGTTCTAACACGGGGAGCTAACACCGATTCTCTTAAACAGGATTGGCTCATGAATTTGAAATGTGTTCCGGACTTTGAGGGATGCCAGGAGCATGCTGTTTTCAGTGGCATGGGAAGAGGTGATGTGATGTGCCCTGATGGGAGGGCTTGAGCTGGGAAACCCAAGTTTCACTCTTCGGCATTCCTCCTGGGGAGCGGGTTAATCGTGGGCGACTCCCCGCCTCCGGCTGGTCCTGATTTCAGGATGCATCCAAGAGGAGCTGGTGTAATCTCTCCACTCCCTTCAGGCTTGAACACCCCATGATTCTGCGGTGCAAGTTTTGAGAGATTTGGACAAAGTGTTAAAGAAAAAGAAAAGCAGGTGGCAGTAAGGAGTTAGGTTTCTGTTTTTTTCCTGCCCGCAAATCCATCTCCCTCTGATGGGCAATCACTAGGCAGAACTTATGAAACCTTATTTGAGTGATAGAACTGGTGAAACTGCTTCTAACTAAATGCTTAGTAAAGAGTTTGGTATTTGAAGAAGACTAAGATGAAAGATGGAGACTAATAACTCTGACTTGAAAATATATACAAAAAGGAGATTTTCTTAGAGGCCTTAATAATAGATGGGAGAGTGCCATGAGCATGAAGATTATAGCCACGTGCAGTGGTTCATGCCTGTAATCCCAGAACTTTGGGCAACTGAGGTGGGTGGATCACTTGAGGTCAGGAGTTCGAGACCAGCCTGGCAAACATGAAACACCGTCTCTACTAAAAATCCAAATATTAGCTGGCAGTGGTGGTGCACGTCTGTAATCCCAGCTACTTGGGAGGCTGAGGCACAAGAATTGCTTGAACCCAAGAGGTGGAGGTTGCAGTGAGCCGAGATCATGCCACTGCACTCCAGCCTGGGCAACAGGGTGGGACTCTGTCTCACACACAAAAAATAAATAAATGCAAATGAAGGTTGTTATAATTTTTGTCTTTGCAAAATATTTAGAGGATTTTTTGTACTCTGCTGACTTTAAAATAATTAGATGTGGTGCTGTCTTTTAATGCCAGGCAAGCATTACCAGAAAGTTAAATAAGAAAGCATGTTTTAAAGTGTTACCACATAATACTCTTATGAAACTTTGGATAATTTCATTCAACATGTAGCTTATTACCAAACAGACAAAAGTTTCAATTCTGGAGAAATAATTGCAAAGAATGAGGGATTTGTAAATTCAATCCTTATATTTTGCTGCAATTTTAAAATTAAGATTAAATTTATATAGCCCTATCAGTCTTTGAAGCAGTTACCAGCTGTAGCCTAGATCTCTTTTTTTTTTTTAATTTTTTTAAAAAATAAAGACGGGGTTTCACCATGTTGGTCAGGCTGGTCTTGAACTCCCGACCTCAGGTGATCCGCCTGCCTTGGCCTCCAAAGTACTTGGATTACAGTCATGAGCCACCACGCCTGGCCGTGTAGCCTAGATCTCTTATATGGTTTTCAGTAAGAGTTATTTATGACTTTTGATATTGAAGAATTTTAAGATTTGGCATAGATTTTATATAATTGTACAAGATGGAAGAAATTAAATACAACAATTGGGGTTGATAAGCATCTCATCAGTGTCTTAAACCAAACTCATAATTATTGGAGCTAGTTCATCAAATGATTGAAACCTTGGTTTATTTCTAAGATGGCACCTCTGACCAGAAAAGACAGTTTCTTACTCTCATGCGGGAGTGCCGGACTTTTGACCCTGGAGTACCTCAGAGAGAGAAATTACATGGACATGAGCGTCAGGGCGAACACACACTTTAGAGACAATATCAAGAAGCCTGCCTGAGCTCGAGCTCTGAAAAGAATTGTGAAGCTGCTTCCTGTCAGGGTTTCCTCTCATTCGTGTATTTCTTTTTCCCTGTAGTCCCTTATTGGCAGCAAATGGACTATTCTTTAGTACTGTTTCTGTGCATTCTTTCCCACAATCTTTTTTCCTTTTCTTGTTCTATCTCCCTTATCTCCTTTGGTACCTTTCTTCCCAAGTAATCCACCTGGTTTTCCCTTTTTCCCCCAAATGTTTTCATTCCAGCATCTTTTTTTTTTTCTCTAAATCTTGGTCCACATTACTAATCCATGGGAGGAAGCCAATGATGAGCCTACAGGGAACAAGCCTGATCCCTCCGTGAGGGAAACTTTGCTTCATCTACATCCCCCAAAATATTAATTTTGAACCCATTTTTTCCTACAATGAAGCAATTTAATATTTCTATCTTGATTTAACAATGAAGAGAAAGTAATCTCTGCAATTGCTTCAAAGAGAAAGTAAAGGATCCCTGCTCTGACCTCCCCCCACCCACCAAACTAATCCATTTGCACACCTATCAGTTGCTTTAGACAGTGTGTGGGGCACAGAAGAGACACAGCTTTGTGGGGAAATAGAGATGTAAGCCTATCTACAGTACAGGGAGATGATAAGGCCTGGTTCTACTGATTTAGGAATTTGCTAGATAAAGCAAGCAAATGCCCCTGGGGCTGAAAGAGAGGGAAGCTCTCAGAGAGATGACCTCTCAAAAGGGACACATAGGTCAGAGGGTATGGACACCCTAGACAGAGAAGACCACCTGAGCACAGGCACGGGCCCGTCACAAAGCATGGCTGGGAAACGGGGGAATCTAGGAGTGGCAAGACATTCAGTGGGAAACTCCACAGGACCAAATAATGAAGGACTCCTGTCCCTTTGCCTGCTTAAGGAGCATGAATTTCATCCTGTAGGAAAGGAGGACACATGGAAGAATGTTGACCACCGGAAGTGACAATGTCACGTGCATGCTGGAAAGATCACCCAGACGAGTGGTGGGGAGAAGGTGGGTAGGAGGTGGCTGGGCGCAATGGCTCACACCTGTAATCCCAACACTTTGGGAGGCCAAAGTGGACGGATCACCTGAGGTCAAGAGTTCAAGACCAGCCTGGCCAACAGGGTGAAACCCCATCTCAACTAAAAATACAAAAAACTAAGTCGGGCATGGTGACAGTTTCCTGTAATCCCAGCTACTTGGGAGGCTGAGACAGGAGAATCGCTTGAGCCTGGGAGGTGGAGGTTGCAGTGAGCCGAGATCACGCCACTGCACTCCAGCCAGGTCAACAAAGCAAGACTCCAAAAAAGAAAAAAAAAAAAAAAAAAAAAAAAAGAAAGTGCTCAATAGGACAGTTGCAATTATTCAGGGAAAAGATGGAGTGAGCAAGAGTAACAGGAGGAGAAACAGGAAGTAGATACAAGAGGTTTTGGAGCTAGAACTGGATTTGGAGATTTACTACATGGCAGAGGCGGGGGCGAGGAGGAGGAGTGAAAAACAACTTTACAAAAGTTTTAAGCTACTGTTTATGATTTTCTTTTTTGTTGTTTCCAAATAAATGAATAATAATATGATTGACCCAAACAGCATGCAAATAACTGTGAGTTTAGGAAGGAAAACTTGTGAATTTCAGCTGGACATGCTCGTTTTGAGATGTTTCTTCGACAGGTATACACATTTGAAAGGAGGACATCAATGCAGAATTGGCAATCATTGGTATGTTGGAAGCAACCGAAGCCAAATATTTGAATAAGACACGCCGAGGAAAATACATAGATCAGTAAGAGAAGAAAATCTAGGTTGGAATCCTGAGAAATAACCGGGATATAAGGGCAAGGAGAAAGCCAAAGAGGATTGGAGAAGGGGAGGCAGAAGGAGATGGTGACAGTGTGTCGTCGCAACATCAGGGAAGAAAGATTTTTAAGACGGGTGTAGATAGGGCGCAGTGGCTCATAGCTGTAATCTTGACACTTTGGGAGGCCAAGGTGGGTGGATCACCTGAGGTTGGGAGTTTGACATCATCCTGACCAATATGGAGAAACCCCATCTCTACTAAAATACAAAATTAGCTAGGCATGGTGGTGCCTGCCTGTAATCCCAGCTACTTGGGAGGCTGAGGCAGGAGAATCGCTTGAACCCGGGAGGCAGAGTTTGCCATGAGCCGAGATCGCACCATTGCACTCCAGCCTGGACAACAAGAGTGAAATTCCGTCTCCAAAAAAAAAAAAAAGAAGGGTGTAGACAACAACATAAGAGGCTTGAGGATGTTCAAGCAAGTTAAGAATTGAAAATGTAAATTTGATTTTGAAATTTGGAATTTATAGGTAATCTTACCACAAAGAGCTTCAGGAAAGCAGTTGAAGAAGAAAAAGCAGTATTAGCAAAGGGCTGAGAAATGTGTGAGAGATGAGGAAGTCCCGATGATGGGAATGCAGACCAGCAGGTCTCAAGCCTCCTGGCCCTGAGAACTCTTTATGCCCTAAAAATTATGGAGAAACCCAAACCCTTTTGTTTATGTGTGTCATATCTATGGATAGTAAGTATATCTGAAATTAAAACTGAGCACTTTTAGCACCATTATTTACCCATCTAAAATAACAAATCTTCTATACCCGACACAATTAACATGCATTGATGAAAAATAACTATTTTCTAAAACAAAATTAGTATTTGAGATGCTCCATACACAAATCATAAAGCATATTGCTAACCTATAGGTAATTGTGGAGCAACCTTTCTCCTGGTACAAAATTTAAGCAGCCCACTTAGGTATCTTTTTTTTTTTTTTGAGACAAAGTTTCACTGTGTCACCCAGGCTGGAGTGCAGTGGTATGATCTCGGCTCACTGCATCCTCCGCCTTTCAGGTTCAAGCAATTCTCATGCTTCAGCCTCCCTAGTTGCTGGGATTACAGGCGTCCACCACCACACTTGGCTAATTTTTGTATTTTTAGTAGAGACAAGTTTTCACCGTGTTGGCCAGACTGGTCTCGAACTCCTGACCTCAGGTGATCTGCATACCTCGGCCTCCCAAAGTGCTGGGATTACAGGTGTGAGCCACTGGGCCTGGCCCACTTATCTCAATCCATCTTTCATCTCACAGATAAGAAAATGTTTGAAATAAGCATTTTTTTTGGAGACGGAGTTTCACTCTTGTTACCCAGGCTGGAGTGCAATGGCGCGATCTCGGCTCACCGCAACCTCCACCTCCTGGGTTCAGGCAATTCTCCTGCCTCAGCCTCCTGAGTAGCTGGGATTACAGGCATGCGCCACCATGCCCAGCTAATTTTTTGTATTTTTAGTAGAGACGGGGTTTCACCGTGTTGACCAGGATGGTCTCGATCTCTTGACCTCGTGATCCACCCGCCTCGGCCTCCCAAAGTGCTGGGATTACAGGCTTGAGCCACCGTGCCCGGCCTCCAGTGCTTTTTAATGAAAAAATATTACAGTGCTTCTCCTTGAATTCATCTTACTATCTTTCTTCTCAAGGTTGCTTTTCTTTTTTTTCCTGAAAATAGAAGAGAGATCAGAGTCCTTGGCTCTCCCTCTCCTCCTCCACCCAGAGCACACTCAGTGCAAGGTGCTCCGGGAATGTTGCAACACCCAGCACATCCTGTGGCCCTCTCTGAGATTTGGCATTTCCCATTCAACAGAAAATCCATAAGTAATTTATATTGGCATTTAAAATAATGGATTAGGCAGTGGCTCATGCTTATAATCCCAGCACTTTGGAAAGTCAAGATGGTCAGATCACTTGAGCCTAGGAGTTCCAGGCCAGCCTGTGCAATATAAGAAGACCCTGTCTCTACAAAAATACCAAAAAAAAAAAAAAAAAAAAAAAAAGCTGTGTGTGGTGGTGCACGCCTGTGGTCCCAGCTTCTCAGGAGGCTGAGGTGGGAGGATCACTTGAACCTGGTAGTTCAAGGCTGCAGTGATGATGACTGCACCACTGCACTCCAGCCTGGGGAACATATGAGGGAAAGAAAGAAAGAAAGAAGGAAGAAAGGAAGAAAGAAAGAAAGAGAAAGAAAGAAAGAGAGAGAGAGAAAGAGAGAGAAAGAAAGAAAGAGAAGGAATGAAGGAAGGAAGGAAGGAAGGAAGGAAGGAAGGAAAGAAAGAAAGAAAGAAAGAAAGAAAGAAAGAAAGAAAGAAAAGAAAGGAAGGAAGGAAGGAAAGAAAGAAAGAAGAAAGAAAGAAAAAGAAAGAAAGAAAGAAAGAAAGAAAGAAAGAAAGAAAGAAGAAAGAAAGAAAAAGAAAGAAAGAAAGAAAGAAAGACAGAAAGAAAGAAAGAGAAAGAAAGGGAAAAGAAAAAGGAATAGATTATCATCCACCTACTAGGATGGCTAAAAGTAAACAGACTGACAGTGCCAAGTGTTGGCACGGATGTGGAGAAACTGCAATCCTCATACATCCCTGGAGAAAATGCAAAATGGTCCAGCCACTTTGGGAAACAGATGACAGTTTCTTTGAAAGTTAAACTTACACATACCTGTACAATGCAGAAATTCAGCCCAGAAGAAATGAGAAAATACATCCACCTAGACTTGTGCACAAGTGTTCATTGCAGCCTCAGTCATAATGGCCAAAAACACGCCAAATGACCATCTACTAGAATCAGTAAATGAAATGTGTATATCCATTCTATGAAATATTGTTCAGCAGTGACTGTGTGCGGTGGCTCTTATCTGCAATCCCAGCACTTTGGGAGGCCGAGGCAGGCTGATCACCTGAGGAAAGGAGTTTGAGACCGGCTTCCTGGGGAGACCCCATCTCTACTAAAAATACAAAAATTAGGCTGGGCGCGATGGCTCATGCCTGTAATCCCAGAACTTTGGGAGGCTGAGGTGGGTGGATCACTGAGGTCAGGAGTTCAAGACCAGGCTAGCCAACGTGGTGAAACCCTGTCTCTACTAAAAATACAAAAATTAGCCAGGCATGGTGGCAGGCACCTGTAAGTCCAGCTAGTAGGGAGGCTTAGGCAAGAGAGTTGTTTGAACCCAGAAGGCAGAGGTTGCAGTGAGCCAAGATCGCACCACTACACTCCAGCCTGGGTGACAAGAGCGAAACTCTGTCTCAAAAACAAACAAACAAACAAAAAAAACCCAAAACCAAATATTCCTCAGCAATAAATGAAAGAACTATTAATACATACAACAGCATGGATGCATCTCACAAACATTAAGCAAAATGAAAGAAACCAGCCGGGCGCGGTGGCTCAAGCCTGTAATCCCAGCACTTTGGGAGGCCGAGGCGGGTGGATCACGAGGTCAAGAGATCGAGACCATCCTGGTCAACATGGTGAAACCCCGTCTCTACTAAAACTACAAAAAAATTAGCTGGGCATGGTGGCACGTGCCTGTAATCCCAGCTACTCAGGAGGCTGAGGCAGGAGAATTGCCTGAACCCAGGAGGCGGAGATTGCGGTGAGCCAAGATCGCGCCATTGCGCTCCAGCCTGGGTAACAAGAGCGAAACTCCGTCTCAAAAAAAAAAAAAAAAAAAAAAAAGAATGAAAGAAACCAGACATAAAATACTGCCTATTGTATGATAACATTTGTGTGAACTAAACAAAAGGAAAAGAGGAAGTATAGAGAAAGAAAGCAGTTAAATAGGTATGGGGTAGGAGCAAAAATTGACTGCAAGTGGGCACCAGGGGACATTTTGGGGTGATGAAATGTTCTAGGACTGAATTGTAGTGATATTTGGGCAACTATATACATTTGCAAAAAATCATTGAATTGCATACTTAAAATGGATGGATTGTATGATGTGTAAATCATAACTCGATGAATTTGTTTTTAAAAAAGAGAAGGAAAAGAATAATGAAATCCTATGTCATCCTTTTTTTTTCCACTGAGAAACGTAGCTGATTTCTCTTCTCCCAACTTAACCTCAAGGAGAATAGCCCTAACTCTTGTTTATATTCACATACATATATGAGAGGGGAATGAGCGTCAATAATGAAGTTTTCTGAAATTTTCTATAAATATTTATAACTTTGTACTTTAATCATCTCCAAGATATATACTAAACATTTGTGCTTACTTTCTTCTAAAACTATCTTATAATCCACACACCACACAATTCACCCATTTAGAGCGTACAATTCTGTGGTCTCTAGTCCATTCACAGAGTTGCATACACATTACCACAATCTGTTTTAGAATATTTTTATTAACCCCCAAAGAAACCCTGATGTCACACCAGTTCCCCCAACCCTCCCAGCTCTAGGCAACCACTAACCTGCTTCCTTTCTCTATAGATTTGCTTATTCTAGACATTGCATATAAATATACAATACATGGTGCTTTCTGATTGGCTTCTTCCCCTTACCGTAATGCTCTCAAAGTTTCCTCCGTGTTTCAGTGTGTATCAGTATTTTATTTCTCTTTATTGCGGATATTCCACTCTATACCACGTTTTATTTATTTATTCATTGGTTGGTGACCATTTGGGTTGTTTCCATTTTGTCTATTACAGTGCTGCTATGAGTACTTATGTACAAGTTTGTGTGAATACGTGTTTTATTATTCTTGAGAATATGCCTAAAAGTGGAACTATTGGATCTTTTTTTTTTTTTTTTTAAGACGGGATTTCACCATGTTGGTCAGGCTGGTCTTAAACTCCCGACATCAGGTGATCCGCCTGCCTTGGCCTCCAAAGCGCTTGGATTACAGGTGTGAGCCACCGCGCCTGGCCTACTATTGGATCTTGTGGTGACTCTACGTTGAACCATTTGAGAAACCTCCACTTCTTCTCAGCGCTTTAAAATTTTAGCCCTTACCTTTAAACCTGATCAATTAAAAAATTTTTTATATGGCATGAGGTAAGGACCCAACATCATTCCTTGGCATGTGAATATCCAGTTTCCCCAACACCATTATTGAAAATGCTATTCTTTTGCCATTGAATTATCCTGGTACACTTGTCAAAAATCAGTTAACTATAAATGTTAGAGTATTTCAGAACTCTGAATTCTTTTTGTTGATCTATACCTCTAACCTTATGCCACCACCATACTGTCTTGACTACTGTTGCTTTATATTACGTTTGGAAATTAGAAGTATGAGTCCTCCAACCTTGTTCTTCTTTCCAAGGCTGTTTTGGCTGTTCTCTGTTCTTTGAATTTCCACATGAATTTTAGGATCAGTTTGTTGAATTTCTGGAAATAAGCCAGCTGGGATATTGATAGGAATTGAGTTAAACATGTAGATCAATTTGAAGAGTATTCCCATCTTAACACTATTAAGTCTTCTGATCCGTGAAGGACTTTTCATTTATTTAGAACTTTTAAAATTTCCTTCAGGCTGGGCATGGTGGCTCATGCCTGTAATCCTAGCACTTCGGAAGGCTGAGGCAGGCAGATCACTTGAGTCAGGAGTTTGAGACCAGCCTAGCCAACATGGTGAAATCCCATCTCTACCAAAAATATGAAAATTAGGTGGGCGTGGTTGTGCATGTCTGCAATCCCAACTACATGGGAGGCTGAGGCAGGAGAATTGCTTGAACCCGGGAGGCAGAGTTTGCAGTGACCTGAGATTGTGCCTCTGCACTCCAGCCTGGACAACAGACAAGACTCCATTTCCAAAAAAAAGAAAAAATTCTTTCAACAGTGTTTTGTAGTTGAGTACATGTTTTGCACCACTTTTATTATTCCTAAATATTTTATTTTTCTTTTGATGCTATTCCAAATGGAACCATTTTCTTAATTTTATCTGTGTTTCCAAGCTTACTCTTACCCACCACAAAACTGATATTTAGACTTCATGTCTAGATTAAGAAAGAAGCTTCAGATGAGGGAATCTCATTCTGAGATTCTTATGTCTGATCAGAAAATAAAGCTACAAATTTGACTCAAACTGTTTTAAGGATCTCAGATGATAAGTCTGAAACAAATCCGAACACACTGTTTAAATACATGCATCTAATACTTAGATAAAGAAGAAGCAGAAATAGGAATACACTAATATGATGGTGTGGCTTCCTGGAAATGCTGATGGAAAAGCTACAGAAGTAGTAAGATTCCAAAGTAGACACACAAAGATAACCCACTGGCTTTGGGCAAGGAATTAATAACAGTTTGTACAGTATTTGCAGAGTGGTTTTCAAACTGGGGTGCCCAGATTCTAGTAGTAGTCTGCTATTATGCAAGAAGAAAATATAAAAACTGATATTTATGTTTATTTATGTCACTCCTTTAGTTTTTTTTTTTTTTTCAGGCTTTATAAGTGTATATAATAGCATGGTGGTACGTTTACATACTTTGTATTAAATTAGCAGACAATTTGTCAGTTCATGCTCAACTTTTTACTGATGGAGACTATTGACTTAACTCACTGCTCAGCACATAACGAGTGTTCAGTAAATGTTAACGATCATCAAAATAATATTTATAATTGTCCTAATATCATAATGAATAAGTCCAAAAGTATTAATTGTACTTTTCTGGTTTGTTTCCTTGTCACCACTGATGAGATTATATAGCCCACAAAAGTCAAAGATCAAAACAATCAGAGTGAATGGCCCATCAACTCAACCACACACACATGAATTTTAGGATCAGTGCCATACACACATGATATATAAAATAATAAATATAAATAATATATATATAAAATAATGAAATGCTTTTTATTATCATTTAAAAATACAGGAAGATAATAAAGTCCAAAAGAAAAGAATATATATTAATTTTGATGTCCTCAGTGTGTAAACACTAACCACCTTGACAAATATTTGCTGTTGGACCAAAGTTAACATCTACTGAGTTTTCTTCTGTTTGTTGAAACCTCATTCATCTGAAGCACAGGATCTCTGAACTGTGGGAAATACAGACATCTCTGGGTTCCTCAAAGTGGCCAGGTCAAAGATTTAGGCATCTAATCTGGGAATGGCTCTTTCCAGCCAGGCCAGCTTCCCTGCCATTCTTTGCAAGGACTGTGTGTATGGCACTGGACTTATTTTCCCAGAAGTGCTTCTGGGACTGAAGTCTGCACAAAGGGGCTGTTAAATGTGTTTCCCTCCCTCCTGGCTCAGCTGGCTCCTAAGCCTCAGGGCACATAAGCTCATAGTTCCTATCAACTTTTCCCAAAGGACCCCCGGGCTCCTGCAGGAGCCAGTACTTCCCTGGAACAGGAAGCTCTATTTACACTGTCTTGGAGCCTGGTGCTCATCCATAAAAGGGAAAAGAGTCCTTTAGGAAAAGGGCAGGGTGCTTGGAAACTCTTTAAAAGTGAAAGCTTTGCAACCGGTTTCTGTTGTTTTACACTGTCGGTTAATACAATTTTTCAGAACACAAAAACACATGCCCTTTGGCTGAACAGTGCCTCTGAAAACCTGATGTGCCAGTAAACAAAAAATACAGAGAGATTTTCATGGGAATCTTCCAGAGTGCACACCTAGGTCAGATCATTGCTTCTTTAGCCCTAAAGAACGTAATTCCAGGCAGACATACTGGTTTACATGTCAATAATCAAACTGTACTTTAAATGAGGAAGAAGGGCTATCTAGGCTTTGGAATAGCATCATGTTTAGGTCAGTGAATGATTTTTCCATTCTCCATGCAGGTGCCTATCACGTAACTTATGTTCTACCAGCTAACAGATATACTTGGTGAGTGATATGAATGTCAAATGAGCAAAAGATACACCAGGAAAAACTGCAGTTGGTGTGGGAGAGAGGGCTTTAAGAACTGGAGCTCCGTGGGGGATTCAATCATAATGGTCAATAAATAATCATAATTTAAATTTTGGCAATAAATGTTTGTGGCTTATATATTATATTATTTATTTAGAGACAGGGTTTCACTCTGTCACCCAGGCTGGAGTACAGTGGCACAATCACAGTTCACTGCAGCCTTGAAGTCCTGGGCTCAAACAATCCTCCACCTCAGCCTCCCAAGTAGCTGAGACTACAGGTGTGCACCACTATGCCTCGCTGAGTTTTTAATTGTTGATAGAGACAAGGTCTCGCAATGTTACTCAGGCTGGCCTCAAACTCCTGGGCTGAAGCAGTTCTCCCACCTCAGCCTCCCAAATTGCTGGGATTATAGGCATGAGCCACCATGCCCAGCCTGTTCATGGTTTATCATCAGTGGTAATTGCAAACAATTATTATCAATTGTTACAAGGCATTGGGTTAAGGGCTTTATACCTGTAAACTCTTTTAACCTTCATGATAACCTTGTGAGTTAGGCACTGTCAGAATTCCCAGTGTACAGATGGCCCAGAGAGATTAAGTAACTTATCCAAAATCACAGTGAGTGGTGAAGCCAGGATACAAACCCTGGTTATCTAGTCACATAGAAAATGCCCTAACCATTCTGTTTCACTACCTCTTACACTCTGTGCCTGACTCTGTTCCTAGCATTTTAACTTAACACAAATAATGTCGTAGAATTTCATGAACTAAAATAGTCATTCAACCATTTTTTCATTTATTCTGTACCTGCTAGCACCTAGGACCATACCTAGGCTAAATATAGCGATTCTGACGTAATTGGGATTGCAGAGATAGGCTAGAGGCCAGGATTTGAGCACCCAGCTGTACCTGGTCAGATTTCACATTGATCTAGCTCCACATGCTATCCCTACACTGTACCCCACGCCCCACAGGCACCTCACTTCCACCCTGGGCTTTCACAGTCCCACGTGACACGAGTTTCCCTGTCTGTCGCACCTGTTGATTTCAACTGCCTGGAGCGCGCTTCCCCAGAGTGTGCCGTCTGCGCATGCGCCGTTGATTTGTTGACCTGATGCTGTAACCTTCTTGGGGAAGTCACTTCCCCAAACCTGCAAGACTCTTCCATCAAGGACCACCTGTGAAAAACACTTTAGGAGGCTGAAAAGTGTTTTTTTTTTTTTTTTTTTTTTTGTGGCGGAGAGGTGCGGTTCTGGTCATCTCAAGGTCATTGGTGACTTTAAGAAAATAATATTGAGATGAAATGTGAAAGGATTAGAAGATGAAAAAAAAGGACAAGACAACTCCACTGAGAAATCTGACTATGAAGGGCAGCAACGAATAGGCCAACAGGTGAGGGGCGTAAGGCTGAAGGAGGGTTTTTGTTTATTGTTTCTGCAGTTTCTGCTACTGTGGTTAAGAGGATCGAGACCTTTGTCTGTTTAAGGGCTGAAGGGAATGGGTAGAGAGGAAGAAAAGGTGAAGGGAATAACTGACAGCTTAAGGTTTTGGAGATAGTAGCAATGGCCTCCCTTCATTGTGAAATTGCTTAAATGAGTTGTCTGTAACTGTCTTGCTTCTCTCTTCACCTTCTAATTCCTTCTCACCTCACTTCAATATGGCTTTTACTAAGGTCACCCATGCCATATTGCTGGGAACACAAAATCACTTCTCAGTACTTTAATGTCCAGAGCAGGATGGGAGATCAGTGTTGTTTTTCGTTTTTTGTTTTTTTCCACAAATAAGACTTTTTATTTGCCACTATTATAAGTCTGAACTTTAAACAGATTCTTGGACTGGTGGTTCATATCCATCAGCTCGTTCAACTTTAGCACCTGTCTCATCCCCAGTGGCTTTTCCAGAACTACTGCCTTCACCATGAAGCTCCATGAGTTTTCCCAATTCAAATTCAAACTTGGGCTTCTTCAGCATTTTTACTTTTCTGACGAAGACATCATGGAGAGGATAAATAGATTGGCAAGCCTTTTCTATGTCTTTTCCAATGCTGTCTGGAATCAACTTATTGACCACTTCTTTCAAGTCATTTGTCTGCACCTCTCAGGTCATGATTTCCATCATCTTCTTCCGGATTTGGCGGACCTGTTGGTGCTGAGCATAAGAGGTCTTCCGTATCTGATTGTTGCGTTTTTTAGTAAAACCAACAAAGAACAGACGAAGCAAGTAACCATCGGTAGTCTTGACATCAACATGAGCTTCAGTCATTGTCTGTCATTTTTTGACCATGGAGCACATTTTGTCACGGGTAAGATCCATGCCATGGAAGTTAGTCAGGCAGTTTTTGCCCTGAACATCTTCAGTAATTAGCTTGAATTTCCTAAATGCAACTTCATCATTCTGCAAATCAGCAAGACTAACTTCAAACACTTGACCCTTGAGGCCATCAGATGCCATTTTGGTTTCTTGGGTCCTGGTGACTAGCGTCTTTCCAACATTTCTTTTTTTTTTGAGATGGAGTTTCGCTCTTGTTACCCAGGCTGGAGTGCAATGGCGCGATCTCAGCTCACCGCAACCTCTGTCTCCTAGGTTCAAGCAATTCTCCTGCCTCAGCCTCCCGAGTAGCTGGGACTACAGGCGTGCGCCACCATGCCCAGCTAATTTTTGTATTTTTAGTAGAGACGGGGTTTCACCATGTTGACCAGGATGGTCTCGATCTCTTGACCTCGTGATCCACCCGCCTCGGCCTCCCAAAGTGCTGGGATTACAAGCGCAAGCCACCGTGCCCAGCCTCAATATTTCTTATATTGAACATAACGGGTGATTTCATATCATACCAATCTTTCTTACAAAATGGATCAACCACTTTCTTCTTGGCTCCCTTTTTGCCGCCTTTCGTAAGGCGCTTATTCTTGCCAACTGCCATGGTGCTGCTCAGAGAGCCAAAAGGTTTTTTAGAAGAGGAATAGCCACTCCACTGTAATGAGAAGAGAGAAGAAGAAAACCACGTCAGACGCAGCTTGTGTTCCGGATTTCCTGACCAGAAGTTGAGGGTGGTCTTTGCTGGTGGTATTAACATTTCTTCGTGTGACATATGAAGCAAAGTCACGGAGCAGGAGGTGAGATGTTTGAGGCAGAAGGAGATAGTGTCTGAAAAGCTTTTTTGGAGGGCAGGGTGGTGAGCAAGTCAGAGACGTGTAATGAGATGGCCAGCAGAACAGAGCCCCACCTGTGGTTGGTGACTGTGAGTTTAGAGTGACCCCAACCTGCCTGGCTGGGGCTGCTCCTCAGTCCTCAGCTGCCTGAGAGCGAACAGATAGTGAATGTAGTGAGGGTAGGTGGGTTCGTCAGATTTTTGCCAGCACGTGCAACAGAAAGAGGGCACGGTTGACATGATGGAACAGAATCCAGCCTGGATGTCAGGCAAGTTAACAGTGGGGAGCCATGAATAAGGAAAAAGTAGGGGTCAGGGAAAGTCACCCAGAAGTAGAGGAAGCTGTGCAGGGAATGCTCAAGCAGGAAGCTGCAGGGCAGGGTTTGCGGGCAGCGAGGAGGATGTTTGAGTCTCTGATGCTGGAGGTGGGGCAGTTGCAAGAGATCACGTGGTTCAGACTCACATTCTGCGCCGTGAGAAAGGGAAGCCGTGGCCCACTGGAAAGCAAGGTCACTGGGTTAAGGAGCTAAGAGGTCACAGAGTCGGATGTGTCCAGAATGAAAGCAAATGTGAGGATGAAGAGGAAGAATGTGGTTCCAAAGTCTCAAAAACAGTGGTGAGTGTCCAGGTGAGGCCCTCAGCCATTCCAGCACCGGGCGCTTGATTGTTTGTGAGTGATAGGAGATGGAGTGGGCTGGCTCTGAAATGCCTTGGTTGTCAGGCAAGGCGAGGTACCCTACGCTCCCAATAGGGTGCATAGCCTTTAAAAATCATCAACTAAAACTGTTATTCGTTGGTGCCATGAAGAGATAGTGAACCCTACTGTACAGTGTGGAGCCTGGGTGGTAACGACGGGTCAGTGTGGCTTCCTCAGCTGCGGCTGACGGACCACCCTGGTGGAGGGTCTTGCTGATGGGGGAGGCTGCACAGGGATGGAGGGCAGGGCGCATGGGAAATCCCTGTGCCTTCTGCTCAATTTTGCTGTGAGCCTAAAACTGCCCCAGAGAAATTAAGCATTTAAAAAGAAGATTAGGCCGGGCGCGGTGGCTCAAGCCTGTAATCCCAGCACTTTGGGAGGCCGAGGCGGGTGGATCACGAGGTCAAGAGATCGAGACCATCCTGGTCAACATGGTGAAACCCCGTCTCTACTAAAAATACAAAAAATCAGCTGGGCATGGTGGCGCGTGCCTGTAATCCCAGCTACTCAGGAGGCTGAGGCAGGAGAATTGCCTGAACCCAGGAGGCGGAGGTTGCGGTGAGCCGAGATCGCGCCATTGCACTCCAGCCTGGGTAACAAGAGCGAAACTCCGTCTCAAAAAAAAAAAAAAAAAAAGAAGAAGATTTAGGAGGAATTGATCTTTAGAGAAACATCAGAGAAGGTGGGAGGCAGTTAGGTCAAAACAGACTACACCCATTTCATGGTCTCCCTGGGAGCCAGCCTGGTCTCCAACATTGCAGACCGGATAACCCAAGGGACTCGGCTTAACCCATTCGTTCACATTTTCTTGCCCCAGCCCTGAAATAAATGTAGGGTCCACAGCTCTACTTGCCTCTGGTTGAGAGGAAATCTCAGAAGAGTTGCTCTGGGTTTCCACAGCCGGGGGCTTCCAGGCTAACACTACACTGCACAGTTCACCTTCTTTTGACAAAGGTGGCCATGATGTCCTCAGAGTCTTGAGGCAGCTTTTTGTCATGTAATCAGAACTGGACCACCCTAAGCCTTCTTTCTCCTTCAAGATTCTCTGTCTTGCCTGGCGCGGTGGCGTGTGCCTGTAGTCCCAGCTACTTGGGAGGCCGAGGCTGGAGGATCGCTTGAGCCCAGGAGTTCCGGGCTGTCGTGAGCTATGCTGGTCGGGTGTCCGCACTAAGTTTGGCATCAATATGGTGACCTCCCAGAAGTGGGGGACCACCAGGTTGCCTAAGGAGGGGTGAATCGGCCCAGGTTGGAAACGAAGCTGGTCAAAACTCCTGTGCAGATCAGTAGTGGCATCCACCTGTGAATAGCCACTGCACTCCATCCTGGGCAACATAGTGAGATCCCATCACTTTATTAAAAAAATAAAAATTTAATTTAATTTAATTTTTTGAAAAAGATTCTGTCTCTTGATGTTCCCTGAAAATAACATCCTCAACCTTATTGAGGACTTGGGATGTGCCAGGCACTGTTTTGATGCCTCCATGTGTCATGTTACTTCATCTACACAATGAAGCCACATTCTGTGAGGTTCTATTACTGTCATCCTCACTTTTAGGTGAAGAGTCTGAGACACAGATAAGTCATTTGCCCAGGGCCACAGGGAAGACCTAGAGGTGGGATTTGGTGTCAAAGGTGGTGCTCTCAGCCTCCCCTGGTTAATGTCACCACACCCTCCCTGCAGGAGACATTGGTCCTGTTCTCCGCGTCTCCTCAGTGTCCGCACCAGCCACTCACTAAGTCTCATCCACCCTCCCCGGGACGCCACCCCTGACTGTTCCTGGTCCTGGTGCCTTCTCCAGGTCCCCAGCCCCTCCCACTCCCAGTCTCCCATCTGTTTCCTTTTCCAAGGTCAGCACCACGCACAGGCCAACTCCTTCACTCTTCCAGTTTTTATTCTCACCTCTTAACTGCCTATCCCCCGCTCCCTCCCAGCTCCTCACACTGAATTGAACTGTTCTGTGACATACCAAAAGCAGCAAATACCCGGTCCCCCGCACAGCCTTTTCCTCTGTCCTCTGCGTCTACAGCACGAACTCCACCTTCCCCACCGTGTCACTGCCACCCTTCGTCACAGATGCCTCTTCATCCTCAGGACTCAGTTCCTAGTCCCAGCTTGCAGCATTCTCTAAGAGCTGGTGGCACTCAGTGCTCTGAGCGTAACACCTGTTTAGTGTCTGCCTCCCCTACTCCGACTGCCAGCCCAAGGCAGGGTCCCATCGATCTCAGTGTTCCTAGTGCCCAGCAGAACTCCCTGCGCGTGGGAACCGGGTGTTCAGTCACTGTCACTTGAACAAATAGTGAAAAATGGGTGCAACATGAGACCAAATGACCCCTCACTGTGTCCTTTTGTCTGATGTTTGGAGGATAAATGAAGCACCCAACACAGACACGCCCACTGTGTTATGGGCTGTTCACCTGTTAGAACCTGAGCTATAGACCCGTACTTGGGACTTAACCTCCCCTGCAACATGGGCTCTATCAGGGCAGGGCTTACCTTGTTTGCCACCAGATTACGAAGGTAAGGAACTTGGTGCCCATGCCCATTATGTGCGCTACGTATGACATGAAGCATAAATAAATCAAAGGTCTCTGATCCTCACAATTCTATAAGGTTGATATTTCCCACTGGAAACTGAAGCTCAAAGAGATTAGTGTTCAAGGCTGTCATAAGACAGTTGGAAAACCAGTAGGGAAGCCCTTCCCATTGAAGCCCATTTTCTTCTACACTTCTGAGTTGTACCTCTGGACCTTCTTAGCTATGAGAACTGGACATTCACGTCAAAGAGAAGAATAAAATTATAGTTTAAAAAATAATGCACGTGGGGCAGAATTTTTCTGTTTTCTATTTTTCAGGTTTTCTACCTGCCACTTGTAAAACTAGATTAGTCAAAGAAACATTGATGGTGGACGTAGCACCTGAAAGGGAGTGAGCTTTGGAAGCTTTGGGAGAGAGAAGGCTGGATGGCCCGGGCGGGTCAGCTCCGTGGGGAAGCACAGGTCAGGCTGGTGGAGAGGGTTTCTCCGGAGCACACCCTGCGGCCGGCAGACAGCCTGTGACCGCACTGCTCATGGGCGACTGAGCTGTTTTTAGCCAGCACCAAAGAACAGCGGAATTCAGCCAGCTTTGTCTCATACTCTAACAAAGGAGGTTGAAGACAAGTCTTCTATTTTCTTCATATCACTTTAGGGTCAGAAAACTCCCAAACAGGTTTCCTATATGATGAAACAGGCATTTTTTCCCTCCCACTTTCGCTTGAAAAAGTTACCATTTCTTAGTAAAGATTACTCAGCTAGTCCTTACCATAACCCATGAAGGCAGTAAGTATTCTTAGTTTCATCTTCACAGCAAGGAAATACACTCACAGATGGAAAATGATTTCACTAAGGTCATCCAGCGAGTCAGTGACAGGACCCAGTGGGGGGAATTAGGCACCCAGGTCTTGGATATTAAACACTGAGGCTCTACAAACAATCCAAGACCCAAAAAAAGCAGTCTTCCCATATCTTCTGAAAATAATTTTAATGCCAAGCTTTGCTGTATGTTGATATCTGTTTATTAGCCATTGGACTACAGCATTCTTTCCAATTGAAAAGCCCCACTCAGTCGCATTTAAGGATGGCATGAGGTACAAGTGTAAAGTGCTGAGCATAACACACAGGACATAGTATCTGCTCAATTAAAAAAAATGCCCCCTTCACCTGTGTGGGAATTCTGTGTCACTTCCCATTTCTCTTGTATCTGATAAAATAAGAGCTATGCCTGCCAATCCAAGATATCAGCAAAGTAAGTGGCAGGTACAAATAGAACATGCACAGCCAGCTCACTGCAGTGTTTCCACTGGCTGACTTTAGCTTCCTGAACATGAATAAAATGAACTGGGCTCATTCGTTTTAGAGCATATTATCAAATGCTATTGGGTGGTTATGAAAATAGCACATACTCAGTATTTTTTAAAATATGACAAATGAAAATAAGAAAACAAAAATCACCCATCATTCTAATTAAATTCTAAACATATTTTGTGATTTCCTAGGCCCCAAATAGATAGCTAATTATTTTACTCAAATTTCTATTTCTTCGATTTTTATTGTGGTCATAAGTACAGTTACGAGGAGTCTGTTCAATACCTTTGCCGATTTATCTGCGTTTATCTGTTTCCTGTCGATTCTCAATCTAAAATTCTAAGAAAGATTGGAAGCTTGGAGTCCTCCCCCTGGCTGGGACCGGCTCCTCACATGACAAGTGGCAGGATATTCACTTTATTAGATGTGAGGCCACCGTCAGAGAATGGCCGACTGCTAGATATTTTGGAAATCAGCACAGAGGAGCTTCTGACTTCACCTACTGTTAACGTCTGTGTTTCACAGTTTTCTTGAAACCTACACTAAAAGAGTGTGTCCCAGGGCCAGGTGCAGTGGCTCACGCCTCGAATCCCAGCACTTTGGGAAGTTGAGGCAGGCAGATCACAAGGTCAGTAGTTCAAGACCAGCCCGGAGAACATGGTGAAACCCCATCTCTACTAAAAATGTAAAAATTAGCCGGGCGTGGTGGCACATGCCTGTAGTCCCAGCTACTAAGGCGGCTGAGGCAGGAGAATCTCTTGAACCCAGGAGGCGGAGGTTGCAGTGAGCCGAGATCAAGCCATTGCCTTCCAGCCTGGGTTACAGCCAGACTCCGTCTCAAAAAAAAAAAGGAAAGAAAAGAAAAGAAAAAAGAGTGTGTCCTAAATCCTCAAATCTCAGAGCACAGCATCCAAATAAAACATGTATTAGGAATAAGAAAAATATGCTCGTGTCTATTATTACCCAGTCGTACTTTAAAAAGAAAAAAAAAACTTGGCTTCTTTGTAAATCTTCATGCAATATGACCTACTTTTTGTCTAATTAAACTCTGAAATCTTTTTATCTAGATCAGGAAATGTGGTTTGATTAACGAGAGATTTTTTAAATGATCTCTCTTCAGGTAAATAAGAGAAGGGAGCATGCACACTAAATGACGATGTGACATTGCTGTTTGACTTAGAGTGACCTAGGCTTTTGTTCATAGAAACCTTTTCCTCATATCGCCAGAGTCCCAGACAGAGAAGCTAAATGATGTCTTCAAGGGCAAACAGCTGCAGGATTAGAGATCTTGGCTTTTAAGACAGACTTACATCAATCAGTTCCCTGGAAGCCCTAGTTCAGCTCTGCCCAGTTAAACCTGCATTTGTAGAAACCATTGAGTGTTGGACGCTGCACTGGGCTTTGAGGTTGCACAGATGCCAAGGGGACTGTCCTTCGGCGGGCATTTGTCTGGTGATAAGTCACCATAGGTCAACAATGTCTCCAGATTGTAGGATGCACAGGGTTGAAGCCTTCCCCCAGAAGAGGCTGCCTAAACAGAGTCACAAAAATGGGAGTTAGTTGAACAAAGGCAGACTAAATAAAACAAGGCATTTATCTATACAATCTGGGAGTGAAATAAACATTGCCCAAGCCAAACTTCCAAATTTGCTTTGGCAGAGAGACTAAAGCCTAGCATGTGAAACAGATAAAATGTGCAGCTTCCCTGCTGGGGAGGTGAGAGGCAGAAACCTCAGTCTTTCCCCTTCTGCCTCCTTCTCTTCATTGACAAAGGACAGGTTACCCTCGGGGTCCTGTGAGGGTAGAGGATACTGATCAGAGGTGGGCACAGGGACATCTGTGTGGCTGGCAATGCCATGTTTCTCCATCAGGACGCTGACTACACAGGTGGTTCCACTTTATAAACTTCACCAAGTTGGACCTTGAGGGCATTATGCTAAGTGAAATGAGTCTGTCACAAAAGGACCAAATCCGTGTGATTCTATTACATGAGGTATCCAGAGTAGTCAAATCCAGAGACAGAGGTACAATGGGGGTTGCCAGGGCCTGGGAGTGGGGGATTTATGTTTAATGGAAGCGAAGCTTCAGCCTGGGAAGATGAAGACATTCTGAGATGGTGGTGGTTGCATAGCATTGTGAATGTACTTAATAACACTGAACTGTGCTCCAAAAAGGGTTAAAATAAGAAATTTTGTGTTATGTATAATTTATCACAGTTAAAAAAATTTAACCTGCCTATTTGTGACTTGTCTGATTTTCTACATTAAAAGTTAAAAAAAACTTAACCAAATCCTGGTTTTAAACACCACACTCCGGAAACATTTGGATTATGGTGTCTCTCCCATGAAGGACTGGAGGGTCGTTTCTGCTTTTTCATCTCAGCTCCAAAGTCAAACACACCATTTCACAAGCTCAGCAACTCTCCCTTACTATTCTTTCCTGAAATTGTCTGTGGCTATTTGTGTGTTTCTTTTACTTTTCCTGCCTCCCAAATGGTCTGGGTTGACAAGCATTCTCTCCAGGGATGAGACTCAGGTCTCACAGGGCTTCCTCCGCTCTGCTTTTCATGAGAAAACCCTGGGGTTAGACCTGGACGGACTGTCACTCTTTTGCCCAGGCTGGAGGGCAGTGGTGTGATCTCACCTCACTGCAACCTCCCCTTCCCGATTCAAGGGATTCTCCTGCCTCAGCCTTCTGAGTAGCTGGGATTACAGGCGCCCACCACCATGCCCAGCTAATTTTTTTTTGTATTTTTAGTGGAGACAGGGTTTTGCCATGTTGGCCAGGCTGGTCTCAAACTCCAGGACTCAAGGGATCCGCCTGCCTTGGCCTCCCAAAGTGCTGGGATTACAGGTGTGAACCACTGCACCTGGCCCACTCCTTTCTTTTCTTTCTCTCTTTCTCTCTCTTTCTTCTTTCTCTCTCTTTCTTCCTTTCTTTCTTTCTTTCTTTCTTTCTTTTTTTCTTTTTACTTCTTCCTTCCTTCCTTTCTTCCTTCCTTCCTTCCTTCCTTTCTTTCTTTCTTTCTTTCTTTCATCTTTCCTCTCTCTCTCTCTTTCTTTCTTTCTTTCTTTCTTTTTTTCTTTTTACTCCTTCCTTCCTTCCTTCCTTCCTTCCTTCCTTCCTTCCTTCCTTCCTTCCTTCCTTCCTTCCTTCCTTTCTTTCTTTCTTTCTTTCTTTCTTTCTTTCTTTCTTTCTTTCTTTCTATCTTTCCTCTCTCTCTCTCTCTTTCTTTCTTTCTTTCTTTTTCTTTCTTTTTTTTTGAAACGGAGTCTTGGTCTGTCACCCGGCTGCAGTGCCGTGGCATGATCTTGGCTCACTGCAACCTCCGCCTCCCAGGTTCAAGCGATTCTCCTGCCTCAGCCTCTTGAGTAACTGGGATTAAAGACATGTGCCACCATGCCTGCCTAATTTTTCTATTTTTTAAGTAGAGAGAGGGCTTCACGATGTTGGCCAGGATGGTCTCGATCTCTTGACCTCGTGATCCGCCTGTCTTGGCCTCCCAAAGTGCAGGGATTACAGGTGTGAGCCACCACACCCGGCCCACTTCTCCTTTATTTTTAAGTTCAATTTGACCATGCACTGAGAAGACCTACAATGATTCTGCATCTAACTGAATGCTCATGATTGATCTCTAAAAATGCTGAAGACTTATTCACACAACTCTTTGGCTATATTAAGGATTAATTTATTTTTCCCTGACTTTGTTGGATGCATTACTAATAATATAGCAATCATCTATCTGACATTTACTGAGCATCTTCTCTTTTCCAGGCACCATTCCTGCACTTTACAGGTTTGATCTCATGTAATCCTCCCAGTAGCTCTGTGGGACTGTTCTGTTAGTATCCCCAGTTACAGATGAGGGTACTGACCCATAAATGACATGCAGCTAATATGTGGCAAAGCTAAACTGCCGAGCAGACCTAACCCAGTTTTCTCCTTAATTTGGTAACCACATGAGAGGCAGATGCCACCAGCAGAAGTCAGACACCTGCAGTGCCTGTGAAGTGGGACATTTTCCTTCTTAGTCAACTCAGATCTGCTCCCATGCACTATGCTGTTTCCATGTCTGGCCAACATCACAGCCGCAATCGTGTTGATACAAAACCTGTGCTACCACTGGATGATCACGAGTTTGGGAACAGGGTCAGAACCTCTCCTCTCCGCACCCGACAGCCCTTCGTTTGAGGCACTTCCACACGCGAGGTCCCACCAGCTGCAAAGACAGCCCCAAGCTTTGCCCAGAGAGTTGAGAAAGCGTCGGGCCAAGAAAATCTGGTGCAAACTGGAGTCTGCCCAGTTTTCAATAAAAATAACGTTGAGGTCGACCTTTTATATTTTATCACTTTAGTAAAGTAGGACTTAGAACATCTCAGGATTTCCTGACTTTACCTTTCCCAATGAAGGAGAATGCTTCATTTGATAGCCAAGAGGGCCAACTATTTTTAATTAAACTCTTGAACTTTCTTGGCCTTTGAAAACTTACTGGAGGGAAATATCCAAATACTCTCACATTTTGTTTATTTTCAGAGTCTAAATTAATATCATCATCTACATCTGTGGAAGATTCTGGAAAATAGCTAAAGCCAGGATGAGCGAAGTCGTGTCTGGTGACACCCTGGTCAGCAGAAAATGATATAATGAATGTATAATGAGCACAGTGACACACAAACATTCTGCAAGAGAAACAGTTCATTAAAATACATATAGAAAAAACACAAAGTGTAAATTAAGAGACACAACATTTATAAAGCTCTTGGCATAGAAAGCTCCTCACTTTAGCTGGGCGTGGGGGCTCACATCTGTAATCCCCGCACTTTGCGAGGCTGAGGCAGGTGGACCACTTGAGGTTGGGAGTTCGAGACCAGCCTGGACAACATGGTGAAACCCTGCCTGTACTAAAAAATACAAAAATTAGCCGGGTGTGGTGGCAGGTGTCTGTTATCCCAGCTACTTGGGAGGATGAGGCAGAAGAATCCTTTGAACTCCGGAGGCAGAGGTTGCAGTGAACCAAGATCACGCCACCACACTCCAGTCCAGGCGACAGAGCAAGACTCTGTCTCAAAACAAAAAAAAAAGAAAAAGAAAAGAAAAAAGAAAGCTCCTAATTCATTAGTAGATTTTTTTTGCTTGTTTCACTCTGCAGGATCTACCTACACATATTAAAAGCAACAGATCAACACCCATGTGAGAAACTCAGCTGAAAAACACAGTCTAATCATATTTCGCAATTCACAACATGGTCTCTTCACAATTCAAATTGAAGCTACTTCTTAGTCTTCTTCTGAATCAGACTCTAGTCTGAGAAAAAAGCCTTCATTTACTATGAAAAGTTTCTTTCTTACCTAAATACTAATATGTTGATTTAACTATAACTTTGATGAGATATCTAGAAACAGGCTATTTGGTAAAATTCCACTCTGCTAAAAATATCAAACAAGAAACATCACAGTGGTCTCAGTTATTTAATCTTCACCTTGAAAGAGGAGTTAATTTTTAAAGCTATGCAAAGCTGTGTATGCATTATGTATGCAGTACCAAAAAAAAATTAACTTTTACAAGATTAAAGAGTTGAGTGGAACTATATGAGAAAATGCTGAAGGAATTGGCATTATTATTATTATCTTTTTTGGGGGGGACGGAGTTTCGCTCTTGTTACCCAGGCTGGAGTGCAATGGCGCGATCTCGGCTCACCGCAACCTCCGCCTCCTGGGTTCATGCAATTCTCCTGCCTCAGCCTCCTGAGTAGCTGGGATTACAGGCACGCACCACCATGCCCAGCTAATTTTTTTGTATTTTTAGTAGAGATGGGTTTTCACCATGTTGACCAGGATGGTCTCTATCTCTTGACCTCGTGATCCACCTGCCTCGAACTCCCAAAGTGCTGGGATTACCGCTCCTGGCCTAGGAATTGGCATTATTAACAGCAAGACTAAATGAATGGATGGAAATGCGAATGATCCTGCTTTTGCAGAACTTCCAGGGGCTAAAGAATTTGCAAAAGTCTTATACTAATGAATTTCTAGAACTTTATACTATTCAATTGGAAAACGTTTACATTACAGATTTAAAATATGTTCCATTCTAAATATAGTCCAAATCATCAACGATATAGCCAACTAACCACTAACACCGTACAGAGAAACCATACAAGTATCTCGTAAAATTTTTCATATTATTCTCTTTCTATGCGGCTCTCCAGAGCTCTGGATACACAACAGCATACTATGGCCACAATTTCATGACTCTGCTTTACAGATAACAAAACAAGCCCAGCAGCTTACCTGTTCTCCGCAGCCTTGACAATCAGTCAGCCCTCATCCTAAAAACTGCAATCAGAACCTATTTGTGCCCATAATCAGCTACAATTTAAATGTCAAACAATACCAAGTATTAGCAAGATTTCCTGACTTTACCTTTCCCTCTGAAGGAGAATGCTTCATTTGATAGCCGAGAGGGCCAACTATTTTTAATTAAACTCTTGAACTTTCTTGGCCTTTGAAAACTTACTGGAGGGGAATATCCAGATACTCCAACATTTTGTTTATTTTCAGAGCCTAAATTAATATCACCGCCTACATCTGTGGAAGACTGATGAGATCTCAAATGCGCTGCTGGTACTGAAAAGAGAAAAAGAAAAGAATGTAACTATATCAAATAAGCCTGAAGGCTGATATTCTCTAAGTCCAGGTATTCCGCCCCTAGGTACAGGCACACCTCATTTTACCATGCTTTGCTTTATTGCACTTGACAGATACTGCGTTTTAAACAAATCGTATGCTTGTGCCAGCCCTGCATCAAGCAAGCATTTTGGCACCATTTGTCCAACAGCATGTGCTCCCTCTGTGCCTGTGTGTCACATTTTGGTAATTCACACAAGATTTCAAACTTTTTTCGTTATTATTGTATCTGTTATGGTGATCTGTGATCAGCAGTCTTTGCCCTTACTGTTGTCACTGTTTTGAGGCACCACAAGCCACATCCACATAAGACGGCAATTAAATGTACGTGTGTGTTCTGACTGCTCCATAGACCATCTATTCCCCTGTCTCTTTCCCTTTCCTTGGGCCTCCTCTTTCCCTGAGACACAGTGATATGAAAATTAGGCCCATTAATAACCCTGCAATGACTTCCACAGGTTCAAGCAAGAGGAAGAGTTGTATGTCTCTCACTGCAATCAAAAGCTAGGAATTATGATCTTAGTGAGAAAGGCATGTCAAAAGCCAAGATAGGCCAAAAGCCAGTCTTCTTGAATTGTGCAGTTAGCCAAGTGGCAAATGCAAAGGAAGTGTTCTTGAAGGAAATTAAAAGTGCTACTCCGATCGCGCCACTGCACTCCAGCCTGAGTAACAGAGTGAGACTCCATCACACACACACACACACACACACACAAAAGTACAACTCCAGTGAACACATGAATGATAAGACAGTGAAACAGACTTATTGCTAATAGGAAAAAATTTAGTGGCCTGGATAGAAGAGCAAACCAGCTACAACATTCCCTAAAGCCAAAGCCTCATCTCAAGAGCAAAGCCCTAGCTCTCTTTAATTCCTTGAATGCTAAGACAGATGAGGAAGCTGCAGAAGAAAAGTTGGAAGCTAGCAGAGTTTGCTTCATGAAATGTAAGAAAAGAAGTCATCTCTGTAACATAAAAGTGCAAAGTAAAGCAGCAAGTGCTGATGGAGAAGCTACGGCAAGTTATCCAGAAGATCTGGGAAAGATCATTGATGAAGGTAGCCACACCAAAGAACAGATTCTCGGCGTAGACAAAACAGCCTTTGATTGGAAGAAGATGCTGTCTAGGACTTTCATAGCTAGACAGAAGACATCAATTCCTGCCTTCCAAGTACAGGCTGGCTCTCAACAGGGGTTAAGGTAGCTGGTGACTTCAAGTTGAAGCCAATGCTCATTTTACATTCCCAAAATTCTGGGGTCTTTCAGAATTTTGCTAAATCTACTCTGCCTGTGCTTTGTAGGTGGAACAACAAAGCCTGGATGATAGACACCGGTTTATAGCATGGCTTACTGAATATTTTAAGCCTACTGCTGAGACCTACTGCTCAGAAGAAAAGATTTCCTTTGAAATATTACTATTGACAATGCACCTGGTCACCCAAGAGCTCTGACGGAGACATACAAGGACACTAATGATGTTTTCCTGCCTGCCAACCCAATATCCATCTTGTATCCCATGGATGAAGGAGTAATTTCAACTTTCAAGTCTTAGTATTTACGAAAGACATTCCCTAAGTCTATAGCTACCATAGGTAGAGATTCCTCTGATGTATCTGGGCAAAGTAAAGCAAAAACCTTCTGGGAAGGATTCAGCATTCTAGATGCCATTAGAACATTTATGATTCATGGGAGAAAGTTGAACTATCAACATTAACAGGAGCTTGGAAGAATTTTACTACAACCCTCATGGATGACTTTGAGGGTTTCAAGACTTCAGAGGAGGAAAGAACTGCTGATGGTAGAAACTGAAAGAGAACTGAAATTTAAAGTGAATCCTGAAGTCGTGACTGAATTGCTGCAAGCTCATGATAAAATTTTAATGGATGAGGAGTTGCTTCTTATGAATGAACAAAGAAAGTGGTTTCTTGAGATGGAATCTGCTCCTGATGAAGATGCTCTGAACATTATTAAAATGAGGACAAAGTATTTAGAATAGTACACGAACCTAGTTGATAAAGCGTGACAGGGTTTGGAGGATTGACTCCAATTTCCAAAGAAGTTCTACTATTCGTAAAATGTTATGAAACAGTATTGCATGTTTCAGATAAATCTCTCATGAAGGGAAGAATCAATCCATGCAGCAAATTTCATTATCATCTTATTTTAATAAATTGCCACAGCCACCTCAACCTTCAGAACCACCATCCTGATCACTCAGCAGCCATCAATATGAAGGCAAGATCCTCCACCAGCAAAAAGATTAGGACTTGTTGAAGGCTCAGACGACTGTTAACATTTTTTAGAAATAAAGTATTTTAGGACAGCCTGGTGGCACATGCCTGTAATCCCAGCACTTTGGAAGCCCGAGGCAGGTGGATCACTTGAGGCCAGGAGTTTGAGACCAGCTTGGCCAACGTGGCAAAACCCGATCTCTACTACAAACCAAAACTAGCCAGGCATGGTGGTACACGCCTGTAATCTCAGCTACTCAGGAGGCTGAGGCAGGAGAATCACTTGAACCTGAGAGACAGAGGTTGCAATGACCCAAGCCTAGGCGACAGAGTGAGACCCTGTCTCAAAAAAAGAAAGAAAGAAGAAAGAAAGAAATAAAGAGAGAAAGAAAGAAAGAAAGAAAGAAAAGAAAGAAAGAAAGGAAAGAAAGAAAGAAAGAAAGAAAGAAAGAAAGTAAGAAAGTATTTTAAAGCTAAGGTCTATACATTGTTGTTTTTTTTTCAGACCTAGTGCTATTACACACTTAATAAACTAAAGCATAGTGTAAATATGACTTTTATATGCACAGGGTAATCCAAAAATTTATGTGACTCTCTTTATTGTGCTATTGGCTTTATTGCAGTGGTCTCGAACCAAACCCGAACTGTCTCCAAGGTATGCCTTGTATTTGCCCGACAGGCACTTGGAAATGTGCCCCAAAAGATATGCATGAGAATGTTCATGGTGGCACTGTTTGTCACAGCCAATTACTGGCAGCAGCCCAAGTTTCCACTGACAGAATAATGAGTCAATTAGTTATCAATAGTCATAGTATTAAGTGCTATGCAGAAGCTGAAAATGGTTCGGATTGATATATTCATGTTCTGTGTTTCTACTCAGATAATGCTAAAAATGTATTAATTTAAGAATAGTCTTAGAAGCTCATATGAGCAAAGAGCGTCATCCAAAAAGTGAAAAAAAGCCCACAGAATTGGAGGAAATATTTGCAAATCATATATCTGATAAGTGACATATATCCAGAATATATGAAGCGTTCTTGCACTTCAAAAATAAAAAGATAATAGGCAGGGTGTGGTGACTCACACCTGTAATCCCAGCACTTTGGGAGGCTGAGGCAGGGGAATCACTTGAGGTTGGGAGTTCAAGACCAGCCTGACCAACATGGAGAAACCCTGTCTCTACTAAAAATACAAAAATTAGCCAGGCATGGTGGCATATGCCTGTAATCCCAGCTCCTTGGGCGGCTGAGGCAAGAGAATCGCTTGAACCTGGGAGGCAGACGTTGTGGTGAGCCGAGATTGTGCCATTGCACTCCAGCCTGGGCAACAAGAGCAAAACTCCATCTCAAAATAAATAAGAAGATAAGTAATTTTATTTTAAAAATGGACAAAGGATCTGAACAGACATTTCTCCATAAAAAGGTATACAGCTAGCCAACAAGAACACGAAGACATGCCCAGTATCATTAGTCATCATGGAAATGCAAATCAAAGTCATCGAGAGATACCCCTTCACACCCACTAGGATGGCTGGAGTCAAAAAGAGACAATAAGAGATGTTGCTGAGGATATGGACAAGCCAGAATCCTCAAACACTGCTACTGGGAATATGAAATGATGCAGCTGCTTGGAAAACAGTCTAGCAGCTCCTCAAAAGGTTAAACATAGAGTTCCCATATGACCCAGCAATTCCTCTCCTAGGTATACACCCCAAAGAATTGAAGCATGTGTCCACACAAAAACTTGTACAGAAATATTACTAGTAGCATTATTCAAAAAGCTAAAAAGTAGAAACAACCCAAATAGCCATCAATGGATGAATAAATAAATAAATAAATAAATAAAATGTGATAAATAAATAAATGTGATACCTTCATACTATGGAATATTATTGTGCAATAAAAATGAAGAAATATAAATACATGCTATAACACACATGAATGGTAAATACTGTGTGCTAAGTGAAAGAAACCAGATGCAAGAAGTCACATATATGATTCACTTTCTGTGAAACTACCGGACTAGGAAACCCTCTAGAGACGGTTGTCTAGGTCTGGGAGTGGGGCAGTTTCGGGGGAAGAGGAGAGGCTGTTCATTGTCACCCGTAGGTATTTTTGGCTTGGCATGAATGGTGGTGATGAAAATGTTCTAAAATTGATTGTAGTGATGGTTATGCAACTTTCCAAATATACTAGAAACCATTGAATTGTACACTTTGAATAGATGAATTGTATGGTGTGTAAACGATATCTCATTAAATTTATCAAAAAAGGTATGTACATTATGATTATTATTCACATTTTAAAACATGCAAAACAATATTACCTTTTGCATGTATAAACACATGTGTGGAAAATGCAGGCAAGGGTGGTATTTGAAAACTGAAAATTGTGTGCTGACACTCTGGCCTTTACACAACTCTGAGAGCTTGAAGAACATTGGTCCTGCAGGCCGAGGAAGGACAAAGTTCTGAAGGCGATCACCTCTGTGCAGGGAGGGAGGAGCCCAGAGGAGACCCAGCAGGCTTCAACCATTTCTTTAAAAGAAAAGTAAATACAGCCAGGCATGGTGGCTCATGCCTGTAATACCAACTACCCAGGAGGCTGAGGCAGGAGAATTGCTTGAACCCAGGAGGCAGACGTTGCAGTGAGCTGAAATCACGCCATTGCACTCCAGCCTGGGCGACAGAGCAAGCGTCCATCTCAAAAAAAAAAAAAAAAAAAAAAAAAAAAAAGTAAATACCACAAAGCGTTCAGATTACCTAAGAGTTTGTGGGTACATGAACATTTAGTCTATGATCCTCTATATTTCTCTGTACGTTTAAAATACTTTCCAGTTTTACAAAATTCTATATTTCAAGGCCCCAATCTCTTAAGGGCCGTAGCAAATGCACCCATCAGGACGGCTAGTTGCGGAGAGCTGGTGGTTAAACATTTTCCAGCACACTACTGAATCCAGTCCAGAAAAGCCCGCCCGTTTTTCACAGGAGCAAGTAGCCAAAGGAATCTTCAGGCTTCGTTAGGAGAGAGTGTATCTACTTAGGCACATTCAGGATACACCAAGGGCCACCTTATTTGGAGCAGCTGTCATCCAATTTTACTGAAAACTGGGTTTGTACCGTAATCGCAAGAATTCCCACGAAGTACAAAGCCAAGGATTTTGGCCCTGTGAGCCCTGGCTGCCCGCCTGAGGCCAGCCTGTTCTGAGCCTCCTAAAGGAGCCCATACTGTAGCAAAGTCCACGTCCCTCGGAACTGTGGCCTGCCAAAAACTTCCTGACCTGGAAGCAGAAAGTTTAAGAGCATTTCTGGTAACTGTTGGATTCAACCTCTGACTTCTGGGAGCAGGTTGCTGAAAGTGTTCAACTTTCTGACACAGGCATGTAATTTGAAAGGTTCGATCAGATGCTTAATAACCTAACTGAAATATTCCAAAGCCAAGAACATCAAACACAATTTAAAAAAAAAAAAAAGAACCTTCTCCTTTATCTCTCTTGCCCTTTTTAAGATATTGGTAGTACCAGGGTTTAACAGGCTTTTAAATTTTTGAAATAATTCAATCCGTTGGCTGTGTTTGAGAGTACTTTAACAGTTTAAACAAAATTCAGTCAAAACACATTTTAAAATATACATATATTAAAATATATCTAAACAGTTTAAACAAAACTCAGTCAAAATATATATTAAAATATATTTTGGCTATTATGAGTAATGCTACTATTAATATTTCTGTACAAGTTTTTGTGTGGACACATGCTTCAATCACTAGAAATTAAAAGCAAGCTTTCTCTATCGCGTTCATCCAGAGTTTCCTCTTCCATGGCATCTCCTTGCTTTCCCAGGGATTCAAAATCGGAAAGAGAATAAGATGTTGAACCAACGTGAATAAATTGAATATTATGTTAATAAATTTTAAAGACCTTTCTGCTCCCCCCTCACCCTTAAGAAGCATCAGGCGTTTGCATACATTACATAAACTGTTAGGGGAGTTAATCCCTTTCCCCATGGGACTCATGATCGGTGCAGGTCCTTCCAGAGGGGTAAAAATACAATGGATTACGGCATTGCAGCGTCTGCAGTTCCCAAGGAAGAAATGGCCTTAGACATTGACACAGCAAGCCTGGCGACCGAGTGCGGGTGAGTGTGTCCGAGAGCAGTTGGAAATCGGACAGTTTGTGCTGCAAGGCAAGGACAGGAAGCATTGCGCGTTTCTGCAGCCGTGGCTGGCTTGAGATAATACCATTGTATACGCAGCCCAGCGACCGCTCCCACTGCCGAGAGCCCGGGGCCTGGCGTCTGGCTCCTTGGCTGCGCGCCAGGCTGAGGTCCTGCCGTCTGAAGGCAGGGTGTGTGTCCCCTCCCAGGCGGTCCACACACACAGTGCCGGCCACACCTCACCTTCCAGAGGAAATCTGGCCAGAAAGCCAGACTTCATGACTTCTCCTTTATGAGCTTTCCCCACCCCCAGCCCTAGCCCGGCTTTTGTTTTCCACTTGGGTGCCGCGGCTGAATGCAGGCTGCGCTCAGATTGAGATTTGAGCTGATGACAGCGTTATTGGAAAGATACAGTATCTCGCTGTGCCCTGCTGCCTCTGCGGTCAGCGCCGGGCCCGGCTCTTCGGAGAGGCTGCAGCTTCTCATCACTCTCCAAGCTGCCCTCTCACGGAGCCCTTCCACCCGGCAAGAGAGAGACTACTTACCAAGGACTATTTTAGACGTATTTAGCAGCAATATTGTTTGATTTTAACTGGACATTGTTCTAAACACACAAAAGAGTTCAAGGATGTGGCTGCTGGGTTTTGTTCTTCTCCATCCCCTCCTTGTCCGCCCCCAACCCCCTCGAGCTGTCAGATTTCTCTGGGAAAATGGGATGAAAATGTTTGAGGACATTTCCACAATAAAACACTCTAAAACATTTTTTTAAAGATTTCCTTTCTAGTCATGTCAAGATTGTAACTCAAATCCGCAGAAGTCAGGAAATTCCAAATTTATGTTGACACTTTCCCCTTAAAACCCTCAGCAGATGATAAACAGTGCAGAAAGTCTGTTCCCATCCAAATGTTTCCAATGTAACACCAGGTGCTGGTTTCTCCCCATGCAAAGGTGCTTCAGGGAGAGAAGGAATGACCCTTTAAGCTGGGATATAGGTCCCAGGGTCCAGAGGCCGCCACCCACTAACACGGGGAATTTCCTATTCTTATATTGGAAAATTTATTATGAAAACAAAATAAATTTAAAAAGGAAGTATTTTAGACAGAGCGTTTTCCTGAATTTCTTAGTAGAAAAGATGAATATTTCAGGTAATTTGACTCCTTGATTTAATTTTTACACATGGAAAAGAATTATGTTTAAAGATGGAAGCAAACCAAGAAGAGGTGGTGAGCTTCTCAAGGTGGAAGTGCGCTCCCCTCCCGGCTCTGACAGCCAGGAGCTGTGTGACATCTGTGCAAATCCTCAAACACATCCTCATCTGCAAAACAGAGGATGGTGAGAGACTCTCCCTCATGGGTGACTGGAGATGGAATTAGATAATGCATGTTACCATAAGAAAGTATTTCTAAAAATTCCTCAATAAACAGAGAAAATAACAATCACCTGGATAATAATATTCACAGTGTTAAGGAGCATCAGCAGTTGGCATGAGCTTCAGAGAAACATTTCAACATGCTTTAGATATGAGCAGAAAGGACCAGGGAGAAGAAAACCTTAGAGATCAAGTTTTACAAGGAATGTACTTTTCTTTGACATTGCTAAAGTCACAGAAATTATACTGACAGAGAAATACAGTGACAGAAACAAAATAAAAATCAACCACTCTGTCCAGGGCCTGAGAAACCCATGCAGCTCCAGCTAAATTTGAAAAAATTAAAAAAAAAAAAAAAAGAGGGAAAGAGAGAGAGAGAGATAGTATGTGATTTTCAAGTCAGAATCAAAAAAGCAAACCATGAACAGGCACAGTAGCTCACACCTGTAATCCCAGCACTCTGGAAGGCCAAGACAGGCAGATCATCTGAGGTCAGGAGTTCAAGACCAGCCTGGTCAACATGGTGAAGCCGTGTCTCTACTAAAAATACAAACACACACACAAATTATCTGGGCATAATGGCACACGCCTGTGATCCCAGCTACTTGGGAGGCTAAGGCAGGAAAATCGCTTGAACCTGGAAAGCGGAGGTTGCAGTGAGCCAAGATCATGCCACTGCACTTCAGCCTAAGCAACAGAGCAAGACTCCGTCTCAAAAAAAAAAAGAAAGCAAACCACAACAAAAATCAGATGTATCTTCTAGGAGATGCCAGTGGCAGCAGGAAAAAGATCTTAGTTATAGATGATCAAGGCAAACAGCAGCTCTAGGAAGAGAATAGCACACACCCCGGGCAAGGCAGGGCTTCTTTGCTCCTCTCCCAGCTTTGTGAGAACAGTGAGCTGGAATCTGTGAGCCCAGGCCTGCAACCCCGTGGAAGGGAAGTTGAGCTCCATCAACATGAAGAATGCTGACACCATTGGACTCCCACTGATGCTCTCTGGTGACCCAGGGAAATTAAGTCCCTTTTTAAAAAACTATGGCATGATAAGGAAGTCTTAGAGGACTGAAAAAAGCCAACACATCGTCTCTCATGCTAAAAACAAACAAACAAACAAACAAAAAACAGTTCTGGACATTAAATGGATAGATTAGCTTAATTTTCCTATCTGTAAGGATATTATATTTAAAAGTCTTCTATCAATACACAATCAAGAAAACTGTGGGAAGAGGAAACCATTCCAGACCAATTTCATTTCCGTCTATGATAGACGGTGAGGTTGTGTCATAAAGGCAGAACAATGGACGTGGGATCCGAGGAAACCTGTGCCCCCCACGTGCTCCCCGGCCAGGCTGGCACGTGGAGTGGGAGGGGAGCGGGCCAGGCGGGCCTTCCTCCTCCTTGGCTCTCAGGCCTGGCTCTTCTCCATCCCAGCTGCCAGCCAGGACTGCTTCTCTGCCACCGCGCCCACCCTGGCTCACTCGCCTGGTGCTGTTTGCTGTCAGACGTTTTCCGAGCCAACAGGGTCTGTTGTTTTCTGGGTTTCAGTGCAGTCCAGATTCTGTAGGGAAACAGGGGTAGGATTTGGAGGCAGGGCAAATGGATGCGTGGCTCTGTCATTCATTGACTGTGTGGACTTGGGCGAGCCACTGACCCTTTCTGACTTAGATATCCTCTCTTATCAAAGGGGGATCAAAATACCATCCTACCGTGATTACCATGAGGATTAAAAATCAAAGACGGCTTCATACGGATCAATACGTGTTTCATTCATTCTCAATGATTGATTTCACATCTTCTCCATCTCTGGGTTTTATCTGGGTCCTAGACCCTTATTGAAAGATATGTTTATGCTTCCAAAAGTAATCTGATAACTTGATTTGTTAGGTTTTTGGTTCTCACCATGGACCCCTCTCACTCCCATACACAGTTTGGATCAGGCTCACAACCTCCTCCCCAAGGCCAGAAATGTTGATGAAAGGAAGTGTATCCGGCTCCCAGCCAGTCCCTACCGCAGGGGCCTTTCAGCCCTTTCTCTGCATTCTTCACCTCCTTTCTTCCTTTTTCCTTCTTTTTCCTCCTTTTCTTTTCTTTTTCCTTCTTTTCTCATCCCTATGTCTTGATGTTGACAATGAGGAAACTCACAGAGGCTACGAGCTCATAACTGAGACCAAGCTCATTGTGAAGGCTGACTTATTTGGGGGATTAACAGCATTTCAATGCCTATTTGAATAAAATCGGGGTTAAAAAAAAACAAAAAAACAAAAAACGAGTTAGCACTCTCTGCTCTTGTCTGCCCCGTCACATCTGACCCTGAATTGACTTAGCCGCAGGTCCTTGATATGATACACGTGGCTGTCCACAGAGCCGGTAAATATTTGCCTGTGCAGAGGGAAGGAGATGGCAGTTTCTGCATAGGGCCAGTGATCAGGCAGCTCATCTCTCTAGGTCTATAGTGTGAAACAAACAATGGCAAGTGTGTGAGGGTGGCAGGTATCAGTTCGGTTCAGAGGAGCGGCTACCAATGGCCGGGGCCACCAGACTCCATCTCCGAGCCTCTTGGAGTGGCCAACCAAGGCAGGTTGCTTTCTGCCCTGGGTGTTGGTTCTTGACTTGATTCTACCATCCTCCATCCCTGGAGAAGCTGTAGGAGCATTCCAATTCTCCCCAAAGGGCTTAAGAATGAAATGTGTCCATTGCGTTCTCATTATCTGTGGTCTGCTTATCTCCAACTCCTGCCTCTCTGCTAAAAGTAAAGAAAGGTGGTTGGGAAGATGTGGTCAGAGGAGTAGATGGAGAAGCAGACATGCCAGGGAGAAGCACGACTGGGCAGCTGGGAGATGTCAGGAGAGCGCAATGCCAGTGTAGGAGACTGCCCCCAAACTGTAGTCAGAGACCCCGGGGATAACTTTGCTACTGAAGAAAAGAAAAATTAGTTTGGCTTCCAATGAACCAGCATCGTTTCCTTGATTTGAACTAACCAGATTTCGGCTGCGCATGGCGGCACACACCTGTAATCCTAGCACTTTGGGAGGCCGAGAAGGGTGGATCACCTAAGGCCAGGAGTTCGAGACCAGGCTGACTAACATGGTGAAACCCCATCTCTACTAAATACAAAAAATTAGCCTCGCATGGTGGTGCATGCCTGTGATCCCAGCTACTTGGGAGGCTAAGGCGGAAGAATCACTTGAACCTGGGAGGCAGAGGTTGCAGTGAGCCGAGATCGTGCCATTGCACTCCAGCCTGGGCAACAAGAGTGAAACTCCATCTCAAAATAAAACAAAACAAATCAAAAGAAACTATCCAGAATTTTGTTCCATTATCCCTTTCAATTTGGGCAAAGTGGGTCCTAAAATATAAATGGAATTGACAAACTGCACCTTCAGCATATCTGAGCAAATCACTCTTTCAGGTGTACATAGCTTCCCAGGATACTACAATATTCGTTTATCATACAATTACTTCTGACAAAAAAAGAAAATCTAAGCCAGAACTACCAGGCATTGCTGGTAGACATACATTCTACCGCAACAAGATTAAAATAAAATAAACAACAGTGCTCCGTCCCAACTAAAATGGTACAATTGTTCATAATTAACAATATATAAAGGATATATGTAAAATATCCTTTTGATAGTTTAGCTTGAGGCAGGAGGTAAAAAAAGAAGTAAACAAAACACAATCAGATGCAACATATTGGATGCATTCCAGTGAAGAGCATGTCATAAACTCAAGTCAGTTGATTTCATTATTATTTACGTAGCAGTGTTGCTAGTCTGCTTGTGTGACTTGTCTTCTTGGAAGATAGCACGGCCTGTGGGAAGCATTTGGAATACCGATTAGGCCTAGGGGCTGCCTGGGTTAGAATACTGCCTCTGCCACTTTTCACTTTCTAGCTGTGTGACTTTGGGCAGGTTATTTAATCGCTCAGTGCCTCAGTTTCCTTAAATGTAAGGTGCAATGAGTACTAGCGCCTCATAGAAAAGCTATGAGAATTCAGGGCAATAATCCAAACCAATCACTGAGCACAGTGCCCATTACAGAGTAGAAAGTAAAGCTGAATAATAGCGTCACATATAAAATGACTTACAGCATGTATGCCAAAAGCTGTATGCATGTCAGGTATGTTTATGCTCATTATTAATAATATTTATTGAACACCACACTGAAAGCAATATCCAAGGTACAGGGTTACAAAAAAGTAGAGAGAGAGAACATTTATATTAAATCAATAAATAAAAGCAGTAGGGTGGTTCTTCAAAAAACTAAACATAAAATTATCATATGATCTAGCAAAAACACCTGGGGGTATATACCCCAAAGAAATCAAAGCAGGGATTTAAAGAGATATTTGTCCACTCGTGCTCATGGCAGCATCATTTGCAGCTGCCAAAAGGTAGAAAGGAGCCCATGTGGCTGGCCTGCAACAGATGGATAAGCAAAATGTGATATGGACATAGGATGGAATATTATTCAGCCTTAAAAAGAAACAATTCTGACACATGCTTTGAAGACGTTATGCTAAGTGAGGTAAGTCAGTCACTATAGAACAAATGCGGTAAGATTCTACTTACGTGAGGGACCTAGAGTAGTCAAACTCATAGAAACAGAAAGTAGAATAGTGGCTGCCAGGGCCTGGGGGCAGAGTGAATAGGGAATTATTATTTAAAAAGAAGTGAATTTCATTTAGGAAAAGAATTTTGGTAGCGATGGTGGTGACAGTTACACATAATGTGAATGTACTGAACGCCCCTGAATTGTACACTCAAAAATGGTTAACGTGCTTTTATGTGATGTATATTTTATAATAAAATCTCAAAGCTCATTTTCTGATAATATGAACAATATCTTAGGTTTGCTGCTTATGAAAGCGGAGCCCTTGAGAAAGTTATTTTAGCCCTCGAGAAAGTTATTTCAATTTCATCATCTGTAGAGTACAAATAATAGAAATATCTACTTCATAAATTCATGGTGAGAAACAAATGAGGTGGCAAATACAAAAATACAGTCTAAAACAATTCTGAGTAAAAACCCAATAAATATTAACATTTATCTAATTTTCATCTACAAAAATAAAGGACTAAGTTCCAAATTTCAAAACTGAAGAGAAAGACTACGATTCATCAATACTACAGTCAAAATGGGGTTTGTTCACTCCAATCTGAAAACCTGCTTTATCCAGCTGAAAACCTGTTTCATCCATTTTATCTAGAATGGACGGCGGCACGTGAGAGATGTGATGGGAGGAGCTTACTACTCATGAAATAAAGCACCTCAAGAAGTAGAGAGAAATTAAAACTCCACAACACCAAGTAAATAAAGTTAATAAATGTGAAGAGCTTTGAGTATCATGCTCAGTGTGCATTTCAACACTGTATTAAAGAAGTCTCCATCTGAACGACGAGCCAGCCTTGCAAAGCCCCACAAACCCCTCCTCTCCCCATCTTCTCTGTTTCCGATAGTACTGGCTCATAGTCACCCACCTATATAGGCAGAAGCAAAAGAGATCTTCTGGTTCCTCGTTTTCCTCAGCCCCCATCCAGTCTGCCAGCTAGTTCCTATCTTTAAGATCTAGCTGCCTCCAAACCTCTCCAAGTGCAACTTCTGCGTCTCCACCAGCAGCAGCATCTCCTGCCTGGACAACAGAGGGACGCTAACAACTCTGTCTACATCCACGCTTTCCTAACCCCCATTACCACACAGAAGCCAGGGTAATTTTTTTGTTGTTGTTCAATTATTTTATTATGGCAAATTACACATAACATAAAATTGATCATCTTAGTCATTTTCAAGTGTACAGTTTGGTGGCCTTAAGTACATTCACATTGTTGTAGAATTTTCATCACCATCCATCTCCAGATCTTTTTTAAAACTTATTTTTAATTTTTGTGGATGCATAATACGTAATATTTATGGGGTACATGTGATATTTTCATACAAGCCTACAATGTGCAATGATCAAAACTGGGTACTTGGGATAACCATCACCTCAAACATTGATCATTTATTTGTCTTGGGAACATTTCAAATCTTTCTTCTAGCGATTCTGAAATATGCAATAAATTATTGTAACAGAACTTTTTCATCTTCCCAAACCAAAACTCTGTACCCATGAAACACCACGCCTCCCTCCCCTAAGCCTTTGGAAAGCACTCTCCTCCCTGTCTCTATGAATGTGACTGCTCCAGATAGCTCACATAAGTGGAGTCATGCAGTATTCAACTTTTGTAACTGGCTGATTTCACTCAGAATAATTTCTAAGTTTCATCCATACTGCAGCATACTGCAGTGGCAAAATTTCCTTCCCTTTTAAGGATGAATAATGAAAATTTGTAATATATAAGTGTGTGTAGGAACAAACAGTAAAATTGAAAGCCTCAAAATAAATACAAGTTTGCAGGTATGTGAAACTATAATGGAGATTCTGTGGTTTGGTTAGACTACCAAAACAGCCCAGGTAGACTTAAGCCATTGTTTGCCTTTCTATTACATCTATTTTGTCCCTGTAGGCACTCAATATCATTTTAATAAATGGATTAAGTAGAACCGTCCAATAATAAAATGGGCTGTCTCAGAAGGTTGTAATAGCAGGAATGTAAATTGTAATAAAATTATACCAAGAATAGTAACCATTTTCCAAATCAGCTGTAGAAATTTAAAAATTATGTTCTAAGCTCTATTTAAGTGATGTGTATTATTCTCCTTGAGTAATTAAACACAGGAAAAACAAGAGTTTTTGGTTGAAGTTCTACTGTACTATTCAACACACAAACGCATATCGAGGCTCCTGCTTGCCAAATATTCAACTTCAGTATCAAATTAAAGGAAGAAAGGAATCACTTACAACCCATTCAACAGGGTAAGAATTCATAAGTCCAGATGGATAATAGGTGGGCAGGCAGGGAGGGAAGGAGAAAAAGGGAGGGAGGGAGGGACAGAAAAGGAAAAAGGGAAAGGCTAACTAATATAGAAGAGAAAAAATGGTTTTTAAAACATCATTTTGCAGCTATTATGGTAAAAACTGATTCAGGCAAGAATCATTAATAAATGTAAATCTGGGGCAGAGTTTGATGAAGAACAAGATAGTCTCAGAGTATCTCCCAACAAGATGGCCAGTAACTAAGAAAGAGAAATAGCAACTACACCGTGAAAAAGCACACACCACCTTAACTAAGTGATCAAAATTAACATGACCAATATGAGGCAAATGAATGGACAGCATGTGCTTCCAGGTGGGATGTCCTGAGAATACGACTTATGCACGCTTCTAGCTGCAAATGCACACCCAAAACTAACCACAAAACAGTCGGAGAAACCCAAATTGAAAGACTCTATAAAATAAGTGCCCTGTATTCTTCAAAGATATTGATGGTAAAAGACAAAGACTGAAGGGTTGTTCCAAATTTTAGAAGATTTCGGACACAAAAACAAACGATCCTGGACTGGATCTTATACAGGAAATAAAATTGCTATTAAGAACATTATTGGGATAATTGAGAAACAGAAATATGGAATTTCTATTGGATAGAAGTATTGTACCAAATTTGAATTCTTTGTATTTGATAACTAAGCTGTAGATATGTAGGAGAAAATTCCTGCTGTTGGAAGTATACACGGACCGACATGATATAGGCAACCTACATTCAAATGTTTCAGAAAAAAAAAAAATACACACACAACACACACACACACACACACACACACAGAGAGAGAGAGAGAGAGAGAGAGAGAGAGAGAGAGAGAGAGAATGATCAATAAAATGCCCAAATCTTAAACACCGGTGAATTTGAGTGAAGAGTATACAAGGGTTCTTTGTCCTATACTTAGATATTTTCTATACATTTGACATTATTTTGCAATTAAAAGGTTAAAAAAAAACAAAGCTTACACTTTAAAAAAATACAAACATGGATTCTCAGAGATATCGCAGTCAAATTATTGTCAGAGAGATAGCCACTGAAATAACTAAATTGACTGGTAGTCAGAGCACAGATAAACAATCATGTGATACAGAATTGGCACATTCATTCTTTGAACATTCATTCACCCAATGGTAGCTGAGCCCCACTGGGAACCAGCTTGGGTGGGCATGGCCATGAAGGAGAGCGAAAGCCCCTGCCCACCCATGCTGACAACCAGCAAGAAAGACACACACAAGTCTGCAGGAGCCAAAACGTGAGCTGCTCGGAGTTCCAATGGTGACGCATGGTGTCCAAGACGCAGCTGGGAGAAGGCTGAGGAACTCTGCAGGGGTGGGGCCCATGGGGGCCTCTGGAAACTCTGTCACCTGAGCTGGTCCTGTTGCAGGGGAAGGCCCCTCAGTGGGAAGATCCCGGGTTCAGGGGAGTGCCTCACCTGGGGAATGGTAAATGCAGTATTGCTGATCTGGACCAGCCCAAGGGCTGGAGGAACAGCCAGAAATTCACTTGAACAACTAATGTACTGATTGACTAATAGAAGAAACGTAAAGAAAATACCCAGTTTGATCCCATCATTAAATAAGAGGGTAAACATGCCCAGGGAGTCTAGGTTACTGGTCTCTGTCAGCTGGGTTGTTAAAGAGAGAAGTAAAACTAGCTCTATATCCTTTTTGAAGGTAGGACGTGATGTCCTTCAATGTCTTCTAAAACACACTCCTCTCTTTATTTTTTGCTTCAGCTTCCCCATGGACATCTTCCTTGCTGGGCTTCCAGTTCTTGGACACACAACTGTAAGGAACTGCCCAAATCTCATCCGTAGTAAAGATCAGACAAGAATTAAACAAGCAGCAATAAATATTGTATTGACTTAACCTAATCCCATCAGGTTAATTCTAAAGGGCATCTTCTACTGGCTGGTAATGTGGTCTAATGGAGCGAGTTGAAATTTCATCATATGCTCATTGGACAAGTGGGACTCACATGCCCAAGTGTTGTTAATAAATGATCTAGAATTGCTGGACAACTAGGCGGGGCCAATCTCCAGCAGGACTTAGGAGCAGCAGTGCACACAGTGGCCATATCTTGATTGATACTGTCTTCAAAGGTCTGCTAATCCTAGGATCTATGTGAATTGTTTTATGACACAAGGTGAATTACTAACTGGGCTTGATGTTAATGGAAAACCCTCTAAAACAAATAGCATTTAGATTTCTTGCTTATCACAATAAAGATTAGCATTTGCAGATAGACTCCTGAAAACCACCCTATTTCTTTAAAGACAGGGTTAAATTGACACTGGAGGAGTAGAGAAAAGGGAACCCCATTGCTCCTATGTTACATTAGGTTAATCTCTCACAACCTAAAATATAGGCAGAGTTTCCATGTCATTCTTTTTTTTTTTTCCTTTTTGAGACAGTGTAACTGTAGCATCCAGCGAAGTGAGGTGAAGTGGAGCAATCATAGCTCACTGTAGCCTCCAACTCCTGGATTCGAGCAATCTTCCTGACTCAGCCCCCTGAGTAGCTAGGACCACAGGTGTGCACCACGACGCTTGACTAACTTTTAAAATTATTTTTGTCAAAGCAGGGTCTTGTTATGTTGCCCAGGCTGGTCTTAGACTTCTGGCCTCAATTGATCCTCCCGCCTCAACCTCTGAAAGTGCTGGGATTACAGGCGTGAACCACTACACCTGGCCTGTCGCTCTTGTTATATCAACTTTCTCCCCAAAATGAGTACACTGTATCAATGACTGAAACATTAAAAAAAGTGAGATGTGCAAAAAAAAAAAAATTCAAGGGGAAAAGTAAATGTGCATCTGCATCTCAGCAAATCTATGTGATTCTCATTTTCCACTGAGGTCATGTGATAGCCACCTTGGTTCATCGAGTTGGTGACATCTGAACCTTAACCAAAGGGGTAACTTCCATTTAACTTAGTTAGTAATAGTCAGCTGTTTGTGGAATAATTTCCAATCATACTTCCTGCAGCGAGGGGTTTTAACTAGCATGGAAGCAAGGCAGTGAACATTGCCGTACTAACCTGGGTACAGATGTGGCTCTACACACACACACTACACACACACACATGCACACACACACACACACACACACACGCACACACACCTGTTCCCTGATTGCTTCCATGCTGGAGCTCATGAGGATGACAAGAGGGAGCTTCTCCGTGGTCAGGAAGTAGATTGGGCAGGGTTTCGGGAGCTGCTTTGCAGGTCTGGAAGGGGAAGGGGACTGAAAGCTACTTTTGAGAGCAATGAAACCTGCTGGCCTTTCTCCTCTCTCACAGGAAAAGGGACAGGGGAGAGAGCAAAGAGCAAAGAAGGGAGCAGCAGGAAGTAAAGGGGGCCTCTTGCCAGGCAGCACTACAATTACGCGAGGAATGAAGATTCACTTTTATTACTCAACTAAACTCAGCACATTTATGCCTTCTCTGCAACTTATTGGATATGTTGCCTACTCACCCATTCCCAGCTCTAAAGAGAACTTAGGAGATTTGCATGAAAATAGCTTCCCTCATTTGATCAGTGAGACTATAAAGCACTGTCCCCTTTATCTCTGAGCACCCAGGAATCTGAAATTATCTATGGAGCCTAACTGATCTCAATAGATGGTTTCTTTCCTTGGGATTACCATTTGCACTAAGGATTCTTTAGTTAGGCATCAGTTCTCATTGAAGGCCTGGAAGAAAGTGAACTCCGAGTTCAAGTAAGCCACCCTTATTCTTTGAAGCTGTGTAATTCAGTACACAAGAGTCAGTTTACCTCTCCTAAAATCCTGACACTAGCACACACTGGCTAAGTGACTTAGGCAAGCAATTCGGTTTCTTTGTGCTTCAGTTTACCCATCTACAAACTGGGCTTCTTAGGGGTGCTGAGAGGATTAAATGGAACATTATACATACATTCCTTGTGCGTGACAGCACCTTGTGCTTAATATCCAGTCAGTCTCTGTAAGTGGATGTTACTGTTAGATAAATTAGATGATACAATTCGATATCAACATTCTATTAGATTGGTGTAAAAGTAATTGCAGTTTTTGCCATTTAAAAATGATGGTAGCCCAGCGCTGTGTCTCATGCCTATAATCCTAGCACTTTGAGAGGCCGAGGTGGGCAGATCACGAAGTTAGGAGTCTCAGACCAGCCTGGCCAACTTAGGGAAACCTCATCTCTACTAAAAATACAAAAAAGTAGCTGGGTGTGGTGGCAGGTGCCTGTAATACCAGCTACTTGGGAGGCTGAAGCAGGAGAATCGCTTGAACCTAGGAGGTGGAGGTTGCAGTGAGCCAAGATCGCACCACTGCACTCCAGCCTGGACGAAAGTGCGACTCTGTCTCAAAAAGAAAAAAAAAAGATGGCAAAACCTGCAGTTACTTTTGTACCAACCTAATAGTGTCATTCATTCATTCATTCCCTCATTCTGCTTACATCCAATTTGCACTCCATATACAAACTGGGGATACAGAAACCACCAAAGGCATCTTTGTTCTTGGCACCTTAGCATCTGCTGTGGGGAATGGACAAGGAACAGGCATGAGCAAGATTTAAATGGCATGGCTGCCATGTCCAAGAAGCTGCAAGGTCAATACAAACGAGTCACAGAATTACAGCAGGGCAGTTCCAGGGGTGGTAGGGCTTGAATTATGTGTAACTTGGGAGGCCCTCTTTTTAAAAAAGGATCCAAAATGTTGAGCCTTTCGCTAGGTGCCAGGCACATATGACAGGCCCTGAACTTAAGTTGCAGGAGCTACACGGCAACTCTGCCCCTGGTTGAAGGAGGAGGGAGCCAGGACTTGCCTGTAGAGAAGTAGCCACTGTCTGCATAGGACCCAAAGTGAAGGCTGTGGTCCACCATCCCAGGGGTTTTGGCAAATACCTGCAGGTAACCAGGAGCTTTGAAAGAATTCATGTAAGGGCATGACTAAAGGTAAGGAGAAGAGGAGGAGAGTATTATCATAAATCAGGTGAGAAATTTTGCTTCATGGCAACGATCTAGGGCTACAAAGGAGGGAATATGTATGAAATATTAACAAAGCATTAGCAGAATTTCATGGTATGACCTTGTTTCTAAAGGTTAATTATTGAGTTAGCTATAAGGGGGATGGGTTAACCCAAAGCCACTTGACCTTCTGAATTTTGTCGGCCCATTCCATGTACATGGATAAGTAATGGCTTTTTTCTGTCATTCCTTCTCCTAGTTTCATGAAACTCCCTTGACCCTCTCTGCTCTGGTTCAACAATGAAATCAATGACATCGCCACAACTTAAGGGGAAAAAAATAGAGTCCCACAGACTCTCCGGGTCCTTTTTCTCAGAGAAAATTGATTTGGGTGTCCTTTAGTCAATGTCTAAAAGCATTGAGTTTCCCATAACAGATGAAGCCGCAGCAGCACAGGCAACAAATTAAAGGCCCAGGAAGCTAAACCTAAAAAGCCAACCCGGCTTAATGACAAACAATCCATCTCTCCCAATGAGAAGCTGAGAAAGATAAGCGTTCTGCTTCAGTTACACCCGTGCACGGACCTGGGAGTAAAAGTTTTCCATCTTAAATGCCAAGGACAGGTGTAAACAGAAGCTCAGAGCTTCCTGGGAGGCGGCTTACAAAGAAGAACTAATCAGAAGCCTTTCATCTCTGACCCTTTACCTCCAGGTCTATTCCGGGGCATGGAGGTGATGGGGCTGCTGTCCTTTGCGCCCAAGGAAGCGACAGGCAGCCTGCTGATCAATAGTTCCTCTGGTAATGTCTTCAGAACTTAGAAGCGGGCCAGGGAGCAAAGCAGAAATCAATACTCAGGTCTGGGGAGAAGGAGGTTATCGTTGCATTAATTTCATTTCTAAAAAACAGAGAAAACAACAAAGACAAACTGACCCCCTTTGTGCTCCTTGAGAAATGAATGTGCCTTCTTAGGAAGCTTGGAGCTGGGTCTCGGATTTTAGTCAACCTCATGCCCAAGGAGAGACGCTGCTGAGTTGCTGAGTTTTGATGCCCTCCGTGCTGTTCACCAGGGCAGCATTACCTGATTTACTTCTGAGCATCACTAAGTCGGCAACAACTTGTAGCAGAAAAACATAAAAGGGAAGAGTTTCTGCCAACACACCTGAGGCTTTAGGGGTGAGCCGCCCAATAGATGAATGGGGAAGTTTGGGAGAAATCAACAAAGCAAGTCAGAGAATGGAGGGATTGATTTATGGGGAAGATTGCTCCTTTGATGTTTTCCTGAACTAATCAATGATTCTTTTTTCTTTTTTTGACATGGGTTAGGGGACAGGAGATGAATGGAGAATTATGATGAGTAACCTGCAAATGCCTTAAATAAATGAACTTACAGGAGACAGAGGAATTCCTTTTGAATTGGCCATAGAGTTGAATATTACCTGAGAAATTAATTCAAAAATTATTTGTGTTTCAGCCCATTGCCCTCCGGTTCACTTGCCTTCATTGCTTCTTACATTGAGTAGACATTCACTGGCTCTTTTTAGTCTAAATTTTTAAACATTTACAATTTAACTTCTTAATAGAAAGACGTTTGAGAAAATTTCCTTCAAGAAACAACAAAAACTCACCCCATGAAATATTTAAGATTGCATCAGCACATAGGTTCATAGAGTGTATCAGATAGATGTGAAAGGACTGAATTTGTCTCTTCCATCTCTGGTATATAAAATGACTGCATTCTGTTAAACTTAGAAATTCAATAAATCCACTCTTCCTAATTTGAACAAGATTAAGATTTTTTTGGTAGATAAAATTTTAAAATTTTATAAAAATATTTTGGTTGTCTAACAACACAAAGTCTCCTCACGTCTCATTTGATTTTTTAAAAGTAGGAAGGAAGCCGGGCATGGTGGCTCCCACCTGTAATCCCAGCACTTTGGGAGGCAGAGGCGGGTGGATTGCCTGAGGTCAGGAATTTGAGACCAGCCTTAATCCCAGCTACTTGGGAGGCTGAGGCAGGAGAATCACTTGAACCTGGGGAGGTGGAGGTTGCAGTGAGCTGAGATCGAGCCATTGCCCTCTAGCCTGGGCAAACAAGAGTAAAACTCTGTCTCAGTAAATAAATAAATGAATAAATAAATAAATAAAAATAAGAAGGATGCAGGCAGGGGCGCTCAGGTCTGCGTTACTACAGCCCGCTCCTGAAGACGGCGCTGCTCTGCAGGGATTCCGGAGCAGTGCTAGGTGCGTCCTGCGCAGCCACCCACCTGGTCCCGGCTCCTCCTCTTACCTCCCTTCTGTGCTGCACAGGCAGAGGACACTCCTCTGAGTGTACATTGGATCACATCTTTTGCCTGTGGATCAAGTCCCGTGCCCCTAAATGGCTTCCCATCATACTTGGATAAAACCCAAGCTCCTGCTAGCGCCGCCATCTGCTCTGACCCACCTCTCCGACCTCAACCCATCACACGCCCAACCTCCCTCGGGCCCACTCCACCCACACACACCAAGCCCAGTCCTGTGTCCAGGTCTGGGGTGTTCCCTCTGCCTGGATTGCCCTGCCTCCAGATCTGGGCAGGGCCGACACCCCCACTACTTCCCAGTTATGCTCAACCATTGCCTCCTAGAGGCACCGCCCCGACCAAGCTATGGTGAACAGCACACAGCACTCTGTTACACTTCATGACTTTTTCAGAGTATTCATGAGTCTTTTGAGTCATGTTATTTATGCACTCATGCATTTATGGTGTGTCTTCCTCATTAGTACATCCCCTGGGGGAGTGCCGTCCTGCGCACTGCAGGGCGCCAGTGTCTGGGGAAGTGCCAGCACACGGCAGGTGCTTGATATGTGGTCACTGGAAGACAAAAAGGAAGGAAGAAAAAGAAAGAAAGAAGGAAAGAAAGAAAGAGAGAGAGAGAGAGAGAGAGAAAGAAAGAAGAAAGAAAGAAAGAAAGAAAAGAAAGAAAGAAAGAAAGAAAAAAAAGAAAGAAAGAAAGAAAGAAAGAAAGAAAGAGAGAGAGAGAAAAGAAAGAAAGAAGAGAGAGAGGGAGAGAGAGAGAGAAAGAGAGAGAGAGGGAGAAAGAGAGAGAAAGAGAGAGGGAGGGATGAAGGGAGGGAGGGAGGAAGGGAGAAAGGACGTGAGAAAGGAAGGAGGGAAGGCAGGAAGGAAAGAGAGAAAGAAGGAAAAGAGGAAGGGAGGGAGAAATGGGAAGAGGAAAATAAAGAAGGAAGAAAGGAAGGAAGGAAGGAAGAAATGGAGGAAGGGTGGGAGGGAGGAGAAAAGAGGAGAGAGGAAGAAAAAGAAGGGAAAGAGGAAGGAAGGAAGGAAAGGAGAAGGAAGAGCGGCGCACTATGCCAGCTGTGGTGCTCTAGAGAGAGCCGTAAATACACACTCTGAGCTTCTGAAGAGCACAATCAGTGTCCTTTTTTTACCAGCACTTTTTGTGTCTAGCACATAATTATGCATTCAAAAATAATTTGAAAGAGAGCAGAAAACAAATGAGCTAAAGTTTATGATCCAGCTGAGGATGTTCACAAAAAGGTAACAGTGTAATAATCACCAGTCACACGGTCCTGTGATAGTTCATTACAAACAGTGTGGGAGGAACTCTCACAGCGTGCCGGCGTGGGACACCATTACTGTTACCCCACTTTGCAGTGTGGAACAGAAGCACCGTCCACAGGGGAGTTGTTTGTCCCAGGTGACAGGCTAGGGCGTGGCAGAGCTGGAATCTGGGGAGAGGCCATGTAGCTCCAGACTCCAAGCCCATAGCCATCGTGTGATCAACACCACCAACCTGGTGGGCATCCTGCTCACATGGGACACGAGGCTCACAGGAGGAGTGGGGAGTGAAGCGTGAGTCCACAGAGCAAGGAGTGAGTAGTGCCACTGTGGAGAGGGTTCAGGAAAGGTGGGGCATTCTCACACAGAGTTCCACTCTCTAGAGTGGGCGTGTTCAGTGCAGCCCTTCCTGACCTTTCTGTTTTCTGCATGCACGAAGCACAGTACTCATCCATCGACCTGATGCGTACGGAAGACATGCCAACTAGGGAAAGTGGTGAAAGATAAGGCAAGAAGGGTTGGCTGGGCCAGGGCTATTGAGGGGCAAGGATGTGAGACACATAGTAGGACTGAGCAGTTATTAGAAACTTTAGGTTAATTATTCAGGTGGGCGTGAGATGGATCTGAAAGAGAATCTTTAAAAAAATAATTTCAGGACTCCATATTTGGATCCCCTTCCATGAACACCCCCTTCGTGGAAGCCTGCCTTCCCCTCCTAAACTCCATCTCTCTCTATTCCCTTCCACTCAGTGTGGAAGCTGCTTTCCTCTCCTGGATTCCATCTTTCTGGATTCTCTCACTCAGTGTGAGAGTCAGCTGTTTCTTTCTCTCTCCTTCTTCTGTTGCTCTCTCTCTCTCTCTAAATAAAATAAATAAATAATAATAATAATAATAATTTCAGCTTTTATTTTAGATTCAGGGGGTATGTATGCAGGTCTGTTACATGAGTATATTGCCATTTGGGGTGCCATTGAACATCACTCAAGTAGTAAGTATAGTACTCAATATGTAGTTTTTCAGCCCTCCCTTTTTTCCTCCCTCTCCCTCCCAGTAGTCCTCAGTGCTTATTGTTCCCATCTTTATGTCCATGTGTACCCAATGCTTAGTTCCCACTTATAAGTGAGAACATTCAGTATTTGGTTTTCTGTTCCTGCATTTGCTTAGGCTAATGGCCACTAGCTGTATCCATGTTGCTTCAAAGGACATGATTTCCTTCCTTTTTATGGCAGAGTTGTATTCCATGGTGTATATGTACCATATTTATCCAATCCACCATTGATGAGCACCTAGGTTGATTCAATGTCTTTGCTACTGTGAATAGTGCTGCAAAAAACATACAAGTGCATATGCCTTTTTGGTAGAAGGATTTATTCTCTTTTGGGTATATACCCAGTGTGTTAGTCCATTCTTGTGCTGTCAAAATGACATACCTGAGACAGGGTAATTTATAAAGGAAAGAGGTTTCATTGACACACAATTCCACATGGCTGGGGAGGCCTTAGGAAACTTACAGCCATGGCAGAAGAAGCAGCAAACACATCCTGCTTCACAAGTCGGCAGGAGAGAGAAGAATGAGAGTTGAGTGAAGAGGGAAGCCCCTTAAAAAACCATCAGACCTCATGAGAACTTCCTATCATGAGAACAGCATGGGGGAACCACCCCCATGATTCAATTACCTCCCACAGGGTCCCTCACATGACACAAGGGGATTATGGGAACTACAACTCAAGATGAGATTTGGCTGAGAACATAGCCAAACCATATGTATTAGCCCCTTTTCATACTGCTATGAAGAAATACCTGAGACTGGGTAATTTATAAAGAAAAAGAGGTTGAATGGACTTACAGTTCCACATGGCTGGGGAGGCCTCACAACCATGGCAAAAGACAAAGGAGGAGCAAAGGCACATCTTACATGGTGGCAGGCAAGACAGCATGTGCAAGGGAACTGCCCTTTATAAAACCATCAGATCTCGTGAGACTATTCACTATCACAAGAACAGCATGGGAGAAACCGGCCCTCATGATTCAGTTACCTCCAACCAGGTCCCTCCCACAACACATGGGGATTATGGGAGCTACAATTCAAGATGAGATTTGGGTGGGGTCACAGCCAAACCATATCATCACATCACCCAGTAATGAAATTGCTGGGTCAAATGGTAGTTCTGTTTTAAGTTCTCTGAGAAATCTCCAAACCACTTTCCACAGTGGCTAAACTAATTTACATTCCCACTAACAGTGCATAAGCATTCCCTTTTCTCTGCAGCCTTGCCAGCACCTGTTATGATTTTTAATTTTCAATAATAATCATTCTGACTGGTGTGAGATTATCTTATTGTGGGTTTGATTTGCATTGTTTTGATGATTAGTGATATTGAGTATTTTATGTATGTCTTATTTTGAGAAGTGCCTGTTCATGGCTTTTGCCCACTTTTTAATGGAGTTACTTATTTTTTATTTGTTGAATTCTTTAAGTACCTTACAGATTCTGGATACTAGATCTTTGCCAGATGCAGAGTTCATAAATATTCTGAAAGAAAAGTATCTTTAAAAAAAAGGAAAAACTAGAACATTAATGGATTGCTGTGTCTGTGACAGTAATGGAATAATGATAAAATAGTAATTGATGAGATTAATAAACTATTAAAGAGTGTATCTGTGAGTGAATTGATTAAGCAAAATGTGGAGTATAGAAACAATGGAATATTATACAGCCTTAAAAAGGAAGGACATGCTGGCACATGCTACACCATACATGAACCTTGAGGACATTCCATTAAGTGAAATAATGCAGACACAAAAAGATAAATACTGCATAATCCCACTCATAATAGGTACACACAGTATTCCTCTGGTTCTGCATTAGGGATTTGAATCCATGGAGGATGACTGCACAGAGAAGTCAGGAGGGTGGCTGGCACAGAGGACAGGAGATCAGGACGGGGGATGGAGGAGTTTCTTGGAACACATGGATTTGAGGGTGCCTGTGAACACTCCACCTGAATCACCAGCAGGTGAGAATACTCAAGAGGGAGGAATTCATAGAAGTTAGGGTAGTGCCCCCCCAGAGGCACACTGAGTTAATCGATATACTACTTACCTGCCTCTAAAGGAAGTAACCAGCTATGGAAAAATTATCTGCATGGTAACCTTTAGAGATGTACCACTAACGCTGCTTTACTGGAATTTGTACGCAGAAGAATATTTACTGGTGCCAAGTGCCAGGCACTGCCCTGGGAGTGCTTCCCCTCCATAGATAGACTGCCTCACTGAGTTCTTTCAGCCTAAAGTCCATGGACTATGCCTCCAGTCTGCGCATATTCACCTCCCCTTAAGCTTAATTCACCTTAAGTGCCACAGGGCCCAGCGGGACCGTGCCCTTGGCACCATCCTATACAACCTTGACAAAATAGGTGACTGCCTCCCCACTCCCCTGGGCTCCCGGAGGGATTTCCAAAGGCCTTATCTAGGCCCTGGCATCAGCAGCTCAGACCTGACTCACCCACATTTGCCAGCAGATCCTGAAGGTCCACAATGCAAGGAAGTAAGCCATACACAATTGGGGAGGCCTTTGTATGGCAACGAGCTTCACTTTTCCTGGTTCTAAATAGCACCTACGCTATGGCAACATGACGTGCAGCGTCGCTTCTATTTTCAGTTCTTCAGTGCTAACTTTCTACTGTTTTACGTTAAACTGAATGTCAAGAGATGTTGTCTTTGCTTAATATTATGGCTTCATCTACAAAGTGACTAAAACACATGCCCCCTTCAAAAATTTGGAAAAGCTATTCTCACTTTGCACATTGATGCAATGCCATCTAAAAATTTCCATCTTAAATCTGAACTGTTGCAAAGGATGTGATTTCCAGTGTTTGAAATGTTTAAATATTTACGTTTGTAAATAAAATTATTTCTCTCATGTTCGAACGCATCCAATGGAATAAACACTTCAATCATTTGTTACTGACCAGTATCTGTTTAAAATACTGGAACCAGATTTTCAGTGAAAATCAGGAATTTTACATCAATGCATTTCCTCTTCAAGAGCAATATTCCACTCCATGCCCCTTCAGAAGTTGATTTTAAACATAATATCTTCAGATGTTTGAGAGTTTTGTAATAAACTGTCATTTATCCCTGGAAAAAATGTACATACATTGAAACCTAACACTTTAAATAATTCCTGTGACCCAATGGCTCTAAATAATAACAAATTTATTCTGGATGGAATAATCAACACAACTTTTGCTACTATATAATTGGGCAAAACAGCACATTTCCCAGTTTTGATAACTGATTCTTAAAAATGACAGAAAACTTGTGGGAGGTATGAAATGTTGAGGTAGAGATGTCAATTTGGTTAAAGAAGGCAACACTTCCAATGGCTTCTTTTTTGATGCCTAGGAGATGTTTATACCTCGAGAAAACATATGATAGCAGAACGCCCTTCATTTGTCTGCTGGGGTCAGGTCCCTGAGAAAGCAGAGGTGGCAAAGGATGCTGAGCAGCTTTAGGTCAGCTGGCTAAAGAAGCCAGGTCTTAGCACATGGGCAAGGCAGGTAGGAAATTGACTACAGGGACCATCCATGCCAAGCACCTCTTGGAGAGTCTTCACAGACTGTGGGTGGGGCATGAATCCCGGGGTAAAGACCACCCTTCTACAAAGTCAAGTCAGAACACTGAGAAGAAATATGCAAATCACATGGTGGGTTTTCTCTATGTTCAGACCTGCAGACTTAGACCATTTCAAACAAATGACGATTCATTGTATTACTAAGGGTCCTGAACATCTGTGATTCTGCCAGTACCCTAAATAACATGATTCTTTTATTCGACCAGTAGTCATTGAGCAACTGCCATGCCAGGCGCTGTAGTACTTAAGCACTGAAGATCCAGGGTCGAACAAGAGGGACTTTAGGGACTAGGTCAGTGGGACATGGGACGGTGAGGTAATGGGATAATGAAGGTTGGGGGAGACAGAGCATTTAAGATGATCCCCCATAGTTCTACTTGGGCTACCTGAAGGGAAGTCAGAAAAGAAGCCAGGTTGGAGAGAGATAGAAATTAGTTTGGTGTCTGGTCTGTGTGACAGGGAATTCTGGGGGCATTACAGGTAGAGGCAGTTGGTTCTATGGACCTGAGGTTTAATCCAAAGATAAAACCAATCATAGCTTACGACCTTTTTTTTTTTTTTCTTTTTTGAGATGGAGTCTTGCTCTCTCACCCAGACTGGAGTGCAGTGGGGCGATCTCAGTTCACTGCAACCTCCGCCTCCTGGGTTCAAGCAAGTCTCCTGACTCAGGAGTGAGGGATTACAGGTGTACGCTACCAGGTCTGGCTAATTTTTGTATTTTTAGTAGAGATGGGGTTTCACCATGTTGGCCGTGGTTGGCCAATCTGTTCTCAAAATTCCTGACCTCTGGTGATCTGCCCGCCTTGGGCTCCTAAAGTGCTGGATTACAGGTGTAAGCCACTGTGCCCAGCCAGCTCATGATCTTTTTAAAAAACTGAAATACAAAGAACACTCGTTCATTGAGCATATATTTTATGCCACATGCTGTGCAAGTTTTGGGGGTTTCAAAAGTGAAGAGACCTGATCATTGGTCTCTAGAAGCTCACAGTCTAATGGACATAGCAGATATGTAAGAAAAGAGAAGGCCAGGCACGGTGACTCACGCCTGTAATCCCAGCACTTTGGGAGGTCGAGGCGGGCAGATCACGAGGTCAGAGAGTTCAAGGCCAGCCTGGCCAACATGGTGAAACCCCATCTCTACTAAAAATACAAAAATTAACCAGGTGTGGTAGTGAGTGCCTGTAATTCTAGCTACTCAGGAGGCTGGAGCAGGAGAATCACTTGAACCTGGGAGGTAGAGGTTGCAGTAAGCCCAGACCCTGCCAATGCACTCCAGCCTGGGCAACAGAGCAAGACTCCGTCTCAAAACAACAACAACCAAAAAAAAACAAAAAAAAAGAAAAAAAAAAAAGAAGAAGAAGAAAAAAAAGAAAGAAAAAGAAAAAGGGAAAGAGAAGAATCCCTGGAGAGCAGGTTTGGGTTTGGCTCTTCTGCCAGACCTGGGCCTGGATCAACCAAGTATACTAGAATCAGGATGCCGATAAGGCAGTAGTAACTTGCGTCTCTTATTTTCCAGATAAATATTGAGGCGGTTTCTCTCAGAACTGACATGCAGGGTCTGCAGATACACAAGAGACTTCCTTTTGCATGTACTGCACACTCTTCAGCTCAGAACCCCGCTAAGCCATAGAGCAATACTGATGGACCTTTAGAGCCCAGCGCTCGAAAGTGAAAGGTCACCACCTACCAGCTGCATGCAGAGAAGCGTGGGGAACACTCTGCTTGCTGCCCACCGATGCACGTAGCTCCCGGGCTATTTTCTGGGAAAGAGTCTAAAGCCTCCTTAAATATTCTTCATGTCTTGGAGGTCTAATAAGAAACTATTCTTCATTCAAATATAAATTATGGTTTTCCTAACAGGAAACATGGACACTTAATCTTGAACAAATCCATCTTTTAAGGTAGGAGGTGATGAACAAGCATCTGAAATCAAAGACGAGAAAACAAAAAGACTCAGAAATGCTCCCGCCCTTACTTCATGCTGCCGATGTCTGATGGCCCTCTAGCCCCGGCCTCCTCCTCACCTCTGGGACATGGGCCGATGTGTTCTCCAGCTCATCACTTCCATGGGGACCAGCAACTCTTCCCTGATTCTTTATGAGAACCTCACTCACACGCCACGCCAACTGTGGACAGGAAACAGGAGCATGGACACAGTTCCCTCTGGAATGGCCATATCGCCAATTCATCCAGATACATCTCAAGAGCCTTTTTCAAATGTCAACACTGCTTAGAAGCACAGGGCATGTCCTTTACCAGCTCCTATATAAGCACACGCTTCTGTTTTGTTGCATAGAAAAGACCTGTCAAAGATTCAGCTTGGGCAGAATATCTCCTTCTGTTCTCAGCAGGATGATTCAACTCTGAGAAGCTAAGGCTGGCTTCAGAGCCTGAACTTCCCCCCTACCAAATGGACTCCCTTAAACACATAGAAATTCTAGAATGATCCTTTATCTAGGAAATATTTGTCATTTTCTAAGTAGCAGACTAGAACTGAGATTTAGCCCAACTCGTTCTAATCTTCAATGTTGTCCAGAGGTGACTACATCTGAAGCTAATGTGATTCAATATCCCCACTTGTATAGGCCCCTTCCAAGACCCTGGGAAGAATATTAGTATTGTGTTCAACATTTTTTTTTTTTTTGAGACGAAGTCTCCCTCTGTTGCCCAGGCTGAAGTGCAGTGGTGTGATCTCAGCTCACTGCAACCTCCACCTCCCGGGTTCCAGTGATTCTCCTAGCTGGGATTACAGGCGCCTGCCATCACACTGGGCTAATTTTTGGATTTTTAGTAGAGATGGGGTTTCACCATGTTGGGCAGGCTGGTCTTGAACTCCTGACCTCAGGTGATCCGCCCGTCTTGGTCTCCCAAAGTGCTGGGATTACAGGTGAGAGCTACTGCGCCCGGCCTGTGTTCAATATGTTTTTTAATTGAAAAAAATAAGATCTCCTACAATCATCAGATAAGACCTTTGCGTCCTCCCACTCTGCCTTCTCACCGCCATACTTCTTCAGACAGCCTTGGGTTGACTTGAACATTTTACACCTACAGCAGAGCTTACGCAAAATCCAAAATCATGACACCACTCCAAGGACAGCAGCAGTGACAAACTGATTATGTGCTGTCCATTCTAGAAGCATTTAGAACTGCTTCACAAGCAAACTAGAAATGCCGTAAAATCCTATGCTCATATATGAAAGAAACTTGATAGAGATTTTTCCAAATTTGATCATTATAAAGATTTGCACAATATTACCAATAACAAGTTGTAAAACTGAAAAAAAATTTCTGTGCCATCAACACCTTTTTAAAAAATCTATCAATGCCAAAAGAAAGGCTCATTCATCTCTATATTCTCTCTATAGAAAATTCTATTATAAAATTAGTGCTATGTAGAAAGGTGTTTAGAGAGTATTGCCATCAAAGTACAAAGAAAAAAGTGTTATAGAGAGATGGACAATTAGTTAAAAAATGTTATTTTTTGGATTTTATCTTTGGTGATGCATTGTTAACTTTTTAAAATTTGTAATTTGTAGTGACTTTCTCATTCAAAATAAACATTTTTCTGTATTTTACACAGAGTACTGAAATGTTGAAAGTAGAGATGCAGTAAAATTAGGTATTGATTGAAATACTCAGTGGTGCTTTATTGTAATTATTACTTGTTTAAAATTCTGAGAGAAGCTGGGCGTGGTAGCTCATGCCTATAATCCTAGCACTTTGGAGGCCAAGGTGGGTGGATCATCTGTGATCAGGAGTTCAAGACCAGCCTGGCCAACATGGTAAAACCCCATCTCTACTTAAAATACAAAAATTAGCTGGGCATAGTGGTGAGCATCTGTAATCCCAGCTACTAGGGAGGCTGAGGCAGAAGACTCCCTTGAACCCAGGAAGCGGAGGTTACAGTAAGCCAAGATAGACCCACTGTACTCCAGCCTGGGTCACAGAGAGAGACTCCATCTCAGAAAAAAAAAAAAAAAATCCAAGAGATTGAATACATTATTTTTTAAAGTTTTTTGACTATCCTATTGTTATGTTATTAGATCTGATTTATCAGGTTACAGTTAGATAGCATTTGTTTCTTTTTGTCTTTGACAAATCATCTAATTAAGAATATTTACGCTGGGCGCGGTGGCTCAAGCCTGTAATCCCAGCACTTTGGGAGGCCGAGGCGGGTGGATCACAAGGTCAAGAGATCGAGACCATCCTGGTCAACATGGTGAAACCTCGTCTCTACTAAAACTACAAAAAATTAGCTGGGCATGGTGGTGCGTGTCTGTAGTCCCAGCTACTCAGGAGGCTGAGGCAGGAGAATTGCCTGAACCCAGGAGGCGGAGGTTGCGGTGAGCCGAGATCGCGCCATTGCACTCCAGCCTGGGTAAAAAGAGCAAAACTCCATCTCAAAAAAAAAAAAAAAAAAAAAAAGAATATTTACATATTTAATAATTTTAATTAATGGCTACCTACTTATCTTCATACCTGGGCATAATACCTAAAACACCTAAGCTAAACATTAGATTCATCAAAACAAAAATATTTACACTTATTATTAGTACCAGGGCATCACAACACGACACACTCTCAGTTATAATTCCTGTAATTTAGTTTATGCCACTTGCCTTGTAGATACAATTTTACTGAAGGAAAAAGGCATTTACTAAACAGAAAAAATAAGATGTCAGCCCTAGAGGAACAGTGTGTACTCAAACTATCTCAGAAAGATAACAAACTAATTTTCTCTAAAAATCTTTTATGAGCCAGGACTTTTCAGACTACAAACGGCAGAAAATCCAACTGAAACTGACGCAAGGAAACACAGTGCTTCATGCCCATCCAGTGGGAAGTGCGGGGCGGGTGCCTGGACCACAGCGCACAGCCTGCTCTCCTCTCTGGTGGTTCCATCCTCAAGTAGGCTCTCCCCTCGCAGTGGGGGGACTGCTCCCAGCAACTCCAAACCTGGCTGAAAAAGTGAGGTGCCTTTCTCTCAACCACCCCAGCAAAAGTCCCCAAGACTGGTTTTGGTGAACCTACCCCAATACAGGACCGGGACCAGAAAAGCACACTCTACAGATGGGGCAAGTCTGAGAGCAAGATGCTGGTCTATTAAAGGGAAAGGAAGGCTGGGGACGGTGGTTCATTCCTGTAATCCCAGCACTCTGGGAGGCCGAGACAAACTGATCACCTGAGGTCGGGGGTTTGAGATCAACCTAACTAATATGGAGAAATCCTGTCTCTTCTAAAAAACATACAATATTAGCGGGAGTGGTGGCACATGCCTGTAATCCCAGCTACTCAGGAGGCAAGGGCAGGAGAATCACCTAAACCCAGGAGGCTGAGGTTGCTGTGAGCCGAAATTGCTCCATTGCACTCCAACCTGGGCAACAAGAGTGAAACTCCATCTTAAAAAACAATAATAATAATTAATAAATAAAGGAGAAGAAAACAGATAATGGGCAGAAAAAGCAATTGCTCAGTGTGATCATGAACTGTCAAAGAGCCCATCTGATGTCAAACTCAGGAAGTGATTTTGTAGGTGCTGCCTCTGAGATCTTTTTCCCTTTTCTTTTTTTTTTTTTTTTGGTTTGCTGCCTACATGAAAAACAAAATGTCTACTCACCAGGAACACCTACTTGGTAGTGAAGGGAATTAAAGTCCTTCCCAGGCTGTCAGAAATGAAGCTCAAGTGAGGTCATGGCAAAATGTTGAAGCATTATAAATTAGATTAGAAAAATAGTCACCTGCCAAAGCAAACATTATGGGTGGAGGGGAAGGAGGGAAATAAGATGGCCAAGCTCAAAGTGGGCACGCTGACATTTCATGCGGTTCACTAACTCTACTTTGTGGCCTTCATAAATTTCACTCAGAATGACTGTCAATGAAATTAATGAAATCACAGGCTGTTCAACAAAAGAAGTATTAATCTGTAGCTTTCCACTGGGTCAGCCAGACCTCCACCTATCATAGGTGTGCTTCACACCATCAGAAGTTGGGCACTGAGTTGGCTTTCAGGAATTTCACAAAGAAGATTCTATATCAGCAAAGTTCAGGTGACTTTCGGAGTTGGAAACTCTGCTTTAAAGAAAAAACCAACAACACCTTTGGGTATAATAAGCCAATTTTAATCTCTGTCTCTCTCCTTTCTAAGAATAAGACCTTCCTTCAGCTTTCTTAAAAAATACAAAAATTAGCCAGGCATGTGGTGTGTGCCTGTAGTCCCAGCTACTTGGGAGGTGGAGACAGGAGAAGTGCTTGAACCCAGGAGGCAGAGGTTGCAGTGAGCTGAGATCGCACCACTGCACTTCTGCCTGGGTGACAGAGCGAGACCCTGTCTTAAAAAAAAAAAAAGTTTTTTGTTTGAAAAATATTTGTACTTTCATTGTATCAAAGAGAAAGCAAGAGTTTTTTGAAACATAGTTCCAAAAATCAAGATGGAAAATGGACATCACAGAGATTTTGTTATGATGCGTGTTTTTTTCCTAATATCTATGGGAAAAGCAATGGTGTACATGCATGTACATGCACAGCTGTGTTTGAGTGTGTAAATAATAAACTTGAAGAGATTTTAAAGAAAATTCCTATTGGCATTCCATAGCTATTTTCCAAGGTATTACATAGTTTGGGAAATGGAATTTTGTCTTACTTAGGTAGGAAATACATATGCATGATGTAAAACATATGATCAAGTCCTACATTAAAGAAAAACACCACGCTTGTGTCAGATCTCTGTCGCCCAGGCTGGAGTACAGTGGCACCATCTTGACTCACTGCAGCCTCCACCTCCTGGGTTCAAGCAACTCTCCTGCCTCAGCCAACAGAGTAGCTGGGATTACAGGCGTGCACCACCATGTCTGGCTAATTTTTGTATTTTTAGTAGAGACAGCATTTCACCATGTTGTCCAGATTGGTCTTGAACTCCTGGCCTCAAGTGATCCACCTGCCTTGGCCTCCCGAAGTGCTGGGATTACAGGCATGAGCCACTGCACCCAACCAAGGGATTTGAAAATTTGATTTCTTTTGTCAGGTCTATCACTTACTACTTAGATATATAATTCAGGTAATTATTATCTCTACTTCTTCATGGGGAGAAGCCTTTTATTTTCCTAATTCTTCTTCTTTTTTTTTTTTTTTTTTTAGACAGGATTTCACTTGGGTCCCCTGGGCTGGAGTGCAGTGGCATGATTTTGGCTAACTGCAGCCTCGACCTCTGGGGCTCAGATGATCCTCCCATCCCAGCCTCCCAAGTAGCTGGGACTACTGGTACGCATCACAGTGCCCAGTTAATTTTTTGTATTCTTAGTAGAGACAGGTTTTTACCATGTTGCCCAGGTTGGTCTCCAAATCCTGGGCTCAAACAATCCCCCCACCCTGGCCTCCCAAAGTGTTGCAATTACAGGCGTGAGTGACCACACCCAGCCTATGTAATTCTTCTAACATCCAAAAAACTAACAACAATCTTGAGAAAGAGAGAATTAGTGTTCTGTTCTCGCTATTAAAGAATTCTGAGTTTTCTTTCCGTTGGAGTCTATCATTGAATGTCTTTCCTTGGGTTAATTCAACGCCTCATGTCTTGCCTGCATGAACTCCCTTTCCAACTAACTCCAGATCTCTTGCCAACCACAATGGGAAGAAACAATGAAATAAATAAATCTAGATCTTTCTCCAGAGGCATCATAGAATTTTGTGTGGGCTTCCAAACCATTATCATTGAGCAATATTCCATCTATCTAACTGCCATAAAGTGTTACCTGACCTGTCTTCAGGTCGTATTCACTTCTAACTTCTTGTTTCCGGGAACTACTCTCATCTTATATCAAATTCTCATCTTCCAGATCAGACAAAAATTAAATGTTTGAAGCTTCTGTGTATGTATGCCTTTGTGGAATGAAGGAGCATTTTAAGTATGTAGTGACTGATCTAACAAAAGATGGCATTTTTAATTAATCATCTTATTAAGAAGAAGAAACTCCAAAACAGTAACAAAAGCTGCCATGTGCAGAGTTCTATGTGGGCAGAGCTGTTGAGTATTCCACCATGCGTATCTCATTTAACTCCCTTAACTACCCTGCAAGCTAAGCACCGTGATCCTCGTTCTATGTGTGAGTAGACTGAAGTTCCGAAAAGTCACAACACTTCCCCAAGGTTCCACAGCTAGCAGGTGCCACGCCAGAAATCAAGAATTCAGAGACACGTGTGATTTGATTACCAAGCTGGGCTTGGAATCGCCATCACTTACTGATTCCTATGTGACTTGTTTGATGATTATCAAGCTATCGTCGACAATTTTTTCATAGTACCTCAACATTCTCACGTTAACAAAATGATGATTCATAAATTTTCTTTTACCACAATTTTAAAAAAGAGAGACTTGCCCAATTCTCAGCAATTTGTTGTCTTTCACTGAAGTCTCACGTTTGTCTTTTCTCGGTTATTTCAGAATGAAGAGTTGATAGTCATAGATTTTATCTGCTAGTCACCCCCTTTTATCTGCTAGTAATCCTCTTAATACCCATCAGTCATGTATCCTGAGACACTTAAAAGTCAAGAGACTTGACAAAAGTGTTAGTGAGGGTGTAGAGAAATAAGAAACCTTGCATCTTACTAATGGGAATGTAAAATGGCGTGGTCCCTGTAAAAAACAGTATGACAATTCCTCAAAAAATTAAACACAGAATGACCACATGAGCCAGTAATTCCACTTCTGGGTGTATACCCAAAAGAACTGAAAGTAGAAACTCAAACAGATATCAACCCATGTTCATAGCGGCATTATTCACAGTAGCCAAAACGTAGAAGCAACTCAGATGTCCACTGATGGATAAATGGACAAGCAAAATATGGCATACACATTCAATAGAGTATTATTCGACCTTGAAAAGGAAAGAAATTCTAACACACAGTCACAAAGGACAAATAATGCATAATTCCACTTACATAAGAGGAGTCAGATCCGTAGACACAGAAAGTAGAATGGTGGTCAGGGCCTGGGGGGAGGGAGGATTAGGGAGTTGTTTCATGGAGGCAGAATTTCAGTTTGATAAGATGAAAGCTTCTGAAGATGAATGGTGGTGAGGTTTGCGACATATGGATGTACTCAATGTTATTAAACTGTAAACTTAAAAATTGTTGAAATAATAAATTTTATTTTACCACAATTTTTAAAAACAGAGACTTGCCTAATCATTGGCAGTTTATTGTCCTTCACTGAAGTCTCAATTTTGTTCTTTCTGGGTTATTTCAGAATGAAGAGTTGATAGTCAGAGATTTTATTTGCTAGTCACCCTAGCTCTCCTTTTCATTACGATCTGTCTTTGGAACTTCGGTACCAAGGTAACAAATCTCCCGTTGAGAGCTAATTTGTAAAATAATATGATGTGCCTGCCCTCGAGTGGGCGAATGATGAGAGCTACCACAGGGCAGAAACTGTGCTTAACACTTTACATACGTTGGTTTATTTAATTCTTGTCATCGTTTTAGGAGCTCGTTTTGATTATTCCCTCCATTTCACACTCAAGGCACATCTTAGAAAATCCAAGGAAATAGCGTGAGTTCACAGAGGGAGCAGTTGTTGAAACTGAAAGAAAAGTGAGAGTAGAAGGTAAGGTGAGGTTCAGGTTGTGGGGAAAGTCTTCCAACAGGGAGATGAAGTCGGAAAGGTTGTTAAAATTTCCAAGGAGAAACGAGAGCAAACAAGAAAAGGTGTGTGTTTAACCTACTGTACTTAAAGATAAAACCACACCTATTCATGAACAGTTGGAAAACCCTTTTGCATGATCGCATTGCCAATAAACCAGGAACATGAAGGCAGGTAAAATTTCAACTTCAGAAATAATGAAGTTGGCCAGGCGCAGTGGCTCATGCCTGTAGGTAATCCCAGCAACTTTGGGAGACTGAAGCAGGCGGATCACTTGAACCCAGGAGTTTGAGACCAGCCTGGGCAACATGGAGAAACCCTGTCTCTACAAAAAATAGAAAAATTAGCCAGACATGGTGGCACGTGCCTGTAGTTTCAGCTACTCGAGAGGCTGAGGTGGAAGGATCACCTGAGTCCAGGAGGTCAAGGCTGCAGGAAGCCATGACTGTGCCACTGCTCTCCAGCATGGGTGACAAAGCAAGACTCTGTCTTATTAAAAAAAAAAAAAAAAAAAGGGGGCCGGGCGCGGTGGCTCAAGCCTGTAATCCCAGCACTTTGGGAGGCCGAGGCGGGTGGATCACGAGGTCAAGAGATCGAGACCATCCTGGTCAACATGGTGAAACCCCGTCTCTACTAAAACTACAAAAAATTAGCTGGGCATGGTGGCGCGTGTCTGTAATCCCAGCTACTCAGGAGGCTGAGGCAGGAGAATTGCCTGAACCCAGGAGGCGGAGGTTGCGGTGAGCCGAGATCGCGCCATTGCACTCCAGCCTGGGTAACAAGAGTGAAACTCCGTCTCAAAAAAAAAAAAAAAAGAAAAAAAAAAAAGAAAAAAAAAACAGCCGCAGTGGCTCACGCCTATAATCCCACTTTGGGAAACCGAGGTGGGTGAATCACAAGGTCAAGAGATCGAGATCATCCTGATCAACATGGCGAAACTCCATCTCTACTAATACAAAAATTAGCTGGGCATGGTGGTGAGTGCCTGTAGTCCCAGCTACTCAGGAGGCTGAGGCAGGAGAATTGCTTGAACCCAGGAAGTGGAGGTTGCGGTGGGCCGAGATCGCACCATTGCACTCCAGCCTGGGTTACAAGAGCGTACTCTGGCTCAAAACAAAACAAAACAAAACAAAAGCAAACCTAAAGCCTCTGACTCATGGACTTAGATTAGTGGCTTTAAAAAATATTTTTAAAATAATGAAACAATAGCAGAGAAATATACAGAGGATAACATAAGAAAAATTCTTGCATCCATTATGCAGTTTGGTCGATTCTTTAATTTGCTCCAGTTATATATGTATACATGCTTTGTAAGATTATAGGCAGTCCCCATGGACAAAACATAATGCTGCAGTTCAATTACCTGAGACCTGGGGACTGACAAACAAAAGAGGTGAATTTAGAGTTCCAAAAATAAGGTAACGGAAATTTGGAGAAAAGATCTACTGCTTAGAAAAAATAGGGAAACGATCAAGAGGTGATCCGTGAATTATAGAGGATGGTTTCTGAGACAGGCAAGGTTAATCTGCAAAGGCGGACCCAATCATAGATATCTAATACTCTGTAGAAAACAGAATGTGACTTACATCACTTCCTTAACATGTCACTTGTTTAGAAATATTGACACATGCCGGGCACGGTGGCTCAAGCCTGTAATCCCAGCACTTTGGGAGGCCAAGGCGGGTGGATCACAAGGTCAAGAGATCGAGACCATCCTGGTCAACATGGTGAAACCCTGTCTCTACTAAAAATACAAAAAAATTAGCTGGGCATGGTGGCGCGTGCCTGTAATCTCAGCTACTCAGGAGGCTGAGGCAGGAGAATTGCCTGAACCCAGGAGGCGGAGGTTGCGGTGAGCCGAGATCGCGCCATTGCACTCCAGCCTGGGTAACAAGAGCGAAACTCCGTCTCAAAAAAAAAAAGAAATATTGACACACATTACCACTAGTTACAGAGCTCACTAGCCTAGAAAGAAGACAAGTGCAGTCTCTACCGAATGAGGCAATCTTGCTACAAAGCTACCAGGTAATGAGAGTGAAGGATAATTGCTGATAAGGTGATGTGTGAGGGCTCTAACAACTCGGAGTTTGTCATGAGTAAGGAAATTCAACTTTGCATTTCCTGCCACAGTCTTTGCTAAGGAAAATTTTAAAAGTAACCCGAGAAACTCCCATTTAAAAGTAGAGTCAATAACCAGGGAGAGCTCTTAGAAAATCATCGTATATAAATATTGCTACGAAACCATCAGTGTGATCATTACTTGTGATATTTATCTTTTCTTATTGGGTAATCAAGAAAAACAATATTACCACATATCTGTACCTCCCTATCTCTCTATTGATATATTTATGTTTATTAAGTAAAATAATCAAATATATTCTGACCTTCCCGTTTTATTAGTAGAGTTACTCTATGAACATAAAACAATAAAATTGTATTTCTTCAAAATAGTCTACACATCAAATTTTTAATCTTCCCTTCAAATAAGAAAAATTTCTGAAATTCTTATACAGTCAATAAAACCTGCCCATGTTTGTATAAATATTATTCCAAATATATTTAATCCATATAAACATTTATCTACTTATTTTTCATCCATGTCTATACTTATATAGAGGTATATTTTGCAAAATCTCTTCTTAATGGTCCATCCCAAGAATGTGATCAAATTACAGTTTCTTGCAGATGGTCGATATATAATATACGCATTTTATGAACTAATTGCGGCTGATCACTGGTTGATTGAAATTGGGTCGGTATCTTTTCTAGGGAGACAAAATCTTAGCTTTTAAAAAGAAGAGAATATGTGAAGTGATGGACATGATATTCTAGAATTAGACAGTGGACACCCAACACTGCAAATTTACAAAGTGCCGCTGAGCTGTATACTTAGAAATAATGTTACATGATGTGCATTTTACCACAATTTTTAAAAGAAATGGGTATTTTATTCTTTCCTGTATGAGAGTGACACTTTGTTCAGCCTGGCAGTCCTTTTTTTCTCTGGAAGTTATATCTGGTCTGAGGTGGACCAGAACACAGTTTAAAAGATCATTCCACGGGCAATGGGAAACGTGGTAATTTACCGGAAGACTGGAAGCAATTTAGCATCTCTCCATTTGTGGGAATTTGGACTAAAACTTTGTTTTAAAATACCAAATTCCCATCAGGCCAAAAAATCAAAAAGGGAGACAAAATAAACTATGGCCCACCTTGTAGACACCACCAGCAGGCAAGCTGGCTCCCTTCCTGGGTAGAAGGTAGCTTCTAGACAGCACATAACCAAGTGTCTTTGACAGAAAGGCCAAGCGGCTCCAGGCCGCGATGATAGCTTGCACTAACAAAGCAGGGAAGTCCAGACCCTGGTTTATTTACAAAGCCTACGTGCTAGAAACTACAGAGATAAAGCTGTTCCCAGGGGGAGGGCATTGGCACCAGCCTGGGATGCTCCCGTCTCTCTTATTTCTGAAACAATATCCAAGCTGACCAGACTTATTCAGAGAAGCCAAGGAATGGGACCAAGGGGCCGGGCGCTGTGGCTCACACCTGTAATCCCAGCACTTTGGGAGACCGAGGCAGGCAGATTACCGGAAGTCAGGAGTTCGAGATCAGCCTGGCCAACATGGTGAAACCCCATCTCTACTAAAAATACAAAAATTAGCCAGGCATGGCGGCAGGTGCCTATAATCCCAGCTACTTGGGAGGCTGAGGCAGGAAAATCGCTTGAACCCTGAAGGAGGAGGTTGCACTGAGCTGAGATTGCACCACTGCACTCCAGCCTAGGAAACAGAGTGAGACTCCATCTCAAAAAAAAGAAAAGAAAAGAAAGGGACAAAGGCGTGCTGAGCCTCAGTCACAGGGCAGGTGATCACACTCTAGCCCCTAAAGGGGCTCAGGGAATGCTCCATCTCCCCACCGTGCCCTGCCCCACACATTTCTTCAGCGTGCTTGTTTAAAATACAAATCATCTCCAGTGCCAACAGCTTAGACTCCACGAAGGGTGCAAAGAATACTGTGCTGCTGGTCTGCACTGGCATGGGAGGAGCATCTGGTAGCTCAGTACTCTTTCCACCTTAAAAGAGCTTCAGCACTGGGGTGAAAAATCTGTGCGGAGGTTTTGCTAGAAGAAACTTGGGACATGAGCCTGTGCTAATGAGGTGACAAATTCCCCCGAGGATTGGTCTCCTCTGCACATGTCTGACAAGTAACCCTGGTTGCACATGGTCCACAGTCTCCTCTTGGAGGCAGAGTTAGCAACAGCTTCCACCCACTTGCCACACACACGCACGCACTCACTCACATACACTTTCACACACACTTACAAACACTCTCACACACATACACACATACACACACTCTCACGTACTCACACACACATACACACACTCACACTCTCATGTACTCTCACACACACTCACATACACACTTTCACACACTCTCACATACACATGCACACACACTCTCACATACTCACACACATACACACACTCACGTACTCACACACACACACTCTCACGTACTCTCACACACATATACTCACATACTCACACACACACATACACTCTCATGTACTCACACACACACACACTCTCACATACTCTCACACACTCACACATACACACTCGTACTCACACACAGGCACACACATACACACTCACGTACTCACACTCTCACACACACTCTCACGTACTCACACACATACACACACTCACGTACTCACACACACACACACTCTCATGTACTCTCTCACACACACACACACACACACACACACACACACTCGCACTTTCCCTTCAGTCGCTCAGTGGTTGCTTTGTGTCAGATCTTGTGTTAGACGAGAGAATGAAACCATGGCTAGAACAAGGGCTCTGTTTTGAGATCCAGACCAGTCAAGGAGAGAGGCCAGCCTACCTCACACCAAGCTCTGTGTGTGGAGTGAGGTTGTAGGAACTCTGGGTTCCAGTTCCCGTGGGATAGAAGCCCAGGTAGGCTGGGGCCAGGGGAGCAGGGAAGGCCTGGGGGAGCAGCCGGCGCCCTGCCTAAGTGCAGTGTGAGAAGGAGGGGTGCACGCCTCTGAGCATGGTCACATGGTCACACAGTAACCCGGGAGTTCTCACTGCACATGGCCCATCAGCACTTCCCAAATACCAAACCCTGATTACCTGAAATTGATGAGAAGATGGGAACTCGAAATACTTAGGCCACTTGAGACAAAAGGATAGTTTAAGAGTGGTTTTAAATATTAAAACTTAAATATCTATGTATTCAGTTAGCTAAATTCTAGACCCACAAATAAAAGCCCAGAATTGCTTCCTGACATTTGCTTACATTTGCTGACCTGGGACCTGGCTGGCGGATCTCACAGTTCCTTTTGGGGCCATTGTGTTAGCCCAAGCAACTCTCTGCTGGCCTCCAACCCCACCTTCCTCCCCTGACATGAGTCTGCTGGTCCTTCGAGCCAGCTACGCATGCTCTCCTCTCCTGAAGCCTTGGCTCCTGTCCCCAGGAAGAGTGGGATGCACCATTCCAGGACCCTCAAAGCTCAGGGGTAGAAGATCCTCAGAGGAGCATTTACTACGCTGTACTTTAACTGTAAGTGCCGCGTCTGTCTTCTCCACCAGATTGTGCCTTATTAACCTTCTTCCTTCCACATGCCAAAACTGTCCTTCCTCAGTATCCCTGGGGCTTTGGCTCCAGGACCCAAGAGGACACCAAAATCCTCGAAGCTCACCTACCTGATAGAAAATGGGGTCGCACTTTCATAGACACTACACACAGACTCCCTTATGCTTTAAATTATCTCTAGATGACTTGTAATATCTAAGACGATGTAGATGCCAGGTAAGTAGTTGTTACACTGTATTGGGTTTTTATTTGTATTATTTTTATTGTTGTGTTGTTATGTTTTATTGATTTCTTAAAGTGTATTTGATCCATGAGTGGTTGAATCCACAGGTGCGGAACCACCCCAGGAAGGGCCGGCTGTGCTGGGCACACAGTAGGTGGTCGGGGGATCTGCTGAATGAAGATAAGCAGGAACATCTGAGACCCAGAATCCAGCAACTCCGGGAGTGGAAGAAACGGCTCCCTACAGGAAATATCTGTGCTTCTGGAACGTAATGGTACAATCTTGTCACCCCTTTACTTCCAAATATTCAGAGCAGCCCAGAATCTCAGTCTCCAGAACTGCATCCAGCACTGTGTAGGGAGCTGACTGCTATCCTGTGAGTGGCAGTGGGTAAGCCTCAGGGGGCTGGCAATGCCTGTCCAAGGAGAAGAAAGTCCCAGGTCCCAGAGTGGCGGCCCCTCACGCTCCCCTGAGCCACTGCATCCCTGCGGGCACCCCCACTGTTACCAACCGACAGTCACGTGGCTGTCATTTCCCTCCTGATTCTCTCTTCTACCACTTAGTTTTCCTCTTCTCCATCTTCTCTCTTGTTTTACATTTCCATTTTGCCTAAGCTCTCTTCCTTCTCCTTCTCTCAGCTCCATTTAAACTGGTAAAGTCACTCTAAACTGCATCAGAAGCCACAGAGTCAGGAATTACACCCAGCTGGGCTCCGCCCTGGCGGGACATCCTGCGCAATGCGCAGAACTCAGAACCCCAGCACCTTCATCTATTATACTAAGGCCTCATACATCGTCCTTGCTATATTTATCTTACTACTCTGAGCTTTCTTTTCTCTTGGTCCTTATTTCCTTATCTTATCTATTATTTTGTGTTACAAATTTAAGTAAGCTGCTTAAATACTTTTTAAACAAAATAATAAATACACAAATAAGTCTTTAGGAGTTACAAGGATTTACCTAGCTAAATCTGCAATGAGTTTAGCACAATGTCTGGCAAATGTTAGTTCACCCACAATGTTAGCTCTTTTCCCAGCTTTCATATGACATGATTTACTTATTTTCGAATTTATTTTATATATATTTAAAATGTACAGCATGACATTTTAATATACATATCATAGTGAAATGATTACTACAATCAGATGAATTAATGCATCCATCATCTTCTTTTTTTGTATTAAGCATATCTAAAAATCTACTTTCTTCACATATTTAAGTATACAATACAATCAGCTTTTCATATCCTCCCATTCAGCATCCATAGATTCAACCAATTGTAAATAGAAAACACTTTTATTAAAATTAACAATAAAAAATACAAATGAAAATATAACCACTATTTAAATTGTATCAGGTACTATAAGTAACCTGATTTAATGAGATGATTTAATGTATATGGGAAAGGCGGGGTGTGGTGGTTCACACCTGTAATCCCAGCACTTTGGGAGGCCAAGGCAGGCAGATCACCTGATGTCAGGAGTTTGAAAGCAGCCTGGCCAACATGGCAAAACCCTGTCTCTACTAAAAATACAAAAATCAGCTGGGCGTGGTGGCGCATACCTGTAATCTCAGCTACTCAGGAGGCTGACGCAGGAGAACCAGGGAGGCAGAGTTTACAGTGAGCCAAGATCATGCCACTGCACTCCAGCCTGGGCAACAAGAGTGAAACTCCATCTCAAAAAATAAATAAAATAAAATAAAATAAAATAAAATATATGGGGGATGTGCATAGGTTATATGCAAATACTGTGCCATTTTATATAGGGACTTGAACATCCCCAGATATTGGTATCCTCATGGGTCCTGGAACCAATCCCCCAAGAAGAGCTGACTGTGCGTTATTAACTACAGTGTTCCTGCGGCACGACGCATCTCTACACTTATTCTGTAGCTGTTGACTTATTTCACAAAGATACTGTGAAAATTAAAGGAAATATAAAGTTATCTTCAACCCTCACCAAAAAGTTTCCTTTTTTTTTTTTATTTTCCCCCATCTCTATTGTTGTAGTCACTTAGAGTTCTTGCAATCAGACATGGACGAGTGATGATAACGGTGTGTATTTATAGAAATAGACCTATATTCAGTGCTGACTTTGTGATGCTCTGCTGTCAGCACTTTAAATATATTAACTCATTTAATCCTCCAAAGAAAACTTCTAAGGACCTTTTGGAGTATCGGCGTTTCTATCCCATTTTTATAAGTACATCCAAACTGAGGCACTATGTTTAGTAGGCTGCCGAGAGTTGCTGGTGTGGATTCAGGTAAGCTGTGCCTTAGCCTGGGATTTCAGTTCCAACGCTGAACTTTCCCTACATAGCAATTTGGCAAGAATTAGCTCCATCAATGCCAGCCTCCCTAGCTCTCTAATTAAAGCTAGGCATTTTGGCTTGCCCCATTCCAAGGTACAGTCTGAAACGCTCCACAGCTCTGCCCAGAAGAAGTGTGGCTCAGCGTTTTAACTTTTCCTCCTCATCTCCAAGAGCTTTAGTCATAATGCATGAACTAAAGCTGTGATGATTGTGAGTCAGCTCGTTTCCCGGGGATGGGTCTGATGGCTCCAGGAGCAGCCAACGAGGCCAGTTCCATGAGCTGGGCCAGTTAGTCACCCACCCACAGGAAACCATCCAGACCAGGCCCCGCAGTGCCATATGTACAGGAACAGCCCCTGCAGATGTGGGAGTGCTGTATTTTCTTCTTCTTTCTTCTTGTTTATGAACTGGGTAACTTCTGAGCCACCTCCACTAACTGGGCTAGGTAAGCCATGGAACTATTTAGAGGAAGGATCATGATGTGGAATTCCTCGGTCCTCGGCATCTCCAGCCTCAGCCAAGGCCCGGCTCCGCAGTGAGAAAGAGCATCCACTTCAGATCAAGAGTCATTAGGAATCATGGCTAATGCCACCTTATGGGGTCAAGTTCTCCAGCCTCAGAACTAGCCCCACTTACCCAGTGAGGGGCCCAGCAGTGACCTCATGGGCCCTCTCTCCAGAACCCAGGCTAGAAGAGTCAACAATGGGCTCTTTTTAGCAGGTAGAATTGTAATAACACTCAAAGGAAGATGAAATCTACTCACACTATGTGTTACTGTCTGGGTAATTTGAAATTTGAAAAAGTTCTCCAGATTGAAGAACTTTTTTGTAATGTAAAGTTTTAGCTTTACTCGTTGACCTTCATAACTCTTTTCCCATAGTTACAAAGATTCGCTTGCAAGTAAGCCTCCTTGTGACTTTAGTGACAAGATAAGAATGATTTGTAATTAGCATCTTCGGGCCTCCTGAGCATGTATGTGCCTGGGCAAAAGCAGCTGATTTGCCTGAGAGGAGCAAACACTATATCTTAACGATGCTGTTACATTGCTTGGCAAACCCTCTCTCCTTAGATTGGTAGGTGGTATACTTAAAAACTTTTGCTTAGCTGCCTACAAATTATCACAGACTTCAAAGAGTAGGATCTCTATTCATAAATGTGTACCATGCTTCAAATGGTCTGTGTCTGTCCATGTTGATGATCTAGACAGAGCGCGGGAAGTGACTCTGAGGTCAGCCTCTCTTGAGATCGAAGAGCAGCAGCTGGAAACTCTGAACTGTTGTTGATCTCAACACAGAGAGTAGGTGCTACATAATATTTGCCGAGGATGAAAAAGAGACAGGTGAAGAAGAGAATGAGGAGGGAAAAAAGGAGGACAAGAGAAAGGGGAAGAGAGAAAAAAATGATCTTTGTATTTTCTGAACCACAAATTAAACTCATTCACCAGACTCATGCATTAGATGATGTCCTTTAAGCAAGCCAGTTTTCTAAATGTTTCTTAAACATCATAAACCCTCTAGGATTATAAGAAATCCTAAGTGTCTTTAAATTCAAAGTACCTAAAAATAAATATGAAATACATATATTACAATTGAGCTGTGAAATAATTATGTAGTTAATACTGTTATTAGATAAGATCACCACAGAAAGAGGCCTCATAAATTTTGGATTGAAATAGAATATGCTATTATAATTCTAGAACGCTAAAATATGTAAGATAATTATTTTCGTGAAGTTCACTCCAAATTTCTAAAAATCTAAGATTATCCTTACATGGGAAAATAAGTTTTGGGGTACAAAACTGTTTAATTTTCAGTTGTACAAACTTTTACCTTAATGTAAATATTCCTTTTAAAAAGAACATTAACACATTCCATAAAGTCAGAAGGAATTTCTGATGACTGCTCTATTTTTACCATTTTTTAAGGGCATGCTGCTCCAAATGTCTGGGTGATTACATACACACTCATGCATTTCCTCCTCATGTTTATTTCGGAAAGATGGCAGGTTATTTTGAAAGAAAGGAAGAAAAAACAGACTACAGAGGAAACAGAGTTGCCTTGTATCTCATAGGGCAATGGGTTACTAAAATTACCACTTCACAGAAGAGAACAGAAAACTCACTGCTTTTGTTCATTTTCTTAAATTTCAAAGCAGTTACAACACGGTGATTTATATGTCCGTATTATTGGCACCAATAATAATGATAATAATAAAGCTTAATTCAAGGAATTTTTCCTTAGGCACAGAACAGTAATGATAAGGGTGACATTTTTCCTGAGCTTTAGCTATCAGACAAAATTTTTCTTTTTCTTTTTTTTTTTTTTTTTGAGATGGAGTTTTGTTCTTTGTTGTCCAGATGGGAATGCAATGGTGCGATCTCGGCTCACTGCAACCTCTACCTCCCGGGTTCAAGTGATTTTCCTGCCTCAGCCTCCTGAGTAGCTGGGATTACAGGCATGCACCACCACACCTGGCTAACTTTGTATTTTTAGTAGAGACTGGGGTTCCTCCATGTTGGTCAGGCTGGTCTCGAACTCCTGACCTCAGGTGATCTGCCCGCCTCAGCCTCCCAAAGTGTTGGGATTACAGGCATGAGCCGTCACACCCAGCTTCAGACAAAACTTTTTTCCCGTACTTTCTAGATTAATTTAGTTTTACAGCTGATGATATAGCACTGGTAATTCAGCGAGATTAGATAATAATACAAAAATATAGTGTAGGTGTTACAAATCTAAGTTTAAGGTTTTGTTAGGATTTTTTGCCTAGTAATTAATTTGAAGCATGCATTCATTCAGTCAACAGAAATGTGCTAGGCACTTACTGTGTGCTGCAAAACTATACCAGGCATGGGAAAGTGACAGGCGCAGCATCCCTGGCCCAAGACACTCACAGACTGCCGTGTGGCCTCAGATGTGGCAGTGAAAGTCACGAGAAACAGCAACTGAACACTGACGCTTGTCATAAAGCGTCACCTCTCATACAATTCATTGAGCAAGCTTCTAAAAATGAGTTTTTATCTTTCTGAAGGGGAGATAGATTTTGCATTGATTTACATCTGAAAAAGTGTCCTTCCTCTAACAATGAAAAAATGTCTACTGTACAACATTATTTTAACTGTGTCTCTGCAGGAAGGAACAAGTCCAGAGTGATCAAGACGGTTGTAATCAATGACCTCTTCCAAGATACCTTGAACTTTCTTTTGTTGATGGGACCTTCTAAAAGTGGTTTGGGAGTCAGACCACTTTCTGGTTACACCCATTTTAAACATCGCTTAATCGCATGATGTGACAATTTGTTATCAGATGACCCTGTGCTCATACACAAACACAGCCACTATCAGGCACAGACAGGCCATAATCTGGCAAAACCTTGATGAAACAGAAATAAACACAATGTGTAGTGCATATTAATAAACGCAGGCAATTCTGGCACACACGAATACTACAAACACCCTCGAAAGGAAAATGCTATGAGGCTGTGTTTCCTTATATGAATCTTTCCATCTATATAAACAAGGCTGGAGAAACGGGAAAGAGGTGAATCTTTGGAAATAGCGTATCTCCTCTTCCATCTTGGAAACAGCAACTCCCCTCTTAAGAACTAAGAGTTTCCGTAATGTGTCATTTTCTCAGTGGGAGGGGACTAAGGTACAGCTAGACACTCCCCTCCTGCCTGAGAGCTTACCCATTTAAAGGTAAGTGGAAAGTGAGTTAGGATGGAGGGTTTTAGTTGCAGCCTAGTTCTGGTCTCAGGACAAAGTTTTTACTGATCCTAGACAATGAAAAACAAGACTGCTGGAACGAATTTTTCACAAAGCTAATCTTTAAATGTATCTTTATTTTTGAACATACAACACAAACTTCAAAAAGTGTAACAGGGAATTCAATGGCGAGCAAGTGTCCCTCTCTCCCAATGCACTCTTGGGAGCGAATTGGATGGATCTGCCCAATCCATTGTTCTGCACCTTGCCTTTTTTGAAAACTTAATTTATCCTGGAAATCTTTATCAGCAGACATAGCCTACCTCATTCCATACGGCTCTTCTCACATAGTTTTGTATTATCATGCCATTTCTTTCTTCTTCTTCTTCTTTTTTTTTGAGACAGAGTCTCACTCTGTTGCTAGACACCAGGCTGGAGAGCAGTGGCACAATCTCGGCTCACTGCAACCTCCGCCTCCTGGGTTCAAGCAATTCTCCTGCCTCAGCCTCCCGAGTAGCTGGGACCACAGGTGCAGGCCACCGTGCCCAGGTAATCTTTGTATTTTTAGTAGAGACGGGGTTTCACCATGTTGGCCAGGATGGTCTCGATCTCTTGACCTCGTGATCCGCCTGCCCTGGCCTCCCAAAGTGCTGGGATTACAGGCTTGAGCCACCACACCCAGCCTATAATGCCATTTCTTTGATCCGATGTGTTGATAATAAACTGAACTTTTGGGAAAAAAAAAAATGCTGTTAGTTGGCAAAATTAAAAGTTGGCCACCATGTTTCTGCGTATGCACAATACCCCCTTGCTAAGCATGTTTTTTGTTGTTGTTGTTGCTTGTTTGTTTGTTTTAGGGGGATGTTTTGCTTGCTTTTTGGAGTTTTTGATTTTTTTTGAGATGGGTGTCTTACTTTGTCACCCAGGCTGGAGCGAAGTGGTACGATCTCAGCTCACTGCCGCCTCGGCCTCGCAGGCCCAAGCAATCCCCTCATCTCAGCCTCCTGAGTAGCTGGGACCACAGGCACGTGCCACCATGCCCGGCTAATTGTTCTATTAATTTGTAGAGACGGGCCTTGCTATGTTGCCCAGGCTGGCCTTGAATTGCTGGCCTAAAGCACTCCTCCCACTCTGGCTTCCCAAAGTGCTGGGATTACAGGCATGAGCCATGGCACCAGCCACAGCATGGTATTTGTTAAAATTCCAGTTCATGAAATCTAGAAATCTAAAGCCCAGTGGGTTCTTATTTGGTTCTTCAGTGATAGAAAATTGGACTTGAAAGCCAGAGAACCAGAAAACAATGGTTAATGTTAAAATAAATGTTATATTATATTAAATGTATCATAATTGCTGTCATGTTAATTTTTAACTTTTTTTTTTTTTTTTTTAACATGATCTCACTCTGTTGCCCAGGCTGGAGTGCAGAGGTGTGATCACGGCTCACTGCAGCCTCAACCTCCTGGGCTCAAACAATTCTTTTGCCTCAGCCTCCTGAGCTCCTGAGTAGTTAGAACTGCAGTCATGAGCCACTGTGCCTGCTAGCTTTTTTTTTTTTTTTAAGATACAAGGTCTCATTATATTGCTGAGGCTGGTCTTGAACTCCTGGGCTCAAGTGATCCTCCCACCTCGGCCTCCCAAAGTGCTAGGATTACATGTGTGAGCTACTTTACCTGGCCTAATTTTTAACGTTTAATATGTAAAATATATATGATTTTTAAGTTTTAATGTATTCCCCCGAAAGTTAAGATTTCTACGAAAGAATAAACTGATTCTCTTAGAATTTGACTCTGTGTTATCCAAGGCAGTTTCATGGGTGTCTCCGTAATCTGCATCACAGGCTCTGAGAAGAGTTGGTTATTAACAGCATCAGATGCACCAAAATTAACGGGCACTACAAACTCCAGTAAGTACATTTTAGAATTTATTTTAGAATAAAAGCTAAAATAAATCTTAAAACAATCAACAAGAAGGCTGAAATTAGTTTTAAAACAATGAAAACAAAACTCAAAAAGCTGACTGAAAACCGTTAAAAAGCAGCTGGGCGTGGTGGCTCATCCCTCTAAGCCCAGCACTTTGGGAGGCTGAGGTGGGAGGATCGTTTAGGTCCAGGAGACATGGCAAGATCTTTACAGTATCCAAGACAGGCCAGAGCATGGTGGCTAGGCATGGTGCGCACGCCTGTAGTTGAAGGTTGCTCAGGAGGCTGATGCCGGAGGATCACTTGAGCCTGGGGTGTCAAGGCTGCAGTGAGCCGTGATCACGCCCCTGAACTCCAGCTTCGGCCGTAGAGTGAGACCTTGTCTCAAACAAATAAAACAAAGCAAAGCATTGAAGAAAAACCTTTGAAAAACATTTTAGTTAGGATGTGTTAGGTCAAGTTAAAACATGAGAGATTTTAGTATGTTTTTTAAACATTTTAGTTGTTTTGCAGGCTTTTCGGCGTATGCAGTATTCTACATATCTGAAACTCAATATAATCTGCTCCAGAGAGCAGCCTAAATTTGCGTCAAAAAAAAATTGTCAAAAAGATAATGATTTGATAAAATGTAATTTGCTTCAGACCCTTGTTTTTTCTAAAAACTGACACTAAGTCTGTTCTAAAGATTTCCTCCGCTCCCTGACCCCTCGAGTAAAAAGGCCTGTCTTCCTATAACTGGACGATGACATTTCTCCATCTGGCTCTGAAACTGGTACTTGAAGAGTCACCAGAAACCCCACAGCTAACCCACACCCTGAGCGTTCGTCCATCCCCAACCACCCAGCGCTCTCTGATGCTGACTCCTTGACCCAAGACTCCGGACTTGCTTGGATATTGTAACCCGGGACACTTTCCCTGTTGGATTTCTACACTGCTGCCGGTTTCCTTGGTCGCTTCTACTGCTCTTCAAGGCCATCAGCCTCAAAGTTCTTCCTCCATAGTGTGCTGTAATCCAAGCTCACACTCTGCCTCCCTGTGGGTGAGTCGGTCCATGCCACACTGTACCTCCCACCCCTGTACAAGCGATCACTGCCTCTGGCATATTCCCATAAGACCTTTCCACAAGCCTCAGTCTGTATTTCTAACCACCTGATGATTGCTTGGTGACCTCAGACCCATCATTTACATCGGCGACCACTTCCTTCTCCCTCCAGCCACTGGTCCAGTCACAGGGCTCTCCACCAGCACCTATGCCCTGCCAGCGCCACCACTCTTTCACTGAAGAAGTCAGGCACTCCGCTGGGGCCACAAGGAGAGTCAGGAAAAGTTGAGTTGCCACTGGCTGAGCAAAAGGATATCTTTGCTCTTAATCAGAAAAAATCTCATTAAAATCTCATTAAAATTTTTTTCCTGTCTCCATTATTAAGCACAATTATTGGCATAAAAGAGGTTTTCAATACCCATTTTTAGACTGCATTCTAGCCTTGGCAATAAAGCAACACTCCCATTCTCTCTCCCTCTTCCTCTTTCTCTTTTCTTCCTCTCCTTCATTCTTTTTTTTCTCTCTTTCTTTCTTTTTTTTTTCCTAAAAAAATAATAATAAAATGTGGAGTGGCCTCTGAGAGCAGGGAGAAAGAAACTGCATTTTTTATGATAGTTCTTCAAAAGCAAATCAGTTAAAAAGCTGAACCATACAAGTACTGGATATAAACAAATTCATCAGTCATTTCCATCTGTAATTTCTATCAAGGAGGGTTATAGCTGGTCAGAGAGTTATTTTAAGAAGTTGTGTCAATAGCAAGGACATCTCTGATTTCTCAAAGATTCCATGGGAACTTGATGACCTGTGCTCGATGTTTTTTTTCTGAAGCCTTTCACCTGAGAAAAGCATATTGTACAGTAGGAGAGGAAAACAGAAAAAGGGAAAAGATTCAAGATAGCTACTAACAAATTACTAACAGCTACCATTCATTGATAGCATAGGATGAACTCAGTGTAATCAGCATTTCACGTGCCTTACAAAATCCCATGAGAGAGATCATATCATCCCCATCATACAGATGAAGAAGGAGGTTCAGAGAAGTTAGTTCATTTCTCTAGAGGACACACAGCTAAGAGCTAGGATTCAAACCAAGGTCTACCCAGTACCAAATCCAGTGCTTTTTTGCCTTATTCTCCTCCACTACCCCCAAAAGGAAGATTCCAGAAAAAAAATGCCATCTATCCTTTCAAAGAATTCTAGCCCTTTAAGACTACAATTAGCTGGCCAGGCCAGTGGCTTACTCCTGTAAACCCAGCACTTTGGGAGACCGAAGCAGATGGATCACTAGGTCAGGAGTTCGAGACCAGCCTGGCCAATATGATGAAACCTGGTCTCTACTAAAAATACAAAATTTAGCTGGGCATGGTGGCCTGAGCCTGTAGTCCCAGCTGCTCAGGAGGCTGAGGCAGGAGAATGGCTTGAACCTGGGAGGCGGAGGTTGCAGTGAGCAGAGATCGTGCCACTGCACTCCAGGCTGCGCAACGGAGCAAGACTCTTGTCTCAAAAAAAACCAAAAAACAAAAAAACACAAACTACAATTAGCTGATGCTTCAGAAGTCATTAATTATGTTAGTAATATATGTGGGAAAAAATTCAGTGTTTTTCTAATTTCTTCCAATCATGTAATATATTAATTCTTTAAAACAGTAACGGTTGATAGCTGGGCACAGGGGTTCACGCCTGTAATCCCAGAACTTTGGTAGGCCAAGAGGGGAGGATCACTTGAAGTCAGCAGTTCGAGACCAGCCTGGTCAACATGGCGAAACCCCATCTCTACTAAAAATACAAAAATTAGCCAGGCATGGTGGCGGGCGCCTGTAATCCCAGCTACTCAGGAGGCTGAGGCAGGAGAATTGCTTTAACCTGGGAGGCAGAGATTGCAGTGAGCCGAGATCATGCCACTGCACTCCAGCCTGGGCAACACAGTAAGAGTCCATCTTAAAAAAAAAAAAAAAGATGAAAAAAACACAGCAATGTATAAAAAGACATTGTGAAAAACTTGCCATTTAGGAACAAAGCATGATGTACTCCCTAATTGTGAGTTTAGTGTAAGTTATGTGGCCATCCTCCTACGTCCCCTGATGCCCCTTGCTAAACTGCCAAACTCTCCTTTCTCCAGGGTGCTCAGGGGTAAGGCGTGCTCCGTAGGTAAAGCATATGTTCAACTGCCATTGTAATAAAGATTAACAAGCAACTGGTATTTGCTAAGCTAAGCCCTTCACCTAGGTGCATTGCCTAACCTCACCCTCCCAGGATCCCTGAGACTCAGGCATTGTGTGTCTCCTTTTACAGATGATGAAGCTGAATGTTGAAGAGGATGAAGCCCTAGCCAAGCACACAGCTAGTCAGCGAGTTTCCAGTCGGGCTGCGAAACTTCAGAATCTCTGTTCTTAACCACCAGGCTGTAATCATTCTTCTCTTCCTGGTCGTCCTTCTCTTGACTTAGCATCCCTCCTCTGTACAAATACATCTGTGTCAAGTACTTGACACAGATGAGAGATCAGCGCTCCTGGGTAACAGAGTCTAAACACCACCTTTGACTCCAGAGTCTTTGGGGGGAGATGAAATTGTTCATTGCTCCCCAGTGACAGGCAACTGAATTTATTATGTCTGTTAAATACAGTTTCTAAGCAAGATTGTCTGTTCACTTGTCTATCACATTCTAAGTATGTTGGACTTTTCGTTGTTGTTTTATTATTTTCACACTAGACATGATTCCTGCACAATTTGTCTCCCTAGTCATCATCCACAGGACTCTGGGAAGCTCTAGGAATATGCAGGCGCAGGCATCATATATATATATAATTGTTGTTGTTTTGTTTGTGTGAGACAGTGTCACTCTGTTGCCCAGGCTGGAGTGCAGTGGCGCGATCTCGGCTCACTGCAACCTCAGTTTCCCAGGTTCAAGCGATTCTCCTGCCTCAGCCTCCCGTGTAGCTGGGGTTACAGGCACACGCCATCACACCCAGCTAATTTTTTGTATTTTTTTTTGAGACAGCATTTCACCACGTTGGCCAGACTGGTCTTAAACTCTTGACCTCAGGTGATCCACCCACCTTGGCCCCCCAAAGTGCTGGGATTACAGGCATAAGCCACCACGCCTCACTCTAAAGCACATTTTGAATCTGTGTCATCTCTTCTTCAGAACTACCACCCTAGCTCATACCATCATCATTCTTTCCCTGGACACCAAAATATTCTCAAAATTAGTCTGCCCCATTGCTTTCTTCTTTTCCATCTCTTCTCCATCCATCGGCCAGAGTGATCTTTTTAAAGAGAAAAGGGATCGTGTCATTCCCTCGTTAAAATCATGCAATGGCTTCTAACTCAGTAATTTCAAACTCTTCTTCACATCCATTAGGATGGCTATTACAGAAAAACAAAAACCAGAAAAATCCCAAGTGCTGGCAAGGGTGCGATGCAACTGGAACCCATGTGCGCTGCTGGTGAGAGTGTAAAATGTGCAGCCGCTGCGGAAAACAGCATGGTGGCCCCTAAAAACTAAGATGTAGAATTGCCAGATGATCCCCAAGTTCCATTTCTGAGTATATACCCAAAAGAATTGGAAGCAGCTACTCAAACAGGAATCTGTACACCAGTGTTTATAACAGCGTTATTCATAATAACCAAAAGATGGGAATAATCCAGAAGTTCATCAGGAGGTGAATGGATAAACAACACATGGGATATGCATATAATGGGATATCATTCAACCTTAAAAAGGAATGAAATTCTCATGCATTCTACAACATGGATGAATGCTTAGGACACAGTGCTGAGCGAAATGAGCCCCTCAAAAAAGACAAACACTTTACAAACACTCTACCTACATGGGGTACCTGGAGTACTCAAATTCATAGAGACAGGAAGTAGAACTGTGGTTGCTACAGGCTGGGAGGAGCGGGAAATGGGAGTTGGTGTTTAACGGATAACGGAGTCAGCTTGGGAAGAGGAAAGAGTTCTAGAGCTGGATGGTGGTGATGGTTGCACACAGTGTGAATGTACTTAATGCCACCACTGAATGGTACACTTATAGTGAAGATGAGGCTGGGCGCGGTGGCTCACGCCTGTAATCCCAGCCCTTTGGGAGGTCGATGGGCGGATCGCCTGAGGTCAGGAGTTCCAGACCAGCCTGACCAACATGGAGAAACCCCATCTCTACTAAAATACAAAATTAGCCGGGCGAGATAGTACATGCCTGTAATCCCAGCTGCTTGGAAGGCTGAGGCAGGAGAATCATCTGAACCTGGGAGGCAGAGGTTGCAGTGAGCCGAGATTGTGTCATTGCACTCCATCCTGGGCAACAAGAGTGAAACTCCGTCTCAAAAAAAAAAAAAAAAAAGTTAAGATGGCAAATTTTGTCTTATGTGTATTTGCCACAGAAAAATAATATCCAAAACTCTTACCATGATCTAAGAGGCCATAGGTGGTCTAGTCCTTGCCTATCTCTCGACTTTCCCTCTCATTCGTTCCCAACCTGGCTGCACTCTCTGGGATCCGCAGTCTGTCCCTTCTGTTCACCAGCAGGCTCCTTCCTGCCTCGGAATCTCGGCCATTCTCTCTGCTTCACCCCCGTGGGCTGCTTCTCCTCCACCAGCCTCAATAAATAGCTCCGCAGAGAATCCTTCCCTCGCAGTTCAATCTTAAGCCACTGTTTTTCCCTTCTATTTTACTTCTTCCTAAGGTGTCACAGCAGAGTTCATATTCACACTTCGTAGCTTAATGGAGGCTGCCTGGTTCTTTAAGTAAAAGCCATGATCACTCATCACCGGTGAGGCTTCCACCCACGACTGAGGTAACGTCCCCTTGGAAATAATAACTCGGGATGGTTGTGTTCCTTTAATGAGAATGTTTAAGTACTCTTTACTTGTTTACTTTACCCATCCTAAAAAGGAGACTTCAAACTGGTTAGCCAGACTTTTAATTTAGTTTCCACAAGAGGCGGGGGTACTCTTCAACTTTCAGATTAAAAAATAAATACATTTCAAAAGGCTTCCTTCATCCCTGGCTTCCATCGTGGGAGCCGTTCTGCAAGGGGGAATTCCTCTGAAATAAAATTGGGAATGGCTCCAAGAGAGTTCATGTTTCCAATATTAAGTCTTCTGACTTCTGAGGACATGGCCCGCCCACTCTTTAATCATATCTGAGGAAATTCCCCCAGCCTGGGTAAAATATCATAATATCTTAAGAAGGTTCATGAGCTCATTGAGAAAGCCAAGACACTCCCAGACACCTCGTTTAAGCTACTTTTCCCTTTCATTAACCCCTTGAATTTTCCAGATCAAGACCATACCAAATTTTAAATTATTTTCAACATAGCTTTTCTTTATTACACTGCAAAGCACAGAACAGCGCATGCGCTATTTCCCTGAAACTCTTCCTGTTGCATTATCTTCATGAATACTAAAGAGCTCAGACAGATAAGCTTTAAACATTTTGTGAGCCCCATCTTCTCTTAAATGAATCTGGCAGTCCAGATGTTAATTTTCAATGTGGTGATTACCTAATGTCCACTTTGAAATTGCATGAGAGAAAGGAAATAGTACAGCAGCAGCAGATCTCAGATGATAAGAGACAGAAAAGCTTTCTTTTCTTTCTTTTTTCTTTTCTTTTTCTTTTTTTTTTTTTTTTTTTTTGAGATCAGTCTTACTCTGTCACCCAGGCTGGAGTGTGGTGGCTCGATCTCAGCTCACTGTACACTCCGTCTCCTAGTTCAAGAATTCTCCTAACTCAGCATTCCCTAGTAGTTGGGATTACAGGCATTCACCACCATATCCGGCTAATTTTTGTATTTTTTTAGTAGAGACAAGGTTTTGCCATGTTGGCCAGGCTGGTCTCGAACTCCTGACCTCAAATGATCCGCCCACATCAGCCTCCCAAAGTGCTGGGATTACAGGCATGAGCAACTGTATCCAGCCCCAAAAAGCTTTCTTAATCACTAAAATGCTTAAAATTTGCAAGAAATGCCAAAGATGTAGGTACTAAACGTGTGTCTGTTCACATGACATCATTCACAGCCCTCTACCTACCCTGCTTCTTCAAGGCAGGCATGTAGTAAAATGAAGGAAATGGCATGAAGTATAATTCACTGCATGTGGAAAACCCTTCCCCACAACTGCTGTAAACACTGCAGCTTCTACAGCTGCTATGTGTATTATTTATTTTCTGGTTTCAAAAAACAAAGAACTAAAACTTCAGGTGAAAATGAGGGATAGAGAGGGAAAATGATCTCATACAAATCCCATTCCAACTAGTGTAAAGAAAGTGTAAGCCTGGAAATAAAGCATTTTGTAGATGCCAGTTGTTTGTAAATGTGGAAGGCAAGAGATTTCCATTTACGGACGCTGAGCGCATTCCAGTACAGTGTCAAGTTTTGTGCGGTGATAAGGCCAAGGCAGGAAGCCACGCGAGGCCAGGAAGGAAGCGCTATCAGGCTTGGAGCGGGCAGGGTCGTGCAGGGAGCTGGGCAGGCTCAGGGCCTCAGCTGTGTAACCACTGCACTATTTTTAAAAGATAAACAGCACGAATAGCACAGAATCCGCATGGGGGCTGCTTCAGATCCATCCAAGCCACATAAGCTCACTCTTCACTTTGGCGAGGCTTTGCAAGTCTCCCCAAAAGGAACACGGGGCAGAGATTGCTTGTGATGATTTGATCACGGCTTTTGACCCGGTATCCACAGCTGGCTTTCAGGCCCGCTCCTTCTCCTAGCAGATTCCAAAGTATCTTGTTTCTCTCAGTCACCCTCCACCCACTTCCACCACCACTTGCTGGAAAGAAACCCTAATATGAGTTAAGGTAAGAAAAGAAAGTTCTCACCTTATTAAGGAATCAACAGACATCTTTAAAATGCAGTCAGCCCACAGAACTCACTAGGCTGAAGACCTTGACGATGCTTTTCCGTCATTGTTCACGTCCAGATCAACAAGCAGTTATTGGGTGTTCACCGTGCTGGATGAGTCGGCTTCCCTGGTCCTCACGGAGCACACAGTGTCGAGTGTGAAGATGTTGACTCTTTTTTTAAGACACTAACACTTGGCTTGAACTGTGGTCAGGACAGTGATCATTGGTATAGAGCAGACACCAGAGGAAGACCAACAAGGGGGTGCTGACCCAAGCTCAGGGTGGGAGTGGGGACCAAGAGAGACTCAAGTGTGAGTGGGCGCTGCCCAAAAGAGGCGAGAAGAAAAACAAAGGAGGAGAAGTACGTTCCCAGCCACGCCAGCAGCATCTTCCCAGGCACAGAGGCTGGAGGCAGCATGTGGCTGCCAGCACGTCACACAGCCCACACCGCAAGAATGGGCCGCCAGGCACTTTCCCGTTGCTTTGAGGGGTGAACAGCTCCCTGGGGCTGGGAAAATGAGGAGGAATGAGGCTACAGGTTCGGAGGTCCAGGCGGATCCCTGGAAGCCTGTGATCTGACCTCTTGAGGCCATTCTGCCTACTGGAGTCTCCAGAGACTCAGAGGAGTTCCCAGGAAACCTAGAGAAGGCAGGGAGGTGGCCCTTTCATGTGGCAGATGGGAGACTAAGATGCTATAGAATCACTGGCAAACGTAAGGAACATTCGGGTTTGAGATACAGTATCTCCTCGGATCCTCTCAACAATTTTGCAAGGCACTGATTCCACTTTATGGATAAGGAAACTGAGGCTTAGAACATTGAAGACACTGGCTCAAAGTCACATACCTAGTAAAGGCAGAATCGGTAGCAGAGCCAACTTTCAAACCTTGTCCGACTTCCAAGCCCAGTGTTCTCAGCAACTCACTCTCCATGGGCCCTTTTTATCTGTAATATACAAATGTTTCAGGCACGAGTGTGACATGTGTTTGTCAAAACACTGGTTTTTACAAGTCTTTATTATCACAAATGAGTATACATAAATAAGAAAATATTTGATTTTGGAGGAAGTTGATATATCTTCTATAAAGGGAGAGACGGGGGTGGGTGAAGGGAGGAGAGAGAGAGGAGGGGAAAGAGAAAGAGAGAGAGAGAGAGAGAGAGAGAGAAACGGGTTCTAAACTCCAATCATAAAGCCAGCTGAAGCATCAAAGGAGAAAGCGAAGCCCGGGTGCGGTGGCTCATACCTGTAATCCCAGCACTTTGGGAGGCTGAGGTGGGTGTATCACTTGCAGTCAGTCAGGAGTTCCAGACCAGCCTGGCCAACATGGTGAAACCCTGTCTCTACTAAAAATACAAAAAACTTAGCCAGGTGTGGTGGTGAGTGCCTGTAATTCTAGCTACTCAGGAGGCTGAAGCAGGAGAATCACTTGAACCCAGGAGGTGGAGGTTGTAGTGAGCCAAGATCGCACCACTGCATTCCAGCCTGTGTGACAGAGCAAGAGTCTGTCTCAAATAAAAGAAGGGGCAGGGCCTGTCCTGGTGCTGTTTCCATGGGATACCATTATAGGACATGAGGTCTCTAGGCCCTCTTTAATGTACCACTCTGTAGATTAGAAATTTAAGAGATTTTCCAGAAATTATGTTTGGAAAAACCCCCTACTCACTGGGACTCACGATTTGAAGACCTTTTTCTCTACACACTTCCAAGGCTTTATTGCCTGTGTTTATAAAGCATAATTCTGGCAATATTTCCATTCAGGACATTTTGGCTCAGAAAATCAAAGCAGATCTCAGATTTCAAACACCCAAGGGAAAAAGACTATTGAACACACCGCTATTTATTGCTGAACCTACAACATTTAAGCTGTCAAATTAGGCTTTGGTTTTAATATTCCTCAGTGAGGAAAGGACATGTTTTCGGTAGTGTTCTTTCTTTCATTGTGTTTTACCCAAACACCTTAACCACAGTCTAACAGCACACATTTTTAAAGCAAAGATAGTAAAATATTAGGAGCCAACAACCTGTCTTCACTTCCCAGCCTAAATTGCTAATCACGTATTTGCAAGTTTAGTCTGGTCTTATAGCATGTTCCTAGAGATTTATGCAGCATTTGTATTAAAGTTTTTGGTAAAAAAATGAAGACACTTCAAGGTTTTATATTATTCTCTTCCAAACATCTCCAAAGAAAGGGTGTCCACAAAGTGTGGAAGAGCCTAAACACAGAATGAGATGTTGGTCAGAAACTGCACATTTTACTAGAGAAAATAGTTATTCCCCATCTATCACTCCAATTTAAACATCACCCGCTTACTCCCCTACAAGCTTTATTGAAGGATAATTTACATGCAATAAAATTTGCCTCTCTTAAGTGTGCAGTTGGATGAATTTGGGCAATTGTAAACAGTTGCCTAACTATAACACAATCGAGATATAGAACGTTTTCATTACCCAGAAAGTTTCTTCCTGTCCTTTTGCAGCTGGTTCTCTCCCCCTGACTGTTCCGCCCTATGTCACCATAGTTTTAGCCATTTCTAGGATTTCATATAAATTAGATCACACACGTGTAGTCTTTTTCTTTCGTTAAACATAATATTTTTGAGATTCTTCCAGATTGCTGCATGTATCACCATTTCACTATTTGTTATTGTTGAATAGTATTCCACATAAGGCCATGTCAAGTTGATCTATTCACCTATCGATGAATATCTGGGGTTTCCAGTTCTGAACTATTATGAATAATTCTTCTCTAAATATTTACATAAAACTTTTTGCATGGACAGGCGTTTTCTTCTCCAAAGAAAAAATATCTAGGACTCAGATTGATGAGTCATAGGATCAATAGATATTTAACATTATAAAACACTGTCATGCTGTTTTCCAAGGTGACTGTACAATATTGCATTCCCCCCAGCAATGGATGTGAGTTCCAGTTGCTCCATGTCTTTCCCAGCATTTGGCATAGTCGGTCCTTTTAGCCCTTTCAGTAATAGTCATTCTAGTGGTTGGTATCACTGCAGTTTCCATTTTCATTTCCCTAATGACTAAGGATGATGTCTGCCCTTGAAGACACATTGGCCATTCGTATATCACCTTTTATGCAGTGTGTGTTACTGTCTTTTGACCACTTGCATTTTAAGCTGTATAAAGTTGAATGTGTTGCACATATTTTCTTCCTAACTGTAGCTTACCTTACTGTTTCATTAACTTTTTTTCTTAAAGTGTTCAATGTTGATGAAGCCCATTTTGTAACTTGTTTTCTTTTATACCAGTTTGCTTGTCAGAACACCAAAAGTCAATCTCTACATGGAATGAAGTGATATTTTCAATCTCTAGCTATCCCTTCCATCCTTTTATCCTCTTAATTCTTTGGGTACCCTAGTTATTTAATTAAAACTTGTGAACATCATTTAGCTACAATGGCAATTTTTTTCCTTAAAGATAGGATTTTGCTCCATTCTGGAGTGCAGTAGGACAATCATAGCTCACTGCAGCCTCAAACTCCTGAGCTCAAGCAATTCTCCCACCTCAGTCTCCCAAGTAGCTAGGATCACATTTGGCTGATTAAAAAAAAAATTTCTTTTTTAGAGACCCCAATGGGAGAAACAGTCTCACTTTGTTGCCTAGGCTGGTCGTGAACTCCTGGCCTCAACCACTTCACCCAAAATGCTGGGATTACAGGTGTGAGTCACTGTGCATAAGCCCCTTGGCAATTTTTAAAGATGCAACAGAAGTCAGCAAATCAGATCAGGAAGAGAAAACACATGATATAAACATTTCATTAAGCGAACTTATGTTAGAAGCCAAAAACAAGAAAAGCAAAAGTCTAAGGACTAGAAATTGAAGAAAGAGGGAACATACAGCAAGGAGTTACATGGCTGTGAGTAACTGCTAGGAAAACATGTGTGGGCAGATGTCCTGTAAGACCGACATTCAAGGATCAGGTCTACCCTCCAACCCGCGATTACTAAATAAATGGACAAAATATATGAAACAATGGTTTTTAAGACATGGGTCATCAAGTGATGAAAGATTATGATCTCCAAGAAACTCCACCAAAGAAGGTAAGCATATGAAGATGCTCAACATTGTTAGTCAGAGAAATGAAAATTAAAAACACGATGAGACACCACTTCACTTCTATTAGAATGTGTAAAATTGAAAAGACTGACCACATCAAGGGTTGGCAGGATGTTGAGGAACTTGAACTCACACACTGCCAGAGGGAACTTTTAATCACTTTTGAATACCATTTGATTTTTTTTTTTTAAACAAGCGCCATTGACCTAGCCATTCCACTCCTGTATTTACCCAAGAGAAATGAAGGCATATTTTCAATACAAAGTCTTGTGCTTGAATATTCACAGCAGCTCTGTTATTTCCCCAGTGGTTTGCAATTCAAGGTGATTTTGCTCCCCAATGTTTGGAGACATTTTAGGTTGTCACATTGAGGGGGGTGCCATTGGCATATAATGGGTAGAGATCAAGAATTCTGCTAAACATTCTACAGTGCACAAAACAGCTCCCATGACAAAGAATCAGCCAGCCCAAAATGTCGACCCTGCCACGGTTGGAAAACTATGTTTATAATCCCAAAACGGGGCAACCCAAATGCCCATCAACCAGCAAATGGGTAAGACAATTGTGGTAGATCCACACAATAGGATTCTATTCAGCAATGAAGTGAACCAAACTATTGATTCAGGCAAAAGCATGGATGAATCCAAAAAAACTATGCTGAGTGAAAACAGAAAGACAAAAAAAAGTATACACTGCACAGTTCCATTTAGATAAGATTCTAGGAAATACACACTGACATATGGTGGCAGAAGACAAGCCAGTGGTTGCCAAACGTGGGAGCCATGGAGGGAATGAAAAGGAATGGGAGGGAGGAATTACAAAAGAGCTCAAGGAAGCATGTGATGGTAATGGATATGTTCATTATTTTGCTTTGTGGTGATGGCTCCAAGAGCATACACATGTCAAATTTTATCAAACTGGGTACTTTAAATATGTGCAGTTTATTGTAAGCGAATTACACTTCTATAAAGTTGTTAAAAATATCTATCTGCAAGGCAACTGAAATTATTCACCAAAAACTAATGATTATACTAATTCGCAATACTGATTAAGAAAATGATTGATTTTAATAATAAAACAAACACAACTATTTGCCAGTCATTGATTACTTTACTACATTTGCCAATCATTGGTTAATTACTTAAAAATTTAAAAGCACTGAACTAGAAGTTGGTAGGCCTGAGTTATGGTCCTACTTCTAGTAAAACTTGTAAATAACTTAATCATAAAATGCAACAGTTGGATTTAGTGCTTTCAATCATTATACCTTTAAGGATCTTTCTTTTTTTCTTTTATAAACTGTTTTTAATAGATTTTGGTGCTTTTAAGAGTAACTGAATCAGTCCACTGTTCTAACACTGAGATCATATAATAATGGCAGCCAACCTCAAAGAAAATATACAACTGTGTGGGTCGCTCGTGCCCAAGGCCACCTGCTCATTGTCCTAGGCTGAAGGACTTCTTCCTCTCAGTCATGCCTTCTGACACCAAGGGCATTCAGCAATAACTGCACTTAGATATGCTGTTCTAAATTCTCCAGACCTGTGGGTCTGGTAGAAAAAAATGCTCTGGCAAAAGCTAAGCCCAGATGATCCTAGGTGGGAAATAGACTCTCATGGAGAAAAATGAGAATTAATTGAAAAAAGTGAGGAGTCTGGGTAGAGAAATCAGAGGCACAAAGAAAATCTGAGGAAAACCTGGGATTCATTGTTTTCGGATAAAGGCACTGGGCTAATGAGCCTGCTGTGAGGGGAACAGAGAAGGAGGGGAGGGAAATGAGGGGAGAGAGCCAGCCAAAGGGAGCTAACATGTGCTCCTGGAAAGACGATGAAAGGGCCCCAGATATGAAAGAAGAAGAAAGAAAAAAAAAAGCAAATTAGGGTTTCCGCCTGCGCAATGCCTGTGGGTCACTGCTAGTGTCTTAGCAACCGTGAATTAGTGAACTCAATATCATGACATCTATGTTATAGATGGACTCTTCTGTGAATCTTAGGAGTGAAAAGAAGGGAAGGAAAATGGACAGAGGCACCAGGAGAAATCCAGACCTTGGCTGAAATTCTGCCAGAATTTCTGAAGTTCCTTCAAGCATTTGACATCATGTTAAATGATAGAAAAAGTCAAATTAATCCAAGTCACACTCCTCCAAGAACGGTCATTTTAAGTTAACTTTTTTTCATTTGTGAATTGCAAACTCTGGTTTTAAACGCTTCACTTGAAACTTTGGTCCACTGCTAACTAGGAAAAACAAGAGCTGCAACTTGGCAGAAATACAGATTAGAGGCAGATTACAAACAGAACGATCTGTCACTTTCAGGGAACATAAACCGGGGCAAAGGATATTGAATGGCCGTTTGAATTGCAGTGCCTAGATGGCAGGAAGTGATCAAAGAAACATTCTCTTTGCTACGTGACGAAAATGAGGAAAAATTATTCTACAAGGAAGAGCCATATATAAAATTAGCATGAATATGTTTATCCATATTTTGAGTACAGCCTTGTTTGTACTAAAAGAAAATAAGCAGAAAGCAGCCAAGCAGTAGGTACCACCCCTATGTTTTATTGGCAGAAAAGAGTTTTACTTGAATACCACAAATTAGATCAATAGGTGGACTCATTCTCCACTCAGCTGCCAATGTGTTTGTGTTTTCTTTGTGTGTCACTCAAATGCTTCCATTTATATCATCTTTGTTTTTATATCTCCTCAATTCAGTTTTTTCTTGATGATGGTGTCGTATGTATGTTTGTATGTGTGTGTGTATGTCACACACACACACACATACATGTCAATTTTCATTATTCACAATAATTGTGTCCTATAAAGTTACTTGGAACACTGAATTTGGAAATATTGAAGCATTTCTTCCTGGGGAATTAAAGGGTTGGGTTCCTGTGAGCCTCTGGTGAAAAGACTTTTGTCAATTGATTAATATACATAACCTGGTGTCACGTGTTTTTTAGTGACTCAGTCATGCATCACTTAACAATGGTGATACGTTCTGAGAAGCGTATGGTTAGATGATTTCATCACCATGCAAACATTGCAGAGTGCACTTACACAAACCTAGACAGTAGCGCCTACTACACACTTAGGTTGTGTGGTATAGCCTATTGCTCCTAGGCTACAAACCTGCACAGCATGTTACTGTACTGAATGTTCTAGGAAATTGTAATACAATGTGTATTCAAACATATCTAAACATTGAAAAGGTACAGTAAAAATACAGCATGAAAGACTAAAAATGGGCCAGCCATGGTGGCTCACGCCTGTAATCCCAGCACTTTGGGAGGTGGATCACTTTAGGTCAGGAGTTTGAGACCAACCTGGTGAACATGGTGAAACTCTGGCTCTACTGAAAATGCAAAAATTAGCTGGGTGTGGTGGCGGGTCCCTGTAATGCCAGCTACTCGGGAGGCTGAGGCAGGAGAATCGCTTGAACTCAGGAGACGGAGGTTGCAGTAAGCCGAGATCACACCACTGCACTCCAGCCTGGGCAACACTGCAAGACTCCATCTCAATAAATAAATAAAAATAGAAAAAAAGATAAAAAATGGTACACATGTACAGAACACTCACCATAAACGGAGCTTACAGGACTGCAGGTTTTTCTGGGGGAACAGAAAGAGTGAGTGGGGAGTGAACGTGAGGGCCTAAGACATCGCTGTGTACTTCTGTAGACTTTTATCAACATTGTACACTTAAACTACACTAATTTATAAAATAGTTTTCTTTCTTCAGTAATAAATTAAACAGCTTACTGGAACTTTTTAGTTTATGTTTTTAAGTTTTGACTTTTTTGTAATAGTGCAAAACAAATATACAGCTGTAAATAGGTATTTTCCTCTTTACATGCTTACTCTATAAGCTTTTTTATTTTGAATTTTTAAAGGATTTTTTCTTTTTTTTTACTTTTAAAACTTTTTTGTTGAAAACTGAGACACAAACACACACATGAGCCTAGGCCTATGAAGGTCAGAATCATCACTAGCACTGCTTCCCACCTGCCTGTCTTGTCCTCAGGAGCAACGACACGCTCGGAGCTCTCATCTCTATAGCAATGCCTTCCTCTGGATACTTCTCCAGGGACCTGCCCGAGGCTGATTTACAGTCAACTTTGTTTGTTTGTTTGTTTGTTTTGAGACAGAGTTTCACTCTTGTTGCCCAGGCTGGAGTGCAATGGCATGATCTTGGCTCACCTCAACCTCTTCCTCCTGGGTTCAAGCGATTCTCCTGCCTCAGCCTCTCGAGTAACCGGGATTACAGGCATGCACCACCACACCCGGCTAATTTTGTATTTTTTAGTAGAGATGAGGTTTCTCCATGCTGGTCAGGCTGGTCTCAAACTCCTGACTTCAGGTGATCCACCCACCTCGGCCTCCCAAAGTGTTGGGATTACAGGCATGAGCCACTGCACTCGGCCTACAGTCAACTTTTTAAATAGAAAAAGTATGCTCTAAAATAATGATTTGAGGTATACACTAAATACTAGGCAATAAGAATTTTCAGCTCTACAGCTAGTGCTCAACTTACGACCACGGTCGGGACCACGGACCGGTTGTAACACGATTTGGTCGTAAGTTGAGTAGGCTATATGTACAGTTGAAATGGTGCACATGGAGATGGTAGTGCTGCCGGAAGCTGGTCCGCACTGTTGTACACCCAGCTGGGCAATGTTTGCGCTGCCAGACGAGGAGCAGTCGTGGCTAGTGATTGTGGTCGTAAAGTCGAATGGTCGTAAGTTGCATAGGTGGTAAATTGATCAATACCTGTATTATAATCTTATGAGACCATCGTCCCATTTGCGGGCTGTCATTGACTAAAACATCATTATGTGGTGCATGACTGTATATTGCTGGTTTATTAACACTGAACTCACTGCCGCCAGCACTGTAACTCATGCCTGAGGGAAGATTTTCTACCACGTGTTTCTCTGTAAGACACATCGCAGCCTTCTTAGGCTTAGGAATGCTGACCAGCAGTCCAGCACTATGCTTTTACACAGAGAAATCACCAAAACAGAAAGTGCAAAAGTGCAAAAAAATACGCCACCAAATAAGCCACTGAAAGGACACGTGCTCACAGTGTGAGGGCTGAAGCAAGAATGCAGAGCAGAGCCTGGCTCCGCCTCACGTGGCAGGCAGCTCAGGACCTCCTCAGCACATCTGCTAATGGCCATGGAAGCACCAAAAGCATTGGTCTTGGGGTTACAAATAAATCTTAGAAAGTAAGTGAATTCACAAATACAGAATCTGTGAATAATGAGGGTTGACTATACTTTTCTTTTTTGACACAGGGTCTCACTCTGCCACGCAGGCTGGAGTGCAGTGGTGCCATCTCGGCTCACTGCAGCCTGGACCTCCAGGGCTCAAACGACCCTCCCTCCTCATCTCCCAAGTAGCTGGGACTACAGGCACGCGCCACCATGCCCAGCTAATTTTTTGTATTTTTGATAGAGACAGGGTTTCACCATGTTGCCCAGACTGGTCTTGAACTCCAGAGCTTAAGTGATCTGCCTGCCTGGGCCTGCCAAAGTGCTAGGATTACAGATGTGAGCCATGGCACCTGGCCAGAGGGTTGATTTTATATATGAATATCTATATTTCTGCATAAGAAGTTCCTAAAAGAATACATTCCCATTCTGAGTGCAAACTACAGGTATCTTTTCTTTGAAGATAGTTGCTATCTTATATATTAATAGTAGTCTTCACACTAAAATTCTGGTAGAGTGCATTGCCTATATACAAAGTTCTCAATTATAAGCCTAAGGTTTTTGATCAACAAAGAAAATTCTAGGCAAAGAATTCAACATGGTAACTCCAGAGCCGTTGCTGAGGTGCACGAAAATGCCTAGCAAATAACCGTCACTCAATAAATGTTAAGTATGTTTAACTGTTTCCTGATTCTTGTTATCCTTATTTTTCTCATTTGCTTTCATTTTAGTAGCTTAAATTACCCAACATATGAATAAATGCAGAAACAGGAACTTCACTTTCAATATATAAGGCTGACACACCATCACTGAAGACATAACCCCCTGTATTTACCGTCCCGTCTTCTACAGTTTCCCCCAGAGTCTCAGAAGGTCATTAAGCTTCAAGAGGAAATAAAAGAAAACCATAGGCCGGGCATGGTGGTTCATGCCTATAATCCCAGCACTTTGGGAGGCCAAGGCAGGTGGACCATCTGAGGTCAGGAGTTCGAGACCAGCCCGGGCAATATGGTGAAACCCCATCTCTACTTAAAATACAAAAATTAGCCAGGCATGATGGCAGGCGCCTGTAATCCCAGTTACTCAGGAGGCTGAAGCAGGAGAATCGCTTCAGCCTCTCCTGAGGAGAGGTTGTGCTGAGGAGGCAGAGGTTGTGCTGAGCCGAGATCGCGCCACTGCACTCCAGCCAGGGCAATAGGGTAAGGCCCTGTCTCAAACACAATTTTACATAAATTGATTTTTTAAATGAAGAAAATAAATAGCAGTTCCAAATGTCAAAAAATACAGAAATTTTTGTTTCTTTTCTAGAGAAGCATTAAGCAAATTAAAATCACACTATTGTAGTTAAGACTATGAAGTGGTTTCATCTTTTACAGTGTGTTTTAAATACTATTTTTATTGCTACTCCACTGTCACTTTCAGAGATAGGGTACTGTTGAAAAAAAAAGTCAACAAATTCTAGCAGACTTTTGCCTGTGTAGAATTTATGCTATATTATTCCACTAGGAAAACAACTGCCTAAAAATTTTTTTGCTGTGGAATTGTCTTATTATAAGGACTTTTGAGTCTATTGGTAGCAAGCACCACTCCTTTAGAACATAAATAAGGCAGGACATTTGCTGTTGGACTGGAGATTAATTGACTAGTTTAATTAAGTCTGGGCACGGTGGCTCCCGCCTATAATCCCAGCACTTTGGGAGGCCAAGGTGGATGGATTACTTGAAATCAGGAGTTTGAGACCAGCCTGGCCAACATGGCAAAACTCCGGCTCTACTAAAAAAATAATAATAATAATCCTGGTGTCATGGTGTGCACCTATAGTCCCAGCTCCCTGGGAGGCTGGAGGCATGAGAATTGCTTGAACCCAGGAGGCGATGGTTGCAGTGATCCAAGATTAGATTGCCACTGCACTCCAGCCTGGGTGACAGAACAAGACTCCCTGTCAATTTTTTTTTTAAAAAAAGAAGACTTAAGACATTTGGCTTTCCACTTTCTCAGCTCTGCTCTAAATCAAATAATCTTTCTTTTTCTTGGTCTCTGTGTCATTAAAATGAAGTCGGAATAACTTTTGTCAAAGTGCTTTGAAATCTATAAAAAGTTGAAAATTATTTGGTGAACTCTTTTCTAATGCTTAATCATGAGGTGGATGTGCAATAGGATGAAAAGTGAAAACATCAAGAGAAGAAAATCATAATAACAGAGGACACTAATAAAAAGATAGCAGGTAGAATACATGCACCTATTATTGTTTCTACTGCAATCTCACTAAAGCACCAGAAATAGATTTTTTTAAGACATAAATCTACAGAAAAGGAGAGAACAAAAAGGAGCTAACAGCAATAGCTTTGGATGCTAGAAAGTAGATGGAGAGGGCCGGGCGCGGTGGCTCACACCTGTAATCTCAGCACTTTGGGAGGCCGAGGTGGGCAGATCACAAGGTCAAGAGATCAAGACCATCCTGACCAACATGGTGAAACCCTGCCTCTACTAAAAAATGCAAAAATTAGCTGGGCGTGGTGGCACACGCCTGTAGTCCCAGCTACTCAGGAGGCTGAGGCAGGAAAATTGCTTAAACCCAGGAGGCGGAGATTGCAATGAGCCAAGATTGTGCCGCTGCACTCCAGCCTGGTGCCTGGTGACAGGGTGAGACTCTGTCTCAAAAGAAAAAAAAGGAAAGTAGATGGAGAGACACAAATGAATCAGCGGACCCAAGGCAGCATAGTCCTATGGACAGAGGTGACAATCAAACTGATTAATATGAATCCTCCAAAGCCTCTGAAAATGCCACATCAGATACCTGAAAGAAGGCGTAAATGGATGACCTAGATATACTTAGGAAATTAGGTGACTGATTGAAAGTCTAGATAAGCAACTATCAGATCTCCAATTACCTTCCCCTACCAGAGCAAAAAAAAAAAAAAAAAATGGAGGTTTATTCCCTGAAGAGGGCTAACCCGTCTCTGGACTGGGCCACCCCACACGTGAAGGTGAGTTACAACAGTGAAACAAAGGAACCGTGAAACAAGGGAACTGCTTGGTGAAGCTCTTCCTCTACGCAGCTTCCAAAACACTGGCAGGCTGGCTTCCTCTTTCAGGCAGGAAATAAGAACAGTCTTCTCTTCTCTAGAAAATATGACCTTCTCAGGAGGAAACACTTTTTTAAAAATTACATTAGAGATTGGTCAATTAGTTTCCAATCCACTGTTTTTTGCCGTCCAGAATTATTAAACACCCAAGGACATGGTTTATTATTAGAGAATGAGAGAAAGAGAGAGAGAGACAGAGACAGAAACGGAGACCAAAACAAGCATAAAAAACAACTTGGAAGACGTAAGGGAAGAAATGTCTATCCCAAAACTAATATTAACTAAGAGATGATATTGCAACCATGAAACATGAACAGGTAGTATAAAAAAAGGAATGTATATGCACATGAGGAAAAAGACTGGGAGCAAAGATAAGATCACAAACGCTTCTACAAAGGAAAAATAAACAAAACAAACAGATCCCCTTCAAAGGCTCATAATCATAATGGCTAAAGATGTCCCAACAGCAGCGTGGGAATTGAAAGGAAAAGTCTATGCGGCCAACTTATCAGTCAAGTATGAAGCTGGAATAAAGACATTTTTAGACATGCAAAATTTTATTTCCCATGTGCTTTTTTTCAGAAAGCTATTTTAAAAGCTGAGGTATGAGTAAACCAAGGAAGAGAGAAATATGGCTTTTAGGAACAGGAAACCTAGCACAGCGGAGGGAGTGGGAATCCTCAGACAGGAAGGGCAGGCAGTCAAGACTGGAGCAGGATCCACAGCAACTTCCTCAGAACATTAATAGGTTACTTGATGTGTCTGAACATCCAGAGGTGAGCTTTACGTCGTTGGCAAAGTGTCTAGGCTTGAGATACTTTTAAGCAGTTAAGAAATTAAGTCAAAAGGAAAAACAGGCACCTATATGGAGAGAGGTTAGGAATGGGGAAGACTGTTGTACTATCTTTGCAACTTGTCCGTAAACTTAAAACTATTCCAAAATACAAAAGTTTGTTTTAAAAAATCATTAGACACAGAAAAAGTTAAGGGCACTAAAATTTTACAGGCATACATATACACAGGTGGCGGACAGGAGGGAAGATTAAGACAGGGAGAAAATCTGGAGAATGTAGGCCCCACCCACGGAAAGGCCTGGCTTAGCCCAAGTGTTGGCTGCCTCAAGAGGGCCTGCAGGAGAATGTGAACAGAGGGCTTCCAACCAATGCATTGGCGAGAGTCTGCGGCCTCCTGGGAAATGCTCACTGCCTGGGATGTGTTGAATTTCTCTTTCTGATCCCCGCCACCAGAAACGTTCCCAATCCTTTCCTGTTCTCCAAAGGCCAACTCCAAAGGAAATAACGCTTGCTTTCAAAATTCCAAGAGACATCTGCACCTCAACACCCCTCATTCTGCCGTTAGAGAAGGTGAACCCAGAATCATCTCATCACTCACCCAAAGTCATGCTGACAGCAGACCCAAGCCAGGGCATGCCCAGTGTCACCTGCAAAAGTGAGCCAGGCCACTTACACACACAGCTTCATGTCATCCAACCTTTTCTTTTTAGTGAAATAAAATGGATGCGAAACATTTGAAAAGTGCATAAAGTGAACACCTTCTCTAGTCCCATGCCTCTAACTCCAGAAGTATTATAGCTTCCTGACTTACTCCACATTCATACCCTCCTTGTGCCAATGAAGAAACTGAGTCCTGGAAAGTTGGTGCAGTTGGAGGGCTGAGCGGGGTGGAACCAGCTGGGGAGCTGAGGCTGCTGCAGAGGATAATCTTAATCAAAAATTATTCTGGAGGTAGGGTGGTCATGAAAACTAGTGACTTATAAGACATCAATATTGGCTATCTTAAAACATTCTACACATGATTTTTTTGTTTATTTTTTTCAGATGCTGAGACATAAAAAGTTCGAACAGCATTTGACTGAATTTAAATAGCACCAAATATACCCAATAAAATTTACTTTAAAATAAAAAGTAAATAGCGCAAGATGCACACATCTTACGGGCATATCATTTTTTGATTTTTTTTTCCCCTGTTAGCTTTATCCTCATCCCCAGGGTTTAATGCTTCCAGGGTGCAGAAGGAAAACCTTTCCATCATTACAAAAATGGTTCTGTCATTTTCAGAGCCCATCAGCATTTATTTACTTTCTAAAGGGGTTGGCTTGCCCCCACTCCCTAACAGGCTCTTTCTTTTACTGTATGATTTCTGTTAATTCACAAAGGTCAAGGAATGCATGAAGGAAATCATTTGCTTGTGGGGCTTTTACTTTGAAGGGAAAGGGCTCAAATAAATTCAACTCTGTTTGTAAAGAGAAACTTCAAAGCCTTTAAGAAAGCACCTCCCCTTAATTCAGTTTGTGAGACTGCTCCCCTATTTAAAAGGTAAAAAGATGAAAGAAAGTTAATCCTCCATAAATTCTCCCCGTTGTTATAGCCAGGGTTTCAATACAATACCTTTTTGGTTAGTAATTCTACCACTAACAGATAGGCAATAGCCAATAATTAGCAGAGTTGCAAATTGCTATTGTTTGATGGGTCTCCAGACATATCTTAACTTCAGGATCTCTATCAGGGCTCAGATAGATTCTCATCTCGTTCCCACAGCGTCTCAGCCTTAGGTTATTGTGCGTTCCTGTGAGCTCTCTCCAGGAGTTACTGTGGAAATATAAGAATTAAATGCAATCTTTAACATAAATGTAGAAAACCATTTCGGAGCAAAAGCTAAACTTGTCTTTACAAACTTCTGAAAAAATTGTTAGCACTTCTTAAAAGTGCTTGGATGAGCTACAATGTAGTTGATACTTAGGATTAAGTGTTTCACCTGCAAAAACAATGGGAACCTTTCTGTGTCTTATTTCTAGTTTAGGATAGGCTTCCTACCCATGTGATTCTTGGCTTATTTGAAATAATTAGATGAAATATCCCCAGATTGGCTGAGGAGCTCCTAAGTATTACCAACAGATATTCTTCTTGGTCTATGAAACGCCAGAGGCCATCTAGTCCATGGCATTGTGCATCTGCATATTATTAAGCCCGTGACTTGGCATAAAGACACGCGTACTTGCCCACATTCAAGGTTGCTGGCCTAATGCGGAAGCAGAAGTTTTTAAGTCATCTACCATTCCTCTCACTAGGAAGAAAATGCAATACATTCAAGCTTCTTTCCCATGCAAATGATTCTCAAGAACAAATGGGAAGGGGAGAAAGGAAGTTACTGTATAATGGGTGCAGAGTGTCTGTTTGAGATGATTTTAAAAAAAGATAAAAGTGAATAGTGGTGATGACTGAACAGCATTATGAACGTAAGCAATGCCCCTGACTCGTACACCTAAAAGTAGTTAAAATGGTAGATTTCTGTTCTACATATTTTATCATAATTTTTAAAGTAAACAAATAAACAAGAGCTTCACATTTAAAATGTTAAGTAATGCAGGGCTAGGAATAAGCACAAAATACTATGTGTTGGGAGGATCAACTGGCACTAAAAGATACCAAAAATGTAACAGGAAATCCTCTGACACTGAAATTTCCACTTCTATTCATTTATCCTATGGGCATTATGTAAAAATGTGCACAAAATCTACTTGAAGGAGGGTGCTTACGAAGACATTGTTTGTTGCAGCAAATTATTAAGAAAATGTTGGGAGTAGCTAAATGTCCAACAACACTCAGATAATAAATTCTGGTTAAATTTAGTGAACAAATGACCCTCCCCTCCTGGCCACCCTTCCCTGCTATCTTTATTTCCTCTTCGGCCCCTGACTTCACTTTAAATCTAGGCATTCCTCTTCTTCTTTCCAAGTGTCTGTTTTAATTACCGTTGGTTCACTCCACAATTATTTCCTGACACCTCCTGCGTTGCCGGGAACCACATGAGGTGCTGCAGATAAAGCCTTAACAACTTAAACCCTGTCTCTTATCTCAAAGTCTATAAACTTTGGGGAGAACGCAAAGAAGAAAAGAGACAATGATAACATCACATGACGAGCGCTGTGATTGGAGGATGCTGCTCAGGCCCCTGAACTACAGCCCGATGCATCCAGGATGCCTTCCTGGAGGAAGACGCTTCCTGAGAACGAGAAGAAAGTATTAATAGAAGAAATCCAAAGAAAAAAGAATGTTCCAGGCAGGGATAATAGCTGGTATAAAGACTCTGAGGAAAATGAAAACAAAGTATATTTGAGAAGCTGGAAATATTTGAGAGGAAAGGCTGGCAGGTGACTTCAAACCGGACTCCACCTCAAAACCTTGGACCTCACTGGCCCGCCTCCCAGATGTCTCCCGCTGAGTAGGTCCCCACGTCCTCACGCCCCACGCTAAGCCATCTGCATCCCAGTGTCCCCCGGTCCCTGGTTGGTTCTTGATTCCGGTGAGTAACTCTCCCCGTGGCTCACAGTCTCCTGCCCTCCTGCCTCTCACGGTCACTGCCACAGGTCGGGCTCCCCAGGAAGCAGCCTCTGAGATGGATGTTAGTGCACTGGAGCTTCATTCGGGCGTGCCCTTGGACAGGCTCCTGGGGATCAGGGGACGTCAAGGCAGACCTGGCAGAGTGAAGTTGAGCTGCCACACGGGCCCAGTAGCAGCCTCATCAAAGGCCACAGGAACACGGGGCTACCTGGTCTGTAAGGGTTGCCCCACTTCAGGTGGTTTCTAGCAGGGTGGTAGGAGGCGGTCTGAAGTGGCCCCCGGAGGGACATGCCCTTCCTCAAAGGCTACACACCACGGCAGACACTAAGCCCTTTCCTTTCTACTGCCTCAATGTTGCTTGCATCAATCTTCTCTTTCCTGCTCTCTTTCTACCTTCTAAAACTCTGCCAAGGTCCCCTCCCCGGTGTCATTGTCTCTCCCTGGTGTCCCCAAACCCCACCCACGCTCCAGAGTCATCTTTCCAAAACCCAAATCTGATTGTCATTCCTCCGCTCAAAACCCTTTGAGTTTCTCAACATACTCAGGATCGTCTGAATTCCCCAACATACTCCTCAGGGCTGATCTCTCCTCTGACCTTCACTCAGCCTTGCCCAGGCCAGGCCCGTCTCCATCCAGCTCTTCAATCCTGAGACCTTGCCCTTCCCAGAGCCTTCTGCTCTGCCCAGAGCACCCTCTGGTCTTGGCCTGGCTAATTCTAACTTACCTTTCAAGTCCCACCTGAAAAATTACTTTTTCCAAAGCCAGATTTCTTTTTTTTTTTTTTTTTGAGACGGAGTTTTGCTCTTGTTACCCAGGCTAGAGTGCAATGGCACGATCTCGGCTCACCGCAACCACCAGCTCCTGGGTTCAAGCAATTCTCCTGCCTCAGCCTCCCGAGTAGCTGGGACTACAGGCGTGCGCCACCATGCCCAGCTAATTTTTGTATTTTTAGGAGAGACGGGATTTCACCATGTTGACCAGGATGGTCTCGATCTCTTGATCCCGTGATCCACCCGCCTCGGCCTCCCAAAGTGCTGGGATTACCAAAGCCAGATTTCCATCAGATGCCTGACTACATCATTATGGAGTGTATTCCATCTTCCTGTTTCTTTTTCCTTCACTGCATGATCAGCGTGTCATGGCAAGAGACTACCAACCTCGTTAATATCGACAAGCCAGCCCAGAAGCCTAGCCCTGGGATTGGGGCTCAGCATATGCGTGAGGGCTGGCCGGAAAACACACTCGAGACACATTGCTCAGTGACAAAGGCAGCTTCCCAGACAGAGTTATGGTATTACCCCACCTGGCAGAGGAAAGGAAAATCTTTTTTTTTTTTTTGAGACAGAATTTTACTCTTGTTTCCCAGGCTGGAGTGCAGTGGTGCGATTTCGGCTCACTGTAACCTCTGCTTCCCAGGTTCAAGCGATTCTCCTACCTCAGCCCACCGAGTAGCTAAGATTACAGGCATGCGCCACCAAGCCCGGCTAATTTTGTATTTTTAGTAGAGACAGGGTTTCACCATGTTGGCCAGGCTGGTTTCAAACCCCTGACCTCAGGTGATCCACCCTCCTCGGCCTCCCAAAGTGCTGTGATTACAGGCGTGAGTCACTGTGCCCAGCCAGGGAAACATTTTCAAACAACAAGTAACCACCGTGGTAACTGAAATTGTCACAGGCACATAGTGAACCTACTTAGTAATGCAGTGAGATTATCAGTCTTTTCGTGGTTTTGTTTTTCTGTGCTTTCTGAACTGGGTGGGAGGGGGCGGGGAACCGGTCACTTTTTTTGCTTTAATAATTGTAAAAAACAAAGAAGACATTTATAGAAACTTAGGAAATTCAAAATTTTAAGCTGTAAAAATTATTATTTCAGAATGCGTAAACTTGGCCAAGAACAGACTTCTGAATTAATGTGTGAAATCTACAAAAATAATGGAATTTACTTAACTCCTGACTCTTGAGTTTAAGGATTGGGATCCTCTAAGTTCACTGCACATTCTGCTTCCATTCAAAAGAAAAATATTGCAGCTTCCCTAGAAACAGGCTTTGTTTTTCAATGCTGGTGTTATCTTCACTCAATTTTTCCTCTTTTCATTAAATTTGTGTATTTTGGAAGTACTGTCTGAAAGCACTTCACCCTCAAGCTATTTTTCTGGCACTAATGGACTCTTTCCCGCAATATTCTAGACAAGCAAGGCAAGACCAAGCACACCACCCACCTTCTCACTGTGCTGAACCTATGGTTAGGTCCATCAGATTGATCAGGATGAGACAATCGTATAGCTAGGATATTTAGCCTACATGTGCTCTTATTCAACGCCATTATCTTAATTTCAAGAACAGCATGGTTTTATCAGTTATGCATGAAAACTGCCTTACAGCACGTAGATGATTTCTCTTTTTCTAGATCCTCTCAGAAATCTCTGCTTCCTAGTTTCTCATCTCCCACCGCCCCTCCCCACCTCCACCCCACCAATGGAGAACAGCAGCTTTTTAGCGTAGCTACTTTTGAGGGTGGGCCCTGTGACCTCCAGCCGACTGAGAAGGTTAACCTAAGACCCACTAGCGCCATCAACAGTAACTTCGCTTCAATTTTTCGTGGCACCTAGGTGAGAATGGTCTTTGCAAAACTGGAGCGGAAACACAGCTAGGTTTTGGAAAGGGGGCGAGGAGAGGGTGTGCAGGAAAGCAGCAAAGGAAAGGGTCTCTGAAAGATGGGCAGAGGGTACCAGCCTCTAGAGAGTGACCAAACACCGGGTTTGAAAGGGGACAGCAGCACAGCAGCGCCGGTGGGAAGCATCTCCCTGGTAACTTTCCCAGGCTTCTTTTTGAGGTTGTTTGCAGTCAGATGGCTCTGGAGCAGCTCTGTGGACCCTGTTGCCTCTCTCTTGCCAGGAGAGGAGAGACGGAACTGGGCACTCAGGGGAGCCGCTTCCACGCATTCATCACCTCAGTAACCATAATAGCATCCCTGCGAGGTGGGGTGGGTGTTGTACCCCCTCTAACAAACAGAAGCAGAGATTCACAGAGGCTCAGCGATGAGTCCAAGGTGTTGAAGCTCCTTGGAGCCCAAAAGAAAGGGCTAGACCTTCAACCTCATCTGTTCTCCAACTCTCCTCATTCCCTCCAAGATCCCATCGAATCCCAGGCTGCAAACACCATCATGCCTAACTCTGGACTCAACCGCTATCCTCACTGCCCACCTCCACCTCCACGCAGGGGTCTAGTGTGCTCCCTTGGCCAAAAGCAAACCTCTCAGAGGGTTTCCACCCTCAGAAACAGCAGTCCCATTCTTCTAGAGAACGGGCCAGGAATCTTACAGGCATCTTTGATCCCTCTTTATCTCACTCCCCACCTCCGATCCAAGGAAAAAATCCAACTACATCCCTGCCTCTACTGCCCTGCCCTGCCCTGCAGACCTCACCCATCTGTCGTGGCTGTTCTCCTGCCTCTGCCTGGCTCTTCTCATTGCCCCAAGTGCTCCCCCCTCGCTCAGCAAAGGCAAAGATCTTTCTGTGGCTCTGGAAGAGCCCCCACACCCACTTGGGACCCACTTCTAACCCATGCCCACACTCTAATCTCACCAGCCTCTCTGCTGTTCTTCAACTGCACCAGGGACACTGGGGACTCTTGCCCTGATCCTCACTCTGCCCCTCTGCTGGGTGCTCTTCCACCAGACACGCCCTCAAGTCCCAGTCTTGGTTGGAAGGGCCCTCAGCAAGACTTCCCTGAAAATCCTGCCAGTCCTGCTCGCCCCCTCTCTGCCCCTTGTCGGCTTTATTTCCTTACTTTTTAAGGTTGAATGATGTTCCGTTGTATGTGTATACCATATGTGGTTTACCCATCCATCCGTGCATAGACACTTGGGTTGTTTCCGCCTTTTGGCTATTGTGAATAATGCTGCTACAAACATGGGGGTCCACGTATCTGATAGTTTCAGTTTCTTTGGGTCGTATATCCAGAAGTGGAATTGCTGGATCAAATGCTGCTGAGTCCATTTTGGCTGCCGTAACACAGTATCATGGACTGGGTGGCTTAAACAACAGGATGTGGTGCTGGCACACAGCTCCTGGTTTGCACATTCCTCCTGGCTTGCACACTCCTCCTGGTTTGCGAACTCCTCCTGTTCACACACTCCTCCTGTTCACACACTCCTCCTGGTTCACACACTCCTCTTGTCTACACACTCCTCCTGGTTTGCACACTCCTCCTGGTTTATACACTCATCCTGGTTTGCACACCCCTCCGGTTTACACACTCCTGGTTTACACACTCCTCCTGGTTTGCACACTCCTCCTGGTTTATACACTCCTCCTGGTTTGCACACTCCTGTTTACACACTCCTCGTTTGCACACTCCTCCTATTTACACACTCCTCCTGTTTACATGCTCCTCCTGGTTTGCACACTCCTCCTGTTCACACACTCCTGGTTTGCACATTCCTCCTGTTTACACACTCCTGGTTTGCACACTCCTCCTGGTTTACACCCTCCTCCTGGTTTACACACCCCTCCTGGTTTGCACTCTCCTCCTGTTTACACACTCCTGGTTTGCACACTCCTGTCTACACACTCCTCCTGGTTTGCACACTCCTGGTTTATACATTCCTCCTGGTTTGCACAATCCTCCTGTTTACACACTCCTGGCTTGCACACCCCTCCTGGTTTACACACTCCTCCTTGTTTATACACTCCTCCTGGTTTATACACTCCTGGTTTGCACACTCCTGTTTACACACTCCTGGTTTGTACACTCCTCCTGTTTACACACTCCTGGTTTGCACACTCCTCCTGTTCATACACTCCTGGTTTGCACACTCCTCCTGTTTACACACTCCTGGTTTGCACACTCCTCCTGGTTTACACACTGCTGCTCTTTTTTTTTTTCTTTTTTGAGATGGAGTTTTTGCTCTGTCACCCAGGCTGGAGTGCAATGGCATGATCTTGGCTCACTGCAACCTCTGCCTCCTGGGTTCAAGAAATTCTCCTGCCTCAGCCTCCTAAGTAGCTGAGATTACAGGCACCCACCACCATGCCCAGCTAATTTTTTGTATTTTTAGAAGAAATGGGGCTTCACCATATTGGCCAGGCTGGTCTCGAACTCTTGACCTCAGGTGATCCACTCCCCTTCGTCCTCCCAAAGTGCCGGGATTACATGCATGAGCCACAGTGCTGCCTTCTTCTTGTGTTCTCATAGGGTGGGGTCGCCGGGGAGGGAGAGAAAGACATAATTTCTCTCATATCTCTTCTTGTAAGGGCACTAATCCTATTCATGAGAGCTCCACCTTCATGACCTCATTACCTCCCAAAAGCCCCATCCCCACAGGCCATCACACTGAGGATCTGGATCTCAGCATGGGGAAGTACAGGGACACAAGCATGCAGTCCATCGCACGCGGTAATTCTACTTCATTTTTTGAGGAACCACCACCCTGCCCTGTGACTCTGAGGCAGGCTGGGACTCAATGAACCACATTCCCCAGACTCCCTCACCAGCTGAATTGTCATCATTTCCCACCAGCTACTAGGTAAGAAGAGAGCCAAAGGGACTTTCTTTCTGTTTCTAGTGCTTTATGCCTAGCAGTGACGGAAGCTATGACTCCAATCCTCTTGGCACTCCCAGCAGCAACTTCTCCATGCTCCCGGAAGCAAACCCTCAGAGGCCAAGCGCTAGGGTGCATGGTCCCCCTATCTGCCTCAAAGGCACAACGGTCAGCCACAAGGGACCCTTTCTCTGAGTTCCAGAGTTCTGACAACACTGCCTCTTCCCTGTAACTGATTTCCTGGATTAAATCCCCCTAGTTGAAATACCTGGTATGGCTTCTGTTTCTAACCAGTAGAGCAACATAGTATTTATTCTTTAAGCTCTAGAGACATGTTTGTCATTTGAACCTGAATGGTCTAAATGTGAAAATGTTCACATAGCCTGTAGAATAAGGTTGTCATCTTTGCAGCCTCCCTTTTCTGTTTCTGAGTTTGCTTGTTTTGTTTTTGTTTCGTTGAGACGGTGTATCACTCTGTCTCCAGGCTGGAGTGCAGCGGCACGATCTCAGCTCACTGCAACCACCACCTCCCAAGTTCAAGCGATTCTCCTGCCTCAGCTTCCCAAGTAGCTGGGACCACAGGCGGGCACCACCACACCCAGTTAATTTTTTTTTTTTTTTTTTGAGACAGAGTTTCGCTCTTGTTACCCAGGCTGGAGTGCAATGGCGTGATCTCGGCTCACCGCAACCTCCGCCTCCTGGGTTCAGGCAATTCTCCTGCCTCAGCCTCCTGAGTAGCTGGGACTACAGGCATGCGCCACCATGCCCAGCTGATTTTTTGTATTTTTAGTAGAGACGGGGTTTCACCATGTTGACCAGGATGGTCTCGATCTCTTGACCTCGTGATCCACCCACCTCGGCCTCCCAAAGTGCTGGGATTACAGGCTTGAGCCACCGCGCCCGGCCACACCCAGTTAATTTTTGTATTTTTAGTGGAGATGGGGTTTCACCATGTTGGCCAGAATGGTCTTGATCTCTCGACCTCATGATCCGCCAGCCTCAGCCTCCCAAAGTGCTGGGATTACAGATGTGAGCCACTGTGACCAGCCTAAAGTCTGCTTGTTTAATAGAAGAGTCCTCTCTGTTGTTATTTAAAACCAATGCATTTTTTTTCCAAAGACTTCACTACTATTTATCTTCCAAAGGAAAAAGATATGTTTCCTTTTGTGCACAGAAACAAAGAGAAAGGAAAGGAGGAAATAAAAAGAAAATAAGAGACAATGGGTCTATGTATGAGAGAGGGAGAGAAGCAATTCTGTCTTCCAACAGAGGTACTAAATTCAAAATCAAAGAGAAGTCAATTCCGCCACTCCTCCAGCCTTGACCTTGACAAATCTCTATTCTTTGGGGTCCCAGTTTTCTCATCTCTAAAACTAAGAACTGAAAAGATTTTTAAGATTGTTTCAGGCTATAAAAGGCTACCATTTCATGGAAACTGAAGACCATGAAACTACAGAAAATATTGTAAAAATTATGTATATCAAAGAATTGAGTTAAACCTGAGTAGTTCTGAAATCTTCACTACTTCTCCCAGACATCAACTGCTGTGATTTAGAAATTCAAACTTCAGCTTCCAGCCCTGAGGGGGAAATGTGCCCCTGCCTCTGCCTCCTACTGTAAACAACATAACTACTCAATGTATAAAGCATTTAGACTACTCAGAGTAAAAAGTAACACTGGACAAGAGGAAGAAGAGGGTGGTCGCCCTAAAGAAAAGGAAGCTACTCAAAATGAGCCCCCTTGACCTTGGCTTTCAGCCTGGGGGACTCGCCCTCGGGTCTGCAGCACAGGGAGGTGAGCCCAAGCAGAGAGCTCCGATCTCTATATGACTTGAGGAGGTTGATCGTGGTGTTCAGGGCAGCTGAAGCCGCTGGAATCATGAGGAAGAGGACTGGGGAGAAGAAGGTAGCGGAAGTCTATGTGGGCATTCCACAACAAAAGGCTGAACTGCACATGTAGAGAGCAAATTCTCGAGGCCCTGCAGAGAGGAGTTGCTGAAGGCTAAGAGCTCCACGGAAGCCCTGAAGGCCAATCATGTAGAAAGAGGTCAGTTTCATGCGCAGTCCCAGTGCAGAGGCTGCTGCCCGTGGCAGGTGTCCAACTCAGACCCCAGGAAGACGGTGCCTTCTGGGTGAAGAACACATCCTAGAATAAGGGTCTAAACCCAGGGCTAAGCACAAAACAGGAATAGATCCCCTGATACGACTGAGAAAACCCACTAATAATTTAACTTCTGGCTAGGACAAAACTCAACACCCTTTAAAATGAGATAACAGAATGTACACACCTCAACATCTCATCCTTAATGCACAGCATACTATAAAAAGTTACTGGACATGCCAAAAGCAGGAAAACGTGATCTATAACTAGAAATTCTATATGATCCACATGCGTATCTTAAAAAAAAAGATGCGCATGTGGATCATACAGAATTTCTCGTTAAAAAAAAAAAAGATACCTGAGACCACAAAATAGCCGGTGTACCTCCTGATCTAGAAACAATTTATAATCACCTGCTAAATACTAATATGTATATAAAATTATGTACAGTAAATGCTGTACGTTACCGATTACAATTTTAAAGAGATGTTAAAAGATTCTAACTCTACAATCAATTATGAATTTGAAACTAATTGTATCTTATTTAGGAAGTGGTAACTTTGATATAAATGTAAGTTTTTAATGCTCTAGGTTTTTTTTCTCCTCTGTCTCCATAGACAACTTGTTTGCTAAGACTTCTAAATAAGAGACATGATCATAAAACTTACTTTGTGAACTGTGCAAGTTGACATCATTTTGTGGTGAAACAGGTGTGCTGTCTGGATGGCTGTGTAACTTGTGGAGCACGCCTGAGGACGAGGTTCTAGAGGCATGAACCATGGGAAAGGCAGGAGTTATGGGACATAGGAGCGGAAGGCTCCAGGGTTGATGATGCCACTGGTCAAGGACAAAGATCCCTGGAGCTGAGTCCTCACTGCCAGGATGTACCACCCTGCTCCTCTCCCACCTGGGAGCCGCCTGCCCCCACTGACCCCATCTCCCACCCACCTCCACAGGGACATTACCAAAACAAAAAGAATTTGCTAAAGTGATGGTCTGAAGAATAATTGATTTCAACTGTCACTACCACAGGCCCTTTTTTTACCCACATGTATTATCTACCTCTGTGTTAGTATTCTCAATTTCACAATCAATTTTTTTTTGAGATGGAGTTTCATTCTTGTCACCCAGATCTGGCTCACTGCAACCTCCGCCTCCTGGGCTCAAGCGATTCTCCTGCCTCAGTCTCCCAAGTAGCCGGGATTAAAGCATGAGCCACCACACCTGGCTAATTTTTGTATACTTTTTACTAGAAATGGAGTTTCATCATGTTTGCCAGGCTGGTCTCAAACTCCTGACCTCAAGTGATCGACCCACCTCGGCCTCCCAAAGTGCTGGGAGTATAGGCGTGAGCCACCTTGCCACGCTCACAATCAACTCTTTACAGAAAAGAAGGAAACTATTAAAATCAAGAGAAGGGGCCAGGCGAAGTGGCTCATGTCTGTAATCCCTGCACTTTGGAAGGCTAAAGAGGGAGGATTGCTTAGGCCGGGAGCTGGAGGCTACAGTGAGTTATTATCATACCACTGCACTCCAGCAAGCCCGTCTCTTAAAAAAAAGAAAAAAACAGGATAGAAAAGGATCATGATTTTAGCAATACGTAAGAGGAAATAGATTGTTGATAAACTAAATGGAAACTAATTAATAAAAATAAGGAAAACCCTCTTGTAAACTGCAAGTGAACTTAAATGGCATTTCTGGATTTAGCGAAAATTATAAAGGAACAGAATAAAAGTATGATCAGAAGATCAAAATTCAGTGAGAATTCAAGAGAAAAAAGAAACCAGGCCGGGTGCGGTGGCTCACGCCTGTAATCCCAGCACATTGGGAGTCTGAAATGGGCAAATCACCTGAGGTCAGGAGTTCGAGACCAGCCTGACCAACATGGCCAAATCCCATCTCTAGTAAAAATAGAAAAATTAGCCAGGCGTGGTGGTGCATGCCTGTAATCCCAGCTACTTGGGAGACTGAGGCAGGAGAATTGCTTGAACCCAGGAGGCGGAGGTTGCAATGAGCCGAGATGGTACCACTGCACTCTAGCCTGGGTGACAGAGGGAGACTCCATCTTAATAAATAAATAAATAAATAAATAAATAAAGTAGTAAATGGAGCTTAAAGTTACTAAATATCCTGAATAATTTGAACAGAGAAAATGATCATTAAAAACTCTCAAAATGGCCAACATTTACCATGACCTGCAAATATCTTATATTCTATGATAAAATAACAAGGAAAAGGAAAGGGAGAATGAAAATACAAAAATGATAGATCTAATTGGTGAATCTAGAAAAACACAATACTAATAAAGTTGTCAAGTACATTATCTTCACAAGATCTTGCTTATGATCTTGTTGTATGAGTCAAACTAAGATCTAACTTATAAACTAAAGACATATGAATCAAAAATATTATATTATATACTCTATATTATACATTATTATATATAACATATATATATTATTATATAGTAGTCTCACTAAACATTTGAAAATAGTTCAATCAGCCAGGCAAAGTGGCTCATGCCTGTAATCCAAGCACTTTGGGAGGCCGAGGAGTGCAGATCACGTGGTCAGGAGTTCGAGACCAGCCTGGCCAACATGGTGAAACCCCAACTCTACTAAAAATACAAAAATTAGCCCAGCATGGTCGTGTGCGCCTGTAGTCCCAGCTACATGGGAGGCTGAGGCAGGAGAATCGCTTGAACTGGGGAGGCGGAGGTTGCTCCAGTGCACTCCAGCAGCGTGGGCGACAGGGCGAGACTTCATCTCCCAAAAACAAACAAACAAAAAAAAAAACCACCCCAGGACCCAGCAGCTTAAAAAATACCCATTTAGGTACAGGTATTGATCGACTTACAACCTATGCAACTTACGACCATTCGACTTTACGACCACAATCGCTAGCCATGACTGCTCCGCGTCTGGCAGCACAAATGTTGCCCAGCTGGGCGTACGACAGTGCGGACCAGCTTCCGGTAGCACTACCATCTCCGCGTGCACCATTTCAACTGTTATGTCAGACTTGGTACAGCAATTTGTGTTTTGTGTCTTGGATATTTTTCATCAAACCCCTCCCAATAAACTTCTTATACATTTCGAAGCAATGGACCCAAACATCGAACGATTTGCAAGGATTGAACGGATGGCACACGATGTGTTTCGTCCGTATCGTGAAATTTATGAAGAAAAAAAGAAACATACAATTCAGACAAAGCTCACCATGTTTATGAAAAAACCAACTCCGGTAACCCCAACTGCTGCCTCAGATGACGACATCAACGATCCGCAGCCAAGCTCCAAAGGCCAATGAAATGTTTCGTACATATTTACAGATTTTGATATGTTTTACAATTGGGAAAATGTTTCCTATGGTATTTTTTACACCTGTATTTTTAAATTTTGTATGCACCTGTATTTTGTAATTTTGTATGTTTTGCAAATATTAAACCAGTTGTACTGGTAATGCAGTGTTTTACTTAAACCTGACGAATGTAAAAATAAGAAACAAAATGGTGTAGAGATGATACAAATGGCATACAATGAACAAAGAAAATTATGATATATAACAATAATGAAAGAAAATTATGATAAAATATGACTTAAAGATTTTTATAGCATCATTTCATAGTACTGTACATATAGCCTACTCAACTTACGACCAATCGTGTTACGACCGGTCTGTCAGAACCAATCGTGGTCGTAAGTCAAGCACTAGCTGTATTTGCTCACAATTCTGCGATATGGCCCGGGCTGAGTGCTGCTTCTTCGGGTCTTGACAGTGGCCACGCCATGCGGATGCATTCAGCGGAATGCCTTGTCTCTGCTGAGCTAGGGTCGGGGCTCAGCAGAGACAAGGAACAGCAGAACTTCTCCTTACACAGTCTCAAGCCCTTTCCCTCTGCATATGACCTCTCTATATGGTCTCTCCAGTGGCCAGACTGCTTTCATGGGGACTCAGGACTTCCAAGAACACAAGGACAATTGTCAGCCTTCCTCAGCCTTGGCTGTCCCAGACCGTGACTTCCACTGCCTTTTGCCCAAAGCAATCACAGGACAGCCCAGATTCAAGGTGATGAGAAAGAGACATCACCTCTTGACAAGGACAGACCAGGCCACCCTACAGAGAGCCTGTGGGGTGAGAAGCATTGCTGCAGCGTCTCTAAGAATGTTTTCTACCACAGCTGCTATGTGATTTGTGAAAAGCCTGATAAACAAATGAGATATGTCCCAGGGCAGCAGGGATCACGTTTAATCCACCTAAAAGGAAACTTCATGACAACAGGCATCTTACACGAAAGACATATTTCACCTCAAGGAAATGAAAAACAGTTTCTGCCTTATTGTGCAGTTGAGAGATAAAATACACAAAAGAGGCACTGTAAAGGTATTAGTTCACCCAACAAATATTTTTGAATGTGTAATGAGCTAGTCTTTTACCCCCCCCCAGCTAAAGTGTAAGTCTTTGTAAGACCACTTTCAGGCCAACACTTCAGAAGCCTTGAGCACGTGGCAATACAAAAGCAGCTGTCTCTTTTGTGGAGACTACAAGTTGTTAGGAACTAAGTCAAGCACGGTATCTCTCAGAACCCGGCAAAAGCTCCCCCATTAGTCAGTGTACAGGAGAGAAAACTGGTGCTTGGAAGGGCTAAATACTCTCAAAGTAACGCTGACTCCTGAATACTAGTTAATAGATTGACTGAAGGAGACTTTGTTACTGAGAACATCAGAACATATTTTAGAAATATTTTGTTTATGTACGTATTTTTAATTTCCCATTTTACCCAGACAAGGCTCCCTGCACTTGGAGTAATTCCTCTTAAGACGCGACGCCGTGGTTCGGTCTTCCTAATGCCCAGCGCCTTTACGCAGGAAGACAAAGCATTCCTGAAGCATCTGCACGCACCTGCAGGATGCTATCACTCTGCCACAGACAGCAGCATAGTTCATGCCAGTGAAAACGTCTGCATGGCAACTCCCAACATTACTTAAGTCTGGATGGAAAAACACCCAGCTTTTCTCAAATAACCATGGGTTGTCTTGTGCCCAAATTGGAAAACGCTGTTTCTCCCTCTTCCTGCCTTTGCCTCCCACAGGGCTATGCATGGATCTCTGAGGATCAGGCTTTCCCTCCCTGAGGGTGGGCTGCTCGCTCACACATTCAGGAAGAGGAAGAGGTGGACAGAAAGTGGAGGCGGCCGCAGAATAGGGGGCCTACAGGCTGGAGCCAGTGTGAGCCGAAGCCAGAGGTCCCCTGGGGGGTAGTGAGCAGGGAAAAGAATGGAGGGGCCGAGCAGATAAGAATCTTGCATTCTCCCTCCTTTTCCTTGTTCCTCGGCCCTGCCTATGAGGCTCGCCTACCCTGGGCCTTTTAACTGTCAGGGAGCCAGTGCCAAGCGCTGGGCCAAGTCATCGCCAATGACATGTGAGTTGTGTGTGTTCCAAATTGGCCTTCCTGCCTTTCTGCAAGAAAAACAAACTGGAGCTGGACCCCAACAAACATGACAGGAAAAATAACAACCCTTGTTGAGGGCTGATACTGAAAGCGGCTGGTCTCCCCACCCATAAGCCAGCCCCTGCTGAGGGCAGGACCAGGTCCTCCCCTGACATGGGGTCCTCTTTGGTGACATACTGTCCAGGGCGACCAGGCCGTTCCTTCTGAGATTGCCTGGGAAAGCCCCCTTGACAGGCCCTTTCTTGGTCCCACAATGACACCACAAGGTAACAAAGCGATTTTATGGAGTGGTAAGTCTGTGGCTTCGGGTAACGTCCTGATTAAGCATCAGAGCTACATTCACTCACAGCAGCATCTAACTCTAGAGTTTCTACTTTTATGTTTTAGCTATTTTAGAAAAATGAGAGTTCAGAATGAATGCCGTTGTTGGGTTTGCTTCCTAGGTAATATACTAAAAGTCTTTAATGAAAACCACTGGCATATATAATAAAACAATAACATGAAATATTATCATTATTATTTTAAATAATGTTTCTTTGTCAATTTGAAAGCCTTCCATAGAGTCTGTCCTCTTTTTCACTAGTATTTTTCAGATGGTACACAAACAATGCTGTTCAATTAAATAGTAGGGTGGACTAAAGAATCAATACTTATAGAGACCCAAACAAACTGTAAGTAGAAACTCCAAAAGATATTTCTACACTTGTGTTAAGGGCAGTATTATTCACAGCAGCCAAAAGAAAGAAGGGACCTAAGTGGCTGGCCATTGACAGATGAATGGAGAAACAAAATGTGATGTGTACATGCAACGGACTATTACCCAGCTTTAAAAAGGAAAGGGATTCTGACACATGCTGCAACACGGATAAACCTCAAAGACAGTATGCTAGGTGAAACGTGCTAGTCACAGAAGGACACAGAAATCTTCTGTGAGTCCACTTACCTGAGGTACCTAGAGAGTCACATCCATGGAGATAGGAAGTAGAATGGTGGTTATCAATGGCTGGGGAAAGTAGAGAATGGGGAGTTATTGTTTGATGGTTACAGATTCAGTTTGAGAAGATGATCACTTTCTGGAGATGGAGGGTGGTGATGGTTGCACACAACGTGAATGTACATAAGGCCACTGAACTGTATACTTAAAAATGGTTAGGGTGGGGCCGGGTGTGGTGGCTCACGCCTGTAATCCCAGTATTTTGGGAGGCCGAGGCAGGCGGATCACAAGGTTAGGAGTTTGGGACCAGCCTGACCGACATGGCGAAACCTCGTCTCTACTAAAAATACAAAAATTAGCCAGGCATGGTGGCGAGTGCCTGTAATCCCAGCTACTGGGGAGGCTGAGGCAGGAGAATTGCTTGAACGCAGGAAGCAGAGGTTGCAGTGAGCCCAGAGCACACCACTGCACTCCAGCCTGGGTAACAGAGTGACACTTTGTTTCAAAAAAATCAAAACCAAACCAAACCAAAACAAAACAAATGGTTAAGGTGGTAAATTTTATGTGTATCTTACCTTAATTTTTTAAAAAAGAATCAATATTGAGGCATCTGATAGATCTGTATTCAGTCCTGGCTGAAGGAGAGAAAACACTAAATAATGCTTGTTAAAGCAAACTAAATATGGCCTGAGAAGGACTCTACAGTTCTATATTTCCGTCCTTGTGGATGAACCGTAACCTCTCTTAACAGTCTAAAATTGAAAACCTACCTTAATAGTATGTACCCGTAACAGCAGCTGAGTCTTGTCCAATCTCAGCGGCCATACTTCAACCACTCAGACTGCTGAGTGTTCAAACTGCCCTCAAATAAGGCAAACACAGAGCTGTAATCAATCTCACCGTTTCTGTACCTCACTTCAGATTCCTGTAAGTCACTTTAAATTTTTTGTCTATAAATTTGTTCTGACCACGAGGCACTCCTGGAGTATACGTGAATCTCCTGTGATTCTGGGAGCTGCCCGGCTCACGAATTATTCATTACTCAATTAAATTCCATTTTTCTTTTCTTTTCTCTTTTGAGATGGAGTCACTCTGTCGCCTAAGCTGGAGTGCAGTGGCACGATGTCGGCTCACTACAACCTCTGCCTCCTGGCTTCAAGTGATTCTCCTGCCTCAGCTTTAAATTTAACTCAGCTGAAGTTTTTTTTTTATCGTGCTGAAGCCTTCTCCAGTGTACACCCGGTCCAGGAGGACTCAGCTAACAACATAACGCCATCCTCGGACCCCAGCTTTAAAGTGAGACCTAGGGCAATTGCATTAGGAATTTTGCAGATCCATTCTTCTGAAGATTTTAGAGCATTTCTAAGAGGTTGGTTTCACAGGCTGAGGACAGACCGGGCCACTAACTCTTAAGCCTGCATGTGGAAAACAAAGAGCCTGCCTATGTTGCACTCTCAAGCCTTTAATCCCAGCACTTTGGGAGGCCGAGGCGGGTGGATCATGAGGTCAAGAGATCGAGACCATCCTGGTCAACATGGTGAAACCCCGTCTCTACTAAAAATA
>NW_022436975.1:6405137-6452280 GCF_009761245.1 Sapajus apella | reverse complement strand
GCGGTGAGCCGAGATCGCGCCATTGCACTCCAGCCTGGGTAACATGAGTGAAACTCCGTTTCAAAAAAAAAAAAAAAAACTTTTCAGAAAGAAATGAAAACGTTTTGACTTGTGCATTTCAGATCTTGAAAAGTTCTTCTAAACAAAGACGATTTTACTCCCACAACCCTTTTATTATTATTATTCGTTTATTTACGTGTTGAGGCAGGCTCTCACTCTGTTGCCCAGGATGGAGTGCTGTGGCCCAAAACCGCTCACTACGCTCTTCGAGGAAGACGCGGGCGTAGCTGGTGTGGCTGGTTAGTCCGCACGCTCCTGCTCCTGACTCCCCGCTGTTCGCTCTTGCCGAGGAACAAGTCGGTCAGGAAGCCGCGCAGCAGCCATGGCTTTTAAGGATACCGGAAAAACACCCGTGGAGCCGGAGGTGGCAATTCACCGAATTCGAATCACACTAACAAGCCGCAACGTAAAATCGCTGGAGAAGGTGTGTGCTGACTTGATCAGAGGAGCAAAGGAAAAGAATCTGAAAGTGAAAGGACCAGTTCGAATGCCTACGAAGACTTTGAGAATCACTATAAGAAAAACACCTTGTGGTGAAGGTTCTAAAACATGGGATCGTTTCCAGATGAGAATCCACAAGCGACTCATTGACTTGCACAGTCCTTCAGAGGTTGTTAAGCAGATTACTTCCATCAGTATTGAGCCAGGAGTTGAGGTGGAAGTCACCATTGCAGATGCTTAAGTCGGTTATTTTGATAAATTGATTACCAGTTGTTAAAAAACAAAACAAAACAAAAAAAAAACAAAAAAAACCGCTCACTACAGCCTCGACCTCCTGGGCTCAGGCAGTCAGTCCTCCCACCTCTGCCTCCAAAGTGCTGAGATTACAAGTGTGAGCCTCTGGGCCCAGCCGGATTTTTTTTTCTATCTTTTAATGTCTTTTTTATTAAACTTTCATTTTATAAAGCTCCATTCAACTCTGACTTTACAATAGTTTGCTTCTCAGAAGCTATATCAGATGATATGGGCTCCCTGCTTGAGAGGATGGATTGATTTTCAGCCCTGTGTATGAAGAATGGTTTAAATTATTCCTAGCCGTTTTTTAGCATAAACTCTTACACATTTTCGCCCAAGCACACTGAAGACTTTTAATTAATTAAAAGCAATGTTCATAGCAATGATCAAATACTTAAAGAAACTAAAATTTTTCATAAGAATCTATCATCAAAGTTATGCTTTGCCGAAGTTGATACTGTAAGGATTTTTATTTATGAATGCCATAAATTGCTTCAATTCTGTTCCATTTCCAAGTTTCTAAGCATTTATCAAGCTGCACCTGCCTAGAAAATAATAAATTTTAAAGATGATGTAGGGAAATTGGAAAACTTGTGCATTGCTGATGAGAATATAAAATGGTGCAGCTCCTGTGAAGAGCAGTAAGGTGATTATTCAAAAAGTTAAACAAAAAATTACTATATGATCTAGCAATTTCTCTTGTAGGTATATACCCAAAAGAATTGGGTGTGGTGACTCGCGTCTATAATCCTAGCACTTTGGGAGGCCAAGGCGGGTAGATGACCTGAGGTTAAGAGTTCCAGACCAGCCTGATCAATAAGTTGAAACTCCATCTCTATTAAAAATACAAAAACTACACGCCTGTAATCCCAGCACTTTGGGAGGCCGAGGCGGGTGGATCATGAGGTCAACAGATCGAGACCATCCTGGTCAACATGGTGAAACCCCATCTCTACTAAAACTACAAAAAATTAGCTGGACATGGTGGCGCATGCCTGTAATCCCAGCTACTCAGGAGGCTGAGGCAGGAGAATTGCCTGAACCCAGGAGGCGGAGGTTGCGGTGAGCCGAGATCACGCCATTGCACTCCAGCCTGGGTAACAAGAGCGAAACTCTGTCTCAAAAAAAAAAAAATTACAAAAACTAGCTGGGTGTGGTAGCACACATCATAATCCCAGCTGCTCAGGAGGCTGAGGCAGGAGAATCGCTTGAACCCAGGAGGCAGAGATTGCAGTGAGCTGAGATAGCACCACTGCACTCCAGCCTGGGCGAAATGAGTGAGACTCTGTCTCAAAAAAAAAAAAAAAAAAAGACGGTAGGAATTCCAAAAGATTATTTGCCCACCAACGTTCACACAGCCAAAAGGTAGAAGCAACCCAAGTGTCCACTGATAGATGAACGGATAAAGGAAACTGAGGAAGACCTACAATGGAATATTATTCAGCATTAAAAAGGAAAGGAATTCTGACATGCACTATAATAAGATTGAACCACGAGGATACTATGCCGAGTGAAATAAGCCAGACACAAAAAAGACAAATTGTTGAAACTGATTCCACTTATATGAGGCACCTAGAGTAGTCAAATTCACAGGGACAGAAAGCAGAGTGGTGGTTGCCGGGAGCTGGGAGTATGGGGGGAATGGAGAGTTCGTGTTTAATGGGTACTGAGTTTCGGTTTGGGAAGAAGATCATATTGTGGAGATAGACGGTGGTGATGGCTTCACAACAATGTGAATGTACTTAATGCCTCTTTAAAAACTGCATTAGGAGAAATACCTAATGTAGATGACGGGGTGATGGATGCAGCAAACCACCACCATGCACGTGTATACCTATGTAACAAACCTGCACGATCTGCACATGTACCCCAGAACTTAAAGTAGAATTTAAAAACTTGCTAAAACAGTACATTTCATGTAATGAATATTTTATAATAGAAAAAGATAAAGTTAAAAAAATAAAACTATACCAGCCCAGATGACTGTAATCATGCTATCCTAATGAGAGTGATGTAAGAATTAATAATGTAATAATACATGTATAGCACTTGCAACCATGCCTGATGCTAGAGTGAATACATAAAAAAACCAGCCATACCATTATAATCATTATTATTCTTAATATTATTATGTCCTATCAACATGTTTGATCCTATAGATTTACTATTAAAAAAAAAAATTCCTGGTGTAATGAAAAGTAACCTCAATAGGTGGCTCCCTCTAGCACGTTTACCTTTCTTGAGGGGAATTTCATTGCAGCCTTTTCCAAAGCAGGCCCTGCCCTGGTTAGAGGACAGACTCCAAGGTTTTTCAAAGCCCTGCAAACCTTGTACTGAAGGGCCTCTGGAACCAGAGCAAATTCTTCATCAATTCTTAGTCTACCCCACACATCTGGAGCCATGCAAACTATTTCTTAGACTCATTAAGAATAACTCATTTTGTGGCTGGGCGCAATGGCTCACGCCTGTAATCCCAACAGCTTGGGAGGCCAAGGCTGGTGGATCACCTGAGGTCAGGAGTTCAAGACCAGCCTGGCCAATATGGAGAAACCCCATCTCTGCTAAAAATACAAAAATTAGCTGGGTGTGGTGACAGGCACCTGTAATCCCAGCTACTCAGGAGACTGAGGCAGGAAAATCCCTTGAACCTGGGAGGTGGAGGTTGCAGTGAGTTGAGATTGTTTCAGTGCACTCCAGCCTTGGCAACAGAGTGAGACTGTGTCTCAAAAATAATCATAATAATAACCACTTTAAAAGACAACAAAATGCAAGTTAAAATAATAAATTATTCTTAATCTCTAAAACATTCAGTACCTCCAGATAAATGATTTTTAGCACTTATCTATTCTTCGATCTTAAGGAAAATTCAGTGGAGGGAGTGTTAGCTCCACTTTCCGGTGAGGAAACTAAACCTGGGAGAGTAAGCATTTTGTACAGTGGTTTACAGCGTGTTCCACACAGAAGAGAGAACACTCCAGCCCTCTGACTCATGGCTGTGCTCGTTACAACACACACTACAAAAACTGGAAATAAATCTACTTTATAATATCAAAGCTAAAGGAACTGCAGACATTGATTTGTCAAACTAAAATGAAGTGACTATAAAATTGGAGACCCTAGACTTAGGTGAGTTCAGAGAATTATACACCCTGTGGGGGCCAGCCTGAGAAGCCTACTCATTGACATGGATGAGTCAAAAGTCCAGCTGTTTGTCTGAAAAACTGAGCAAACCTGCAGACTGGGGAAATAAACACTTCAGAAGAACTGTTCCTAAGATAACTCCATCCAACTTCAAAGAAACACATATAACTTCATATTTGAAGATCCCAGATGTAGAATCCCCATACTGAAAATGTGATGAAATGGACCCCCAGGAACATGCAGTCCTGAGGGAAGAGCCAACAGGTAAGCTGGTACCAGGTAAGCCCTGGAATGGGGAAGCGAGGCAGACAGCCTGACGCCTTATCCAGAGTGAGTCTCCAAACAGCCCTACTAACTGTACCTTTGCAACGATCAACTCAACTTGCCTAAGAATTCCAATACTGCCATGAAGAGCTTACCAACAAATCTCTTTAATAGTGTAGATCTTAAAGAATAAAACAAAGAGTACCAGAGATAAGAGAAAAAATACAAAGTCTTTTGTTTTGTTTGTTTTTGTTTTTGTTTTTGAGACAGAGTCCCGCTCTGTCACCCCAGCTGGAGTGCAATGGCGCAATCTCTGCTCACTGCATTTCCACCTCCCAGGTTCAAGCAGTTCTCCTGCCTCAGCCTCCCAGTAGCTGGGATTACAGGCACACACCACCATGCCCAGCTAATTTTTCTTTTTTCGTATTTTTAGTAGAGATGGGGTTCCACCATGTTGCCCAGGCTGGTTTTGAACTCCTGAGCTCAGGCAATCCACCTGCCTCGGCCTCCCAAAGGGCTAGGATTACAGACATGAACCACCGTTCCCAGCCACAAAGTCAAAATATTAATTCCTGGCCAGATAAGAAAATATGTATCAATACAGAAATTCACTGAGTGCTTCACCCAGGGAAAAGCGAGGGGTTGAAGGCAGTGGCAGTGGACATATGGCGCTGTTGTGAACTAAGGAATGAAAACTAGCACCCTGGATAGGATGGAGTCCACCAGTCTCTGTAAACTTTTGGCTAAAAAGTACGATTGTTCGTTGGCCAAGAAAAAGTCCTCAGCTCACTTAGTAGCTGATGTACAAGGGCCATGCAAAGCACTTGCTGCTTTGTCAGCACCCATTGGCTAGAATCTGTTTTCAAGAAATGCAGTATTCAGTTTTTGTATCTCCTGGGCAAATGCTGATATAAATGAAAAAAATTCCCTTATGCATAGATTATAGCAACCACGTGCAGTGCATGATGACATCAGAGTGGATACTTCCTTGCAAGAGCCATCAGTAAAGACACAGTGGGAATCTGAATGTGGTTTGGATGGTATATACAAGAAAGGATAAATTATGGAAATGGAAATGTTTGGTTGACAAATAGGTCACAATACAGCGTGTATCGTGTGGTGTCGTTTTGATAATAATAACAATGCACCTATATGTATGTGAAGAAAAATATCCAGAAGGATATGCACACATGGCCGGGCATGGTGGCTCACGCCTATAATCCCAGCACTTTGGGAGGCCGAAGCCGGTGGATCACCTGATGTCAGGAGTTTGAGACCAGCCTGACCAACATGGAGAAACCCTGTCTCTACTAAAAATACAAAATTATCAAGTCGTGGTGACACATGCCTGTAATCCCAGCTACTCTGAAGGCTGAGGCAGGAGAATCGCTTGAGCCCAAGAGGTGGAGGTTGCAATGAGTCAAGATCATGAGATAAGAGGGAAACTCCGTCTCAAAACAAAAAAGAAAAAAGAAAAAAGGATATGTACACGGGTTCCAGTAGTGAGTTCAGGTGAAGGGAAGGTGATATGTTTTCATTTTTACTTTTGCTTTACTTTCTAATTTTCTTTTTTTTTTTAGACAGAGTTTCACTCTTGTTACCTGGGCTGGAGTGCAATGGCTCGATCTCGGCTCACCGCAACCTCCGCCTCCTGGGTTCAGGCAATTCTCCTGCCTCAGCCTCCTGAGCAGCTGGGACTACAGGCATGCGCCACCATGCCCAGCTAATTTTTTGTATTTTTAGTAGAGACGGGGTTTCACCATGTTGACCAGGATGGTCTTGATCTCTTGACCTCGTGATCCACCCGCCTCGGCCTCCCAAAGTGCTGGGATTACAGGCTTGAGCCACCGCGCCCGGCTACTTTCTAATTTTCTACAATGATTTTGTGCTGTTTCTGTGGTAATAAAGTGTAAAGGAGCTCATTTTTTCTCTCCCTACGATTTAAAGTTGAAATGTGTTTTGAGATTATATTGGTTTCCAGAATCAGAACAGTGACTTACAGAGAGAAATCACAACTTGAGTCCTGAGAGCGGATGGATGGTTGCCTCGCATCCACAGCCCTTGTCTCACCACGTGACAGCCCCAAGTGAGCCAGATCTCAAGGTGGTTATGGAACACTCGGGGAATTTTGGCAATGTTTCCCATTCTTCACACCACCCACATGAATACCTGGAAGCTCACTGTCGCCATGGGAACCCCCTGGGCCAAAGCAAGCTGGTCAAAGAGAACAGCCTGGGCACAAAAGTCCGCCGTGGGGAGCTCAGGTCCAAGCCCAAAGCCGTAGGTGATTGTCAGGCTTCCTAACCCTTAGGATCAAAAACCAGATTTCGTGACAGGGAGACACAGCTCCCACTGATTTATCTTTCCTTTATCCTGCAACTGGCCATTTCAAGCACTCTGTCCTGTGATTATATCAGGAATCGCTGGGTGGAGGTTTTTTAAAATGCACAGGAACGTTTTTTCTAAACCAAAGCAGACCTGTAATTGGCAAATCCCAAAAGAGACCAAGCAGGATGGTAAGGGCAGACCCCGGGTTTATCAAGAATAAAGAGGGGGCAAAGTGCAAAGATTCGGGAAAATCAAAATAGGCAACTACAGGATGGTATTAACTTAGATAAACCAAATGCAGGGTTAAAGAAGCCTGCTGATGTGAAAGGTTACATCATTACTCAACTTCAGCCTTCTAAAACAATAAAGAGATGTGAGTAAAATTACCTACTCGCATAAATCATTCTTACCCAACTCAAATCCCAGAGAGGACTGAGGAACAACCTATTTGACAATGAAAGATAGATGAGTTCCCTGCGCTCTTTGCAGTAACTGCAAAGATTAACCTGCCTTACCACAGAAACTCACGCAAGGCCAGAGGGCAGAGACAGCAGGAGTTCAGGACCATCTAAAATGGCCCAGGGGAAGAAACTTTCCATTGAATTTAATATTCTTATTTTAAGAATAGAAAATAGAATTAGAATATAAAATGAATTGCTGTCCTTTCATGACTGTTGTGTTTAAAAAAAAAAAAAAACTTGGTTAAATAAAAATAGTTTTCCACTAAATTTCTATAAGAAGATACTTTCTCTATCAGCTTTATGCAGAATCATTATTTTATGGTTTTATGGTTCTTGAAACTTACAATAAAAGTAATATATATGTGTATTAGTTTAAAATTTGGATGACAAGAGCTTATATGTAATTTTCCCACTCCATTTGCCAAAAGTGTCCAATAGATGGTAAATTAATCACATTTGATTGCATCCCTAAAAATGTATTCTTTAAAATTTTCAGATCATAAAGACGCTCTGCACCAACTAAACAAATTTGCACTGTAAAGATTTCACTCATCAAACTACATACAGCAGGCCCCCGAATACAGGTATTGATCGACTTACGACCTATGCAACTTACGACCATTCGACTTTATGACCACAATCGCTAGCCACGACTGCTCCGCGTCTGGCAGTGCAAACGTTGCCCAGTTGGGCGTACGACAGTGCGGACCAGCTTCCGGCAGCACTACCATCTCCGCGTGCATATAGCCTACTCAACTTATGATCAAATCGTGTTACGACCTGTCTGTCGGAACCAATCGTGGTCATAAGTCGAGCACTAGCTGTAATATCATTGTGTTACAGTGTTTCTGAGAAAAATAATCTGTTTCTGCAGGGGCTCCCCACATCTGCAGGGGTTTTTCGGGTTCTCTGGTTTCCTACCACATCCCAAAGCCGTGCTGTTTAGGTTCACTGATGTGACTACACGGTCCCAGTGTGAGTGTGAGTGTGAGTGTGGGGGCGTGTGGGAGTGAGTGCAAGTGTGGAAATGTATGGGAGTGTGGGAGTGAGTAGGAGTGTAGGAGTGTGAGTGTGAGTGTGGGAGTGTAAGTGTGGGGGGGTGTGGGAGTGAGTGCGAGTGTGGAAATGTATGGGAGTGTGGGAGTGAGTAGGAGGGTAGGAGTGTGAGTGTGGGAGTGTAAGTGTGGGGGTGTGTGGGAGTGAGTGCGAGTGTGGAAATGTATGGGAGTGTGGGAATGAGGAGTGTAGGAATGTGGGTGTGAGTGTGGAGTGTAAGGTGGGGGTGTGTGGGAGTGAGTGTGTGTGGAAATGTATGGGAGTGAGTGTAGGAGTAGGAATGGGGAGTGGGAGTGAATGTGAGTGTGGGGGTGTGTGGGCATGAAGTGTGTGTGAGTGTGAGGGTGGGCGTGTGCATGAGGCCATGAGAGGGAGTGTGGATGTAAGTATGAATGAGTGTGTGAGAGTGAGAGTGTGTCGGGGTAAGCGTAGGAGTGTGAGTGTGTGAGAGTGTGTGTGGGTGAGAGTGTGAGTGTGAGAGTGTGTGGGGAGTGAGCACGTGTGCGTGTGGGAGTATGGGAGTTCTCCCTGAGAAGCGATCACTCCCTGTCTGGGGCTGGTTTCTCTCTTGAACCATGAGCTGCCATGGTAAGCTCTGACTGCACCATGAGCTAGAATAAATGAATGAATGAATCAATCAATCAATCAATGAATTAGTGAATGAATGAATACGATTATAAAATAAAAATGTGTAAAGTCTACAATAACCACACAAATGATGTGGAGGAGGTGCTCCTTATAATTTCACTTTGCAAACATTTATTCCTTGATTTAAGTCACCGTAACTATGAAAACTATCACTCACTGCTTCACTAATAATTGAGTAATTATCTTTCATGTTTTTTATTTCTTTCTTAAATGTATTTATAGCTCACATTTGTTTCCATTTTAATGTTAGAAGTGTTCCAGTCTTTAGAAGTTTGTTAACTTCTTGTGACTAGAAATATGCCATAGGAACTGAACTCTTGATTATATCAATTAAAATTTATATTGACACTAAAATTAAAATTTTATATCAAGTAACATTGATCTCATTATACATCAGTTCACTTAAAGTTGTGGTTTCCAAGAACCTATTGATGACATTGAGATCCTTACTGTATGCTTACATAGCATAATGATGAAATTTATATTTTAGAACATTTTCAAAAATAACTCTTTAAAACTTCTGGCTGGGTGTAGTGGCCCATGCCTGTAATCCCAGCACTTTAGGACACTGAGGTGGGCAGATCACAAGGTCAGGAGTTCGAGACCAGCCTGGCCAACATAGTGAAACCCTGACTCTACTAAAAATACAAAAAAAATAGCCAGGTGTAGTCGTGGGCCCCTGTAATCCCAGCTACTCAGGAGTCTGAGGCAGAAGAATCACTTGAACCCAGGAGGTGGAGGTTGCAGTGAGCTTAGTTCACACCATTGCACTCCAGCCCTGGCGACAGTGTGAGACTCCGTTTAAAAAAAAAAACAAAAAAAAACTTCTAACAAAAAGGCCATGCGCAGTGGCTCACACCTGTAATCCTAGAACTTTGGGAGGCTGAGGTGGATGGATCACTTGAGGATCAGGAGTTTGAGACCAGCCTGGCCAACATGGTGAAACGCTGTCTCTGCTAAAAATACAAAAATGAGCCAGGTGTGGTGGCAGGAGCCTATAATCTCAGCAACTCAGGAGGCTGAGGCAGGAGAATCGCTTGAACCCGGGAGGTGGAGGTTGCAGTGAGCTGAGATCACGTCACTGCACTCCAGCCTGGGAGACACAGTGAGACTCTGTCTCAAAAAAAAAAAAAAAAAAAAAAACTTCTGACAAAAAAAGACAGCCCCATACCAGCTGTCAACCCAGTGTGTGAAGTAATTTAGCTAGTTATTCAATGGAAAGTTAAAAGTAGAAAACACACAATGAGATGCCACAACACACCTATGAGAATGACCCAAATTCCCAAACCTGACAACACCACTTGCTGCTGAGAATGTAGAGCAATAGCAACACATTCATTTCTGATGGGAATTCCATATGGTACAGCAATTTGCAAGACAGTTTGGCTGTTTCTTACAAAGCTAAATATGGTCTTATAGGATTCCATAATCATGTTCCTAGGTTGTTTTGCTTTGTTTTGTTTTGTGAGACTGAGTCTTGCTCTGTCCCCCAGGCTGGAATACAGTGGCATGATCTTGGCTCACTGCAACCTCTGCCTCCTGGGTTCAAGCAATTCTCCCCCCTCAGCCTCCTGAGTAGCGGGGATTACAGGCATGCGCCACAATGCCAGGCTAATTTTGTATTTTTAGTAGAGACGGGGTTTCTCCATGTTGGTCAGGCTGGTCTCAAACCCCCAACCTCATGTATCTGCCCGCCTCGGCCTCCCAAAGTGTTGGGATTACAGGCATGAGCCACCATGCCCGGCTCATTCCTAGGTATTTATTCAACTTCTCTGAAATGTTATGTCCATAATAAACACCTGCATGTGAATGTTTATAACAGCTTTATTTGTCATCGCAAAATACTGGAAACATTCAATATATGCTCCAATAGGTGAGCACCTGAGGTCGGGAGTTTGACAGTAGCCTGGCAAACATGGTGAAATCCCATCCCTACTAAAAATACAAAAATTAGTTGGGCATGGCGGCAGGTGCCTGTAATCCCAGCTACTCAGGAGGCTGAGGCAGGAGAATCCCTCGAACCCAGGAGGCGGAGGTTGCGGTGAGCCAAGATCACACCACTGCACTCCAGCCTGGGTGAGAAGAGTAACACTCCATCTCAGAGAAAAAAAACACAAACCCAAAACAATAGCAAACTAAGGAAATCTGAATAAATATAAGCTTCATTTACCAGTAATGTATTAGTTCCTTAATTATAATAAACATACCATACTAATATGGCATGTCAGTAAGAAAGGAGACTGGGTATGGGGCATATAGGAACTCTCTGTACTCTTCACAGTGTTCTGTAAATCTGAGGCCATTCAGAAAAGAAGTTTGGTTTTAAAAAATAATTCAAGCCATACTAGACATAACTCAAAAAAGGTAAAACAACATCTCTGTTGCCCAGAAGAAAAAAAAAAAAAAGAAGATCCCTCAAGTTGTCAGACACACCTTAGAATTTCACCCCAAGGCTAATCTGAACATGTCTGCCCTTCCTTTAAAGCAGGAAAACAGAAGGCATATTAAAATTGCTGTGAAGAGAGTTATTTGTAAGCACCAAAACAAGTCAAAAAACCAAGTGATCATAGCGGGTGTTGTTTGTTTACTGAAGCAATCAATAATATGTCTTTTGTTTTGGAAACTTTTGACACCTTCGGAACAGGAAACAGGATAAGTCATCAGAGGTAAAGGGCTTTGTTAGCTATATGTTAAAATATGGATCCGGAATTCAGGCTCCGGGGACATCACAGATACCGGGGACATAACCCTCAGAAGCAGGTCTAGAATGCAGGAGAGGATACTTTTAGTAAGGCTTCCAAAGGGGACCCCCAAATGATGGTGCTCACCAGCACTAACCCAGACCACCTTAAATCCTCCATTAGCCAGAGGGTCAGGACAGCGTTCTGTCCAGAGCTCTGGGCGCAGGGCACCTGGAATTGTATTCATAACTCCCTTGGACTCTGTTTTCTCTGCCTTTCTTCTCCTCTCTGAGCCCCAGTTCATGTTACCACTTCTGCTGCACACCTCTGTCACCAGTGAGAGGGACAGAACTATCTGCTTAAGATAAAGCCTCTGAAATGGAGTCTTTTTCTCCATTCACCCCCTACTCCACCATTGGCAGAGCATTTACTCGGTGGTATTCAAAGTGAAAACATTCTCTACACATTGTGGAAGTTTCTTGAAGCACAACCAACTATAGCTGGAATAATCACAAATTGAGACTCCTCAGCTCCACTTAGCACAGGCCCATTCACAAATTAGCTCAGAGTCCATCTCTAGTTCCTACCAACCCACCCCCAACACTTGGATCCAAGCTAGAACTGACCTCATCATGGGGGAAGGAAGATCTTTTTTTTTTTTTTTGGTCTGGTTCCCAAATGCACTGGCTTCTTAGGGTCACATTTATACAGGTATTGATCGACTTACAACCTATGCAACTTACGACCATTCGACTTTACGACCACAATCACTAGCCACGACTGCTCTGCGCCTGGCAGCGCAAACGTTGCCCAGCTGGGCATACGACAGTGCAGACCAGCTTCCGGCAGCACTACCATCTCCGCGTGCATATAGCCTACTCAACTTATGACCAAATCGTGTTACGACCGGTCTGCCGGAACCAACTGTGGTCACTCACTGTACTTTCTTTCTCTTCTGCAACCCAAATCCCTACACAGGATTCAAGCCCACTCATCAGACCTGTGGGATGTTTTCAGCGTGTTTTATTGCTTACAGATTCCATTCATTTTTCACTGATTCAAAGCTCACTTTTCACACATTTTTTTCTCCATTCTACAAGCACTCAGTACGTTTTCTACACCCTTCAGGGGATATATAGTTTAGTAGGAAGGAAAACCAAAAGAGAGAGAGAGAGAAACAGAAGCAAGTAACACAAAGAAAGAAAAACACCTATAGAATAAAAGGCTTTTGCAGCTAATGACTTTTTTGATCACTCTTCAAAGACTTACATGGCTAGTCTTGAGGACCAGTGCTGCAATGGCAAGACAGGAGAGAGGCCTTGCAGGTTAGCAAGGGCTGAATGATAAATCAGGAATCTCCATGCCTGGCCAAGAACTTTGGCCTTGACAGAAAGGCAATGTGAATTCCCCCCTGAAAGGTTTAAGCAGAACAATGGCATGAAAATACTTATTTTCTAAGGGAGTTACTCAGAAGGTAGTTGGAGGCAAAGGAGTAGGTGGAATAAGTGATGGTGGAGACCTAAGACAAGGTAATAGAAAAGAGAATGGGTGAATAGATACCTCTGGGAAATATTTGCCACACGTAAGTGGAAATGAGGAATCCACAAGACTTGGTGATGGACTGAAGGGGAACAGTGAGGAAAAGACCAAGGGTAATTTCCAGGTATCTGGCTTGAACCACTTTATTAAAAGAAGGTCCTGGCATGGTGGCTCACACCTATAATCCCAGCACTTTGGAAGGCTGAGGTGGATAGATCACCTAAGGTCAGGAGTTCGAGACCAGCCTGGCCAACATGGTGCAACCCTGTCTCTACTAAAAATACAAAAATTAGCTGGATGAGATGGCAGGCACCTGTAAGCCCAGCTACTCGGGAGGCTGAGGCAGGAGAATGGCTTAAACTGGGGAGGCAGAGGTTGCAGTGAGCCGAGATTGCGCCATTGCACTCCAGCCTGAGCAACAAAAGCAAAACTCCATCTCAAAAAAAAAAACAGAAAAAATGTAAAAAGAGAGTAGGAACCCACGGAGAAGAGAATGGACTGGGAAGGAAGACATGAACATAGGGTGGGACCTATAGCGTTTCAAGAGCCTGTTTAGCACCCAAATAATGATATCCAATAAACAACAGAGGTTGGGATCTGAGTTTCAGGAAAGAAATTCAGGCTGGAAACATAAAGATGGAGCCTTTCAGCATATAGAAGCTGCAGGTAGTTTCTGGGAAGAAGATTCTGAGATGGAGGTTGCTGTTCATGGAGTGGCTTTAGGGTTAACACGCGGGAAAATGAAGGGAACCAGATCAGGCACGTGAAGAAGCTGACCCACCATCCAGTTACAACCAAGACTTCCCTGATCTCAAAGGGAGCTTTGCAGGTGGAAACGGTCCTTCAGAATTGACTTGGATTGAGACGAGAAATTGGGCCTTGAAATAGGTCATGGGACATGGCTTCCCTTGGGAAGGGCCATGACCTTGAGCCAGGAGTCTGTCTTACACTGAGGGCCAGAAAGGGACTCAACTGAGAGGGGTCCCTGCAGACTCTGCGCCCCCAGCACTGGCCATCACAGAGAGATTTTAAAGAGCTTGGCCTTGAAGCCGATGACCCTCCCCATTCCCAGAGGCTGTGTAGCCTGCAGAGACCCCAGTAAGGGGAAGACAGGCTTCCGAGGAGGCTGAGAAAGAGCTTACTGGGAGTTCAGGGGACCAGCAGCGTTGCGGGGCCACTGAGAGAGAGATTCAGCCAAAACGGAGTGAATTAGTACCCAAATTAAATGCCACAGGAGTGTAGCAAGGGAAGAAGAAAAAGTGCACCGTGAATTTGGCAACCAAGAGGTCATTATTCAATTCCAAGGAGTCATGGGAGAAGCCCCTGGGTTGAGGCAGGGATGAGAGAAGTGAAGGCGGCGTGCAGCGGGGGTAGGGAGGAACAAGAGAGAGATTTTTGTTGGTTTTTTTAAGTTGGGAAAATTTAATCATGTTTAAATCCTGTTGGATCCAGGGGGCAATTGACATTATAGCAAAATATAACTTCTCTCTCTTTCTTTTTTTTTTTTTTTTGAGATGGGATTTTTCTCTTGTTGCCCAGGCTGGAGTGTGATAGCACAGTCTTGGCTCACCGCAACTTCTGCCTCCCAGGTTCAAGCGATTCTCCTGCCTCAGCATTCCAAGTAGCTGGAATTACAGGCATGTGCCACCACGCCCGGCTAATTTTGTATTTTTAGTAGAGACACGGTTTCACCATGTTGGTCAGGCTGGTCTCAAACTCCCGACCTCAGATGATCTGCCTGCCTCAGCCTCCCAAAGTGCTGGGATTATAGGCGTGAGCCATCGCACCTGTCCAACTTCTCCTGCTCCTTCTCCTCCTCCTTCTTCCTCTTCTTTTTCTAAGAGAGAGAGGGAGGGAGGGAGAGAGACTGGATCTCACTCTATCACCCAGGCTGGAGGGCAGTGGCATGATCATAGCTCACAGCAGCCTCAAGCGATCCTCCCACCTCAGCCTTCTGAGTAGCTGGGAATACAGGTGCATGCCATCATGCCCAGCTAATTTTTTTATTTTTTGTAGAGATGGGGTCTTGCTGTGTTGCCCAGGGTGGTCTGGAACTCCTGGGCTCAAGCAATCCTCATGTCTGGGCCTCCCAAAGTGCTGGGATAACAGGCATGAGCCACCACACTCAAACAAACATAACTCTTACAAGACTAAAATCTAATTCTGCTTATGATAGAAAGCTTCTCTTATTACGGAGAAGAGTGAAAGACTCAAGAGACTTCAATATGAAAACAATTTGCATTTAAAAAGATACAAACCAGAGGAAGCCTTCGAGGAGGATTTGGATTGAAGGCTGGAGAGCCTCACGCAGTAGGAGCTTCAGGATGGGCAGCCGGGGGAGGTGGCCCGACAGTTATCACGCACAGTGGTGTCCTGCTCGCTCCCCCTGCTTACCTGTCTTCCCTTCTATCTCTGTAAATCCATAATTTAAAATTTTAAACCTACTAATTTTATAATGTTCAGCTCCAGTTACAGGAATGCTTTCCAGGAGATGTACCTTTGATTCCATTTACTTATTTAGAGACAAGGTCTCACTATGTTGCCCAGGTTGGTCTCGAGCTCCTGGACTCAAGTGATCCACCTGCCATGGCCTCCCAAAGCACTGGGATTACAGGTGTGAGCCACTGCACCCGGCCAACACCCTGAGTATCTCCCAAGAAGTGAAAAGAGTTTCCAAAGAGAAAAATCAAACATGTGAACAATTTATTAAAAAATGGATATCTCTGAAATTCACTGTCAGTAAAAAATTTTCTTCCTATTTTTACTAAATTATAGAGGCAGAGGCCGGGCATGGTAATCCCAGCATTTTGGGAGGCCAAGACAAGAGGATCACATGAGCTCAGGAATTAGAGACTAGCCTGGGCAAGTCGGTATGACCCTGTCTCTACAGAAAATACAAAAATTAGCTGGGTGTGGTGGCCCGTGCCTATAGTCCCAGCTACTTGGGAGGTTGAGGTAGGAGGATTGCTTGAGCCAGGGAGGTCAAGGTCCTAGTGAGCCGTGACTGCGCCACTGCACTCCAGCCTGGGCAATGGAGCAAGAACTTGTCTCAATAATAATAAAAAAATAATAGAAGCAGGGGAAACTCCACTATTCAGTGGTTCTCAAGATTTATTTGACGAATGTAACTGCATTTCTTCTCCACTTAAACCAGTCCTCTTAACATTTGTGGGAAATGTGAAATACCTTTATTTAAGAGTAATTTCGGCCTAGCACGGTGGCTCACGCCTGTGATCCCAGCACTTTGGGAGGCTGAGGTGGGCAGATCATGAGGTCAGAAGTTCGCGATCAGGCTGACCAACATGATGAAACCCCATCTCTACTAAAACCCCGTCTCTAAGAAAAATTAGCCAGTTGTGGTGGCAGGTGCCTGTAATCACAGCTACTCAAGAGGCTGAGGCAGGAAAATCGCTTGAACCCAGGAGGCAGAGGTTGCAGTGAGCCGAGATCCTGCCACTGCACTTCAGCCTGGGCGACAGAGCAAGACTCTGTATCAAAAAAATAAATAAATAAAAAAGTAATTTCAGGACTTAGTTTCAAAACACCAGTTTTTGCCTTACAACTGAGTTCAGGAGGCCCATCAGCTTCTAATGGCTCAGCTAGCAAAACAAAATGACATCTAAGTGTGGATAAGATGGAGTTGATCAGAACTACAAAGGCTCTGAAAAGTACAACTTTCTCCTCACTTCCTCCACGGACGCACACACTCAACATGACCACAATTCTCATAGCAAATACCCAAATCCCTGCACTACTAAGCAAGGTCTCGCTGAGGCCAACTAAAGTCAGGCCTAAGAGCAAACGCCCAACTTCCAAGATGGCAGCGGTCTGCTCTGTGAGGGGTGGGAGACCCAGGCTCCCTTTCTGGCCAGCGGTGGTGACCGTGCCTCACCGAGTGCTGAGTGCCAGGCAACAGGACAGAGCAGGAAACCACTGTAGCTGGAACAGGTGGGGCAGGTTCCACAGAGCAGCCACTGAAACCAGTCACACAGTGAGTCATGTTCCCTGGGACCATTTCTCAACTTCTGTACTTCAATAGCTCACAATTCAGAACATTCTGACTTCGCCAGGTTGCCAGGCGTTGAGGACTGAAAGTGGGAGAAACCAGGGCCCCTGTGGGCTGTCGTCTTGGACACTGGGGCCGCAATCTCTCAGAATGATGAATTTGGACTTCTCTAAAGGCAGAGCCAGAACAAGAATCTGAGTTCTTCCCCTGTGGTCAAACGCCATAGGTGGTGAAATCAGGCTGAGACTTGAGATTTAGCAAAGTAACCTTGAAGGCTTTGAAAGGAAGTCTTAAATGATTAATATTTGTCTGGGTGACCCAAAGTAGACCTGGTTCCCTCTGTTTTGGGAACCAGGTTCGGGGCATCTTGGTTGAGTAATCAAACAGGTGTCCTCTTGGGCGCTCTACCCGTGCTTGGAATCGAGGCAAACCCAGTGTCCTCTCTACCCAGCCTCTTCCACTTTCCCCGCACTCAAGCCTAACGCCCTCATTGTCAAACTCCATTAGCAGGATTTCAGAAGTCTGCCACCCTTTACGGAGAGGAGACTGCTCTTTACAATCGCCCCACACAAAACAAGGCCTTGAGAAATGTGTGGCCTGAGACTCTGCCCCATATCTCATCCTGAAAGAGCCTCTTATCCTGCCTTCATCACTAGCTCATGGGTGTGAATGAAGTTATTTGTCTTTGTGGGTGGAGGGTCCCTCCAGAGACTCAAGGCTGGGTGATACATGCAAAACAAACTAACTCAAAGCCAGAAATTTGCATCTGAGTGGAACCTTACTGGGAGCACCTTCCCAGTGTTGGGGACATTTTTGGAGTTGGGGGGTGGGAGGACTCATAGCTTGACATTTGAAACCTTCCAAACAGCTAGATGAAAGAAGCACCTTTCATCTAGCACCTTATCAACTTAGCATATTTGAAATTTGACTTCTGCGTGAATGAAGATAAACCAGGCACTAAAAGTCATTGATGACCAAGAGAGACAAGGACTCAGGTCTCAGCTATGCACTGATCCCCCAGATGCAGGCGATACGGGGTCCGAACTATGAAGCCAAACAGAAGCTTGAAATTAATTATGAGAGAACTATCCGGAATAACAGAAATTTCTGTCAACCTTCCGGAGGTGGTAGAATGAGGGGACTGAGGGCCAGACTGCCAGACTGCTTGCCTGAGTCCAGCTCTGCTTAGGGCTGTGTCACTGACATGTCACTTCCTCACTCCAGGCCACAGTTGTCCATCTATCAAGTGAGAATAATAACAGTGCCTTGGTTTGCTGGCAAGATGAATTAGGTGACAATATACTAAGCGCTTAAAGCAAGCTTGGCATTCTGTATGTTGCGTAGTATTTCCAGTTTCTCAGCGTGTGGCTTTAGACTACCTACGCAATCAATCTGTGACACGTATACAACACACTTCATGCCTGTGTTCTAAGCCAGCCCAGGACGCAGGCTAATGCATACCTAGAACCAGATTTCTGCATCCAAAGAATCAGCGTGAAATGTACATCTGCCTCCAATTCTCTATTCAAAAATATATACAGATTATATAGGACTTTTATAATGTTTTATATTTTGGTTTGGCTATTTAATTCTATAATTTTAAAAAATGCAGAACTAAACATCTTTTTTTTTTTTTTTTTGAGACTGAGTCTCCTTCTGTTGCCCAGGCTGGAGTCCAGCAGTGGTGTGATCTTGGCTTGGCGCACTGCAACCTCCACCTCCCAGGTTCAAGCGATTCTCCTGCCTCAGCCTCCCATGTAGCTGGGATTACAGGCATGCGCCATCACGCCCAGCTAATTTCGGTATTTTTAGTAGAGACAGGGTTTTGCCATGTTGGCCTGGCTGGTTTCAAACTCCTGACCTCAGGTGATCAGCCAGCCTCTGCCTCCCAGGCATGAGCCACTACGCCCGTACTAAAAATCTTTTTACTTTTACGTCTTGGTGATGATAAATAGCAAACCAGAAATCACTTTTGAAAGTACAGAAAAATTTTAACAATTACATTACAGAGTAAAAACACGTTAATACTGTAAATTGTACTCATGTAGTTTAAATTTGGTCAGGACACAGAGGAGGAGGGAGTTTATTCCAAATAACTTCTAGGGAACCTTAAAATTCCTACTGTTGTTTTCTTCTTAGGTGAAGAATTTAATGAACACCTGAAGATCAGTGGTATCTGGGAAAGATGTGCAATTCAGCTAGAATACAGAAGACCCAAGTTCTAGTTCTGGCTTTGTCACTAATTTGATGTCTTCAGACAAGTTACTGGCTGTTTTGTGTGTCAATCTCTCCATCTATTGAATTAAAAAATGGTTAAATGGTTGTAAAAATTAAAGGTTTAAGTGACCATAAGATGTGTCATTATGTTATTCTCCACTAATAAGTGTCATTATGTTATTCTCCACTAATAAAAGAGATTTGGTCACTTTTTTTTTTTTTTTTTTTTGGAGACCTGCGCCTCCCTCTGTCACCCAGACTGGAGTGCAGTGGTGTGATTACAGCTCACTGCAGCCTCGACCTCCCAGGCTCGAGTGATTCTCCCACCTCAGCCTCCCGAGTACCGGAACCACAGGTGTGCACCACCACACCTGGCTAATTTTTGTATTTTTTGTAGAGATGGTTTTACCATGTTGCCCAGGCTGGTCTCAAACTCCTGGGCTAAGTGATCCACCTGCCGCAGCCTCCCAAAATGCTGGGAGATACAGGTTTGAGCCACCACACCTGGCCTCAGGCACCCTTTTTAAAGCTATTCCCATAGAAAAATAATCATGCGTTTGCAAAAATTCAAGCAAAATCTAACTTTTAAAATAGGATGTGCCTGTCCTTCCCTCCCCTCTCCCCAGCAGCTGTAACTGTTCATAGTATTATGTTATCCTGAAATCTCTTAGATAACAAATCTATTTAGCTTACAAAAGCAAAACTCCAAGATACCATATAACCACATCTGCTCATTTCTACCTACTGAAAAAGAAAAGAACCAGATAGCCTTTTTTTTTTTCAGGAAACTTAACACTATCCGAGAATAAGCCCTCACACTTTTTCAGGAAGCTTACACTATCTGAGAATAAAAATGTTTTTCTTAAGAGCAGGAGGCACCCTTCTAGATAATTCAACAATTTCCAGGCAGTAGCTGTCTGGATACACAAGTGTCTAAAATGTGAATGAACAACGTGGCCATTTTTTTAGAAAACAAAAACCCTGAAGCTACCATTTAGGTCAGGAGACAGAAGCTCACAACCATCCCAGAAGCTCTTCGTCTGCCTCTTCCCAATCACCAGCTCCTCTTTCCCCCAAAATAACCAATATTTTTACTTTAACGGTAAAGACTTCCTAGCATTTCTTTGTAGCTTTACTAGAAACTACAAAGTCTTCAACCTAGCATTATAGCTTAGTTACAACTGACATGAAGCCTTCTATGAGTGAAGTTGTATGATACATACTCTTGTATCTGACACCTTTTGCTCAACATTGCATGTGTGAAGTTCACTCAGGCTGTTGGACATAGCCCTATTCACTCTCATTGCAAGAGCATAACCCGTCTTATAAATGTAACATAATGTATTCATCCATTCTACTGTTGAAAGACATTTGAGTTGTTTCTGACCAGGCAATTATAAAAGTAATGCTGTGGCCAGGCGAGGTGGCTCACACCTGTAATCCCAGCACTCTGGGAGGCTGAGGTGAGCAGATCACCTGAGGTCAGGAGTTCGAGACCAGCCTGGCCAATGTAGCAAAACCCCATTTCTACTAAAAATACAAAAAGTTAGCCAGGCATGGTGGTGTGCACCTGTAATTCCAGCTACTCAAGAGACTGAGGCAAGAGAATTGCTTGAACTCGGACGGCAGAGGTTACAGTGAGCTGAGATCATGCCACTGCACTCCAGCCTGGGTGACAAGAATGAAGCTTCGTCTTAAAAAAAATAAACAATGCTGCAGTGAACCTGCACACATCACCTGGGGAACACGCCCATTCCACTCTTTTGATTACACACCCAGCAGCAGAATTTCTGGATCATGAGGAAGGCACATGCTGAAGTGTAATAGTTCCCACCACAGAGTCTTCCAAAGTAGTTTTACCAGGGCACGTTCTCAGACACTGTCCATTGTCCTTGCCAAAACTTGATGTTGCTGGTCTTTTTTCTCCCTCTCTCTGGAGAGGGTGTAGAGTATCTCACCACTGTGGTGCTATTGGCGGGCCCTGCTTCGTATGCTTATTGGACAGCTGGACTTCCGCTTTTGTGAAATACCTTTTCAACTTCACTTGCCTATGACACTAGGTTGTCTTCCCTATTTGGTTGATTTACTGTTCTTTTTTTTTCTTTTCTTTTGAAACAGAATCTTGCTCTGTCACTAGGCTGGAGTGCAGTGGTACAGTCTCCAGTCGCTGCAACCTCTGCCTCCCGGGTTCAAGTGATTCTCCTGCCTCAGCCTCCCAAGTAGCTGGAACTACAGGCATGTGCCACCACGCCCAGCTAATTTTTGTATTTTTAGTAGAGATGGGGTTTCACCATGTTGGCCAGGATGGCCTTGATCTCTTAACCTCATGATTTGCCAGCCTCAGTCTCCCAAAGTACTGGGATTACAGGTATGAGCCACCGCGCCCACCCCCCCCTTTTTTTGAGACAAGAGCTTCACTCTGTCACCTAGGCTAGAGTGCAATGGCATGATCTCAGCTCACTGCAACCTCTACCTCCCAGGTTCAAGCAATTCTGCCTCAGCCTCCCGAGCTGGGATTACAGGCCTGTGCCACCACACCCGGCTAAGTTTTGTATTTTTAGTAGAGATGGGGTTTTGCCATGTTGGCCTGGCTGATCTCGAACTCCTGATCTCAGGTGAGGCACCCAACTTAACCTCCCAAAGTGCTGGGATTACAGGCATGAGCCACTGCACCTGGCCTGAATTATTGCTCTTTACATGTTCTAAACATACTGCTTTGTCTGTTAAATGAGAATTTCACCTTAAAATTAGCTTCCTTGGGGAGGTAATATAGTATGATTTTATTTAGATATTGAATTTCTTCAGACCTTATACCAAAATAAGCTCCAAATGGATAAGAAATACAAATGTAGGAAATGCAACAATACAAACACTTAAAGAAACTCTGGTGAATTCCTTTATAAACTAGATGTAGGGCAGCCTTTAAACCATGTCTCATAAAAAATCAAAAAGCAATAACAGTAAAGATTCATGAATTTGATGTCATAAAAATTTTAAAACTTTTCCATAATAACGATGACAAGAAATCCCCACAAAGAATATTAACAGGCAATGACAATCTAGAAGAAAGTATACGCAGTTTACATCCCAGATAAAAGGATAATCTCTCAGATTTACAAGCACTTTAAATATTGAGGGGAAAAGCTAAAAGTTTATAGAAAAAAAAGACAAGAATAGCAGTTCACAGAAAAAAAAATGGCACTGGAACATTTTTAAATACGCTCAAGCTGGGCATAGTGACTCACGCCTATAATCACAGCACTTTGGAAGGCCAAGGCAGGCAGATCACTTGGGGCAGGGAGTTCGAGACCAGCCTGGCCAACATGGCAAAACCCTGTCTCTGCTAAAAATACAAAAATTATCCGGGTGTGGTGGGGCACACCAATAGTCCCCACTACTGGAGAGGCTGAGGTGGGAGGATCACTTGAGCCCAGGAGGTCGAGGCTGCAGTGAGCCAAGATCACACAGCTGCATTACAGCCTGGGTGACACAGCAAGACTCCATCTCAAAAGATTAAAATAAAATACGCTCAACTTAATTCAAAAGTAAAATGCACCCTGAGATTCCAGGTCTAACCTATCACGTTCCTAAAAACTTTAAATTTGAGAATACACTGTCTTTGTAAGTCTACGGGAAGATAACCCTGCCATTCAGTTGAGGACGGGAGTAGAAAATGGAATTTTGCAATAGCTAACAAAATGATATACTTTGACCAGCATGCCCAATTCCATAACTAGGTTATTCATAAGACTTACAAGTGGCACCCTGGCCGGACGTGGTGGCTCAAACCTATGACACTAGGTTTTCTTCCCTATTTGGTTGATTCATTGTTCTTTTTTTCTTTTCTTTTCTTTTTTTTGAAACAGAATCTTGCTGTCACTAGGCTGGAGTGCAGTGGTGCAATCTCGGCTTACTGCAACCTCTGCCTCCCGGGTTCAAGTGATTCTCCGGCCTCAGCCTCCCAAGTAGCTGGAACTACAGGCATGTGCCACCACACCTTCCAGCACTTTGGGAGGCTGAGGCAGGTGGATCACCTGAGGTCAGGAGTTCAGGACCAGCCTGGCCAACATGGTGAAACACCATTTCTACCAAAAATACAAAAATTAGCCAGGCGCAGTGGCAGGAGCCTGTAATCTCAGCTACTCGGGAGGCTGAGGCAGGAGAATCACTTGAACCTGGGAGGTGGGGGTTGCAGGGAGCCGAGATTGCACCACTGCACTCCAGCCTGGGTGACAGAGCAGAATTCCATCTCAAAACTAAATAAATAAATAATTGTCATGAGTGTATGCCACATTACTTGAGAATGTTAGACTCTGTTATAGACACAGGAAAGCACCTCAGGAGGGTAGAGAAACTAACTGAAGAAGGAAGAAGCTTGTGCAGCTTGGGAAGAATCCATAAGAGTTACCAAGTATAGATAAATAAGTTAGTGACCTCTGAGACACACCTGACTACACTAAATGTAGCCCAAATATGCTGAACATAGACAGGGACAGAAACCCCAAAAGTACTGGATGTCACTGCTAAATATACAGATGCTGTACATTAGGCACCCAACATCCATGAGGGCTTAAAATCGGCCCCGCATTGGCACTGTTCATCCCTAGGCTAACTGCACATCAGGCTAACTGGCCAGCCTCTCTCTAGAAACCTCCCACTCTGGGGCCTGCTGGCTGAGACCCCATCTCTGGTCCGCACCATCAGCTAGAAAGGTGAAGCCTGACCCAGGACTCACGCGGTGTGTCACCTTGTTGTTGCTATGTTTAGTCAATTAAAACGAGCATCTTACATTGGCTGTGAGCCTTTCTGTTGCACGATCGCAGAGAACTTGGCTGGTATAGGTGATCGCTACCTTCCCATTAGTAAATTTTCCAGGCAACATGACTCAAGGTATAGCCACAGGCACTGGATGAACCTTGATTGGGTTCTGAATTGGGAAAAAATAGCATCGTTAAAGGACATTTGGAAGACAAGTGAAGAATTTGAAATATGAACCATAGATTTGATTTGATTGTTGAATAAACGTTTCTTCTCTCAGGTATAATAATGGTATTGGGGCCAGGCGCAGTAGCTCACGCCTATAATCCCAGCACTTTGGGAGGCCAAGGCGGGCAGATTGCCTGAGGTTAGGAGTTTGAGACCAGCCTGGCCAACATGGTGAAACCCGTCTCTACTAAAAATACAACAGTTAGCCAGGTGTGGTGGCAAGTGCCTGTAGTCCCAGTTACTCGGGAGGCTGAGGCAGGAGAATCGCTTGAACACAGGAGGTGAAGATTGCAGTGAGCAGAGATCACGCCACTGCACTCTAGCCTGGGTGACAGAGCAAGACTCTGTCTCAGAGAAAGGTATTGGGATTTGTAGGAAATGTCCTCATTTGTAGGACATGCATGCTAAAGCATTTAGGAGTGTGGGTGAGGGAAAGACAGCAAATGTAACAACGCATTAACAACTGGCAAATCTGGGTAAGGATGTTCCTTGTATCACTTATGAAAACTTTCATGTAATTTACGGCTTTCAAAATTAATTTGTAGAAACTGGCAGGGCGCAGTGGCTCATGCCTGCAATCCCAGCACTTTGGGAGGCCCAGCACTTTGGGATGTGGGCAGATTGCAAAGTCAGGAATTCAAGACCAGCCTGACCAACATGGTGTAACCCCATCTCTACTAAAAACACAAAAAGTAGGTAGGCATGGTGGCAGGCACCTGTAATCCTACCTACTCGGGAGGCTGAGGCAGGGAATCGCTTGAACGCAGGAGGTGGAGGTTGCAGTGAGCAGAGATCGTGCCACTGCACCCCGGTCTGGGTGACACAGCAAGACTTCGTCTCAAAAAATAATGATAATAATAATTTGTAGAGACTGTCATCCCAAGGTTTGCTTCTTTCTGCCATTCTACCCATGGTTTGTCTTGAGCAAATTTCTAGCTAAGTGTAAGCATCTAAGCATTTCTCTTTCTTTGTAATTTCTGTCCCTTGTGAAAAGTGAAATTTCGGTAATGGCATATTTATGTATAGTTGGGATTAATTCAAGTAGCATCTTTATAAGTTCACGGCCTTGGTCTCTTACAAACTATTCTTCAGAGATTTCCCATGGTTTGGAAAACAAAGGATTGCTTTACCAACACTGAGCTTTATTATTTTGATCTTACTCAGTCATTATTATGTCTACAATAGCAATTTGTTCATTTGCAAAATTAGAAAATCTTGAAGTCCTTCACTAAATAAGCCTGGCTTACTTTTAGGAAATGTAAAAACTGGATCAAAAGACTACTTGAAGTGCTCACAAAAGAGGCATAGAAGCTAGAGTACTGTCTACATTCTTTTACTTTATTGGAGCACTGTTGCATCAAGTATAGTTCCAAGAAATTTAAACTTCAGAAATCAGAAATTGAATATATAGAAGGTGTGTTGCTGTTAGGCTTTGTTGGCATGTTGGCAGCTACAGTTAGGGAACGTCTGATAACTACCCTACCACAAAATTTACCAAGCCAAGTGTTGCCCAATGCTGGCAGGGAGACATTGTATGAAAATGCGGTGCTAACAGCCCTGGGCAGGTCCATTGTTCAACCCCTACTGTAACACCGTGGAGAAGCAAACAGCAGGATCACAGAGCTTTGGAAATGAGATCAAGTGCACAACAGCTGTGAAGATAGGAGAAGTCACAGGACCACATCAGAAAGAAAGAGAGATGATTTCTAGCTCTGGGGAGCAATAAGATGGCTAATTTTTTGAAGTAAGTCTATACTTACCTTGCATAATTCAAGAGATGCTAACAATGGAATGGCTTTTCATGCCCTCTGTTTTATACTTAATGATTTTTAAATGCAATTATTTTAATAAATAATTATTGCACATAGAACAAAGTTTGAAAGAAAGAGCAAGATAAACTGTGAAAAGTCAGTTTATTTCCTTTTTTTTTTTTGACAGAGTTTTGACTCTTGTTGCCCAGGCTGCAGTGCAATGGCACAATCTCAGCTCACTGCAACCTCCGCCTCCCAGTTCAAGTTATTTTCCTGCCTCAGTAGCTGGGATTCTCCGTAGCTGGGATTCTCCTGCCTTAGTAACTGGGATTACAGGCACGTGCCACCACACCCAGCTAATTTTTGTATTTTTAGTGGAGACAGGGTTTCACCATGTAGTCCAGGCTGGTCTCGAACCCCTGACCTCAAGTGATCGCAAAGTGCTGGGATTACAGGCGTGATCCACTGTGGCAGCCATTTCTTTTCTTGTTTCACCTACTCACAGTTCACATGGCTCTGAAGGCAAAAGTATGTTTACATCTTTGTAAGTCTTTTGTGAAGTAGAGGAAATTGCCCTTATAAATCCTGGCCCTCTCCTTCTCCCTTCAGCCCTATCTGTCTGCTAAGATCCTCTCTCTCCCTCCCCTTCTCCCTCTCTCTCTCCCACCTCCTCCCCTACACCTGCCCTAGTGAGTGTGTCTCACCTGAAGCTGCCTCTGGCTCTCCCAGTAAGAAACTTTTCGACCCCTTAAGTCTTCAAAAAGCAGATTTTTGTGACATTTTCTTTATTCCCTATTGTACATGCATTTTCGTAATAATTTCATTCATCCCCAGTTGTATGCATTGTACCCCTTTAAATTGTATTCATTTAATATGCCAAAATGTAGCTTCCTGATTAAAAGAAGAAGAGAAAAATCAAAAGAAAGTTGTCAGCCGGGCGTGATGGCTCCCACCTGTAATCCCAGCCCTTTGGGAGGCCAAGGCCAGTGAATCACCAGAGGCAGGAGATGGAGACCAGCCTGGCCAACATGGTGAAATACTGTCTTTACTAAAAATACAAAAATTAGCCAGGTGTTGTGTAGGTGCCTGTAATCCCAGCTACTCAGGAGGCTGAGGCAGAAGAATCGCTTCAACCCAGGAGGCAGAGGTTGCAGTGAGCCAAGATTGTGCCATTACACTCCGGCCTGGGAGACAAGAGCAAAACTCCGTCTCAAAAAAAATAAAAATTAAAAAATAATAAAGTTTATTAAATAAAAAAGTTAATATGATTACCCCACTATAAATACCATTACATCTTCATGAGAAAATTATTTTCTTGTTTTTAGCATTTCTCCTTTTCAACAATTCACATGAGGCTATTAGAAATTCAATATTGGGCCTGGCACGGTGGCTCTCACAGCACCTTGGGAGACCGAGGCAACAGATCGCTTGAGCTCAAGAGTTCGAGACCAGACTGGGCAACATGGCGAAACCCTGTCTCTACACAAAATATGAAAATTAGTTGGGCTTGGTGGCGCACACCTGTAATCCCAGCTACTTGGGAAACAGGTGGGAGATCGCTTGAGTCCAGGAAGTAAGGTGGCAGTGAGCTGAGATTGCGCCACTGCACTCCAGCCTAGGTGACAGAATGAGACCCTCTCTCAAAACAAACAAGAAAAGAAATGGAATCGATGAAAATGTATACAGTGTTGACGTAAAGAGTGATTGGACAAAATTTCAAGTAAAGTTAGTAAAATCGGGAAAATCTTGACATCGAATGAAGCGTGCTTCTTACACTTGAATCACCTGGGGAATCATGCAGCGGGCCTGGGGTGGGGCCAAGAGTCTTCAGTTCTAACAACCTCCCAGCTAAGGCTGATGCCGTGGGTCCTCAGATAAAACACTTTTCACAGCAAGGATGGAGGTAGAGGAATTTGAAAGCAAAGGAGCGCCCCCTTAGTCTGCAGGCTGAGACGTGCCTTGTCTGCCCTCTTTCCTCTGTGTCTGTGGGAGCCCAGACCAGCTCACCGGAGTAGTCATTCCAGGTGAACAAGAGGCAAACTTGTCCCTCTCCCCACACACATGCACACACTTGCAAATTCCTTTTGCAAGTTCCTTTTGCTATTCTCCTTGCCTCCCCAGGCACACTCCATCTACAAAAGTGTAAGTGTTCAGTACCAGGTGCTGGGGACACAACTACCAGCAAGACCTGCCACAGGAGACGCGGTAACGAGGGCTGATTGCAAGGCAGCGTGCTGAGCCAGGCAGTGGGACAAGCAAGGGTTCTAGAAGACGCTGCATAAAACTCCCCTGACATTTCCGAGACTGTTAATCTGTGCCAGATTGTCATTTTCCACCTTCTCTCACAAAGGTTTACTGGAAATCCATTTCATGTCATGGCTCAGAGCTGTCCCTTCAGCCACACACACGGTAGAAAGGGATTCTGGACACCCCTGAGGCCGCACATGGTTTACTAAGAGCTGAGGAATCAGCATATCAAGCCTTCCCTTGCATTGCCTCAGTTGTGGATCTGTAGTTGTGGATCTTTTTAAATCTGTTTGTTTGTTTGTTTGTTTGTTTGTTTGTTTTGAGTCAGAGTCTTGGTTTGTCACCCAGGCTAGTGTGCAGTGGCACAATCTTGGCTCACTGCAACCTCCACCTCCTGAGTTCAAGCGATTCTTGTGCCTCAGTCTCTCTAGTAGCTGGGATTACAGGCATGGGCCCCTATGCCTGGCTAATTTCTTATATTTTTAGTAGAGAAGGGGTTTCACTATGTTGGCCAGGCTGGTCTTGAACTCTTGGACTCCAGCAATCCACCTGCCTCGGCCTCACAAAGTGCTGGGATTACAGGCGTGAGTCACTGCGCCCAGCCTGCTATGTTTGAATTGAATTGAATAAAGATACAAATACTCTGTTTGGCTGGCACATGTTAAATTACTTTATGAAATGGGGAAAATGCCTCTCACTAAGCCACAGGTGGTCACAGAGGTCCTCAGAAAAGTTGGCATCAAAGATGATGTTTAAAGGTTGGGGAGCACCCAGTCTTTAGCCACAAAGAGACCCTTGATTGAGGAAGAGCATTCCAAGGAAATGATTTGCTGCTGTGAGGCTGCCAGGAGACAGTGTGACCTGCATGAGGGCACATGTATTTCAGCACTGCTGGGCATAGAATCTGGGATGAGGATGAACCAGCAGCGAGGCTCCAGAAGCGGAAAGACCAAGACGAAAGCTCGGAGCCCCCCTCCCAGATTTTCCCTGGCCATTTTCAGTTTATGGTTGTTTCTTCTCCCACTGAATTCTAGAACACCTATTGAAAAGGTGGCAGGAGAAGGAGGAGGGGGCATTGGGAGTGTGCAGTCTTCCTTGACTCTCATCATAGGATCACACTGTACTGCTCATCACATGCTATTTTGATGTAGTGATTTTTACAATGTCTCGCTTAGATGAAAAACTCTAGAGGAAAAGGGTGGTGCTCGATTTTTCTTTGTAATATTGTAATGCCATCTTTCATAGAGTTGGTGCTCAATAAATATTGAATGAATGGACGGATGAGACAGTTAGAGAGATCAGGATTTTATAAGTAAAGAAGGTTTTCTCTTCTGTTAAGACTTCCCTGGGTCAGGAGTGGTGGCTCATGCCTGCAATCCCAGAACTGTGTGAGGACAAGGCGGGAGGATTGCCTGAGCCCAGGTCGAGACCAGCCCAGGCAATAGGACAAGACCTCATCTCTATTAAATAAATAAATAAATATGTAAATAAATACAGCTAGTGCTCAACTTATGACCACGATTGGTTCCGACAGACCGGTCGTAACACGATTTGGTCGTAAGTTGAGTATGATATATGCACGCGGAGATGGTAGTGCTGACGGAAGCTGGTCCACACTGTTGTACGCCCAGCTGGGCAACGTTTGCGCTGCCAGGCGCGGAGCAGTCGTGGCTAGCGATTGTGGTAAAGCCGAATGATAGTTAAGTTGCATAGGTCATTAAGTCGATCAATACCTGTAAATAAAAATTTAAACATTAAAATTAATAAAAGACTTCCTTGATTCATTTCAAATGCAGGGTACAGGCTACACATCTGTTGATCGATTTTCTCTAAATCCTTTTTCTGTTTTACACAGTATTGCTTACAGCAGTATGTCTTTCAAGTGCATCGTTACTTCCCGTTCCTGCAATCAGTCTCCCGATGAGTTCTTCCAAGAACAGGTATTCTGGGCAGATTCCTATTCTTCCAGGTTGCAATGGGGCATAAATTGAATATCCAAGCCTGACCCTAACCCAGCAGGATGGGAGCGGCTGGTGGGTCAAAGAAGGCTGCACACTCACAATGCCCCTCCTTCATCTTCTGCCACCCCCCTCTTCTGGCTCCCCAAATCCCTTGCAAGCTTCACACTGTGACCCCAGATGATCTCAGTCCTTGGGCCAGCCAAGCCACAGCTCCTGGTAGAATCAGCTTCTGGTGGACCCATGCCAAGGAATCTCAGAGCCCTATACCAGAGTCCTATTACTCACAACAGAGATTTTATTTATTTATTTATTTGAGACAGGGTCTCACTCTGTCACCCAGGCTGGAATACTGTGGCACTATTATACCTCATTGCAACCTTGAACTCCTGGGCTTAAGGAATTCTCCTGTCTCAGCCTCCAGAGTAGCTGGGACTACAGATGCATGCCACTGCACCCGGGTAATTTATTATTATCATTATTATTATATTTTGTAGAGATGGGGTCTCACTCTGTTGCCCAGGCTGGTCTTGAACCCCTGGGCTCAAGCAACCTTCCTGCCTTGACCCCCCAAAGGGCTGGGATTACAGGGATGAGCCACCATGCCCGGCCACAACAGAACATGTCATTTAGAGGTAGTGCTAACCATGTAACCCATGTTGTTTTCAGCACTTTATAGTAGCTAATTCAATCTTCCTGGAAATTCTCTAAAGAAGGTGTTATTCTTATACTCCTCCTTATAGCTATTTCTGCTATTTACCAGGAAGGAAATAAAGTCACAAAATGGCTCAGAATCCAAGGGTGGACTGCCTCTCACTTCTGCTTACTAAGAAAAAGTTTCTTCTTTTTTCCCTTTGTTTCTAAAAGTAACATGTACACACATTCATCTCTTCTTTTTCTTTTCCTTTTTTTTTGGGTGGGGGGGGGCAGGGTCTTCCTCTGTTGCCCAGGCTGGAGTGCAATGGTGTGATCGCAGTTCACAGCAGCCTCGGCCTCCTGGGCTCAAGTGATCCTCCCACCTCAGCCTCCCAGTAGCTGAAACTACAAGCACACACCACCACGCCTGGCTAATTTTTGTATTTGTAGAGACGAGGTTTCACCATGTTGCCCAGGCTGGTTTTGAACTCTTGGGCTCAAGCAATCCTCCTGCCTCAGCCTCCCTCACTAATCCCTCCCAAAATGCTGGCACTGCAGATGTGAGCCATGGCTCCTCTGCAGATTCATCGCTTCTTCATTCAAAAACCCTGTGAAAGTGACAGCAAAGGAATAACAAAATACACTGACTCAAAATTACAAAAAGAAGGGAAGAGGAGACAATCAAAGTGAAAAAAAGAAAAAAAACTCAGTAAATTGTGAAGACACAAAGTGGAAGGAGGCATGGTAGCTGACTTAGCCCAATCTAAACATGTGCCTGAGGAAGCTGAGAGGCCAGCAATTCATTCCCAGACTCTCAAGGACAGCGTATCCTGGAAGGAAGGAGGAGGTGCCATACAAACCAGAGAATAGTGTGAAACCGGACAAAGAAGACCCAGATGCTAGGTCGGCCCTGACATCACCCACAGCTGGCAGCTCCTTCCTATCTACCCCCATTCTCATCCCCTCCTTCTTTTCCAAGACCAGAGCCAGGAGAGGGCAGGAGTGAGAGGACAACTCACGCAGGATGCTTTCCTGCTGGTCCACCTATGCCCCTTTGGAGTCTAGCTCTCTACCCTGTTCACAGATACCAGCAGCCACCTCTACTTCCTTGTTGGGTAGAAAATAGAGGATCATTGTCCACCCAAGAAAGTCCTAGAGAAAATAGATCCAGATAATGACATCTGAGAGTTCCCCAATGAAGTGGTGTCTGTCCTGCATGTCTTACGGAGAAGCTCACCAGGTGGCAAGTCCCTGCAACATACCAGAGTCCCAGTGAGCATTTGACTGCCTTACTCTTAGATGCAAAGACCCAGCTGCAGATCACGCTGCATTTGAAGAAATTTTCTTACATGAAAAAGAGTATCAGCTAGGGTTCTAAGGAAAACAGCTGGCATACTCAAACTTGGAAATTTAAAGTCAGTTTAATGGAGGAACAGTCCACAAAAGCAAGCAGTGTTCAGAGGCTAGCAACAAAGTCTACTGAGCCGCGGGGAGCAGCTGCCAACTTCTGCAGAATGTCACCGTGGAGAGGCCACTCGCCTGGAACTGTGGCCTGTCGGGGAAGAACCTAGCTAACCTGGCTAGGAGGAGCCTGGGGGAATCCATACTGATTCCCCTCTCCCCTGTCCTACTCTGTCACAGGCACAACCCAAACAGCTAGAGGAAAAAGAAGCTGCTAGAGGAGAAAGTCACCACTGCAAAACGCAGAGGGGTGGGGCTGTAGGCGCTGGAGTGCAGACTGGGAGGACAAATGGAAGATATTCATCACCAGACCAAAACAAACAGAGAAGCACAAGAAGGCAGGGGCAAGAAGAAGCAAAAGCGGTGCACAGAATAGAGGGAACTATAATGCCATCAAAGAAAGACGAGGCGAAGAGTGTGTGGTGTGTGTGTGTGTGTGTGTGTGTGTGTGTGTGTGTGTGCATACATATCTGAGCTATGGAAAGGATTAAAGAAGAAAAAGACCATGGATCACATGAATATCAGATTTGAAATTTTAAAAATCAATGGAATGTTGGATGCTAAAATCCAATCAATGTAGATTATAAATGGAAAATAGGAAATAAGAAAAATATTTAATAGGTGGATCCAAAACTTATAACATCTGATAAATAGCATTTCATATAAAGAAACCAGGAAAAAATTGAGGAAGTTCAATCATAACAAATAATAGCTGAATAATTTCCACAAGAAGTGGAATTAGGTATTATTCAGCAGTTTGAAAAAAATCCACCGAATACCCTCTACAATTATTTTAAATTCACGCAAAGAGACATCATTGAAAATTTTGTCTCCTTATATGTGAACAGAAGGAAGAAAAGTAAGTCAGGTGACAAACCAAGGAAAAGGAATCCAAACGCCAACACATTTCTTAACAGCCAAGCTAGATGTTACAGGACTTCGAAATTCAAAGAGAATTTTATACCTAGTCAAGCAATTAGTTAAGTGTGAGGACAGAATAAAAATGTGCAAAGAATCAGAAAGCTGAGCTCTCATGTACCCCCTTTTGGGTGCTATCAGAGGGTGTGTTATGCAGTAAAACAGGTGGATAAACCAAGAAAAAAGGGAATATGGGAGCTCACTGTAATTGATATGTAATATACAGAACCGATCCATCAAGGAACAGCAGCATGGAGCGCTATGGGAGGAGGCAGATCCTTGCCTCGCCTGGTGTGGCTGGAGTGCCGTGGGCAGGTACAGACGTGATTCCCACGTCGTAGCCTTCTCCTGCTAGCCTACCTTGGTCCTCTTTGACTTCCCTGGCCAGTAGGCCCACTTCCTGCAGATGTGGAAGGTCAAGTCAGGGCCATTGGCCATTACCACGAGCAGCGGGAACAGAAAAGAACCAGTCACAAATAGATCATATTTTAGTGATGATCAGATGTACAACTTTTCACACCCTAGCATGTCTAGTACGAGACTTCATCTCCCAGCTGATGACATTTACGGTGGATGAGGTGGAGGCAGATGCTGCCCTAATTCCCCTCCAAGTCCATCTTCCTGGAGTGTTCACAGAGGACAGCTCTTAGCCACGTGCCCCTTTCAGAGATTTGCCTGCTGTTGGAGAAAGCTGCATCCCACATCCAGTGACAAGTCTGTCCAGGGGTACAAAGTTCTGACTCCCAAGCCCTCGTGCCAGACATCTTTGAGGGACCCCGACAGCAGCGTCTGCGTGGCTCTGCTGAGACTCCTCCCTGTTCAGTGCAGCTCACCCCTCCCGCTGCCCGGCCCTCTGCCCTTACTCCCATCCAGGCATTGTTCTAGGGTGCTCTCCCCTATCAACCTACACTCTAATCTCCTAATCAAAGGAACTGGCTTAAGTCAGCATGTCACGGTTTGATTGGGAGTTCCTTTTTCTTTCTTAATGTTCCATAAAAGAAAGATGTGACACACCATTAGATTCCATAGAATAAGGCAGGAGTTAGCCAAGAGCAAGGGTCACGAGGTGGGGAAACAGCCTGAGCAGCCAGTAGGGACTGGATCCGAGCAGCCAATACAGTCTGGGTTGTATAAGGCCTTTGATGCCGCTCAGTTGAGTTTAGACATTGTCTTGAAGGAAAGTAATGTAACCAAATTTTGTTTTTGGAAACATCAGCCTGGTTGAGGAGTGGATTCTGCTAGCAGAAGACAAGCTTTGGAGCAGTGGGAAAAGAACAAGCTGCTGAGGGAGCTTGCAGTAGGGGATAGTGGTGCGGAAACGCAGACGAGTGTGTTGTGCAGGTGGACTCTGTAAAGTTTGGTGGCTATTAGGGCTGTGCAGATTTCTGGAAAGGGCAGGCTTTGGCTTGGGCACCGCATTTGAACAAGCCCAAGATGTATCATTATTTTATGCACCACTGACAAAGAAAAAACGAAAGCACCCAGTCACACAATGACTTACCATGCATTGTAAGACACATCCCAATGTCAGGATGTAAAAAGGTAGGAAAGCGTCCATATTAGAATTGAAAAAAGTGCAATACTTGTACTTTTGAGTCAGTTTCAGCCACCTACTCTGGGAAGTTTTCTGGCATCCCTAGAATTGATTCAGATGCCCTTTGAGAGCTTTTAGAGCAACCTGGGTGCTCAGTCTTGTCAAAGAATTAGTCCTATTATCCTCTCAATGCTGCTATTATCTTAATTATTTTTAACCGTGCAGTTCAGTGGTTTAGTACACTCACATTATTGTGCAACCGTTACCACTGTCCAACTCCAGAACTTTTCCATCTTGCAAAACTGAAGATCTATGCCCATTAAACAACAACTCCCTGTTCCCCTGTCCCCAGGCCCTGGTGAACAGCATTCTACTTTCTGTCCCTGTGGACCTCACTGCTCTAGGAACCTCACATAAATGGAATCATACCGCATTTGCCTTTTCATCTTTCACTTATTTCACTTTCCATAATGTCCTCAAGGTTGTAGCATGTGTCAGAATTCTCTTCCTTTTTAAGACTGAACCGCATTCCATTGTATGTCTATACCAAAATTTGTTGATACATCCATCCATCTACAGACACTTGGGTGACTTCCACCCAGTTCTCAGCTATTGTGAGCGGTGCTGCTTTGACCATGGCAAAGGTCTCTTCAAGGCTCTGCATTCAGTTCTTTTGGATAAATATCCAGAGGTGGGACTGGGGGATCATACAGTAGTTTTATTTTCCGTTTTTTGAGGAACCGCTACACTGTTTTCCACCATTTCACAATCCATCAGGGGTGTCTAAGCGTTCCTATTTTTCCACATTATAGCCAACGCTTATTCTCTGTGTTGATTTTTAAGTAACCATTCTAATGGGTTTGAGGTATATCTCAGTGTGGTTTTAATTTGCATTTCCTTGGTGATTAGCAATGTGAACATCTTTTCATAACGCTTATGGGCATTTGTATTCTTCTTTGGAGAAATTTCTATGCAAGTCTTTTTGTTTGTTTGTTTTAGAAAATAAACTTGTTCCTTAATGGGAACTGGGAAGGAGGACTGTCCGGCTGGGAATGAGGTAGGGTATCAGAAGCACAGACCCCTGAGGACTGAGTCATCTGAGGCCTCCTGGATCTGTTCTGTAGCTTGAATGCCGTCTTCTCATCAATTGTGGAAAGTGGCCACATGATAGCCCCCAGCATGCAGGGTACAGCAGCTGGTAGACACCAGCAAGCAGGCAGGCAGTAGCCAGAGGACCTCCGAGCAGGCTGTCAGCAGCTCCAGGTCCAGGGGCCCATGGTCAGATCCAGCAAGATGAAGCCCAGGAGTGCCAGTCCCCAAAGCCACTGTGCTAATTTCACCATGGTCACTCTTTGCTCCATGTCTCCCCTTCCCCATACTGGTACTTCAGTATCCAGAAGTACTCTCTCTGCCCATTTTTTAATTCAGTTTTTTTTTATTGTTATTGAGTTGTAGGATTCCTTTATATATTCTGGATATAAACCTCCTATGAGATACACAATTTGCAAATATTTTCTATGATTCTGTAAGCTGCCTTTTCACTCTAGTAATAGCATCTCTCAATGCGCAAAAGGTTTTAAGTTCGATGTACCACCATTTATCTTTGTGCATTTTGTTGTTGTTGTTGTTTGAGGCAGGGTTTCACTCTGTCACCCAGGCTGGAATGCAGTGAAGTCAGCTCAGCTCACTGCAACCTCTGCCTCCTGGGCTTAAGCAATCCTCCCGCCTCAGCCTCCCAAGTGACTAGGACCTGTCACTACACCTGGCTAAATTTTTGTACTTTTGGTAGAGACGAGGTATGCTATGTTGCCAAGGCTGGTCTCAAACTCCTAGGCTCAAGCAATCCTCCTGCCTCAGTCTCCCAAAGTGCTGGGATTACAGGCATCGTGAGCCTCTGTGTCCTGCCAACTGTTTTTGCTTTCTATTGCCTATGCTTTTGGTATCATGTCCGGGCACTCACAGCCATATCCAATGTGAGGAAGTTTTCTTCTATGAGTTTTATGATTTCAAGTCTAATTTTTAAGTCTTTAATCCATTTTGAGTTCATTTTTGCATATGATATAAAACATGGGTCCAGCTTCATTTTTTTTGCAAGTGGATATCCTGTTTCCCCAACACCATTTATTGACGAGACCATTCTTTCCCCCAGTAGGTGGTCTTGGCACCCTTGCTGAAGATCATTTGGCCATATACACAAGAGTTTATTTCTGGGCTCTCTAGTCTATTTCATCGGTCTATAAGTTGTTCTTTTGCCAGTACCACACAGTTTTGATTACTGTAGCTTTGTAATATGTAGTATAAAATTAGGAAAACTTCACCTACTTTGTTCTTGTTTTTCAAAATTATTTAGGGTATTTAGGGTCCCTTAAGCTCTTGTATGAATTTTCAGATGAACTTTTTTCTATCTCTGCAAAAGACACTAAAGATATTTTGATAGTACACCCAGTTTTTGTGCAAGTCAAGTTTGCAGTTTGAGTCCTGTGGGTAATTTATATGGAACTCACAGGCACTGAGGGCAGAATTGGTCACCTTACATAATATGTCTGCCTTCCCAAGAAGCTTCAAGTGACTGGTGCCTCTCAAGATGACAGCGGGAAAATAAATCACAAAAGAAAAGGGGAGGGTTTTTTTTTTTTTTTTGGCGCAAACTCAGCTCACTGAAACCTCCACCTCTGAAGTTCAAGCAATTCTCTTCCTCAGCCTCCTGAGTAGCTGGGATTACAGGTGCCCTCCACTATGCCTGGCTAACTCTTCTGTATTTTTAGTAGAGATGGGGTTTTACCATCTTGGCCAGACTGGTCTTGACCTCATAACCTCGTGATCCCCCTCCTCGGCCTCCCAAAGTGCTGGAATTACAGGTGAGAGCCACCGTGCCTGGTTGAAAAGGGACAATTTGATTGTTGATATTTTCTTACAAGTACTGCCTCAATTCGTCCATGGAGTCTATGCACAGTATTTTTTGTTTCTTTGTTTTCTTTTTTTTTTTTTTTCGTGTTAAATGAAGAGAACACAATATTTTTTTTTTTTTTTTGAGACAGAGTTTCGCTCTTGTTACCCAGGCTGGAGTGCAATGGCACGATCTCGGCTCACCGCAACCTCCGCATCCTGGGTTCAGGCAATTCTCCTGCCTCAGCCTCCCGAGTAGCTGGGATTACAGGCACGCGCCACCATGCCCAGCTAATTTTTTGCAGTTTTAGTAGAGACGGGGTTTCACCATGTTGACCAGGATGGTCTCGATCTCTTGACCTCGTGATCCACCCGCCTCGGCCTCCCAAAGAACACAATATTTTTAAAAGAAATTCATTTGGCCTGATTCTCCTCAAAGAGAAAAATAAGACTTTCCTAAATTTGAGGTGGTCACACTCTGTAAGCCAAGGAGGAGGTTGTCATTTACTCCTGTCCTTTCCCTTGACCCATATGCAGCCCAACGCCCAGGAACAGCTTGGCAGGGCAGCCCAGTGGCCAGGCACCACAGCCCCACCACGTGCAACTGCTTGGGAGGATGGACAGCAAGGACACAGAGCTCAACAGGGAAGCGCTCCGGACCAGATGCAGAATTCTGGGGCACCCATCCTAGATTTATTCTCAGCAAATTCCAGGCAGGAATTTTTATTTTCTGCTAAATAAATTTCCAGATACTTCTACACAGTACAGTAAACTCTACAAAGAAATCACTATTCCAGGGCTTCTCTTCTTTTGAAACGGTATTTCTCTCTGGGATGCTAGAAGTTAAAGTGAAAAAAAAAAAAAGAAGGGGGCTTTCTAAGCAGGCATGTTCATAAAGCTTAATTGCCATAGGCTTTCTTATTTTTACTTCATTTTCTCTCAATGCTCAGGGGTGGCTACGGGGACCCACCTCCACAACCACCTGCATTGGAATCACTGGCAGTGCTTATTTAATTCGTATTCCTGGGGCTCACTCCACACCTGCTGAGGTCCAAGGATGTGACCCATGAATTTGCATTATGAACAAGCTCCTCAGAAGGTCCTTAGGCATATTAACATTTGAGAAACACTGAATAGAGCAAATAAATATCACAATCATAGACTATGAATGATTCTTGCATAGTCTCCAACATCGAGTTGCGTATTCATTCATATGGTAAGGCATTTTATCCATTCAGCATACATTGATCCTCCATTAAACCCTATACCCTTACTTCGGTTTAAATCTTTTTAAACTTGAAGCTTTTCATTTAAGGAATACAAAAGTAAAGTTGGCTTTCAGCTGGGTTACTGACTTGCTCTTTAAGATTGAATAAAATCCCAACCCTTTTTCCCATCACGATTCTCACACTTGGGAAATCCTTTACACTAGCTGTTAAAATCATTAAGCCAATGTCCCCGATTTAATCTTTAAGGTTGACCAGCCAGCATTGAGTCACTGTAATCTTCTGGGTCAGGCAGGAAAAGAATTGACGTCGTTACAAAATACCACTGCGTAAGTGTCTTTGAGAAAATGGCAGCCAAGTGTACACGGCGGATTAAGGAGAGGCGAAGAGCAGTGGGCCTTGAGCAGGGTAGCGGGAGGCCCTGGCACTCACGCTGTGCCTCTGAGTGTCCCAGTGGGAGCTGGCGGGGATCCGTGGCACACTTTCTCTGACATAACACATCTCAGTGAGTTATCAAGGTGTTTCCTCTCTCCAGAAAGTCAAGCAGCCTGTGAGAAATGATCATTTGGCATGGGCTATTCTCCAGGGTCAGAGGCAGTCAGGGATGTCTCATACAAAGGGGCTTCCACCATGAGCCAGCAATGTGGATGTGCAGCTAAAAACAGATGCGTAAAAATAAACCTTCAACTTCTCACCCTGTGTGCTGAAGATGTTTTCCAGAAATCCACACACAATCTAAACAGCCTTGGACTCAGCCAGCTCCTTTCTCTAGCTTTTACTTTTTAAAAAAGGAAAAATAAAAAAGTGGATCAGCTGACCTCGTTGGTTGATCTCACTTGACTGTAACACCATCCCAAAAGCAAGTTAGAACACCACAAGCACACCCCAGCAGTCTTGCTGGGTTGTGCCTACCTTTCAGAGACAAATAAAAAAGTTATTATTAGCCATTAACCTAATATCTTAAATTAATATGAGTACTCCCATACTAGAAATTAATTTTAGCATTCAACTCACATTTATTTATTTATTTATTTATTTATTTATTTATTTATTATTTTTTACACTGAGTCTTGCTCTGTCACCCAGACAGAAGTGCAGTGGTATGATCTCAGCTCACTGCAACCTCTGCCTTTTGGGTTCAAGCAATTCTCCTGCCTCAGCCTCTCTAGTAGCTGGTACTACAGGCACCCGCCATCACACCAGCTAATTTTTGTATTTTTATAGAGATAGGGTTTTGCCATGTTGGCAAGGCTGGTCTTGAACTCCTGACCTCAAGTGATCTGCCCACCTTGGCCTCCCAAAGTACTGGGATTACAGGCATTAGCCACCACATCCGGTCATATTCAACTCAATTTTAAAGAGGTATGTCAAGATCCAATCATGCATTCATTCTCTCTCCCTGTTTCTTTTTCTCTGTCTTCCCCAGCCCTCTCTCAACTGAAGTCAAAGGGAGGAAAAACTTGAGATAATTATCTGAGGATGGAGAGGTAGAAAATTAGGTCAATCCGTTTATTTTATTTTATTTTATTTTATTTTCATAAATTAACCCATTTATTATAGGCCAGTGATGTCTCAAAGAGTAGAGGAGCGTCTACTGGTCTTTCAATTCCTTCAGTACTCTGATGGCGGACTTTACTGTGACAGCGGAAGTGGTATTGTACATCCAGACACCGCCAGCCACTGTCTTCATGCAGGAACCACAGTGCCAGATGCCCACAGCTCGTCTCTTCATCTTGGTTTTGCCACAGAAAGAGCAAGTGTACTTGGCATGCTGGCTGATTTCAATTTTCTTCACCATTTTCCGGAGGGAGGCCCCATAGCGGGTCCCGTATTTACCGACGATTCCAACCTTCCTGGTACGTTTGGCCATGTTGCCGGTCTGAGCCCAGAGAGGTGGTCACTCAGTTTAAATTGCCCGGGTCCTGTGATGGTGTGGACAAGCAACTTCAGGAACTACTGCACGCTAAAAAGAGTCAAGCAGTAAAGCAAGGCAAATCTCAAGATCATTCACATCAAAATTAAATTTTTAAAAAATCCTGCAGTTTCCTGGAGTGCTGTGTCTATCGTCTATTTCACTGTCGCCACCGGGTCCTGCTTAGTAAGACAGGACAATGCAGGCCATGAGTCTGACTACCTCCCGGAGAACCAGTTTTGCCCCCGAGATCATCACATGGTGAAGACTGTGACTGAAGACACCACGCCTCCCCAGAGCCCAAAAGGCGGCAGTCAGGGAAGCTAAGGGCAGGGTAGATCAGGACTAAATGTCCAGAACAGTGGGCTTGTGGCCAGCCCACATTTATATAGCATGTCCTTCACCGTCTTCTTCTCCCTGTCCCCAGACCAATGATTTTCCCCAGTCCCTTCCAAATTCCAACATCCTTATTTAAGGTCCTGCAGTCGAAGCTATATTCTACTTGGATCTTCTTTTTTGAATGACAGCCAACCCAGGCGAGTCCACTCAACATTCGAGTAGCCGGGACGTGGACACAAAGTCTGTTCAAGCTCTGCCTCTATGAGGTGTGTGATTGGTCCCTTGAGGACTCTGAATGACACTTAGCTCCTCCTGGCCCAGATCTCTCCATCTGCCCAGTGAGTGGGACCCCCCTGGTGATTTTCAAAGCCCCTCTCAGCCTGGGGGAAAGGCGAGGTTGTTCCAACTTCACTTCCTCCAACCATGAATCCACTTACCCATCCATGCTGGCATACTCATCTCCAGTGTAAAAAACACACACCAGCTCTTCACACTCCCTTCCCCCACCCCACGGTTGGGCTCTGACCAGATGTTGGGGGAAGGAATAGAGGAGACAGCAACCATTCAGCCCCATCCTGAGCGTCAACAGGGTGCAAATTCTGGCAACTGCTCAATGGCGCATCTGGGCAGAACAAGTGCTGCCCCCAGGGCCGTTCACCTGGATGGACTTCTGTCCACCCTGCACCAGTCAGACCTGTGGAAATCTGAGCACTGGCCAGCTATCAAGGAAGCCGGGAAGCAAAGGAGAGAGAAACAGGGACCCTGCATGAGAATTCTAGGAGAGCAGGACTTCAGGGCACCGCTAAGCTATGTCCTGTTCAAAACAATGGTTCTCGTCAGTATCAACAGCAGTACTGAAATGATCATGTCTGCTTTCACCCACCCATGTGTCATCCAGAGTGCTTGCTCCAGACCAGCTGGGCGCTGCACGTCCACGCACCGCTCCAGGCAGCATCACCAGCTTCCTGTCAGGCACAGCCCAATCAGCACCGAAGATCTGCAAACCCTACAGTCTGAGTGGTACAAATCTTCGGTGCTGATTGGACACTCATTGCCAGCACCAGCAACTTATTAATTACCATGATGAATGCTAAAAGTGAGCTCTTACAGGTAAGAATAAAGGCATTCAAGACAGGAGAAATCGGCCCAGTGTGGTGGCTCATGCCTGTAATCCCAGCACTTTAGGAGGTGGAGACAGTTGGATCACATGAGGTCAGGAGTTCAAGACCAACCTGGCCAACATGGTGAAACCCCGCCTCTACTAAAAATACAAAAATTAGCCAGGCATGATGGTGCATGCCTGTAATCCCAGCACTTTGGGAGGCCAAGGCAGGTGGATCATATGAGGTCAGGAGTTCAAGACCAACCTGGCCAACATGGTAAAACCCTGTCTCTACTAAAAATACAAAAATTAACCAGGCATGATGGCAAATTCCTGTAATCCCAGCTACTTGGGAGGCTGAGGTGGGAAGATTACTTGAACCTGGAAGGTGGAGCTGAGATCGTGCCACTGCACTCCAGCCTGGGTGACAGAAAAAAAAAGACAAGAGAAATGGTTCACAAAGTTCTCAGTTTGAGAAGAGAAAATAGTTCCAGAAACCAGCGGTGGTTAGTGGTTACATAATATGAATGTACTTAATGCCACTGACCTGTACACTTGAAAATGATTACGATGGTAAATTTTGTGTTGTGTATGTTTTACCACAATAAAAAAAAAATTTTAAGTTTATACATGGCCCATCCTTGCATGAACAGGGAATAACAGTAAACCTTGTCCCCAGCACCCTTCAGAATGGTCCCTGAGGCTCCGTCTCTGCTCTGTCCTCACCTCCCCGTTGCTTTAGGTGGATTTCTGAGTGCTTCGTGTCAACCAGCAGATTCCAGGTCAGGCTCTAGATCAGGGGTTGGCTGACTTTTGCAGCAAAGGCCAGAGGGCAAATATTTTAAGCTTTGTGGACCACATGGTCTCGGTTACAACCACCCAACTCTGCCCCTATGTCAGGAAAGAGGTCACAGGCAATGTCCACTTGTTCCAACATTTCATTTACACGAATTTGGCCAGGAGCTCAGTCTGCCATCCCCTGATCCAGACCCTCAGAATGTTCTGTCTCCCTTGAGTGATCTTCTCAGGCCAGCTGAGGCCAGAGCTCTGGAGCTGGCTTTGCTTAATGTCTGCACAGGAGACACTCTGGCTGAGGCTCCTTTCCTCATGACCTGGAAGTGGAGTGGGGCTGGGTCAGAAGCCCTCACACCTCAGACTTCCAAGTGGCAGCAGCATCTGCCTCAAAGAACCCAAGAGCTGTGTGTGAATAGCTGTATAATATGGAAGGATATGACCAAGTTTTAAAATCAGATGAAATACTCTTCAGATACCAACTTCATAGTTGACTCAATGTGCTCATCAATAAAAATTCCTCCTTGACAAGGTTACTATGAAAAGGCAAGAACATATTTGTTAAATAACACATTTTTTCCTGTAATTTTCTTCAGTTCTTACTAGGTGGTAGGCACTGTATAAAAAGAGTTGTTGTTTTATTTTTTGTTTATTTATTTTTTAAGACAGAGTCTCACTGTGTTGCTCAGGCTGGAGTGCAGTGGCATGATCTCAGCTCACTGCAACTTCCACCTCCCACGTTCAAGCGATTCTCCTGCCTCAGCCCCCCAAGTAGCTGGGACTATAGGTTCTCACCACCACGCCTGGTTAATTTTTGTATTTTTTAGTACAGACAGCATTTTGCCATGTTGGCTAGGCTGGTCTCGAACTCCTGACCTCAGGCCATCCACCCTCCTCGGTCTCCTGAAGTTCTGGTATTACAGGCGTGAGCCACAGCGCCCGGCCAAGAGTTGTCGTTTTAGTGTGTTTGCACTTTTAAATCTCACAGCTCTTCAGGATGGGCTTATTATCCCATATCACAGGTGAGAAAATTGAGGCTTATGAGGGTTTAATTGAAATAAAATTTTAGTTTATGTGTGGTGGCTCATGCTTGTAATCCCAGCACTTTAAGAAGCTGAGGCAGGAAGATCATGAGATGATGAGACTAGTCTGGCCAACACAGTGAAACCCTGTCTCTACTAAAAATACAAAAATTAGCTGGGCATGGTGGCGTGTGCCTGTAATCCCAGATACTCGGTAGGCTGAGGTAGGAGAATCGGTTGAACCCAGGGAGGTAGAGGTTTTAGTGAGCCAAGATTGTGCCACTGCACTCCAGCCAGGGCGACAGAGTGAGACTCTCTCTAAAGAAAAAAAGAAAGAAAGAGAGAGAGAAAGAGAAAGGAAAGAAGGAAAGAAGGAGGGAGGGAAGGAAGGAAGGAGGGAAGGAGGGAAGGAGGGAAGGAGAGTAGGAGGGAAGGAGGGAAGGAGGGAAGGAGCCAGGCACGGTGGCTCATGCCTGTAATCCCAGCACTTTGGGAGGCCAAGGCGGGCGGATCATGAGGTCAAGAGATCGAGACCATCCTGGCCAACATGGTGAAACCCCATCTCTACTAAAATATAAAAATTTTCATAAAGAGGGCGTATGAAAAAAAAGAAAAGAAAAAATTAGCTGGGGGGTGGTGGTGCGCGTCTGTAGTCCCAGCTACTTGGGAGACTGAGGCAGGAGAACTGCTTGAATCCAGAAGGCGGAGGTTGCAGTGAGCCAAGACCGCGCCACTGCACTCCAGCCTGGCACCTGGCGACAAAGCAAGACTCTGTCTCAAAAAAAAAAAAAAAAAAAAAAAAAAAGAAGGAAGGAAAAAAGAGAGAGAAAAGAAAATTTTAGAGCATTTGTCATATAGTTGGCATTTAATAAATGGTAACTTCTACTGTTTCCAGAAATAGCCTAATTTCAAATATGCTGTGTTCTTTCCTCATAGAGATGTCAACGGTGGTGGAAGGTGATAGTTTCCACCTTGGGTGGCATTTCTCTCCATATACTTAAATATCTGCCATTTATTTATTTATCAATATTTAATGTCTGTCATATATTTTAAAACCTGTCATGGTATTTCTCTTCATACAAATTTAATCTTCCTTTCCTTCCACCAGTAAAATTTTATTATTCATGTAAGTCTTATGCACTTTTTGCTTTCTTCTTAGTATTTTATAAGTCTGTGGCCATTATTAATGGAGGTTTCTAATGATATTTTCTAATAAGTCATTACTGCTATAATGTTGGCCTTGAGTCCATCTATTGGGCAGAACTCTTATTAGTTCTCACCACCTTGCCCTTGGTTTCTGCAGAAACTTGCATCTGATGTCTTTGTATCGACCAGAACCTGCAGAATAAATATTGAATAAGCAGAGAGCAGCATTCTTTTCTTATCCCTATTTTCACCTTAACGATTCTCTGGGAGACACCTCTTATCTGGGTAGGTCAGCTTTTCTGTATCACAAAATTACTATTTTTGTTGTTTGTTATTTGCTTGTTTGTTTCCATCAGAACTGCAGGCTGAATTTTGTCGAATACTTTTAGCAAAACCTATTGAAATGATCAGGGCTGTTTTTTTCTTCAATTCCACAGCTACATTTCTTCATGTTGCCTTTGCCTCACACATTCAGGCCGTGCCATATATTTTATTAACTCATCGCATGGTTGGATTTACTATTTTGCTTAAAATTTTACCACCTATAATTAAGATATTCCTGCAGTTTTATTTTTGCGCGCTCTCCTTCTCTTCTTTTAATGCCGGGATATGTTAGCCTTGTTGGAAGAATTGAAAAAGTCTCATTTTCTTCCATGTGTTGAAATATTATATGTAACATGCGGGTCATCTGTCCTTTACAGATTAGCTAGATTCTATCCATAAAACTCTGCAGGCTTCATCTTTTGGTGGGGGCTGACACTTGATCACCATTTCAAGCTTTTTACCTTTCTGAGCTAATTTTCCCTTTCTGAGTTAATTAAATGTTGATCACACATTTCTTCTAGGTTTTCAAATTTATTGGCATAAAATGTTACATAGTGTATTAGCTTCCTAGGGCTGTCATAACAAACTGGGTGGCTTCAAACAGCAGAAATTCATTCTCTCACAATTCTGGAGGCCAGAAGTACAAAACCAAGGTGTTCCCTTAGAGGCTCTGAAAGCCAATCTGCCCCATGTTTCCCTGTAGCTTCCAGTGGTTGGTGGCACCTTGAATGGTGTTCCTTGGCTTGTAGACTTGTCATGTCACTTCTCTTTCTGTGTCTGTCTCCACATGGTGATGTGTGTGTGTGTGTGTGTGTGTGTGTGTGTGTGTGTGTGTGTGGTTCAAATTTCTCTCTTCTTTTAAGGACACCAGTCACAATGGATTTAGTGCCACTCTAATTTAGTATGACCTCATCTGAACTTGCAACAGCTACAAACATCCTATTTCCAAAATAAGGTCACATGTATAGCTTCCAGGTGGACATGAATTTGGGAAGGGGGAATGCTCTTCGGCTTAGTGCACTTACTATTTTAAATAATTTTATCATTTCTTTGCTATCTGTATTTATGTTTCTTGTCTTATTCCTACTGCTGTTCTCTAATGTCTTCTCTCATTTTTCTCTTAATCAAAATCGCCAAATATTTACATTCTTTTTGAACTTGTATTAATCATCTATTTTTTCTTCTCTATTCATTAATGTCCGCTTATAGCTCTAGCAATTCCTCAATCCTATGTCCTTTGTTTTATTTTGTTGTCCTTTTTCTAGATTGATTGCTTGTTTTAAATGTTTATTGTTTTCCACCAACTGAATTTGAGACCAAAAAAAGTTCCTCTGGAGGTGCGATGGTTGAAATGTAATATTAAAGCACTCTTTATTATTCAGTTGTAAATTGTTTAAACTACATTTTAAATTTTCTTTGTTGACCCAAGGGTGATTTAAGAGTATATTTTTTAAATGTCCTAGTGCCTGGGTTTTTCTTTCTTTCTCTTAACTTGCTTTTATTGCTCATTTCTAACTTTTTTGTACCACTAATTGATTGTGACCTGCATGGTTTCTGCTTTGGGGTCAAGAATCTCTTCCCGGCCAGGTGTGGTGGCTCACACCTATAATCCCAGCACCTTGGGAGGCCCAGGTGGGTGGATCACCTGAGGTCAAGTTCGAGACCAGCCTGGCCAACATGGCAAAACCCCTTCTCTACTAAAAATACAAAAATTAGGCATTCATGGTGGCACACACCTGTAGTCCCAGCTACTTGGGAGGCTGAGGC
>NW_022436975.1:6294788-6400137 GCF_009761245.1 Sapajus apella | reverse complement strand
TGAGCCACCGCGCCCGGCCACACTTGGGTAATTTTAAAATAATTTTTGTAGAGATGGGATTTCACTATGTTACCCAGGCTGGTCTTAAAGTCCTACTCTCAAATGATCCTCCCATCTGAGCCTCCCAAAGTGCGGAGATTGTAGGCATGAGGTGCTGCACCTGGCCAGGAGTGTCCCTAGACAGAAGAATAAAGCTGGCTTGTGCATGATTGGCTCTGTCTTAGAAGTGATAGTGTGTCATAATTTCATCATTATTATTTCTTAGAAAGCACGTAAAATGTTTTAGGTTTAACTAAGCCCAGTATTTATGTTTGCGATTTCTGGCTTCACCTGCTCTTGACATGCTTTTGACTCTCACGTCGGTATCTCCAGCCTGTGACTGACCCCCCATGTGACCCATGCTCCTGAGCGTGTCCTAACTCCAGCTGCCTTTGAGCATGTCCACATGATTGACCTACAGTCACGTCCAACCTCACACACCCAAATCTGACCTTATTCGTCTCCCCCTGAATCTCCCTGCTTGTTCCATTTCTTCTAATTTTGGTTAATCCTCTATTTTAATTATCTATCCAGTTTCCCAAATTAGAATTCCCTGTGACTCCATCTTCTTCTTCAGAAGTTCTCACCCAAATCCTATCAACCCCACCCTGGGAACATCACCCCAGGGAGCAGTCTCTTTCCAGTCACTACACACTGCCTTTGATGGGGCCAGTATTGTGATTATCCATGACTGAAAGTTACAATATCTTTGGCCCAGCTGTTCTGCACATCAGGCCAAGGGTCAGCACACTAAGATCCACAGGTCAGATCTGGCCACCTATCGATCATTGTACGACCCACAAGACAGGAACAGTTCTTATATTTTTTCAATGGTTGAAAAAAATCAAAAGAAGTCCAGGCACGGTGGTTCACACCTGTAATCACAGCGCTTTGGGAGGTCGAGAAGGGAAGATCACCTGAAGTCAGAAGTTCAAGACCAGCCTGGCCAACATGGTGAAACTCCATCTCTACTAAAAATACAAAAACTAGCTGGGTGTGGTAGTGCTTGCTTGTAATCTTAGCTACTCAGGAGGCTGAGGCAGGAGAATCCCTTGAACCCAGGAGGCGGAGGTTGCAGTGAGCCAAGATCGTGCCATTGCTCTCCAGCCTAGGTGACCCAGTGAGACTCTGTCTCAAAAAAAAAAAAAAAAGTAATATTTTTGACACACAAAAATCATATGAAATCAAAATTTCTGTATCCATTAATAAAGTTTTTTGTTTTGTTTTGTTTTTTTGTTTTTTGAGACAGAGTCTTACCCTGTCGCCTAGGCTGGAGTGCAGTAGTGCAATCTCGGCTCACTACAACCTCCACCTCCCAGGTTCAAGCAATTCTCCTGCCTCAGCCTCCCAAGTAGCTGAGATTACAGGCACCTGCCACCATGCCCAGCTAATTTTTTGTATCTTTAGTAGGGACCAGATTTCACCATGTTGGCCAGGCCGGTCTTGAACTCCTGACCTTGTGATCCACCCGCCTCAGCCTTCCCAAAGTGCTGGGATTACAGGTGTGAGCCACTGCACCCGGCCTATTAATAAAGTTTTAGTAAACACACTACTTTCATTTCTTTATCTACGGCTGCTTTCACAACGAAGGCAGAATTGAGTAAGTGCAAGAGAGACCACATGACTCACAAAGCTGAAAATTATGACCATCTGGCCCTTTGTAGAAAAAGCTTGCCAACCCCTGCTCCAGGCCAGGTACCCTGCCCCACAAGGCTTCCAGACCATATGATCACTTGACTCTTCTGCTTACTATTAAATAAGTACAAAGTACCTAGCTTAGTATAAATCGTCCTTCGGGATCCAGTCCCAGCCTACTTCTCTGCCTACGTTTTTTCTCTTCTTTTCAATCCTACAAATCACACAATACAAGACAAATATTCTCACCATAACCAGGAAAAAAATAGGCCGAGCACGGTGGCTCATGCCTGTAATCCCAGCACTTTGGGAGGCTGAGGTGGGTGGATCACTTGAGGTCAGGAGTTTGAGTCTGGCCAACATGGCGAAACTCTGTCTCTACTTAAAATACAAAAATTAGACACAGGTGGTGGTGCAGGCCTGTAATCCCAGCTACCCAGGAGGCTGAGGCAGGAGAATCTTTTGAACCCAGGAGGCAGAGGTTGCAGTGAGCTGAGATCGTGCTACTGCACTCCAGCCTGGGCAACAGAGCAAGACTCTGTCTCAAAGAAACCAAAAAACAAACAACCCCAGCACACACACTTGCCCATCTTTGTTCAATAGCTCCTTCCACCACCTCAAATTCTCTTTCCCTCTTCTGAACCTCAGAACCTCTACCTGTTCTCAAAGACCCCATTTACTTTTATTAACGTAAATTTTACACACAATAAAATGCTGGGGTGCAGTAGTGCAATCTTGGCTCGCTGCAACCTCCACCTCCCAGGTTCAAGCAATTCTCCCACCTCAGCCACCCAAGTAGCTGAGATTACAGGCACCCACCACCACGCCCGGCCTCCCAAAGTGCTGGGATTATAGGCGTGAGCCACTGTGCCCAGCCTATTAATAAAGTACAGATCTTAACTGTACAGACTGATGGTTTTGCAAGAGTACATGCTGTGTAACCAACACCCAAATTAGGGCACAGACTGTTTCTCATCAATGCGGAAAGTTCCCTCTGGCCCCAAAAACTAGCTGCAGTGGGGTGGGGGGTGTCTAATCCTAGCTGCTCAGAAGGCTGAGGCAGAAGAATCACTTGAACCTGGGAGGCATTGGTTGCAGTGAGCTGAGATCATACCACTGCGCTCCAGCCTGGGTGACAGAGCGAGACTCCATCTCAAAAATAAATGAATAAATAATAAAAATATCAGACTCTCAGATAATCTTTCCTGGATCCAGACAAGAGAAGTCCCGGCTGCCTCAGCGCAGATTCACTACAGATGCAAATCATCCCCATGAAGGACAGTTTTGAGTGCTCTTCTGTCTGCTGGCTCTCTAAACAACCATCTCAAAACACATTAACTGTATTATAAACTAAAATATCTTAATTTCCTTCAATATTTAAGATATTTGTCCATGCTGTGCTTATAGGTATAGTTCATTCGTTTTTGTTTTAGCCTAGTTGAATTGCCGTATGATTAAACTACCATTTGTCTATTGTCTCTAGCCTGGGGCTATAATGAATGAAGTTGTTATGTACATTTTTGTACAAGTCTTTTGGTGAACATCCATGGTCACAGTTCTTGGGAATTGCTGGGTCATAGTTTGCATGTACATTTAACTTTATAAGGAGCTGCCAGGTGCTTTTCCATAATGGCTGTACCATTTTACACTCCCATCAGCGACGTCTGAGACATCCAGTCATTCCACACCCTGGCCAACATTTGGCATTTTCATTCTTAATGGGCATGAGGTTTAATTCCACTGTGGTTTTAATTTGCATTTCCCTGATAACTAGTGATTTCAGTGGGTGCACAAAGCATGTTTGTGCGATGAATGAATGAATGAAGAGTTTTCTGGGATATGGCTTATTCCAAATATTGTTTCTTGCCCTATGAGTACGTATTCTATGGTCCCATTTTAAATACAACAGCAGGCCACGGAGCTGGATACTCTGCCTAGTAACAATAAAGAAGTAAAAGTGACTGATTCTCCCTGGAAGGTAGAAGGTTGGAAAGCTTCACATTGTGTTTTTTGCAGATGACTTGACACTGTTACCTCTAATGTGTCTCCTACGCTAACTGTACATTTCTTTCCTTCCTTACTCAAAAATAGCTAGAACCACACAACCTTATGTATTAAGCATACGATGGGCTCCATTACTGACAATGTTGCATTCTTAAGGGGATAATGTGTGGACTCCGGAGAAGTAGAGAATCCAGGGAGCATAGGGAGGGCCGGTCGTGAAAGAACCCATGCTTCTACCGAGACAGGACCTTGCAGGGCGTACCCCCAAACTTCACCTTTCTCATATGTAACCCAGGTTTTGGGCCAGGATATTCTCCTGGTCAACAAACTAACTCCTTACTTAGCAAATGTCCTGTGTATCTCTATGGTGAAAGAATCTTTCTGTCATAAGCAGGTACTCTCTAGAGACAAGGCGATTGAGAGGCACCCATCCCCTTATAGGACATAAGAGCACTCGTCGATGTAATGAATGCTTCCAGTTCCATCCAAGGAGAATTTCCACTCTTCTTCCTTGTAACAGGCCAGAGACAGGTGAGTGTCCTAGCTCATCAAAAGTCTGGGCTCATGTTCTCACACAGTCTCTTTGTTTCCCCATTTCCCTGAACATAGAACTTGTGCCTTCAAACAGCTCTGAGTTCTGCCATGATCTTTGTACCTTATTATGTCTAGCAAGCTCGAAGGCCAGCTATGCTCACTGAGTGTTTGACAGAGACAGAAAAGAAAGGAGCTACATACTCTGCAACTGCAGAAGGTTCTCACCCAAGCTGGTGAAGCTGTCAAAGATGTAAGTTATGGCAGAACAAGCTCCAGAGCTGAGATCATCTTGACCAATGTAATAGACAACCAGTGGACACGAAAGTGGAGGGGATAGCTCTGGAGATGCATGTTTGAGGGCACAGCTCTAAAACTTGTCTGCAAGAACCTGAAGTTAAGGCTCCTAACTGGAGTTTTCAATCCATGGGTCCTGAAATCAATTTAGAGAGTTATAAACGAAATTCTTTTACTATAAAGTAAAAACATTGGAGTGGATAAGGATAGATTGTGTCTTATGAAACTGTGGCTTCCACTGTGTATGTGTTTGTTTATGTTTATAAGGGTCATACAGAAGACAGATTCCAACTGTGGGTCACATGCAAAAGTTTAAATGTCTCTGTCATAGATTCTGGTTCTTTTCATTTAAAAATAAAACAAGGACGGGCGCAGTGGCTCACGCCTATAATCCAGCACTTTGGGAGGCCGAGGTGGGTGGATCACAAGGTCAAGATTGAGACCATCCTGGTCAACATGGTGAAACCCCGTCTCTACTAAAAATACAAAAATTAGCTTGGCATGGTGGCGCACACCTGTAGTCCCAGCTACTCGGGAGGCTGAGGCAGGAGAATTGCTAGAATCCAGGCGGAAGTTGTGGTGAGCCGAAATCGCACCATTGCACTCCAGTCTGGGTAATAACAGCGAAACTCAGTCTCAGAAAAAATAATAATAATAATAAATAAAATAAAATAAAAAATAAAACAAGGCATTCTACTTTAAAAAGGTAACAGCTACACGAAGGAGGAAACATGAGAATTCATTTTTCTCAGTGAAAAGTTGAGGGAGGGTTAACCTTGCATCGCTGGTCACCGCTGGGAAAGCTAGAGTAGGTAAGCTTAAATCTCAAGGAAAGCCACCATTAGTTTATTTCCCTGATAAGTTCAGGTACTTCCCTCGGACAATCCACTCTTTAACACCTTCTTTGGTGAAACAGAGATGAAAAATCTAAGGAAATATATATTTATTTTTTTGAGATGGAGTCTCACTGTTGCCCAGGCTGGAGTTCAGTGGCACAAGCTCAGCTCACTGCAACCTCCGCCTCCCGGACTCAAGTGATCCACCCACCTCGGCCTCCCAAAGTGCTGGGATTACACGCGTGAGCCACCACGTCCAGCCAGTAGTATATATATTTTTGATGTTTCTTGATTATACCTTTCTCCTCTGATTTACTTAGTCTAAGAAATGCAGAAAATGCATTTTACAGGTATTTTTTAGCACCTATGGCATTCTGTGTTCAAATGTTCAAATCTTGGCTCTGCCATTTACAAGCTATAAAACTCAGCACAAGTTGCTAACTTCTCCCTGCCTCGGTTTACACTATAAAGTGAGGATACCTCAACTGTGAAGGCTAAAGGAGGATACGTGTGACGTTCTCAGCATAGCAAGCACCCTTGATGAGTACTCAGGCTGGCACAGCCCTGGGGCTGGGGAATGAGCTGTAAAAATGCACTAGTCCTCCCTGGGCTAGTGAAGTTACATGCCATTTGGGAAACAGGAAGGCTGCTCTTAGTAAACACATTTGCAGCAGCATCGCGGTGTCCCGGGAAAGAATAAGACCTCTGGATCCGACCCTTGAGCTCACACTCAGATCCTATCTGTTTACTGTCTGAGTGACCTTGAACATTTTAATTAACACCTGAATCCCCGTTGCCTCTTCTCTGAAATGAGTATTTGACACTTCTTGGATAGGAGGTCATGCTTGTAAGGAGTTACTGGGATGGACTGACTCCTGTGAATTTTCCCCTTTCTACTTTATAACAATTTCACAGGAAGAAAAGAAGGTAGCCCAGTTCCAGGGGCCCTCACTGCACATTCCAGGCATCCTTGAGACTACTTCAAAGTGGGGGCATAACCCACAGTTCTGGCCATCACTGAGAATCCCCCAAGGGCAAATGTAACTTGTAAGACGAAGTATCTGCATGCAATAAACCGCATTCTGGATCCACGGAACAAATTGTCATTCCCACAGGAATTGTCCTATTACTGTTGGAAAGTTTTCCTTGACAAAATGATTTTAAATGTAAAAATGTGGCCGGGCGCAGTGCCTCACGCTGTAATACCAGCAGTTTGGGAAGCCAAGGTGGGCAGATCATCTGAGGTCAGGAGTTCGAGACCAGCCTGGCCGACATGGTGAAATCCCATCTCTACTAAAAATACAAAAATTAGCTGGGTGTGGTGGCCGGCACCTGTAATCCCAGCTACTCGGGAGGCTGAGGCAGGAGAATCACTTGAATCTGGGAGGCAGAGGTTGCAGTGAGCTGAAATCGTGCCATTGCACTCCAGCCTGGGTGACAAGAGAGCAACTTCGTCTCAATAAATAAATAAATGTAAAAAATGTAAAGTTTTCAAAATAAAAACTTAGAATGAATAAGATCTAGTATTTTATAGCACACAGGGTCTCTACAGTCAACAATAATGTACTATACATTTTAAAAATAAGTAAAAGTATAATTGGAATGTTTGTAACACAAAGAAATGATAAATGCTGTAAGGGATAGATACCCCATTTACTCTGATGTGATAATTACACATTGCATGGCTGTAACAAAATAACTCATGTAACCCATAAGTATACATATCTACTATGTACCTATAAAAATAAAAATGAGGCTGAACACGGTGGCTCATGCCTGTAATCTCAGCACTCTGGGAGGCCGAGGCAGGTGGGTCACTTGAGCTCAGGACTTCGAGATTAGCCTGGCAACATGGTGAAATCCCATCTTTATATAAAAATAAAATTTAAAAAAATTAAAAATAAAGACTTTTAAGAGCCATACTCTCTCAAATCCCCCAAACATTCTTATTACAACTATTTTTATTCTTAGTTACTACTTTGCAGTGCTTGTCCATATACAGAAATGGTTTCTTACAGTTTTATCTTCTACTATTTTATGTGACATTTTTTGGGGAAGGCAGTAAAGGAAAATAAATATTTCATGTTATCCTATAAAATAGCTGTAGGATAGATCACGTTGTAAACATTTTATAGCACTGGGCATTAATATTCTATTCAGGTTTGTGCTACAACAAGCCTTTTTATGAGCAAGCTTTAATTCTTTTTCACTTTTCTCTTTGGTAGGTTATATTCTTTGGAAAAATTATGAAGACTTCAGTGGTTTGTATTTACAATGCATTTCACTATAAAAAAAAATGAGAGTGGTTCTTCATTAGTAAATAGTAGATTCCTCACCTAAAACAGCCAGTGATTGGGCCTGGGGATGGATTACACTGTTGGAGAATTTGGACTACAGACGCATTTGAACTAATGTGCTCTTAAAATCCATTCACGTGATGTGCTCATCTCATTTTGAAATGGCCAGGAAAAGCAATACTGTGGATTCCAGCAACGGAGAGCCCTGTGGCAAATCCTCAACATTTCCAGAGAGAAAAGCCCTCCTGAACTTACTGGAAGAGTAGTGCAGAAGTTAAGTCATGGGGGAGGGAGAACAGGAAGAGATTTAGACCAAATAATCTGTAACACACACATTGTGTGCAGCAGTTACAAATTCAAAGGGAGCTCAGCGCACCCAAGAGCTAGGATGTAAAGCTGACCTCTGAATGGGTATTATGTCCTATCGAAGTCTATTGTTTCATGAAGCCCAGGCCTAACAATGTCCCATTGTGGCAGATGCAAGGTTAAATCCCAGTTTTCCACATTTTCCCTTCATTTTCAGTCTCCAGGTCTGTCCCCCTGAAGATGCTTCTTCTCACCGCCTGGGCTGCCATCATGCTGGCCGTGTAAGTAAGGATGGTTTACAGGCCCCTCCATCTGATTTGGGGACACTGAAAATCTCCTGTCTTTTCTCTGATTTTTATTAAGTCTATGTAAAGACTATGGCTCCTGTTTCAGAGTGATGACCCAGGAAAAACTCTCTTTGGAACTGCCAAGTCAGAGCTACTTCCTCCCTGCAAAGACACCTTTGGAATTACGAGGACGCTTTACATGCGTGGACAATGCTCTTACTGCTTTTAAGCACATCTGCGGATGGTTTGCTACTTTCATTCCAAAGGGAAAATAAAGGCCGACTTCAGCTGCAAGAGTTTGTTTTGCTGTACATAAGCCTGGAATGGGCATTAATCACTGAGTGGATTTTTTAATCCCTGGATTAAAACAACAAAAACTCTATGACTGCCAACGGTCTTGCTGCATACAATTTCTGGGTCACATGACATCTTTGTACTGGCAGTGTCTGCACCAGGATTGGATAAGCAGCCAACTGGGATGATGGAAAATTACATGGAAATCATCTACTTCACATCTCACCTCCTACAGAGAGCCGGAGGTGACTTCTAACCAGGAGGTTGTACGTAGCTGGGTGTTTTCTACAGAGCAGCAGGGAGACAAAAACGCAGATGTTTCCAAGAAGGAAAATGTGGTGGTTGCCAATGTGTTCTGTGATCAAGTTCTCTGCCTTTCCCTTTCTCCTTGGGTCAGGGGACCTTGATCCAGACAGATCTTGGTACTGATGCCCTGAGACAAGAAAGCCTCTGAGGTGGGGGTAACTCAGAAGGGAAAAGCTGGGTCTCTTAGGCTGACCCCTTCAAGAAGGATGAGCTGCAGTGTCTAACAAGTACTTCTATGTCTGGAGACAGGAGTCCATAAAGTGTAACTGGAATTAAAGCGCTTCAGCCCTGACATTCACCTTTTGTGGGTGACCCCAGGCCAGCTGCTCAACCCCTCTGTGCTCTCTTCATCTATGGAATAGGGGTAATAACTGTCCTGTTTTTCTCACTGGGATGTCGTTGAGGAACACAGACCTATGCAGGTGGGTGTACTTTATGCAGGTAAATTATCTGTATTTTGTGTTGATGACCAGGCATGGAGGGAAGGATGGTACTGAGCATGTGCCATGCCCTAAGTCTTTCCGGGCTGCTACTGATAGGTGCACCTCATCTTAGCCACTCTTTGTTCTTTTTTTTTTTTTTTTTTTTTGAGACAGAGTCTCACTCTGTCACCAGGCTGGAGTACAGTTGTGCGATCTCAGCTCACTGCAGCCTCCACCTCCAGGTTCAAGCAATTCTCCTGCCTCAGCCTTCTGAGTAGCTGGTACTACAGGCATGCGCCACCACGACCAGCTAATTTTTGTATTTATTGTTTTTTAGTAGAGATGGGGTTTCATCATGTTGGCCAGGATGGTCTCAATCCCCTGACCTCGTGATCCTCCCGCCTCAGCCTCCCAAAGTGCTGGGATTACAGGCGTGAGCTACCACAGCCGGCCACCCTCTCCTTTTTGCACTGACTGATCGAGAGCTGCTTTCCAGATCTGCAGAAGTTGTATTTCTTCCTTTCCTCATTGGGGTGGGGCACCAGGGACACGCTGATTGCTTACTCAGGCCCAGCAGGGACGCTTCTAAGTCTAAGCTCCAGGTAAAAGGTGGAAATAGGCTGAGGGAGGTGGAATCCTGCTTGGTAGATGAGCCACAGTAAACATTTCTCCTGTTAGGCCCATTCGATCAAACCTCGCTTTGGAGAAATGGGACCGAGGTGGCATTTTCTAACTTGTGGCATGATCTTAACTGAAAGTGTCGGCTTTTTAGGTGTCCAGCTATATCACGTATTTTTAAGATTCTTTGGGTCGAGGTCCCAATTCTTGAGATCTAGACTCAATCCCCTGATTCACTAAAGTGTTATCTTCTTTCCTCTCTAATTATAAAACAATAAAAACATGGCCAGGCCTGGTGGCACTCACCACTACTCAGAGGCTGAGGCAGGAGGACTGCTTGAGCCCAGAAGTTCAAGGCTGCAGTGTGCTATGATCGCACCTGTGAATAGCCACAGCCCTCCAGCCTGGGTAACACAGTGAGATCCATCACACGCACACACACACAACCTAAACTGACAAGAATAGAAATGTGTATGCTACCTCCCTAAGCGTGGTGGACATTTAGGTGGTATTCATGGCTGAAGTCACATGGAACGGTCCTCGTGATATACTCTTTCTGTGCGACCTTGTTCAAGCTCTGTTTCCCCACTGGTGAAATAAGAAGTTTGGATGAGATGTTCCCTACCAGTTCAGCACTGGAGTAAACATCTTTCAGCAACAGGAATGTTCTCCTCTGCTCTGCCCCACTTGCCTCTCCTCTTCCTCCCCTCCAGGGTTTTAGTCAACTCATCCTCCTGGGGTCTCATGAATTCCTCTGATCTGCTCAACCCTCACCCACCTTTCCAGTATTCACCAGGGGGAAAAGCCCAGGTTTCTCTGAGCAGGAATGTGGGGACTGACTCTTAGAAGACAAAATCCATGCTAGGCTCAAGGAACACAAAACAGGCAAGTGCCTGTCTTTTAAGAGTCTTCCAGTCCAGTGGGGAGAGAGCCAGCCAGAAAAACTGAATTGTAATGTGATGAATTCAGTGCTTTGCAAGGCACCCACTCCAGGGAGGGGCACAGGGCAAGCGAGAGCACTGGAGAGAAGACTGGAGAACACGTGCAGCCAGTCAAGGCCTCAGCGCGCCAGAGCCCTGGGGACGGGTCCCACGCTGCTACTGAAGATTGTTTGTGGGCTCCCAGGCTAGTTTATAACAAAGAGAATAAATTATAAAGTGTTGAAACTCTAAGGAAGATGGAGCTACTATATAAACATTCTAATATAATCACATTTCATTCTGTTGGAGGTGCAAGACCAGTGGCCAGAGGGAGATCCAGGTCTCTATTAATCTTCACACAATAGGGCTGATAAAGCCCTCTCTGCAAACAATGTCTTGGCAATCACTTTATCAGATGTAATTACATTTCCTAATCTTACAGTGGCTTCTTGCAGGTACTAAGGGAGTCAGGTTAAGGATCTTCCCAAAGGTTATCTGTGTAGGTTCTGTCCAGTTTAGGGTGGCAGGTCTCAGCTTTCCTAAGCATTGTCCCAACGCTGCAGGTAGCATCACAGCAAAGCAGCCCCCTAAACCCAGACAGATCGACCCCGGGTGACAGGGGCCACCTAATCAATGCCTGTCTCTAAACAATGTCATCACTATGCTTGTGCCCCTCCCTCTGCCTAGGAAGCCCGAGACTGATGCAACCTCAAAGGCACTTGGAGAAATCCGGACCACGAAGGCGGCCTGCGTTGTTCAGTGTTATCACCCACGCTCCATTCACCTCCCACGTGAGGTCTGAGTTACACATAGTTACTACACTAATGGTTACTGCTAGGAGGCTATCAGTGTGATGATGTGACTAAAGACAAGTGGCATTCAAACCTACTCTTGTCTGACAATGCGCCCAAGCTCAGAGTTGGATGAGTGACCCCATGCAGGTACACGGAGTGACCCAGTGCAGGTTCGTGCCTGGTCACCTTCCAGCGCTTCTTATTGTGAGTTAATTAAAGAGAAGAAAAACTTTGGGGAGTGGGGAACATGCTGGTATATACAGCACTAACCCTAAATACCTCAGTTACCCACTTCTTTTGGTGACTTCCTCTCTTTTTATGGACCTGTTTTGGATGTTATTCAGCTCTGATCATGCTGCTTGCTTGCCACTAAGTGACTCACAAGAGATTTTACCCTCTCAGTAAACCACAAGAGACAACACTCTCCACCATGCCTGATGCTACAAGGTTTAAATGCTCAGGGTTTCTCTCATTTGAACTAAGAAAGGATACCTGTTTGGTTAAATCCTGTGAACTTGCAGATTAATTCTTTAAAAACAACTGCGATTGCTTTCCTTTCTAATGCATGGGTCTCTGTTTTCCACCACGGAGCCATTATCCTCATCCTTTCCGGGCAGGGTTGTTAGGACGGGGTACAGCAAAGGATTCTTAGGAAAAAGTCCCCCTGGGTTTCTGTTACAAAGCTGTCTTTTCAGAAATGATCTATATTTCTGACACCCACTTAATTCAAGGCACCAGGGGATGACAAAAGGTGATATGGAGTAAGGGAGCACCTGGTCTAGTGTGAGCAGGGAAGTCGTGCCCCGTGCAGGTGGGAGGCCTGGTCTTGTGGGATAACACGGTACCCGGAGAGCCAGTCACAGCTCTGCCACGAAGCCAGCTCATGACCCAGAGCCGTCGGACCTCTGCTGTCACTTCTGGGTGTAAAATGCATTTTGCGAGGGTCATGTTGGTAAAGCAGAGAGTCCATGTGACACCAGGACTTAGACTTGGACAGGGGCCTTTCTGTCTTGTGCCAGTTCATTTGTTTGTTTTTAAGACAGAGTCTTGCTCTTGGCCCAGGCTGGAGGGCAGTGGCATGAGCATTGTTTCCTGCAGCATTGAACTCCTGGGCTCAAATGATCCTCCTACCTCAGACTCCCAAGTAGGGATTACCAGCACAGGGCACATGCCTGGCTAATTTATTAATTTTTCTATAGAGACATGATCTTGCTATGTTACCCAGGCTGGTCTTGAACTCCTGTGCTCAAGCAATCCTCCCTCCTCAGCCTCTCAAAGTACCGGGATGACAGACATGAGCCATCACACCCGGCCTCTTGTGTCATCTTTGATTTATGAGAACTATTTAGTCCAATCTCTTTTAAAAAGTAGCATTTCTAACATCAAGATGAAGACTCTGCCAGAGAAAACAAAATCCTAGCCACTTTTTAAAGTTAACATTTATCAAGTGCCTATAAAGAGCTAAGTAAGCACTTCATAGGGCACTTAGTGAAATCTCACCCCAACCTCTGAGATAGACACTATTATCCTGTTTCTGAGATGAGGAAACAGGGGTATGGAGAGGCTGGGAACGTGCTCGGGTCACACACTGGTAAACAACAGAGCTGGGATTTGGGTGATTCCAGGCCTTATACTCATTGCTAGTATTTATGGTGTCTAACAGCCCCAGCTGTTTGGATTCCACCCATACTGTGAGCACCTGGGATTGCCCGTAGCAATAAAGTGTTACACAGGGCTCAGTTTGGGATTGACCTAAAATTCTCCTTTAGTTACACGAACTTGGGTTTTTGTCGATATGTATTTGATCATCCTCTAAGATAAAATCTGTAAGTTCTCATACAAATCAGAGTAAGATCGTGTTGAGGATGTTTGTGGGGGAAGGAAGAGCATAGAATATAATTAGAGGGTTGAAGGAAATGATCAGTTTCAAGCTGCTTTGACTAATCAGCCGAACCGCTCTCTATCTATCGGTTATACAAATAGGATGGAGTGTTCAAAGCCAATTTGTATTCCTATCTTTGGGGAGTGATCATCCCGATAGGTGTGCTGCCTGCCATTCCGGAATAGGTTTTAACAACCCCTCCCTACCTCCACCCCTTCCACCCCCAATTAGGCAAATCAGACCTAGAGACCTGAGACCCCCACTTCTCTGTAATACGCAGAGGTGGGAGAAAGTTGCAAGTAAGCAAGCAAGCTATGCCAAGAATGTGTGAGGACATAGAAGTTCACAGATGGAACGGCCTCCAAGCTCCCCAAAGCCTCTCGCTTCCAATCTTTCTTTGTATTGGAGGGCATGGTCTGGAACCACAGCCAGCCAGAATGAAAAGGCAAAGCCCATTTTCCCTGGGGGAGGGTAGCCCTTGCTCCTTCTCCAAGTACCTCCCTTCCTTTCATATTCTTACAAAATGATGATTTACTGGTCCTGAAAGTATGGACTCTCCCTTGAACCTCCCTTTGGTCTGCCCTGCCCCACAGCTAACACTGAACTCTTAGATAGCCTCCTCCTTGAGTTCTGTGGACAGGTAGCCAAAAAAAGTAGGTGGGAAAGGACATCCAGGGTGAGAGAGCAGCCGATGCAGAGGCCAGGAGATAAGAAAGCACGCAAGCCTGGGCCACAGTAGACAGTTCACAAAGGCTGAGCAGAGCTTCTCCACCTTAGCTGCACAGTAAAATCTGCATGCTTCTGTGGCACCCAGATTAATGAAGTCAGGACCTTTGGAGTCGGGACGCAGCCATCCGTGGTCTCGACTGCAGCTTATGGCCTGGCACGCAGAGTGAGCACAAAGGGAGGCTGGCAATGAGGCTGGGGGGTGCCATCAGGAAGTATGTTAAGGAGACAATGCAGCCCCTAGGGAATTGTCTGGTCTGTTGACGGTTTTTTTCTTTCTTTATTTATTTTCTAATCCATACAAATGTTGGGGTTTTTAAAAATTTATTTATTTTTAGATGGAGTCTTGCTCTGTCACCTAGGCTGAGGCTGGATTGCAGTGGCGTGATCTCAGCCACTGCAATCTCTGCCTCCCAGGTTCAAGCCATTCTCCTGCCTCAGCCTACCGAGTAGCTGGGACTACAGCTGCATGCCACCATGCCTGGCTAATTTTTGTATTTTTAGTAGAGACGGGGTTTGGCCATGTTGGCCAGGCTGGTCTCAAACTCCTGTCCTCAAGTGATCTGCCCACCTTGGCCTCCCAAAGTGCTAGGATTACAGGCGTGAGCCACTGCGCCCAGCCAGGAATTGTCTGTTTTTTAATCATAGGAGGAGTATGACCAGATGCTGCAGGTGGATGGATAGTGCGTGGGAAGACAGCAAGGGTAGATGCAGAAAAGGCATTGAAGAGGCTGTCATGGTAGCCAGGAGGGAGACTGCAGAGTCTGCCGGCCTGTGGGTACACAACAAGGATCCAGCGCACACAGCGTGTGGAGCTGAGATAATAGAGAATGTGACGCAGGAAGTCGGGGAATGGGGAAGGCTTCACGACCGAAGGCGTGAAGAATGAAGAGCGGATGATGGCTTGCAAAAGCAGCCTCATCGGCATCTCCTGCTGCCCTTCAAGATCTGCTGGCGGGGACAAGCTGACAAGACTGACAGCCTTCGGGGCTCCATGCTGCACTGTAGTCCTGGCCTCAGAAGCCACTGCCCCCACCTGTGAGGCACAGACTAAAGAGCATGGGCAAGGGCCATGCCTGCATCTTAGAGCCCCAGGCAAGCTCCATTAGCTTCAAGAAGGTCTGTGGATTATCTTCTCCAAATCAGGAGCTGAAACACAACCGCTGATTGTGCATTTTACTGAATTTTTGCTATAGTCTTGGAGATATCAAATATCTGGGTCCTTTTTATTTTATGTGACTCTGAAGATAGGACATGTAAAATAGGACTACCGAGCTGGGCAGCGTGGCTCCCGCCTGTAATCACAGCTACTCAGGCGGCTGAGGCGGGAGGATCCCTTGAGGCCAGGAGTTTGAGATCAACCTGAGATAGGGAACCCCACCCCAATCTGTAAATAAAGAAATAAAAATAAAATAAGATAGCCAGGCACAGTGGCTCACGCCTGTAATCTCAGCACTTTGGGAGGCCAAGGCGGGCAGATCACCTGCGGTCAGGAGTTTGAGACCAGCCTGACCAATATGATGAAACCCCATCTCTACTAAAAACACAAAAATTAGCTGGCATGGTGATGGGCGCCTGTAGTCCCAGCTACTCAGGAGACTGAGGCAGAAGGTTGAACCCAGGAGGCAGAGGTTGCAGTGAGCAGAGATCATGCCACTGTACTCCAGCCTGGGCAACACAGCAAAACTCTGTCTCAGAAATAAAATTAGATTATCCCAGAGAGTTCCAAACATATAATCTCCATACTCATGGACTGCATGTATTGTATACTTGATTTAAAATATTTTGAAAACATCCACCAAAAATGCAGGCGTCCGAGCGGAGGGAATAACTGGCTTCCTCATTCTTACAAACACCACCGGAAGTGGCACTTAAGGCGGGCACCAATTCAACCCAGTTCTCTGTGCTATCCCTGCCGGGCCATTTTTAATTGTTGGTTCAGTTTTACAAAGTGAACGTGAAGTGTCAATCTTTCTAAAGTCTTTCATGACGCAAATCAACGCAAAATTGTTTCGAGTGAGGAAGGGGGACCCAAGAAATAAAGACATTTTACAGAAATGACACAAAAAAACAAGATCCTTTGATTATGTTGGTAGAAAAAAAACTAATTTAAATTATGAGATAAAGCTGAAGAAGAAACCAACCATGACTGCAAATGGCACAAGGTACTTAGCATCCAGCGCCTTCTTAAATTTTTCTCGGTTAGGGCACCAGTAAATCACGGTGTCTAATGCAGATTCCTGAAAGGGGGCTAGAGAGCCCTGGTCCGGTCCTCACACCCTGTGGGAGGCGGCCCCCACTCCTTCCTGGCATCTGTCTAATGAACCATATGAATAAGTGGCTGTTTCTCCACTCTGCTGCTCATTAGAATCACTGGGGGAGGTTTGTAAACAGGCCAATGCTCCAATCCTCACCACTCGAAAATTCTGGAACAATTGCTGACTCTGGTGGTAGAGCTTGGGCATCGGTATTTTTAAAAAGCCCCCTGATAGACACTAGGGTTTTTGTAGGAAAAAAAGAGAAAAAAAAAAAGCCCCCCTGAGTGACTAAGGTAATTCCTAGAAGAGAGCTAGGTAATGTGTGTGTGTGTGTGTGTGTGTGTGTGTGTGTTTGAGATGGAGTCTCGCTCTGTCGCCCAGGCTGGAATGCAGTGTCGGGATCTCGGCTCACTGCAACCTCCGCCTCCCGGGTTCAAGCCATTCTCCTGCCTCAGCCTCTGGAGTAGCTGGGATTACAGGTGCAAACCACTACTCCCGGCTAATTTTTGTAATTTTAGCAGAAACGAGCTTTCATCATATTGATCAGGCTGGTCTCAAACTCCTGACCTAAGGTGATCCACCAGCCTCGGCCTCCCAAAGTGCTGGGATTACAGACATGAGGCACCGAACCCAGCGCGTTCTTTTTAGAAGTCTTAGATCTGTATTTCATGGGCCCCTCTCCCTTGGTCTCTCAGTCCAGAAAGAAACTGCAGAACGGCAAGGGCCTCCTTTCGTTTTCAGCTGTGAAACATACAAGAGCAGACACACCACATGCGAAGGTCAAGACCAACATTTGCAAGGGAAAATCCTTTCTGACCTTAATGTGATGTTTTTGTTTGTTTGAAGGGGGAATTCTAAATTGCCTCTTAGAGTGTGTTTGGGGCTCCAGGTGTACTGGAAGGTCTTCCCTGGAGCAAGGAGAAAATGCCAATGGGACAGAGCCCCTGGGCAGGGGTGAGTGCTCTGCCTGGACGCAGCCCTGAGCACTCACATGGGAAACTGTTCAAGGCGGCCCAGAGTCCCCGCAACTAACTTCATGCCCAAGGAGTGAGCAGTTTCTCTAAATACAATAGAACCTCTGCCACTTTGAAGATAAGCTCTCACAGGCTGCTTAAAACAATAATTCTGTACTTTCTTTCCTGTTTCTAGATTTATTTTAAGTATTAGTATAAAATGTCAGAGCAGCTGATAGCAGCCAGATCAGTTTGTATAAAGCCCGACTGCCTGTTTGTAGTATATTACAGCTATATTTGACACAGGAAAGCACTTAATCATGCCTGCTATCAGCACACCACACCCACCTTTGTGAGGACCCTCAGAGGCTGTGAGATTTATCACTGTGAACTTGAACTGGATGGACAGGCCCTAATGGATAATGCAGGCTGCTTCTGAGAAGTTCGGGCTAAAAGCATACCATCCACAACCCCAGTGCCAAGAGAAAGGTCAGGAACGCTGAGCACCTCCCAGGACCGGCCTCAGTCGATCCAACCTATGCCCTGAATTTTATCTCAAGCAGTTGAAGTCTGATGAGTATAAATCTGATGGCATGGTAAAAAACTCCCTCTGCTCCATTTTGCCCCCAAAGTGGCCTCTTCTGAGGACCCATTAGCCACGTTTTCCTCTTCATACCAACTGATAAACACTACTGCTCAGATAGAAAAGGCTAGTAGCATTTCTAAAGGATTCTTGCAGTTAGCCACCCTCTTCACTGAGTCTCTCTGCACCTCAAGGGGCCCTGGGAGGCTGGCGCAGTGGAACGGGTGGTGCTGTCCAATTCACGTACAAGATATCTGAGGCCCACACAGCTAAGGAGCTGGCCAAGGGGGACTGCCACCTGGAAGTCCTGTCCCTAAATCCTTCCTCTTAAATGTGAAGCAGACCCATAGGGTCTGCTGTTGGCATTTTCCTAGAAGTGGAGAAACCTGGGTTCCACTCTTGGTTTCAGCATTCTTAGTGAATACCTGACCTCTGTAAACTTCTGCTTCCACCTCTGAAGTGGGGATGATGTCACCTCTGCAAATCACAGGGGACTGGTGTAGAATGGATAGGAGAGCGTTATCACTTTGCCATTAAATATTAATATTTAAAAATACCTATTTGGAATTACATTTGAATTCAGACTGAGTGGTCTCAGCTCTTCCAAGGCACTTGTCAGACCTCTCTGAGCCTCAGTTTCCACATCTGTAAAATAGCAATAATAGAATCCCATAGGTTTTCTCTCTTTTTTTTTTTAATTATGGACGCTTTCATTGTTGTTGTTAGTGTGTTTTTTAATTTTAAAATATTTAATTGACAAATAAGGATTATATATACTTAAAGCGCACAACATGCTTTGATATACATCAGCAATGTGTAATGATTACCACGGCCAAATTAATTTAACACATCCATCACCACCCATGCTGTACATTAGAGCCCCAGATCTTGTTCATGCTATAACTGAAAGTTTGGACCTTTCGAACAACACCTCCTCCCTCATTTCCCCCTCCTCGAAGCCCCTGGTAACCATGGTTCTACCTTCTGCTCTTATGAGTTATGGTTTTAGAGCATTTTTAAAAGTGAGCATAATAGCAAGCTGCCATGTGTACGTCACTGACGTATACATGGTTCCAAACATTTTTTCTGGATTCCTTGAAAAATTCCTAGGCATCGTGCCATTTCACCCATCGCTGATAATCAGGATTGCATTTTTTAACGCGACCACCATGCCACTGTCACACCTAGCAAAATTAACAATAATTCTTCAACATCATGTCACATCTAGTCCAAAGCCAATTTCCCCAATTGTCTCAAAGATTTTTTTTTTTTTTTTTGAGGCAGAGTCTTCCTCTGTTGCCCAGGCTGGAGTGCAGTGGCATGATCTTTGCTCACTGCAACCTCTGCTTCCTGGGTTCAAGTGATTCCCTGCCTCAGCCTCCCAAGTAGCTGGGACTACAGGTGCGCACCACCACGCCGAGGTAATTTTTGTATTTTAGTAGAGATGGGGTTTTACCAGGTTGGTCGATCTCCTGACCCGGTGATCTGCCTGCCTCGGCCTCCCAAAGTGCTGGGATTACAAGCGTGAGCCACCATGCCTGGTCTCAAAGATGTATTTTTACAGTTGGCTTAGTCACATCAGAATGCAAATAGGGTCTGGATATTGGCTGTGGTTATTGTCCCTTTTATTTTTAATCATATCACTGTTTTGCGGGAGAAACCACATCATTTCATTTGTCTTGTGGAATGTTCCACATGTTCCACATTCTGGATTTGGTTGATTGCTTCCTTCCAGTGGTGTTTAACTTTTTTCTTCCATTTTCCATAGGTTGGATTATAAGGATTAAATAAGTTAATGCCTGTAAAGCACTTTTTTTTTTTTTTTTTGAGACAGAGTCTTGCTCCGTCGCCCAGGCTGGAGAGTAGTGGCATGATCTCAGCTCACTGCAACCTCCACTTCCCGGGTTCAAGCAATTCTCCTGCCTCAGCCTCCCAAGTAGCTGGGACTACAGGCACACACCACCATGCCCAGCTAATTTTTTGTATTTTTAGTAGAGATGGGCTTTCTCCATGTTAGCCAATGGTCTAGATCTGCTGACCCTGTGAACCGCTTTGGCCTCCCAAAGTGCTAGGATTACAGGCATGAACCGCCTCGGCCAGCCAAATTTCCCCTTTTTATGAGGACCTCAGTCACACTGGATTAGGACTTACATTAATTATTAACAATCTTATTTCCAAATAAGGTCACATTCTGAGGTACAAAGGGATTCAACGTATGAATGGGGGCAGGCGACAATCCAACCAGCAACATCGCAATACATGGCCCACGGTAAAACTTCTATAAATATTAGCCGTCAGCCTTCAACCATTTACATGCTACATTGTTACTTAAGGATTAAAAGTTAATATATGTAAAACCCTGAACACAATATAGAGCACATGCTAAAATTCCTATATAAATATGAGGTATTGGCCGGGCGTGGTGCCTCACGCTTGTAATCCCAGCACTTTAGGAGGCTGAAGCTGGTAGATCACTTGAGGTCTGGAGTTCGAGACCAGCCTGGCCAAATGGCAAAACCCTGTCGCTACTAAAAATATAAAAGTTACCCAGGCATGGTGGTGAGCACCTGTAATTCCCAGCTACTTGGGAGACTGAGGCAAAAGAATCACTTGACCCCAGAAGGCAGAGGTTGCAGTGAGCTTGGATCATGCCACTGCACTCCACCCAGCCTGGGAGACAGAATGAAACTTCAATTCCAAAAAAAAAAAAAAAAATAGGTATTACATTGTAACATGCTACACTGTTATTTTGTAGTTGTTTTAATACTAATTTATATGCATGTTAGAATATTATTTCATAATTTTTAAGTACTAATTTAAATTTACAAAATTCCTCAGAAAGAGCCACAGCAGGGCCGGGTGCGGTGGCTCAAGCCTGTAATCCCAGCACTTTGGGAGGCCGAGGCGGGTGGATCACGAGGTCAAGAGATCGAGACCATCCTGGTCAACATGGTGAAACCCCGTCTCTACTAAAACTACAAAAAATTAGCTGGGCATGGTGGTGCATGCCTGTAATCCCAGCTACTCAGGAGGCTGAGGCAGGAGAATTGCCTGAACCCAGGAGGCGGAGGTTGCGGTGAGCCGAGATCGCGCCATTGCACTCCAGCCTGGGTAACAAGAGCAAAACTCTGTCTCAAAAAAAAAAAAAAAAAGAGCCACGGCAGTCATCACTTTTGCTAGGTGGGGAGACAGGAAGAGGTCTGCAGATTGGGAGGCCTAGAGGGAGAGCAGGAGCTTGGGTGGGCGCTGGAACAGCCCAGAACCCCAGCTTAGGCAGGGCAGGGCCCTGGCTCTTCTGCGTCACCAGCCACAAGACACCAGGCAAGTCACTGTTCCACACTGGGGATTCCTTTTCTCTGAAATGAGTATACAATAGGTATTCTCCAAACCCCTTTTCACAACTAAAACTCTAGGTTCTATAAAGAAAAGGATCATGAAAGGCACAGCATGTGACTATCAGTTAAACAATAAGAAAGCTATTTTGCTCTATTTGCAGTACGTCCAAAAAATCTTACAAAAACATTTACCAGGCAATACATCATCCTTTTTTTTTTTTTTTTGAGATGGAGTCTTGCTCTGTCATTCAGGCTGGAGTGCAGGGGCGCAATCTCAGCTCCCTGCAACCTCTGCCTCCCAGGTTCAAGCAATTCTCTGCCTCAGCCTCCCAAGTAGCTGGGATTACAGGCGCCTGCCACCACGCCTGGTTAATTTTTTGTATTTTTAGTAGAGATGGAGTTTCACCATCTTGACTAGGCTGGTCTTGAACTCCTGACCTTGTGATCCACTCACCTCAACCTCTCAAAGTGCTGGGATTACAGGCTTGAGCCACTAAGCCCAGCCCATCTTTCTTAAAATGGACTAAGAAAGAAGGATTTTCATTAAAGCAGCCATGTTGACATGTACCAGTCTTCTCGGATTATACCAGCATCTTCTTTACTTTGGTTTATCCCTAACTTTTTTTTCTTTCTATTTCAAGGACCATTTTGACTTTCTTTATATATGTGAATTTTTTTTTTTTTTTTTTTGGTCTCAGTGTTGTTTGTGGCTATTTCTGTCTTCCTGTTTAAGCCTCTTACCAATAGTTTTGTTTTGTTTGGTTTAGTTTGGTTTCGTTTCCTCTGGTTTTTTCTGAGACAGGGTCTCCCTCTGTCATCCAGGCTGGAGGGCAGCGGCACAATCACAGCTCACTGCAGCCCTGACCTCCCCCAGCTCAAACAATCCAACTGCCTCAGCCTTCTGAGTAGCTGGGACTACAGGCACACACTGCCATGCCCTGCTAATTTTTGTACTTTTTGTAGACACAAGGTCTCGCCATGTTGCCCAGGCTGGTCTTGAACTTCTGAGTTCAAGTTATCTGCCTGCCTCAGCCTCCCAAAGTGCTAGGATTACAAGTGTGAGTCATTGTGCCCAGCCCATTTCGTCTTTCTTTTCTTTTCTTCTTATTTATTTATTTATTTATTTTTTGAGATGGAGTCTTGCTCTGTTGCCCAGGCTGGAGTGCAGTGGCACAATTTCAGCTCACTGCGACCTCTGCCTCCTGAGTTCAAGCAGTTCTCCTGCCTCAGCCTACTGAATAGCTGGAATTACAGGCATGCTCCAGCACACCTGGCTACTTTTTGTATTTTTAGTAGAGACGGGGTTTCACCATGTTGGTCAGTCTGGTCTTGAACTCCTGACCTCATGATCTATCCACCCTGGCTTCCCAAAGTGCTGGGATTACAGGCGCGAGTCACCACGCCTGGCCCATTTTCTCTTTCTACTCCATTTCTTTTTGCCAAGCATTTTTCCCTGACTTGTTTTCTCTTTTATTTCCCTCCTTGGTACACTTGTTTCTTCCTCTTACTTATTTCTTCTTGAGTATGGATGGAAGATGCAAAATTTCTCAATATGGAGATGGAATCATTTATAGCATCTCGATGAGGCTTTATCCTGAAAACCCTGCCTACTTTGTTCAGATGAAAACAGCACCCCAGGGGAGACACCGTGGCTGGGAATGAAGACGACAGAGCTCAGAGTGGACTCACAGCTTTTCAGTCCTCTGTAGGTGCACAAGTCCCCACTCCAACAGAATGTCACTTGTGCTGGCTGGAACATTTCACCCTGGGGGCAGTTCTGTCAGCAAGCTCACTGCCCACCAGCCCACTGGGAAGAATGGTGGTGGAGGGGAGTTAAGGGAGAGAAAGTGGACCCTGTTGTTCCAGGCAGGAGGGGACACAGCCTTCCTTGCTGTTGAGCATTGGGAGAAATGTGCTAACACACTTTCAGATCTTCATAAAGAATTACTAATTGTAAAGAAAGCTTGGATTTTGCCAAGGGTCCTTAACATCTTCCTGTTGCCCATCATCACAATGGAGGCTGAGAGGGCAGCCACAGCTGGGATGTGGAGAGAAGGGGACAGCAGTTCCAGCAGTCAGGAGGACAGAGGCCATCACCCCAGAGGATGAGGTCTAGGGGACTGGGGACTTGGAGCCAATTTCTATGGTGCCCTCATGTTTTTCCATCCATTCTCCAAGCAGCTTTTTGAAAAAAGTTGTGGGATCTCCTTTGGTTCCCTGGGCTGGAGTGCAGAGGTACAATTGTACGTCACTGCTGCCCCCAACTCCTGAATTCAAGCAATCCTCTGGCCCCGGCCTCCCAAAGCACTGGGATTACAAGCATGAGCCACCCTGCCCAACCTAAGCAGCTTCTTTATCTTGATGTGGGCTTCTCAATAGACTTCCCTCCTGAAAAGACGCAGTTCCCATTTGAAAGAATTACGTGGCCTTTCTGTCTCAGACCAATGTCACTTGCTTGGACAATTTAAAACAGTTTTCCCCCAGATTTCTCTAATTACTTTGGATAAGCTGAAAAGTCAAAATAATATGACCAGAACTTGGCAACTCTTTGGATATGAAGAGTAGATAATGAGAAAAGAGTCGATGGTAATATTAAATTTGAAGTCAGAGTTCCCAGAAGAAGGATATACCACATACAGAACACAAAAAGGTAGACTCCGTTGCAGTACTGATCATCTTCAGGTCTCCTCTCACCGCCAACCCTCTATCTTAAAATCTTGGGGTGGAAGCTCTGTTGGACGCAAGCTGTCATTTCAAGGGTCATATTTCACTTCCATATTCATCTATAAATTCCATCATAGTGCTTTCTGTGTTCAAGATGGTGAACCAGGTGTTGGGAGATTGAATAAGGGGGAATGATACAGCATACCATATGAGAAGAACAGAGTGTTGGATGGGCATGGTGGCTCATGCCTGTAATCCCAGCACTTTGGGAGATCGAGGTGGGTGGATCACCTGAAGTCAGGAATTTGAGACCAGCCTGTCCAACATGGCAAAACCCTGTCTCTACTAAAAGTACAAAAATTAGCAGGTGCCTGTCATCCCAGCTACTCAGGAGGCTGAGGCAGGAGAATCACTTGAACCCGGGGAGGGGGAAGTTGCAGTGAGCCAGGATTGGGCCACTGCACCCCACCCTAGGTGACAACAGCAAGCACTGTCAAAAAAAAAAAAAAAAGAACAGAGAGTTAAATAGAGAATACAAGACACACATAGAAATAACGAAAATGTAAACATATTGGTTATTGGTTATTTGTGTTAGAAACCATTTAGGAGACTGTCACTATAAATAACAGAGAAATCCTACTTTTAATTGATTTTTTAAATAAATTTATTGTCCCACCAAAAATCTAGAAATAGGATGATTCTGGGGCTGGTTAATATAACAGCTTGAGGACTTCCATCTTCACCCTCTGCCATCTGGGCATGTTGGTCTTCAAGCAGGTCCCCTCATGACACAAGAGGGTCTGCAGGTTCAGTCATTCCACAGGGGCACAGCCACACTGGGTGAAAGAAGAGGGTCCAGTGTCTCCAATTGTTTTTCTTTTGTTTTTATGGGCAGGAAATTATCCTTGGAACCACCCCTCCCCCACTTCCTCTGTGTCTCACTCATCACAAGTACATCACATGACCATTCTGAGATGAGTCACCAGCAAGGAGAACATTAACCCGATTGCTTGAACTGATGAAGAGTCAACATTTCTTTGGCCCTGGAGAGGGAGCCCCGGACACCAGACATCTAAAGAAAATCTGGGTTCTGTTATAAAGGTAAAGACGGGGGAGCGGCTTTCTTCGGATAAAGAAGAGTATTTGCTGCGACATGCCTGTTGTAGCTGGCACATTCACTTGAAGCTGTTTAGTCCCATCCAACACATGTTTAGACAATGAAGTGTCTGAGATCCTTCCATTGTTTTGCAAGGGAAAGGGTAAACACCATGTTCCGCCAGAGCTGAGGACGGCTCTTGAATAAACACAACTACTGATTTCTGTGGCACCAGCTGTATGCCAGAGCCAGGTACCCTGCACCGCACTGCGCTAAGCATGTAGCCCAGAGCTCATTTTGTCCTTACCACAGTTCTGCAAAGTGGATTGCTATTACCCTCATTTATGTAAATGAAAGAAAACAGACAAACACTTGCTTCAAGGAAGTTGTGTAACTCACCAAAGTCACAAGCTAAGCCACGACAGAGGCCAGAGCCAGCCCACACCTACCTCAGGCTGAGGCTCCTCCTCCAGCCTACACCTCCACTGGGTGAGTCCCATGGCACGCGTGCGAGGAGCAGCAGCTTCTCAGGTCTGTGTATGACAGTGAGGGCAGAGGACGGATAGCTTTATGCCTTCCTGAAAGTACTATGCTGCTGTAGAACTCTGGGCTACATGCTTAGCACAGTGCGGTGCAGGGTACCTGGCTTTGGCATACAGCTGGTGCCACAGAAATCAGTAGTTGTGTTTATTCAAGGCCAAGAGTTGGGGTAAAAAGCAGTCCCTGAGCTTATCGAGGAGGATCTGTTTGTTGATTGAGGACAGTGGGAATCCAGGAATCAGTGGAATCCCGGAATCAGAGAACTTCACCCTCTTTCTGCCCTGAAAAGATGGGTTCTCAGCACTGCTGTTTATAATGGGGAAAAATAGAGCTGACTTAAAAAACCATTAGATACATACACCAAAAGATTCAGGTTATTTCATAATAGGAACCTGACATCGCACCCACCCAAATGACAAGGCTGGCAACAAGCTTGTGTTGCACTTCATAATATGCCAAGTGCCTACATGCACCATCTCAGGCGACATCTGAGGTCCCTGTCACTCCCCCTCAGATGATGAAATGGGAGCTGATGGAAACATTCTTATCTGCTTGCTCTATGCCATAGCCACGGCCACATGTAGCTATTGGGCACTTGAAGGTGACTAGTGCAACTAAGGAACTGAATTTTTAATTTTAACTAATTTAAGTTTTAATTTAAGAAGTCATCTGTGGGCCAGGTGCAGTGGCTCACACCTGTAATCCCAGCACTCTGGAAGGCCAAGGTGGGCTGATCACCTGAGGTCAGGAGTTCAAGGCCAACCCGGCCAACATGGTGAAACCAAGTCTCTACTAAAAAGTATAAAACTTATCTGTGTGTGTTGGTGCACCCCCGTAGTCCCAGCTACTCTGGAGGCTGAGGCAGGAGAGTCACTTAAATGCAGGAGGCAGAGTTTGCAGTGAGCTGAGATCATGCCACCACACTTCAGCCTGGGCAACAGAGACAGACTCATCTCAAAAGAAAAAAGAGAGAGAGAGAGAGAGAGAGAAGCCACCTGTGGCCAGTAGTTCTGCATTGCCAGTGAGCTTGCGGTTATTGAGGGCTTGCCCAAGTTCATGGCTGCAGTCGGCTGCAGTCAGCTGCAGTGCGATGCGCCTCTGTTTCCAACAACAGATTGCAACAGACATTTTTTCTGGGTTCCTTGAGTTAATCATCAACCTGATTTGAATGCCGGAAATTTAATTCTGCTGTGAAAACCTCTCAAGGGTGAATGCTATAAGGGGAACGGATCAATAATAGCTGAAATAAACTTTCCCTTAAGTCAGGTAGGTCTGGATTTGTTGGGTAATGGGATCGTGGCACGTATTCCAGCGCCTAAGTGAAGCTTTCCACTCAGGTTGTGGGGAAACAAACGAGCTTCTGCGCCCGGTAGTGTAGGCAATTGCTTGAAAATGACTATTCAGTGGGGGGCGTGGCCATAGCTGTCCTTCACCTTCTGGGAGGAAAAATAGGATCAAAGTCTCTCTTGTGATTTACTGGTAACCGTAAATCTTAGAAGGTCCTAGGCACCAAACAGAAATCTGACACTGTTCCTGACCTCATGATCTGACGCTATTCCTGCTCATCAGCGCTGTCAGGGCAACTGAAGGGAGATAGCGTCGTCAAGGGGTGCAGGGAGGGAGGAGCATTCCTCAGTGAAACCTCATGCTTTCATGGAAAAGAGGGACAAGGGAAGTAAGAATTAGAGCAAGTCCCCAGGGAAAACACCTCATCTGTTTTAAGGGTGTATGTACAGTCCTTTGTTAATCTAAACAAAGACTCCATCCTGAGCTATAATGAGGACCATCAGCTCACGCTCCGTGGGGCCCCAGGTACCGCTTCCCTATCTCGACTCTTTGCCTACTAAGGGATTTTGGACTTGGCTGGGAAAATGTGCCAATGACAACACTGACCTCTCCCACCCAAGTATGACCTTTGGGAGGCTTGGGTCGCCCTGTTGTGTGAAGTCGAGGGATTCCCAGCGTGTTGGACATTCCTATCTCCTTAGCCTGCCTCCAGATAGCTCCCTTCCTTCCTGGATAGATAGAAGGGTAGGTTAGCCAGGCAGGTGACCCTCACCTCCACCCCGGATTTAGTCAGAAACTTCATTCCATCATCATTATTAATAGCTGGGCGTGCTAATGTTTCCTGAAGAACATGATAAGAACCACGCAGAAGCTGAAGGAAACAAACCCATGACTCGGCACTTTCCCTCCTAGGCGACAGCGATGGAGAATTCCTGGTTGACCCCAGAATATCTGTGAGGCCTGGGACTCTTGCCCAATGTCTGTGTGAAAATCTAATCTTATGTGGGATAAGGGTGTGCAGCCACTGAAACTGAGAAAAATCATAGACAGCCTCTGTGTAATGTCACCCTCGAGCCCTGCAGCTGCTCGAAGTCAAGGAACAGAACTGCCTTCTAACTCCAGTGCCAGCTGCTGCTTCCTGAATTCCAGTCAGTTTGCTAAAGGGAGGGAGCCTAAAGTTTACAAAGAATTGTCTTCAAGGTTTTTGTATGCATCGCAGATTAGTCCCTCCATCTCCCTGTGAGATAAGAAATATGGACTGATTGTAGAGATGGAGAAGCCGAGGTTCCGAAAAGTTAAGTGATTAGCTTAAGATCCCACAGCTAATTAGAAGAAGAGCCCAAATCCAAACCTGATCCGTCTGTCTCTTGGCACCAAGCTCCTACCCCAGGCAGCATGATCTGAATACGGACTGTGCACCCACTGTTATGGACTGAATTGTGCCCCCAATACAAAACAATGGTATGTTGAAACCATAACTCCCAGTGTGACTGCATTCAGAGGTCAGGTTTTTAGGAAGGTAGTTAGGTTCAATGAGGTCAGAAGGGGATGCCCAAAGCAATGAAACTGATGTTCTCAGCGGGGTGTGGTGGCTTATGCCTGTAATCCCAGCACTTTGGGAGGCCGAGGCAGGCAGATCACGAGGTCAGGAGATTGAGACCATCCTGGCCAACATGGTGAAACCCCGTCTCTACTAAAAAAATAATAATAATACAAAAATTAGCTGGGCATGGTGGCACATGCCTGTAGAGGCTGAGGCAGGAGAATTGCTTGAACCTGGGAGGCGGAGGTTGCAGTGAGCCGAGATCGCCCCACTGTACTCCAGTCTGGCACCTGGCGACACAGCGAGATTCTTGTCTCAAAAAAAAAAAGAACTGATGTTCTCATAAGCAAAGGAAGTCTGGGCAACACAGTGAGACACTGTCTCTACTTAAAAAAAAAATTAGCCAGGCATGGTAGCACACACCTGTGATCCTAGCTACTTGGGAGGCTGAGGTAGGAGAATCGCTTGAGTTCAGGAGACTGAGGCTGCCATGAGCCATGATCACCCCACTACACTCCAGCCTTGGAGACAGAGTGAGACTTCATCTCAGAAAAGAAAAGGAACTGGCACCAGGACTTTCTCCAAGCAAACACGAAAAAGAGTTCCCTTGAGCACCCAGTGGAAATTTGGCCATCTGCAAGCCAGGGAGAGAGGCCTCACCAGAAACTCACCCTGCAGGCTCCTTGACCTTGGATTTCCAGCCTCCGGAGCTATGAGAAAATAAGTGTCTGTTGTTTACGCCATCCAGCCTTAGGGATTTCGCAATGGCAGCTTGAGCAGACTAGTACACTCACCTTGGTGCCTTTAAAACTTTCTCTTCAAAACACCTCATGTAACACTCAGAAAAATGCCATGCTGACCTAAACCCATATCCCACAGCACCTTCCTAACCCCTGCTGCCTCTCCAGCAGGGCCAGGGCTGGGTAAGGTCAGGGAAGTACTTTCCCAGGGCACAAAAATTATGCGGATACCAAAAACTCAGTGATTAAATAACATTTTAATTAAATGCTTTTAAAAATCAAAATTAATGTAAAAATGCCATAAGAATTTGGCTACTTCACAATTTTTGCCCACAGCTAGTTGTGGTGGATAGCTTTTCTCCCTTGTTTTTCAATGTAAATGGAGCCTCTGTGAGTGGAACCCAAACTCCATGCTTGAGATGAAGGAACTACCCTTTTTTCCTCATTACAGATTATTAAGATGTTAAGGTTAGGCGTAGTGGCTCACACTTGTAATTCTAGCACTTTGGGAGGCCGAGGCAGGAGGATCATTTGAGGCCAGGTGTTAAAGACCAGCCTGGCCAACATGGCAAAACCCCTTCTCTACAATATACAAATGGTGGCATACACCTGTAATCCCGGCTACTTGGGAGGCTGAGACATGAGAATCACTTGAGCCAGGGAGGCAGAGGTTGCAGTGAGTTGAGATCATGCCATTGCACTCCCCTGGGGGAAAGAGCCAGACCCTGTCTCAAAAAAAAAAAAAAAAAGACGTTAATAATAATCAACAATCATGGACTGGAAACCAGCTGTGTTGCAGGCTTTGTCATGGGTGCAGAGTATTCAATAGTGAACAGGGTGGACAAGGCCAACTTCATGGAGAGGGCACTCTGCAGAGGAGCAGAAGTAAAGGGCGGCAAGAGTCCACAGCACTGGGGCCACATGTGGTGCTTGAGAAGGAGAGTGAATGACAGAGGCACGTGGAAGACACCTAAGCTTGAGTGAAAGCATGAGGAAGGTGCCCCGGGGGAAGGATGCATCTTTGGTAGTTCAGCCAGTGACAGAGGTGGGAAGACCCAGACCTAGGACGAGGAGAAACATGTGAGAATCCTGAAATTGTTGCTGTTTACCAAGCACTGACCAATTACAAACACTGTGATGTTGAAAGCTCATGACATCCTGTAAGGTCAGTGAGCTTCTTCCTCACACACTCCTGTCTGATTCATCGACAAATTCCACTGGTTCCATCTTCAAAATAGGTAAGAGAGTCCAACCACCTCTTACCAAATCCATCCTTACCACCCCAGTCTGAGCCTCCTAAATGGTCCCTGGCTGCCAGCTGCAGTTTAGATTGGTTTGGTTTGGTTTGGTTTGGTTTTGAAACAGGGTTTCACTCTGTCACCCAGGCTGGAAGTGATGACTGTTCACTGCAGCCACACCTCCCTGGGCTCAGGTGATCATCCCACCTCAGCCTCCCAAGTAGCTGGGGCTACAGGCATATGCCACCAGGCCCAGCTAATTTTTGTATTTTTTGTAGAGTTGGGGTTTCAACATGTTGCCTAGGCTGGTCTCGAACTCCTGAGCTCAAGTGATCCAGTTGCCTTGGCCTCCCAAAGTGCTGGGACTGTGAGAATGAACCATGTGTCCACCTCCTGGTTCCCACCTTTGCTCTCTTCAGTCGTTTCTCAATGTGGGCGCCAGAGTCATTCTGCTAAACAACAAAGCAGATTGTTGCCACTTCTCTGGCTCAAACCTTCCAATTGCTTCTCATCCTTACTCAGAGTAAAGTCAAATAAATAAAACAATCTGCCCTGCAAAGCCTCCTCCCATGAGCCCTCTTCCCTCATCTTGTTAGCAAAACTCTATAATTTGTGGATTGGCTGTGTCCCCACACACATCTCATCTCGAATTTCCATGTGTTGTAGGAGGGACCCTGTGGGAGATAACTGAATCTTGGGGCAGGTCTTTCCCATGCTGTTCTTGTGAGAGTGAATAAGTCTCATGAGATCCAATGGTTCTATAAGAGGACGTTTCCCTGTGCAATCTGTCTTTTTGCCTGCTGCCATCCATGTAAGATGTGACTTGCTCCTCCTTGCCTTCCACCCTGATTGCGAGGCCTCCCCAGCCACGTGGAACTGTAAATCCAAAAAACCTCTTTCTTTCGTCAATTGTCCAGTCTTGGGTATGTCTTTATCAGCAGTGTAAAAACAGACTAACATGCTTGTTTGTAGTTGTTGACTGTCCAAACAACCGCCAGAATAAAACGTGTTAGTCAGTCAAAACTGGGTTTATAAGATTTCCTGCACTAAGGAAGCAGGCCACTTTGACAGAATCTTAGTGGTGTTTCAAAATGAGACGTTAGAGCAGAGTCGTTGTGGGGGTTTAAGGCCTCAGCTAGGTGATGCCAAGGATAATCTTGTAAGGAGGGGAATTGGCTGGAATCAGACGATTCATAACATACCAGCTTTGAATTGATAGGAAGATTGAGATGAGGGTCTTGGTGGGTTTGATGCGTAAACTGTTAGTCTTGACAAATAAGCACCATTTCCTGGTATTGTTTAACACATGAATTGAGAATTATTTCTGTTTTCAGCTCTCACACCACTAGAGTATAAGTTCCACGAGGGCAGGGATTGCTTTTTCTGTTTTGTTCAGCTGTATCCCATCTTATAGAATAATGCAGATATTGAGAGTAGATATCAACAAGCATTTGTCAAATAATTAATGTGTTATTATTTCCATTTTAAAAATAAGGATGCTGTAACTAAATAACGTCCCTTAGTCACATAGCTAGATGAACACAGGGCTATTTGATTCTAAAAACACTCTCCTGTATCACTGTGCTGATGGTAACAAATGGTTATAGAGGACACTGTGTAAGTGCTTTAAATACAGTCATTTAACTCAATAACTCTACGATGCAGGTACTATCATCATCCCCCAATTAAGGAGGAGGAAACTGACGGTTACAGAAATTAAGTTACCCAAGGTCCAAAAGCTCACAAGTACAGAGACAGTTCTCCAAATCAGGATTTTGTGACTGAAAACACTGTGCTAATATCCAAAAGATAAGAACAACACAAGTGTCCACTGATGGATGAATAGACATACAAAATGTGGTCTGTACATACAAAGGAATATTATTCAGCCATAAAGAGGAAGGAAAGGCTCATACTTATTACAACATGAATGAACCTTGAGGACATTATGCTAAGTGAAATAAGCCAGTCACAAAAGGACAAATACTAGATGATGTCACTTATATGAGGTGCCTGGAGTTGTCAAAATTCATAGAGATAGAAAGTAGAATGATGTTTGCCAGAGACTGGGGATAGAGGGGAATGAGAAATTATTGTTTAATGGGTACAGAGTTTCAGTTTTGCAAGGATGAAAGGACTTCTGGAGCTGGATGGTATAATGGTTCAGAAGTAAGTAAGTATACTTAATGCCACTGAACTGTACATTTAGAAATGAGTAAGATGGGCTGGGCACTGTGGCTCATGCCTGTAATCCCAGCACTTTGGGAGGATGAGGTGGGTGGATCACCTGAGGTCAGGAGTTCGAGATCAGCAGTTCGGGACCGGCCTAGCCAACATGGCAAAACCCTATCTCTACTATAAATATAAAAATTAGCTGGGTATGGTGGTGAGCACCTGTAATCAGAGCTACTTGGAAAGCGGAGGCAGGAGAATCACTTGAACCCAGGAGGCGGAGGCTGCAGTCAGCCAAGATGGCGCCACTGCACTCCAGCCTGGGCAACAAGAGTGAAACTCTGTTTAAAAAAAAAAAAGGTGAGATAGTAATTTTATGTTATGTGTAATTCATCACTATCTTTAAAAACGATGCCAAAGTGTGTTCTTCAAAATTGGATAACCAAGATGACACGGACAAATTCCTGAAAACACACAATCTATCAAAATTGGCTGATAAATAATTAAAATATCTGAATAGACACAACTAGTAAGGAGATTGAATCAATAATCAAAACCTCTCAACAATATCAACAATAAAAAGCTGAGGAACAGATGGCTTTACTGGTGAATTATACCAAATGCTTCTTTTTTTTTTTTTTTTTTTTTTTTTCTGAGATACGGTCTTGCTCTATTACCTAGGCTGGAGTACAGTGTCGTAATCACAGCTCACTGCAGCCTTCACCTCCCAGGCCCAAGCAATTCTCCCACTTCAGCCTCCCAAGTAGCTAGGACTACAGGCACATGCCACCATGCACAGCTAATGTTTTTAAAAGAATTTTGTAGAGACAGCGTCTCCCTACATTGCCCAGGCTGGTCTTAAACTCCTGGCTCAAGTGCTCCTCCCACCTCAGCCTCCCAAAATGCTGGGATTAGAGCATTAGCCACCATGCCTGGTCTCTACCAAACACTTAAAGAAGAATTAACACTAATCCTTCTGAAACTCTTCCAAAAATTTGGAAGAGGAGGTAATACTTCTTAAATCATTCTGTGAGGCCAGCATGACCCTGATGGTGAAGCCAGACAAAGATGTTGCCAAAAAAATAAAAACTGTAGTGTAATAACCCTTGTGAATATTAATGCAAAAATCCTCAAAAAATTAGCAAACCAAATTCAGCAACATATTAAAAAGATTAAACATCATGACTACGTGGGATTTAATCCCAGAAAGCAAGAATGGTTCAATGGAGCAAGATGGCTTTAGTGTTTGTCCCCTTACTAAGACATCCAGAACAATGAATTAACAATGACATTGCAATAAAAATAACAGAGGGAGAGTGCCACCATGCATCAGAGAAGTAACAGAAACCGGGTGAGCACAGAAAATTGGAATGGCCACATAGAGAACAAAAGGAAACACTGGGCGTTCTCCATCCTACTCCCTTACTTGGATTGGCTGGGAACCAGGAGGGACTTTCTCCTTTGGCAATGAGGTAAGAAAGAGGATCCCAGCAACCTGCATTAACACCTGGGACACCTATAGACCTCACCACGGGGATCCCCTGCAGTCCTCACAGGAACTAAGCCCAGTAAGGGAACTGCCTGGAGTCCACTTGGCTGTGGTCCCACTAGAGAAGGCGCCAACACTGTGCTCCACCTCCTGTGGCCTGCGAAACTACTGTGCTCTGCTATCTTGGATCTGGAGATAGAGAGTGTCTTGTCTAGAGAATAAGCCATGGCTCACCTTCATCCTTGAGGCAAAGGCACCACTGAACTACTCCAGCCCAGTGGCCCAGCATCCCTAAGCTGAGCCGTAAGCAGCTGTTACACCGTTCCCTGCAGAACCAAGTAGAGGAAAAGCTCCTCCACCTACTCCTTCCCAGCCCCTCATGTCAGAACTGAAGTGGTACCCTGACTCCTGGGAAAATAGTACCTTGGACACATGTAGCAGTCATGCTTCTCTGGTACCTAAATTGAAGCAGCACCCTTCATCCTAGGAAGTGATGCCCTGGCCACCCAGAGCAGACACAGACACACACACACACACACACACACACACACACACACACACACACACCAGTACCTAAGACGCAGGGCATCCTGCATTTCAGCGAAATGGTTCCTAGGCCACCCAGAACAGTCATGTCTTTCCAGGCCTGTGCTGAAGTAGCACATTGCCCTGAAGGAATTGGTTCCCTGGCTGAACTGAGCAGCTCCACATTCCGGAGTTTAGCTGAAATAGTGTCCTGTGTCCCAGAGAAATGGAGCAATGGCTGAGCTGAGACACTCGGCCCCACAGGCCAAACAGATCAAGTATTCTGCTTCCCTGGAGCTGGACTAGCCCACTAAAGTCTTAGCGGCTGAAACACCCCTCTTCCTGGGGAGTGAAGTCATCACTGTGCTTTCTTCTGCCTTACTCCTCAGCCCAAATGATAGCTGTACTCTGCCATTCTGGGGTACTTGCTGCCACTGCACTTGGCCTCACTGAGTTTGGGATGCCCCCAAGCCCAACCATCTCAAGGCCTAGAGTCACTACTACATAGTACCACATCCAACGGAACCTTAGTTGTCACTGAGCCCGACTGGCTCAGCTCCCCAAATTACAGCCATACACTGCTTCCCAGGCTCAAACTCCAGAGCATCTCTTCTTCCCCAGACTCAGGCTAGGGCTGTGCCCTGCGCCCTAGAGCTATAATCTCAGCAACAATCCACCCCTGGGCCTGAGCTGCTAGGGGGTGCCATTGAGTCACAGATCCTGGCTCTGAGGACAAGCTTCATACAATCCTGACACAAAGAGCAAACCTGCACCACAAGACCCAGGTGCCATGATAGGTTCATGGAACTGTGAACATAAGACCACAGCCCCACAACTGCTTAAAGCATCGCACCTGTAATCCAGTGCCACTGCAGATGCTTGTAGGCTATGTCAGACCCAACACCAAGAGAGATCCCCTCAGCTAAATCCCCTCATTGAAAAGAAAACAATAGGAGGACCACAAAAGCCCTTCATACTGAGGGTGTTAACAATCGATGCCACCATTGCCACTGCCACAAATTTTTACAGCCTAGTCCACTGAGGTATCCACAATTATTACTGACATTGAACACAACAGAGGAAGCTTCATAAAGAGAATACTACTGCACCTATCCAGAAATACAGTCACCACACCCTTCACAACTGGCACTCTAAAACCCAACTGCAGGTGAAAGTCTTTCTCTATGAAAGTCACTCTAAAACATTTGGAAGACACAATTGTTCCATCAGATGCATAGATGTAAATGCCGGGACAGAAGAAACATGAAAAAGTAAGGAAATATGACACCACCAAAGGCACATAATAAGTCTAGTAACAGAGTCCAGTGAAAAGAAAATCAACAAATTGCAGGCAAAGGAATTCAAAATAATGATTTTAAGGAAACTCAATGAAATAAAAGAAAATACAGATAGACTATTCAAGAAAATTAGAAAAACAATTTATGACATGAATGAGATGTAAAATAAAGAGATAGAAATTATTAAAAAGAACAAAACAGAAATCCTACAGCCGAAGAACTTAATGAATACAATAAAAAATACAATAGCTCAACAGCAAGTCTGCTGCTGAAGCTCAGCAGACTTGATCAAGCAGAGAATCTCTGAACTTGAAGATGGGTTGTTTGAAATTACCCAGTCAGAGAGCAAATAAATGAGAATGAAAAAGAGTTAATAGAACACAAAGAAAGAAACAATAGACTCTGGGGCCTATTTGGGAGTAGAAGGTAGCAGGAGGGTGGGCATTAAAAAAAAAAAACTACCTATCAGTTACTATGTTCATTATCTGGGTGATGGAATAATCTATATGCTAAGCCCCTATAACATGCAATTTACCATACAACATGTATCCCCTGAGCCTAAAATAAAAGTTGGAAAGGAAAAAAATAGAGAAAAATAAAGCAAACGAAGTCTAAAAGATTCATGGGACACCATTAGGTGAACATATTTTTATCATATGGAAACTTCAGAAGGTGAATAGAAGGAAACAGGCATAGAAAACCTATGTAATAAAATAATAGCTAAAAATTCCCAAGTCTAAGGAAATATACAAACATTCAGATCCAGGAAGCTCAAAAGTCTCCATGTAGATACAACCCAAAAAGATCCTCCCTTAATGAGGCGCTTTATAGTCAAATTGTCAAAAGTCAAAGACAATGGGAGAGTTCTAAAAATAGCAAGAAAAAAGTGCCAAGACACATATAAGGGAATCTTCATCAGACTAACAGCAGATTTCTCTGCAAAAACCTTACAGGCCAGAAGAGAATGACATGATATACATATTCAAGTTGCGGAAATTCAATTAAAAAAAACGCTAGCCAAGAATACTATACAAAGCAAAACTATCCTTCAGAAAGGAAGTAGAAAAAGTCTTTCCCAGACAATCAAAAAAGTGTAGGAATGTATCATCACTGGACTAGCCTTACAAGAAAGTCACAAGGTGTCCTACATATGGAAGCAAAAGCACAATAATCACTATTATGAAAACACACAGAGATATAGCACTTACTGGTAGAGAAGATACAGAAGATACACAAAAGCAAAAGAGAAAAGAATCAAAATGTATCACTACAGGAAACCACGAAACCACAATAACAACAAAAGAAGAGACAAGAAGAATATACAAAACGACCAGAAAACAACACAATAACAAGAGTATGTCCTCACTTATCAAAAATAACATTGAATACAAACACACTAAATTCTTAAAGATACAGCCTGGCTGAATGGATTAAAAAAAAATCATGACCCAACTATATGCTGCCTACAAGAAACTCACTTCACCTGTAAAGATACATACAGACCGAAAGCGAAGGGATATTCCATTCATATGGGAATCAAAAGCACACAGGCATAGCTATACTTATGTCAGAAAAGACAGACTTTAAGTCAAAAACTGTAAAAAGAGACAAAGAAAGTCATTATGTAATGATAAAGGTTTCAATTCAGCAAGAGGACATAAGAACTGTAGGCCAGATGTGGTGGCTCATCACTGTAATTCCAGCACTTTGGAAGGCTGATGCAGGCAGATCTCTCAGAGCTCAGGAGTTTGAGACCAGCCTGGGAAACATGACAAAACCTCGTCTTTACTAAAAATCCAAAAAATTAGCTGGGCATGTTGGCACATGCCTGCAGTTTCAGCTACTCAGGGAGCTAAAGTGAGAGGATCACTTAAGCCTGGAAGGTGGCTGCAGTGAGCTCTGATCACACCACTGCACTCCAGTCTGGGTGACAAAGTGAGACCCTATCTAGACCACAAAACAAAAATTGTAAATATATATGTGCATTCATTACTGGAACACCCAGATATATCAACAAATATTATTAGGTCTAAAGGAAGAAATACACTCCAATGCAATAAGAGTTGGGGACATCAACCCCCGACTGTCAGCACTGAATAGATCATCTACACAGAAAATCAACAAAGTAAGATCTAATTTAAAATGCATTCTAGGCCGGGCGTGGTGGCTCACGCCTGTAATCCAAGCACTTTGGTGGCCAAGGCAGGCGGATCACCTGAGGTCGGGAGTTCAAGACCAGCCTGACCAACATGGTGAAACCCTGTCTTTAAAAAAAATAAAATAAAATAAAATAAAATAAAAAAATAAAATGCATTCTAGACCAAATGGACCTAATAGATATTTATAAAACATTTCATCCAACGGCTCCAGAGTAGACATTCTTTCCACCAGCACATGGAACATTCTCCAGGATAGACCACATATTAGGCCACAGAACAAGTCTCAACAAATTTTTAAAGATTCAAATCATATCAAGTATCTTTTCAGATCACAATGAAATAAAACTAGAAATCAATAACAAGAGGAACTTTTAAAATTGTACAAATACATGGAAATTAACATGCTCCTGAATGACCAATAGGTCAGCAAATTTAAAAAGAAGAAAATTTGAAGCAAATGAAAATGGAAACGTAACATACCAAAACTATGTGATATACCAAAAGCAGTATTAAGAAGTAAGTTAATAGCCATAACTGCCTACATCACAAAGGTAGAAAGATTTCAAATAAATAACCCAATGATACATCTCAAGGAACTAAAAAAGCAAGAAAAACCAACCCAAATTCAGTAGAAAAGAAAAAAATAATAAAGATCAGAGCAGAAATAAAATTGAGACAAGAAATAGAAAAGGTCAACAAAATAAAACATTCATTTTTAAAGATAAGCAAATCAACAAATTATTAGCTTGAGTAAGCAAGAAGAAAAGGAGAAAAGACTTAAAAAATTCAGAAATGAAAAATGAGACATTTCAACTGATACCTAAGGAATACAAAGGATCATTAGAGATTATTACAAACAACTATACTCCAACAAATTAGAAAACCTAGCAGAAATGGATAAATTCTTAGACACATGGAACCCACCAAGGTTGAAGGAAAAAGAAATAGAAAACCTGTACATTCTATGCAACAATCCTGCATATTCTTCATATATACTTCAGGACCTAAAATGCAATTTTATATATATATATATATATATTTGTACTTATATTTATTATATATATAATTATATATAAAGGAAAATGAGTGATGAAGCTAGGCCCAGTAGTTATACCCCAATGGATACAAATGTCTATGTGGACAGTACAATAGGGTGAGAAAAGTATGACTATTGTAAACACAAATATGTGTATTTGAATCCAAGTTTTTATACTTTATAGCTGTTTGACCTTGACCAAGTTAATTTGATCAGTACTTCAGTTTTCTCATCAATAAAAAACATAGAAAAAAAAAAGAAAACCTGTACATACCAATTATGAGTGATAAGATTAAATCTGTCATAAAAAGTCTCCCATCATCTCTTCACTGCAGAATTCTACTGAACATTTAAAGAGCTAATACCAATTCTTCTCAAACTCTTCCAGAAAATTAAAAAGAAGGGTATTCTAAACTCATTTAATCAGGCTAGCATTAAACTTATACCAAAACCAAACAAAGAGATAACAAAAAGAAAACTATAGACCAATATCCCTGTTGAATAAAGATGTAAAAATTCTTAACAAAATACTGTCAAACTGAACCCAACAGTATATTAAAAAGATGATTCACCATGTTCAAGTGGGATTTATCCGATGGATACAAAGATGGTTCAACATACTAAAAACTAAAAGTGATACATCATATTAACAGAATAAAGGACAAAAGGCCATATGTTCATATCAATAGATGCAGAAAAAACCATTTGATAAAATTTAACATCCCTTCATGATAAAATCTCTTAACAACTTAGATATAGAAGGAAAATACTTCAAAATAATAAATGCCATATAGGAAAAAACCCAAAGCAAACATCACACTGAATGGGGAAAAGTTAAAGTTTTTCCTCTAAGAACTAGGACAAGACAAAGATTTCCACTTTGACCACTTTTATTCAACATGGTAGTGAATGTCCTAACCAGAACAATTAAGCAAGAGAAAGAAATAAAGCATATCCAAATTGGAAAAGAGGAATTCAAATTTTCTTTGGTTGCAGATGACGTGATCTTATAGTTTTTTAAAAATTGTAAATGCTTAATCAAAAAAACCTTTAGAACTGACAAATTAGGTAAAGTTGCAGGATACAAAATTATACAAATATCAGTAATTTTTCTATACACCAAGAAACTAGTGGGAAAAGAATCAAGAAAGCAATTCTATTTACAATAGCTACAAAAAAATGTAAAATATCTAGGAATAAATATAACCAAGCAGGTAAACAATCTTTTGATGTTTACCTTCAAAAATTGATGAAAGAAATTGAAGAGGACACACACACACACACAAATGGAAAGACATCATTCCATGTTCATGGACTGAAAGAATTGATATCGTGAAAATAACTATACTACCAAAAGTGATGAACAGATTCAATGCAATCCCTATCAAAATATCAATTACATTATTTATAGAAATAGGAAAAACAATCAGAAAATTCATATGGAGCCAGAAAAAAAAATAGCCAAAGCAATCCTGAGCAAAAAGAACAAAGCTGGAGATATCATATTACTAGACTTCAAAATATACTACAAAGCTGTAACAAATAAAACAGCATGGTACTGGTATAAAAAGCAGTCACATAGACCACATAGAGAACCAAGAAATAAATCCATATATTTATAGCCTACTGATTTTGGTCAAAGTTGCCAAGAGTATTCATTGGGGAAGGAACAATCTCTTCAATAAATGGTGCTGGGAAAGCTGGATATCCATATGCAAAAGCATGAAACCAGACCCATATCTCTCACCATATAGAAAAATCAATGCAAAATGGATTGAAGACATAAACATTAGACCCAAAAGTATAAAACTAATAGAAGAAAACAGAGAGAAAATGCTCCAGCATGTTGATCTTGGCACAGTGTTTGTGGTTAAGACTTCAAAAATCACAAGCAATGGAAACATAAATAGTCAAATGGGACTATATTAAACTAAAAATCTTCCGCACAGCAGAGAAAACAATCAACAAAGCGAAGAGACAATCTGTTGAGTGGGAGAAAACATTTGCAAACTATTCATTTGACAAGGAGGTTAATATTCAAAATAAACACACAAAAAAACTCAACGGCGGAAAAAAACCTCAAATTATCTGATTTTAAAATGGGCAAATGAGCTAAACAGACATTTCTTAAGCAAAGATATACAAACGGCCAATAGGTATATGAAAAAAATTGTTCAACGTCACTAATTAGCAGGGAAATGCAAATCAAAAGCACAATGAGATACTATCTCACTCCAGTTAGAATGACTACTCTCAAAACAACAAAAAGACCAGGCACAGTGGCTCACGTCTGTAATCCCAGCACTTTGGGAGGCTGAGGCAGGCAGATCATTTGAAGTCAGGAGTTCAAGACCAGCCTGGCCAACATGTGAAACTCCATCTCTACTAAAAATACAAAAAAAAAAAAAAAAAAAAAACTGGGCATGCTGGTGCATGCTTGTAATCCCAGCTACTTGGGAGGCTGAGGCAGGAGAATCACTTGAACCTGGAAGACAGAGGTCTCAGTGAGCTAAGATCATACCACAACACTTCAGCCTGGGTGACAGAATGAGACTCCATTAAAAAAAAAAAAGAAAGAAAAAAAGAAAAAAAAACAAAACAGATGCTAGGGGTGGGAATGTACATTAGTATAGCCACCATGGAAAATAGTATGGACATTTCTCAAAAAACTAAAAATACAACTACCATGTGACCTAGCAATCCCACTGCTGGGTATGTATCCAAAGGAAGGGAAATAAGCATGTGAAAGAGATATCTGTACCTCCATATTTACTGCAGTACTATTCACAAGATACGTAGCCAAGATATGGAATCAACCTAAGTTCCATCTACAGATGAATGGATAGTCAATGGATAAGTGGATAAAGAAAATATGGTACACATACACAATGGAGTATTATCCAGCCGAAAAAAGAGAATGGAATCTTGCCATTTGCAATCACATGAATGGAACTAGAGGACATTATGTTGAGTGAAATAAGCCAGGCACAGAAAGACAAGTATAACATTTCTCACTCATACGTGGGAGCTTAAAAAAAAAAAAAAAAACTCAACACATGGAGACAGAGAGTAGAATGATGATTCCCAAAAGCTAGGAATCATAGTGGGGAGGGAAAAATATGCAGAGGTTGGTTAATGAGTACAAAAACATAGAAGCAATGAGATCTAGCGTTCAGTAGCAGAAGAGGGACCCCTTAGGTAACAATAATTTATTGTAGATTTCAAAATTAGTAAAAGAATGGCATTAGAATGTTCCTAGCAGCTTGGCATGGTGGCTCACACTCATAATCCCAGCGCTTTGGGAGGCCAAGGTGGGCAGATTGCTTGAGCCCATAAGTTTGAGACCAGCCTGGACAACATGGTGAAACACCATCTCTACAAAAAAAATTACAAAAACTAGCTGGGCATGGTGGTGTGCACCTGTAACTCCAGCTACTCAGAAGTTCGGGCTGGGGGCATCCTTTGAGCTGGGAGGTTGAGGCAGCAGTGAGCCTAGATCATGCTACTGCACTCCAGCCTAGACAACAGACTGAGACTTTGTCTCAAAAAAGAAAAAAAAAAGAATATTTCTAGCACAAAGAAATGATAAATGCTTGAGGTGATGGATATCCCGATTACCTGTAATGATTTCATCATTACACACTATACATTTACATCAAAATATCACATGCACCCCCATAAACATGTAAATATGTGCAATTATCACGTATCCATAAAAATTAAAGGTTTTAAAAACAGATGAATGGATAAAGAACATGTGATATATATACACAATGGAATACCAGTTAGTCATAAAAAGAATGAAATTCTGTCATTATTGGCTTATAAGTGAGCTTGGAAAATATTAAGTGAAATAAGTCAGGCATAGAAAGATAAGTACTGCATGTTCTCACTCATATGTGAAAGCTAGAAAAACCTGATCTCATAGAAGTAGAGAGTAGTCACCAGTGCCTGGGAAGGGTTAGCAGGAGGAGAGTATAGATAGCCAAAGGTCAGTTAACAAATACAAAAGTACAGCTAGATAGGAGTAATAAGTTCTAGTGTTCTATAACACTACAGGGAAACTAACAAACATTTATTGTATACTTTCCTTTTTTTTTTTATGAGATGGAGTCTCACTCTGTCACCCAGGCTGGAGTGCAGTGGCACAATCTCAGCCCACTGCAACCTTTGCTGCCCGGGTTCAAGTGATTCTCCTTCCTCAGCCTCCCAAGTAGCTGGGATGACAGGCACCGGCCACTGCACCTGGCTAATTTTTGTAGTTTTAGTAGAGATGAGGTTTCACCATCTTGGCTAGGCTGGTCTTGAACTCCTGACTTAGTAATCCATCGGCCTTGGCCTCCCAAAGTGCTGGAATTACAGGCATGAGCCACCGTACCTGGCCTATTGTATATTTTCAAATAGCTCCAAGAGTGGATTTTGAATGTTCCCAACACCAAAAAAAGAAAATTTTTGAGATAATGGTTAATTACTATGATTTATTTGATCATTACATATTGTATACATGTATTAAAATATCACAGTTTACCTTATTAATATGTATAATTATTAATTTAAAATAGTAATAAAAGCAAAAAATGAAATAAGAACAATGAAAAAAGAATGATTCAACAAAAAAAATCAACCAATGTAATACCCTACATTAATAGAATTCAGGGGAGAGAAAGCACATGATCAACTCAATTGATGCAGAAAAACACCTTACAAAAATTCAGCAACCTTCATGATAAAAACACTCAATATATTAGTAATAGAAGGAAACTTCCTCAAAATGAGAAAAGTCATATATGAGAAACCCAGAGCTAACATCATACTCCAAACACCTTTGCATACATGGTCAACTGAGTTTTGACAAGCGTGCCAAGATCATTCAATGATGAAAAGACAGTATGAAACCTTTTCCTCTGCAATCATTAACAAGACAAGGCTGCCTGCTTTCACTATTTCATTTCAACATGGGATTAGAAATTCTAGCCAACGCATTCAGGCAAGAAAAAAAATAAAAGTCATCTAAATTGGAAAGGAAAAAGTATGTTATCACTGTTCACAGAGGGCAAGATCTTTTATGTAGAAAACCCTAAAGATTGCATACACACACACACACACACACACACACACACACACACACACACAGCTTTAGAGCTAATGAATTCAGCAATGTTGCAAGATATCAAACCAACACACAAAAATCAGTTGCATTTCTACTCACTGGCAATGAATAACCTGAAAAGAAAATTAAGGAAAACATTCAATTTACATTAATTCAGAAATAATAAAATACGGTTGACCTCCTCAAGTCAAAAATCCACATTCAACATTTGACTCCCCAAAAACTTAAGTACTAATTGGCTGCTATTGACCAAAAAACTTGCAAATAACAATCTGTCAATTAATACATATTTTATGTTATATGTATTACATACTATATTCTTAGAATAAAATAAGATAGAGAAAATAAAGTGGTATTTTAAAAATCAGAAGGAATCTGAATAATGTCCGGATAATTACAAAAAGAAAGAAAAAAACAATAAAATCATAAGGAAGAAAAAATATATTTGCAATTCATTAAGTGGAAATAGATTAGCATAAATGTCTTCATCCTTGTCATCCTCACATTGAGTAGGCAGAAGAGGAGGTGGAAGAGAAAGGGTTGGTCTTGCCGTCTCAGGGGTAGCAGGAGTAGAAGAGGTAGAGGAGGTGGAAGGGGAGGCAGGAGAGGCAGGCACACTTGGTGTAATTTGTATTGCAAAAACTGAGTATAAACGAACCTTGCAACACAAATTCATGTTGCTTAAGGATAAACTGTACTCAGGAATATATTTAACTAAGGAGGGAAAAGACTGTACATTGAAAACCACAGAACACGACTAAAAGAAACGAAAGAAGAGAAATTAATGGATAAACATTTTCATTTTATCTTAATATTGTGAAGACAACAAAACCACCCAAAGCAATCTACAGATTCAATGAAACTCATGTCAAAATACCAATGGCATGTTTTGCAGAAATAGAAAAATCTATTCTAAAAGTTATTTGAAATCTCAGGAGATCCTAAATAGCCAAAACATTATTGAAAAAGAACAAAATTGGAAGATCCACGTTTCCTAATTTCAAAACTTACTACAAAGCTACAGTATTAAAAAAAAAAAGTGATACTGGCATAAGGACAGATATATAAACCAATAGGAAAGAATAGAAAGCCCAGAAATAATCCCAGAAATAGGTGGTCAAATTGTCTGCAGCAAGGGTGTCAAGACCACTTAATGGGGAAAAGCCATTCTCCTTAACAAATGGTGCTAGAACAACTGAATATTCACATGCAAACAAGTAATGTTGGATCCTTACATCATACTTTTTTAAACTTCAAGTGAATAAAAAATCTAAAGTTAAAAGCTAAAACTATACACTCTTCGAAAAAACAGGGGAAAATCTTCATGAGCTTGGATTTGACAATGATTTCTTGGATATGACACCAACAACACAGTCAACAAAAGTAAAAATGAAAGAATCTTTTAATGAAAATGTAAAACTTTTTGCATCAAAGGACACAATCAACAGAGTTAAAAGACAACCCACAGAAGGACAGAAAATATTTGCAAGTGACATATCTGAGAAGGGATTCGTATCCAGAATAAAGAACTCCTAAAACTCAATGACAAAAACAATTCAATTCAAAAATGAGTATGACACAATGCCGAGCTGCCCTGCAGCTAGGATGCCATGTGGAAGCTGAAGTGGCACCTCCTGCAGGTCCCCTCCCATCAGCCGGGCACCTCAGATGAGAGCTGCACCCAGGCCAGCACCAGCCGCTCAGCCGCCAGCAGTGGCACCCCAATCTGCAGTTGGCTGTCCTGCTGCTGCGTCCTGGCAGCCAGGCCTGATGGCCCAGATGGCGACCACTGCAGCTGGCGTGCCTGTAGCTCCGCTGTGCGGGACACACTGGGTCATGCCTTACTGGTGCTTCAGTGGAGGAAGTAACGGTGAGCCTGCAAAACCTGATGTCACTTACCAAAAGCCTCGGGAATCCGGCTGGCACAGCAGCAGCAGCAGCAGCCTTGTTTCCATGAGATCAGTTTTTGGAGTGTGCCCACAACCAGGGTGACATCAAGCTCTGTGAGGGTTTCAACGAGGTGCTCAGACAGTGCAGTCTTGCAGACAGATTGGCCTAATCAAGAAGTTCAAATTGGAGAAATGGAAAATCAGTTCTGGTAACCAAGTTAATTCAGTACTAGAATATAATCGATAGTGAACGTATAAAGTGTAACCATCAGTTAAAACTCTCATGTGTCATTCATAGCTTCCTTGCTTCAGAATTGAAATGGAAGAGGGTGTTCTTGCTGTGTAGAATTTCATGAAGATGGTGTAAAATGTGGGGGCTGGACAAATGTATGTGTGGCCTCCTTAAATTAGCTATTATGATTTTATTATTTGTGAATTAATTAGAATAAAGTTATTTTCTTCCAAGAAAATGAATCTTTCTCTAGAAGAAAAACAAATGGCCAATAAATACATGTCGTAGTCATTTGGAAAATACAAATCAAAACCACAGTGAGATACCACTTCACACCAATTAGAAGGACTATTTATTTTTCATGAAAATAACAAGCATTGGTGATGATGTGGAAAAATTGGAGCCCTCATGCATTGCTGGTGGGAATGTAAGATGGTTCAGTTGCTGTGGAAAACAGTTTGGCTGTTCCTCAAAAATTCAAAACATAAAATTACTATGTAATCCAGCAATTCCGCTCCTCAGTATATACTCAAAATAATTGACAGCAGGGACTGAAACAGATACCTGTACACCAATATCCCTCAGGGTCCCTAGGGGATTGGTTTCAGGACCCCCCTTGGATACCCAAATCTGAGGATGCTCAAGTCCCTTATATAAAATGGTGTAGTTTTGAGAAAGCAATCAGTAGATACAAGGCAAAAATATGGTGTACTATTTGTATATGATCTATGCCCATCCTCCCATATACTTAAATCATCTCTAGGTTACTTATAATACCTAATACCCTGTAAAAGCTATGTGAATCATTGTTAATACTATATTTTAAAATTTGTGTTATTTTATTGTTGTATTGTTATTATTATTTTTTTTTTTTGAGACAGAGTCTTACTTTATAGCTCAGGCTGGAGTGCAGTGGTGTAATCTCGGCTTACTGCAACCTCTGTCTCCCAGGTTCAAGTGATTCTCATGCCTCAGCCTCTCAAGTAGCTGGGATTACAGGTGCACACAACCACGCCCAGCTAATTTTGTATTTTTATTAGAGATGGGGTTTCACCATGTTGCCCAGGCTGGTCTCAAACTCCTGACTTCAGGTGATCCACCTGCCTCGGCCTCCTAAAATGCTGAGACTACAGGCATGAGCCACCACACCTGGTCATTCCAAATACTTTTTAATCCATGATTGGTTAGATCCATGGACGCAGAACCCACAAATACAGAGAGCCAACTGTATTATTCATAGTAGCCAAAAGGTAGACAGAAATGAAATTTCAATACATGCTACAACATGGATAACGCTTGAAAATAGTATGATAAGTGAAATAAATAGACACAAAAAAAGACAATTATGGTATGATTCCACTTGTATGAGGCATATAGAATAGGTAAATTCATAAAGACATAAAGTAGAATAGTGGTTACCAGGGGCCTGGGGAGAGGGGGAGAAGGAGGAGTTGCTGTGTAATGGGTAGAGTTTCTGTTTGATGTGATGAAAAAGTTCTGAAAATGGATAGTGGTGATGGTTGCACAGCACTGTGAATGTATGTAATATCAATGAATTGATTTACTCTCCAAAACGGTTAAAATGATAAATTTTGTTACGTATATTTACCACAATAAAATAAAACACTCTAAAAGAAAATTCAGGCTGGATGCGGTGGCTCACGCCTGTAATTCCAGCACTTTGGGAGGCCGAGGCAGGTGGATCACGAGGTCAGGAGTTCAAGACCAACCTGCCCAAGATGTTGAAATCCCTTCTCTACTAAAAATACAAAAATCAACCAGGCATGGTGGCGGGTGCCTGTAATCCCAGCTACTCGGAAGGCTGAGGCAGGAGAATCGCTTGAGCCTGGGAGGCAGAGGTTGCAGTGGGCAGAGATCACGCCATTGCACTCCAGCCTGGGCAAGAAAGCAAGACTCCGTCTCAAAAAAAAAAAAAAAGAAAAGAAAAGAAATTCAGTTCACAGCAGAGTCCCTACCTGCATTTTTTCCTGGATCAACCATGGCTCAATTGAGTTTCAGAGCCTTATTCTTTCGTGAATGCTATTCTAGCCCAAAAATAAAATATTCCTGCAAGTATCAATCACCCTTGAGCCTGTTCATGTGATGAGAAATAAAGGAGACAAAAAGAAACAGAACATAGAAAGATGCGGAGGGAAAATATGAACAACACAGGCAAACAGACTGTGTTAACCAAATAAGTACTTCCTGCTACTTTGAAAAATTTAAGGAAAATATGTTAAACACTCAATAAGGACAACGGGATTTTAATTTTTTTATTTGACAGAAAAAAGTCCTTGTAGATATGCACTAATTGTTTCCTTCCCTCTCTCCAATCCACGATTTATGGAATACTTAATGGTCATTTACACCTACTCACAGGAGAGCTGTGGCAGATCTTTTACCCTACTTAGAAGCTGATAAATTGGCCTGATACCATTTGCTTCGTGGATACTGGCAAAAGACATGAGACTCATGGGTCAGAGACAAAGAATTTTATTACTTCCTATATAACAAGCAGCATGGGTACCAGAATGTTGGCATCTTTCTTGCCCCCAAATCCCATGGGATGAAGGCAGTGGGCCCACGGGGGTACCTGAACACACCGTGAGTTGCATTACACTACAAAGAAGGAATTCTGGGCTTCAAAAGCCCAAATCATTCAAAACACACAGTAAGCATACCTGTTCTTTGCTCCAGAGGGAAATATGTCTTTCAAGAAGGTTTGCTATATAAACATCCTTGAAAAGATAGTCTAGAACAAAGGGCTGTCAGTGCTTCTGTTATTAATATTTGCTGGAACTTGTTTCCCCATAATATCCACCCCTGACTTCTACTTTCTGGCTAAGCTCATCCAATTTGTCTCATGTGGCATTTAATTAAGGCTACTACCTACAGTACTCCAAGCAGCAGAATTGGCCACCCTGTAGTACTGACCTCAGCCCCGCCTCTCAGGGTCCTGCATCCAATCAGCAGAGCATCCCACAGCCTGTTAGGGTCTACCTCATAAACCCATGTTGCTTTCTCCTTAACTGTCTGTACTGACTTTTTTTTTTTTTTTTTTTTTTTTTTGTTTTTGGTTTTTGTTCTTGTTGTTATTGTTGTTGTTTTGGCCACGGAGTCTCGTTCTGTCGCCCAGGTTGGAACGCAGTGGTGTAATCTTGGCTCACTGCCTCTGCCTCCCGGGTTTAAGCGATTTTCCCGCCTCAGCCTCAGTAGCTGGGATTACAGGATCCTGCCACCATGCCTGGCTAATTTTTTTTTTTTTTTTTTTTTTTTGTATTTTTAGTAGAGACAGGGCTTCACTATGTTGGCCAGGCTGGTCTTCAACTTCTGACCTCAGGTGATGCACCCACCTTGGCCTCCTAAAGTGCTGGGATTACAGGCATGAGCCACCATACCTGGCCTCTGTATTATTTTTTAATTTAACTCTAGACATTAATCCAGGTACAAAAGGAGGAAGTCTAGGGCAGTCCCATCAACCACAACAACCCTAGTCAGTGGGTTTAGACTGACTTAAATGGCTTTAGAGGGGAAGGTCATAGCTGTGATGACTTCAGCTAAAAGCAGGGGTGAATTTCATACCACCTTTTCTCACTGGATGCTTCCCCTCATAGGAAAAAACTGTCCATGGGGCTTACATAAATAACAAGTCAGTTATCCCTCCAAGACATGCCACAGAACCAAGAGCAGCTGCTTCTGGAGAGCTCTGCACAGTCATCTGAGGCTGTGTGGTCTCTTGGTGCTGTTTCTTAAACCCTCGAAGGTCTGTTATGGCCACCCCCAGGGTACAAATCCCCATGTTCTCATGAGAAAAGCCAATTAACACCTGGCTTCCAGACTAAAAGCAAATATCAACGGTGCACATGGTGTCCCTGGAAAGAGCTTACAACTGTTGCAGCCATCAAATGAGACCTACATCTTTCAGCAGGGAGGGGGGTGCTGCATGTGAAAAGACTGACAATGGCCTCCTGGCCAGCTGATACACCTGGGGTTCCCAGTTCAGTTTAAATAACTGAGTCTAGACCTTGATTTGGAATGAGGGCCTGAAGGACAGCCAGCTCACTTGTCCTGTCTGTACATGGACAAGTACACCAGGGGAACAGTGTTCATTCACCCCACAGAAGGATGGAGCCATAGCTGTGAGGACGGGTGTGAGGAAGCCAGGGAACAAGAGTTCGCCTGTGCTACTTCCAGCAGATTTATCAGCAAGGGTAAGGGAATGGCGATCAAATCACAGTGAGAGTCATCTGGAGGAGGATAGCAGAGCTTGAAATCTTAAATTTCAGGTACTTGCAACAGCTTGAGAGATTACTCTGGGATATTTTCCTTTTGGAGAAAGGCCGTAGAGAAAGATCATGAATGTCGCTCACTCCCCTATACATCCTGAGGTCTAAGGGGTTCCCTTTTCAAGTGGCAGGGTTGTTGTTCTTTACTACCACAAAATCCCTGTGGTCCATCCAGTAGCTATAACATCACCCTTTGTCCAATTATTCCCTTACTTTTACCAAGATTTTTCCTTGGAAGGATCAAGTACAAGAGGGACAAGGAACTTTGATTGAATGGTTGGAGAACACTTCTATTAGTTTGCTTGTGCTGCCACAACAAAATGCCGCAGACTGAGTACGTGGCTTCAACAACAGAAGTTTCATTTCTCACAGTTCTGGCGGCTGGAGGTCCAAGATCAAGGTGCCATGGGTGGTTTCTGGTGAGACCTCTCTTCCTGGCTTGTAGATGGGGGCTTCTCGCTGTGTCCTCACATGGCCTTTCCTCTGTGCATGAGTGGAGAGAGAGAAATCTTTGGTGTCTGCCCACTTCTTTTAAGGACACCACTGTTATTGGATTAGGGCTCCTAAGTACCTCTCTAAAGGTTCTATCTCCAAATACAGTCACTTTGGGGATTAGGGCTTCAACATCTGTGTTTTAGGGGAACACAATACAAGTCACAACAACACTTATTTCCCCAGTTTGGCCTGTGCAGGCCCCCCTAGGAGGACTTGTTAAGCAGTCTATTCAAGCATGTGTTCATTATTTTTAGGACCTAAGGCCATGTTAATTCAACAAGAAAATCTAGGTGGCTAAAGCAGAATGAAGTTTGAATTCCCTAGGGTTCCCTTCAGGCTGGGCTGTTACCCAGAGGGTGCCCCACAGAGCAAACCTGGAACTGCCACTTGAGAACAGACGAGAGCATTGTGCCCAGTTATTATAAGAGCAGAAACACAAATTTTCAAAATAGGTTTGTTGCAAGACCATCCCCCAGGGCTTCTCCCTGTACATCTTAGGAGCAAAGATACTACTCCCTATGTTCTAAACTCTTTTTTCCAGAATGTTTGTCTAGTAAACAGCCTTGGAGGATACTCATGTCTCCCTCTAGAGCAAAGGCAGTGTTGTTAAATTTACAGTGTAATAATGTTTTATTCTAGAGCAAAGATCAGACACACTCATTTCCAACTAATAGAGATTTGAGATTCTTAAACTTTGGATTCCTTTCTTGTACACAACCTAATGAATGCTCAGATTTCATCTCCCCCCCATCACATTACCCCATGGAAACTGAGCTTGGGGAACTGATGTAAATATGCCAAACTCTGGCTGCTGCTATTGACATAAGAAATAAAGTCCTGGGCCACGTGCGGTGGCTCACGCCTGTAATCTCAGCACTTTGGGAGGCTGAGGCGGGCAGATCACAAGATCAAGAGATTAAGATCATCCTGGCCAACATGGTGAAATCCTGTCTCCAAAAAAAAAAAAAAATTAAGAAAGAAAGTCCTTTGTCACTGGGCCAAGTGTCTCATGTTTTCTGCCAACACCCACGGAACTATGACAAGCTCACTTGTTAGCTTGCAAGTAGAATAAAACCTCAGACTTTTCACACTTCTTCATTTTTTTTTGTTGTTGTTGTTGTTTTTTGAGATGGAGTATCGCTCTGTCGCTCAGGCTGGAATGCAGTAGCGCAATCTTGGTTCATTGCAACCTTCGCCTCCCAGGTTCGAGTGACTCTCCTGCCTCAGCCTCCCGAGTAGCTGGGACTACAGGCACCAGCCACCAAACCCGGTTAATTTTTTTTTAATTTTTAGTAGAGACGGGGTTTCACTGGGTTAGACAGGATGGTCTTGAACTCCCAACCTGGTGATCTGCCCAACTGCCTCAGTCTCCCAAAGTGCTGGGATTACAGGTGTGAGCCACTGTGCCCAGCCTTTTCATCTTTCCTTTTTTTTTTTTTTTTTTTTTTGAGACAGGATCTTACTCTGTCACCTAGGCTATAGAATAGAGGTTCAGTCATAGCTGACTGTAGCCTCAACCTCCCAGACTCCAGTGATCCTCTCACCTCAGCCTCCCAAGTGGCTAGGAGTATGTCCTCTTCACACATGTCCATGCCACCATGCCTGGCTAGTTTTTTAATTTTTTGTAGAGATGGAGTCTCACCATGTTGCCCAGACTGGGTTTCACACTTTTTTTTTTTTTTTTCCACAGAGTCTCCCTCTGTCACCCAGGATGGAGTGCAGTGGTGTGATCTTGGCTCACTGCAACTGTCCCCTTCCCAGTTCAAGCGGTTTTCCTGCCTCAGCCTCCTGAGTAGGAGGGACTACAGGCATGCACCACCATGCCTAGCCCATTTTTGTATTTTTGGTACAGATGGGGTTTCACCATGTTGGCCAGGCTGGTCTCAAAGTTGTGATCTCAGGTAATCCGCCCACCTCAGCCTCCCAAAGTGCCGGGATTACAGGTGCGAGCCACTGTGCCCAGCCACGTCGCACTCTTGATGATCACTCTCACATCTTTTGTCCTGATCATTACCCAGGAAGCAGCCAAGAGAAGGTAATTCCTTTCTGGAGACACCAAATTCGGTGACCAAATTGCCTCACTGAGGTGCATGGACCAGGACAAGGTCAGAGAGCAGAGTGAGAAATAATTTTCAGTCTGTTTTTGAGGAGACAGTTTCAATACTCAACAGAGGAAGGTTGTGAATGGTAGGGAGCTGTGCTGGTCCATTTGTGTTGCTACAAAATAATACCTACAACTGAGTAACTTATAAAGAAAAGAGATTTATTTGGCTCACAGTTCTGCAGGCTGTACAAGCAGCGTAGCACCACCATCTGCCTCTGGTGAGGACTCAGGAAACTTACAGACATGGCGGAAGGCAAAGGGGGAGTCCTTGTAACACGTGGTAAGAGAGAACAAGAGAAACAGCAGGAAGCTCCAGGCTCTTTTAAAAACTCAGATCTTGGCTAGGCACGGTGGCTCACCCCTGTAATCCCAGCACTTTGGGAGGCCGAGGCAGGTGGATCACCTGAGGTCAGGAGTTCAAGACCAGTCTGGCCAACGTGGTGAAACTCCGTCTCTACAAAAATACAAAAATCAGCGAGGCATGATGGTGGGTGCCTGTAATCCTAGATACTCGTGAGGCTGAGGCAGGAAAATGAACCCCAGAGGCAGAGGTTGCAGTGAGTCGAGTTGGTGCCACTGCACTCCAGCCTGGGTGACACAGAGAGACTTAGTCTAAAAAAAAGAAAAAAAAAACCTCAGATCTTGCATGAACTCATGGAGCAAGAACCCACTCATTACTGCAAGGATAGCACCAAGCCATTCATGACAGATCTGCCCCCATGATCCAAACACTTCCCACCAGACCCTACCTCCAACACCGGAGATTACATTTTAACATGAGATTTGTGGACACAGGCATCCAAACCATATCAGGAACACACAAATTCTCCATCAAATACCTTGACAATTAGGCCACTGTTGACTCCCCTTTGCAAAAAATGCTCCTCATTGTTGGAATGCAAATGGTCCAGAAAACCAGACACATGACATGGATCAGTCTCACAGGCTACCATGGTCTGACAGAAGTTGGCTAATCAGACTAGAACAATAACTCTGCAGCCTGAAGAAGCATCAGCAATGGTGAAGCACCACTGATAGCCCTAAGAGAGGTCAAGGATCCAGTGTAGTCAATGGACCAGGAGCAGTCAAGGGCGGTGTCCCGTGTAACACGGTCTCCCATTCCATGAGGGGAGGAAGGCTGGATGGCTCGCGTATGGAGACTACGGTGTAGTTCTGAAAAAGTTTCAGCAAGGGTGATGGAGAGTCCTAGAGCCAAAGTGACCTGTTAGAGACATCCAAGAACAGATCCTAGCATCCCTGCTGTATTCAACCATTCTCTGGGAGCAGCCATGAGCAGTGTGTCCTCTGCATCTACGTAGTGATAGATATAAGAATTAGTCATCTAGAACTGTGTTCAACCACACACTCTGCAAGTAGAAAACCTAAAATATTCCTTCTCATGGCCACCACAACCAGTGATGGTTAACAAAAGGATTCTATAAGATAGGTACCAAAAAAAAAAAAATAGAAAGAAGGAATAAGACCTACTATTTGATAGCACAACAGGGTAACTATAGTCAATATAATAACTTAATTGTATATTTTAAAGTAACATAAAGAATGTAATTGGGTTATTTGCAACTCAAAGGATAAACGTACATTGCATGCCTATATCAAAACATCTCATGTGCCCCATAAATACATATATTTAGTATGTACTCACAAAATTTTTTTTTAATTTAAAAAAAGAGCCTGGGCATGGAGACTCACGCCTGTAATCTCAACACTCTGGGAGGCTGAGGCGGGTGGATCATGAGGTCAGGAGATCAAGACCACCCTGGCTAACATGGTGAAACCCCGTCTCTACTAAAAATACAAAAAATTAGCAAGGCATGGTGGTGAGTGCCTGTAGTCCCAGCTACTCAGAGGGCTGAAGCAGGAGAATCGCTTGAACCAGTGAAGCAGAGGTTGCAGTGAGCTGAGATTGTGCCAATGCACTCCAACATGGGTGACAGAGCAAGACTCCATCTTAAAAAAAAAAAAAAAAAAAAAAAAGATACCATAAGAAATTCTATTAAAGGCTGGGCATGGGGTCTCACACCTATGATCCCAGCAGTTTGGGAGGCCGAGGCGGGTAGATCACCTAAGGTCAGGAGTTCGAGACCAGCCAGGCCAACATGGTAAAACCCCGTCTCTCCTAAAAACACAAAATTTAGCCAGGTGTGCTGGCGCCTGTAATTCCAACTACTTGGGAGGCTGAGGCAGTAGAATCAATTGAACCCAGGAGGCGGAAGTTGCAGTGAGCCAAGATTGTGCCACTGAATGCAAGCCTGGGTGACAGAGTGAGACTCCATCTCAAAGAAAAAAAAAATTCTATTACAAAGAACAAAGCGAGCACAGTGGCTCACAGCTGTAATCCCAGCACTTTGGGAGGCCATGGAGGGCAGATCACTTGAGTCTAAGAGTTCGAGTCCAGCCTGGCCAACAGGGCAAAACTCTGTCTCTACCCAAAATACAAAATTCTACACAAAAATTAGCTGGATGTGTTGGCACACACCTGTAATCCCACCTACTCCAGAGGCTGAGGTGGGAGAATTGCTAGAGCCCAGGACGGGGAGGTTGCAGTGAGCCAAGATCACACCACTGCACTCCAGCCTGCATGACACAGCAAGACCCTCTCTCAAAAATAAATAAATAAAAATAAAATAACACAGGAAAATAAGATTCTTTTGAGTCTTATTTAGAATAAGTCTAGTTAGAATAATGCACTAATGCACATTCTGTCTCTCTCTCTCTCTCTCTCTCTCTATATATATATATATATATATATATGAGTATTTTAAATATGTAAAAGGGAAGGAACTAAGCAGAGTATCATAGGTAGTGTCAATTTCTAATATAGAAATATTTATAATTTATAAAAAGATTCTTTGAGGTACTAAAAACATCTCTAAAGCTCTGGAGAGAAAGGCACAATAAAAGGTATGTAATTTTTTTAATGTGTTAGATCATCTTTTTCTTTTCTCTGTAACTAAAAACAGCCTGAAGGTTTTTTGTTGTTAGTCTCTTTTCTGTCTGTGGAACTCAGACAAGTAAGAGGAAGGAGTAGAGAAACAGCTCCCTTCCTACGTCACAGCCCAGATGGATGAGGCCTCCTTTTGACTGTCTGGAACCGGGATCTGGTGAGAGGGAGAAAAGGGGAGCAGGAGTGGCAGCAGGCCTAGTAAGGGCATCATAATGTCTTATCACCCACCCCCCCCAAGTGCCAATTCCTCTAAAGGATGTATTGAGATATAACTCATATATGTAAGAACACCCACTGAAAGTCTACGAGGTATTCCCAGAGTATGTTCACAGAGTTGTAAATCACTATCACCACAATCTGAGTTTAGGATCTTCACATCACCCCAAATAGAATCCCATTAGCAATAACTCTCCCAACAACTACACCCACACACTCACACACATACTTTCACACCAGCCCTAGAAAACCATTCACTACTTCTTTTTTTTTTTTTTTTTTTTTTGAGACAGGGTCTCCGTCTGTCACCCAGGCTGTAGTGGAATGGTATGATCTCAGCTCACTGCAACCTCTGCCTCCTGGGTTCAAGCAATTCTCCTGCCTCAACCTCTCAAGTAGCTGGGAGTACAGGCGTGTGCCATCAGCCCCAGCTAATTTTTATATTTTTAGTAGAGATAGTTTTGCCATGTTGGCCAGAGTGGTCTCGAACTCCTGGCCTCAAGTGATCTGCCTGGCTCTGCCTCCCAAGTGCTGAGATTATAGGCATGAGCCACCATACCCTGGCATTCATCTGCTTTCTATCTCTATAGATTTGCCTATTCTGGACATTGATATAAAAAGAACCATACAACAGGTGGTCTTCTGTGCCTGGCTTCATTTACTTAGCATGTTTTCAAGGTTTATCCATGTCACAGCATGTATCAGTGCTTCCTTTTTACTGCTGAATTGTACTCCACTGTACTGATGGATATACCACATTTGGCTTATCCATTCATCATTTGATAGACATTTGAGCTATTTCTACTTGTTGGCTATTATGAATAATGCTACTAAGAACATTCCTGTACAAGCCTTTGTGCGTACATGTCTTTTTAATTTTGGGGGCATATATGTAGTCACGAAATTGCAGGCTCACATGGTAACTCTATGTCAAACTGCCTTCCACAGCAGCTGCCCTACCAAGAGTGTGCAAGGGTTCCAGTTTCTCCATATCCTGGTCAACACTTGTTATTGTCTTTCTTTAAATATAGTCAACCCAGTGGGCTTGCAGTGGCATCTCATGTGTTTTTTGTTTTGTTTTGTTTTTTTGAGACAGAGTCTTCCTCTTTCACCAGGCTGGAATGCAGTGGCACAATCTCAGCTCACTGCAACCTCTGTCTCCCAGATTCCAGCGATTCCGCTACCTCAGCCTCCTGAATAGTTGGGACTGCAGGTGCACACCACCACAACCGGCTAATTTTTTGTATTTTAGTAGAGACAAGGTTTCACCACGGCCAGGATGGTCTCGATCTCCTGACCTCATGATCTGCCCACCTCAGCCTCCCAAGGTGCTGGGATTACAGGTGTGAGCCATCGCACCCAGCCCTCAGTGCATCTCTCTAATAGCTGATGATGGTCAGCATCTTTCCACGTGCTTATTGGTCATTTGTATATCTTCTTTGGACAAATGGCTACTCAAATCTTTTCCCATTGTTTAACCGGATTACTTACCTTTTTGTTGTTGACTTGTAAGAGCTCTTTATATATTCTGGATATCAGTTTCTTATCAGATGTGTGATTTCCGAATACTTCCCGCCATTCTTTGAGTTATCTCTTCATTTTCCTGTTGTATCATTTGCAGCACGGAAGGTTTAATTTTTTATATAGTCTTATTTTTCTATTTTTCACTTGGATTCTTGTGCTTCCAATGTGATAACTAAGCATTGACTAATACAAAACCCCATTTACTCTTGGGTTTTCTTCTAAGAATTTAATAATTTTTGTTCTTTCATTTAGGTCTATGATCTATTTTGAGCTGATTTTGCGTATAAGAAAGAAGTTCGATTTCATTCTTTTGCATGTGGGTATCCACTTCTTCCAGCAACATACATTGAAAAGACTAATTTTTCCCTCATTAAAGTGCAGGCCAGTTTTAAGCAAAAAATGATTGCTCTCTACGACTGCAGTCTGAAAAAAGGATAATCAGGCTTATTGATTCAGTCTTCGCACACCCCAGAATTTCTAGCACTTGCTATTTGGGGACATAAACCTCCTCCAAACATATCTGTTACCTAAACAAACACAAGAACTGTACTTAACCTTGCTGAACTACCTAAGAATTTGAACCACTTCTGTTTGCTATAAATACTCGGTGCTGTGAAAGAGGCTGTTGGTTTCTATTGAAACTCAATTCTAGAGGATTTGTCTGGGAAGCTGGGGGACTGATTTTCCTGTTTTACCCATGACCTCTCCCAATAAATGCATTTATTAATTTCCATGAATTGTTGTGGCTGGTGGGAGGTGTGCAGCAGCCGCCAGTTGTATGGGTAGGACATGCAAGCTGCCAACCGAAGGCCACGAAGACTATTGAATCTCTCTTCCCAACTTCATCACTGCCTGGGCCCCTGTGAATTCATGCCCCTCCTGGGCCTTCCACCTTACTGCAGAGAGAATAACGGGGACATGGAAGTGTTCTTCAGGCTAGTCCCACTGCAGCAGTTCTTTTTTTTTTTTTTTTAAGACCCCTGGGCCTCATTCCCAGAGTTTTTAACTCAGTAGGCCTGGGGTGGGACCTGAAAACTCTCTTTTCTTTTTTATTTTTATTTTATTTATTTATTTATTTATTTTTATAGAGACGGGGGTTTCACCATGTTGGCTGGGCTGGTCTCGAACTCCTGACCTCAGGTGATCTGCCCGCCTCAGCCACCCAAAGTGCGGGGATTACAGGCGTGAGCCAACGTGCCTGGCCACTGCAGCAGTTCTAAAACAGCAGATGAGATTGTTGCCTTTGAGATGGTCCACAGAAGACCAGAGCTTGACAATAGTTAAACAGAATTGTGCTCAACTCTGAATACAGCAAGGGAAAGTGAGGATTTGATAGCCTAGGACAAGGGTGAGGGTCAGTGGACGGAAAATTATTAAGAGGAAACATCAGAGGTAAGAGAGAATCTGGCTGAACCAACATGAGAGGATTCTAGTTGAAGGCAGGCCAGGGTGATCAGACATCAAAGGGATGGTAGGGGGTGAAGAAAGTGACCAGATACTGAGAATCATTAGATATCAATGGTGACCAGATATCAATGGTGGGGGATTGTGGCTAAACCAACTTTAAGGTATTCTCGCTAAAGCTGGACGATGTGAAAATGGAAAGGGAAGTCCAAAAGTCAAGGGCTAGTCAGGAAGAGGAACCAGAGGAGGCTGAGTTGGTCAGGGAGAGACCCTCTGTCAGTGGACCGGCTCGTGCAAGCAACTTGGCACATTGAAGGCACTCAGAAAAAAAACCATCAATAGAAAACATGAAAGATTTAACTCAAAGCCTAGACTTGTTGCATAGGACTCCAGAAACAAAAAATACCCATTTAGGTGGTTTTTAGGTGGTTTTTTAAAAGCCTACAAACAATCTCAAATGAAGAGTTATCATTATTTCAGAGAAATCAATCTCTATTTCAACCTCTACTGATCTTTCAGACTGTACTGTTCATTCCAATTCTTATACTACAAAGTCAGAGCAGCAGATACTCTAGGGAAAGAACGCTTGTACTGTGAAATCCTCCAGTCCTGGGCACAGCCTGGAGACACAATGTCCCAGGTCCCCCACCCAGTCAGGGTGCCAGATGGTGCCTGCTCCTCCCTAGGTAAGGACATGGAAAAAAGTAGAATGCCAGGATCTTAAATCTGTAAGAATAAAGATTCAGGAAATTCCCTTATTTACAGATAAGACAGCGAAGGCCCAGAGTATCAAGGGATTTGACCTATGCCACACAGAGATTTGAAGCTGATGCAGAAATATCTGGAGCGTGCTAATGTTTTCCGTTTAAATCACAGATGTAAGATGGTTTTTCATTCCAATTCTGATACTTCAAGCAGGCCACTGCCAATCCAAACTTTTAAGCTGATGTTTTGATAATGAATATTAAGTGGTAGGTAAGATGGGACAAGGTGGTGTTAATTTCTACATCTTCAAACCAACCAAATCTAAATATAATTTCCCGCTACCTTGTTGAGACACAAAAGACATCCTCCAGCACCTTTTTCTCTGCATTACATGCATTACAATGAGAGGTCAGCTGACCTTTGCTCCTTGGATTATTCTGACATTGTTCAAAGAGCCTCCCGGTTTGCAGCTCACAGAGCCCAGGTGCTGGGCCACCCCTGCACACAGGTCCCCAGACCTTACTGTCAAATTCAGCAATTATTTTCTGTCTCCCGCCCTCTGCAGCTGCACTCAGAAGACTGCTTTTGTGGACCACCAGGAATTTCCTGTGATAGAATATCAGAAAGCTACTGGTGACTCGGAGGAGGTGACTTCACAGGGCAAAAGTTCCCTTTCTACAATAAACATTCTCAGTGTGACCATGTGGGAGACTTCCTACACAGACCCCACACCTCCCAGCCACTTGTCATCTTGACACCAAAAAGCCAGAGAAAGAAATAGAACCATTTGGAAGCAGTCATCTTTTTTTTAAGTGAACTGTCTATGGGTTCTGAGTACGTTATATCATCATGAAAACCCATGGGAAAAGCTTACCTGAAAATGATTTTAAGAAAACATACGGGCTTTGGCTGGGTGTGGTGGCTCATGCCTGTAATCCCAGCACTTTGGGAGGCCAAGGCGGGCAGATCATGGGTCAAAAGTTCGAGACCAGCCTGATCAACGTGGTGAAACCCCGTCTCTACTAAAAATACAAAAATTAGCCGAACATGGTGGCATGCACCTGTAATCCCAGCTACTCAGAAGGCTGAGGCAGGAAAATCACTTGAACCCAGGAGGTAGAGGTTGCAGTGAGCCGCGAGATCGTGCCACTCCACTCCAGGCTGGACAACAGAGCGAAACTCTGTCTCAAAAAAAAAAAAAAAAGAAAAGAAAAGGAAAAAAAAGAAAACATATGGGCTTTATAAGGCAAGTAAGCCAATCCACAGTTCTAAGTGAGGGACGAGGCTGCCAAATGATTATAAGGCCCTTAAGCCTCTTGAGGCACCTGGTAGGATGTTTGAGAGGAAAGTGCGGCTTATCTCCCTCCCTAGCGCACCGACTTCTCAGCCACAGGACCCCACGGGGAGTCGGATGCACTCAGCCCTTTACTTCTCCAACAGCCATTCCAAAAGCCACCATTTGAAAGAAAGTCACTGAAGAGAGAAGCCAGAACTACATGGTGATCAGCCATCAGAGCTGGTGTATACTTGAGACACCTACGGTCCTCTCACTTCAGGTGATGGTGTGATCCCAGGGAAGGGGAGCCAGCACTGAGCCGCACTCAGAAGCCTCCAAACACGCACAGACGCCATCACCAAAGGAAAGACAGCACAGACGCCATCACCAAAGGAAAGACAGCACAGCCGGCAAAACTTTGACTTTCCTTCTCTGTCTTTCAAACGGCACATCCTGCTCCTTAATTTATCCTGTGTTTTAATAGCATCACGGATTCTCACCCATAGAATCTCATTATTAGAAGCTGCTAGTATTATCATTTGTACATTTAAAAAACTATGTCCCATTAGCATAATAGAGGGAGAATCCATCCAAGAGGAGCTTTAAGCTCATCCGTATTCTAAGCCAGGAGTCTTGCCCGTATACCTGGCTGCCCTGTCCACCTAGCTTATGGCCTTGACCTCATGACTTTCACTTGTCCCCTTTAGTCAACATTTTCCATTCATATGATCAGTCTCCCCAAGGAACTAATAAGCTCCTCTCCCTTTTGTAAAATAGGACCTAATGCTCTGATTAGACTTAAGTTTTTCCAGGCTCGTGTGTGTGTCTGTATGTGTGTTTCTGTGTGTGTTCTCTCTCACACACACCACCATGGGGGGCCTAGAGCAGTTCCCAAGCTTTCTGTAAAAAGCTAATGGCTGACAGAGTGTGGTGGCTCACGCGTGTAATCCCAGCATTTTGGGAGTGTGAGATGGGCGGATCACCTGAGGTCAGGAGTTCCCGACCAGGCTGACCAACATGGTGAAACCCCATCTCTACCAAAAATACAAAAATTAGCCAGGTGAGGTGGCACACACTCAGGAGGTTGAGGCACAAGAATCGCTTGAACCTGGGAGGTGGAGGTCGCAATGAGCCAAGATCGCGCCTCTGTGCTCCAGCCTGGGCAACAGAGCGAGACTCAGTTTCAAAAAAAAATTTTTTTTAAAGGTGACAGCAGCAAGGACCAACTGCAGGTGGAGCAGGCGGCTGCCCTCCCAGGGCCATTCCTATCCCTTGCAGCCCCTAGACCCTGTCTACCCTAGGGGTGGAGTAGGAGGCCAGCTTTCTAAGCAGCGAAGGCAGAGTTTCAGGCATCGGTGGTACCACCCCTGGCAGAGCCGGGGCTGGATTCATCACAGTTCTAACGGCTTCCGCGTGTGAGACATGAACTTCTCCATCTCCATCTTGATGTTGGTCTGTTTCTACGGGAACTGGGATCACAGGCAGGGCAACGTTGGCACCGATTTCACCTTTTCTGGGTGAAATACAGATTTGCTTGAATGACTGTCGCTTCCACCACCTCCCGCTGAGGATTCGGCAGGGGCTCCTTTCAAGGCCGCAGGTGTGGGTGACCCAGGCCCACCTCAGGCGGGCATGAAAGTCCAGGCTGTGGAACGTTTCCGACCAAGGGTGATGAAAAGAGAAGCAGCGGGCACCAAGTGGCATGAGTCCAGGCCCCTGTTGATCCAGATTGTGGCTTGAGCCCTCAGCGATGACGCGCTTCCCGTCCCGCATCCCCGCAGCCCACACGCAGCCCCAGGGTTCTCCCCGCGCGCGGGGGCAGCGCCGCCTGCGGGAAGGCACACGGCGCAGGTTGCAGGGTTTGGGGCGGGCCAGGAGCCAGCAGGCTTCGCAGCAGCCACTGGGGGCGGCTCCATCCTACACCGGGCTTCCTCCTCCCGCTCTGCCGGGGTCTCCACTCCCCAGCTGCTGCGCGTGTTCTTTCGCTCACGGTGTCTCCTTTCCCCAGTGCCTGGGTTCGACCTTGACTTTCACCAGTTGTGTCGCTTCCTCCACCCCCAACCCCAGACGCTGCACATGGACATTTACAAACGCAGGCTTTGGGAAGAATAACCCGGCACCGCCCTGTTCCCTACAGAATGTTCAGAAAGGATCTAGACAAGGGGACCCAGGCAGGTCCCAGGCCTGGAAGACGCAACCGGGGCCTGGAGGACGCAACTGGGAACTGGAGCGGAGTAACCCAGGCGCAGAGCCAGGGGTCAGCCTGGAAACCTTTGTAAAATCGCTCTCTCATCAAGGGTTCGAAAATGTCAGGTCAACAAGACGGCTTCTGAGCACGCACCTGGTCCCAGGCATAAATAGCCCAGATCCCGGCCCCGGCGGACTTGGCCTGACGAGGACGGCAGACAGAAATCAAATAATTATGAAAATAAACGTGTCTCAAGTACTCCAGAGGCAAACGCTAAGGGCTCTAAAGGCAAAAAACAGCCTGGGGATTGTGATGGCACAAACTTTCCCACCAGCCCAGGAGCTCAGTCTGGTTGAGAAAGTGGCACCGTTGTGCCCTCCGGGAATAGCCCCAAAGCGTGGGTGCGGGCGCAGCGGGGAGGCCCCGGCATCACCCAGCCCGCAGGTTCGGGGAAACGCAAGGGCGGAGGCGCGTTTAGGCCCCGCCGTCACCCCTCCCCGCCCCCGTCCTGGTGCAGTCGAGGCAGCCCTGCCTGCTGCCACCGCTCGATACGCCTGGTGTCTTCCGCAGCAGCAGAAAAACTGGCCCTGGAGAACTTCAGCAGAAAAGTATGCCCTGCATTTCTCTTAGTACCTGGGGAGACCGGGAACCGCACTGAGAAAACGGCAGGAAGCGCGCAGGCCAGGTGGGAGGAGTCCAGCCAAAATCACAGCAGAAGCGGAAGCCGGGGGTCAAGCTCGCGGGGCCACCTAGCTCAGCGCACAGGCCCCGGGCTCAGCCTGTTTCCTTCACTCCTTAGTTCTTTTTTTTCTTCTTCTTTTTTTCTTTGAGACGGAGTTTCGCTCTGTCGCCCAAGCTGGAGTGCAGTGGCGCGATCTCGGCTCACTGTAACCTCCGCCTCCTGGATTCAAGCAATTCTCCTGCCTCAGCCTCCCGAGTAGCTGGGATTTCAGGCTCCCACCACCACACCCGGTGAAGTTTTGTATTTTTAGTAGAAAAGGGATTGCACCAGGTGGGCCAGGCTGTTCTGGAACTCCTGGCCTCAGATGATCCATCCGCCTCAGCCTCCCAAAGTACTGGGATTACAGGCATGAGCCACCGCACCCAGCCTTTACGTCTTAGTTCTATCACTTATTATGAACAGCTGTGCAACCTTGAGCAAGTTGATTAACCTCTCTGTGCCTCACTTTCCTCATCTTCAAAATTAACCTTTAAAAATGCCATATTTCAACAAATCTAAAGTGCTGTCAATTTTGTGATGTACTGATACTTTAAGAGCCACTAAGAAGAACACTGCCATCTAAACTATGACACATACTTTCTCATCACTTCAAATTCTTATATTTCGTTAAAAATCCTTAATTAAGCTGGGCACCGTGGCTTAATGGTGGATGACATGGCTCACACCTGTAATCCCAGCACTTTGGGAGGCCGAGGCAGGCAGATCGCTTCAGGTCAGGAGCCCAAAACCAGCCGGGCCAACTTGGTGAAACCTCATCTCTACTAAAAATACAAAAACTAGCCAGGCATGCTAATGCCCACCTGTAATCCCAGCTACTCAGGAGTCTGAGGTGGGAAGATCACCTGAGCCTGGGAGGTCGAGGCTGCGGTGAGCCAAGACCATGCCACTGCATTCCAGCCTGGGCAACAGAGCGAGACTCTGTCTTAGAAAAAGGAAAAAAAAAAAAAAGGCTTGATTAGACTTTATTTAGATACAGGTTTTCATCATGCCATTCTTATATACACACAAAAAGGAACATATAATTTTTAAAACCAGTTAGAAGAGTTCTAGATCTTTTTAAATTCAGAGTTCAGGTCTCACAGGGTGAGAGAACCGTGTATTAGGTGTCAAGATCAGAAGCAGAATCCAGTGTTCCAAATTCTGTCACCTGTGGCCTGGTCATTGTGGTCCATGAGTGTCCACTCAAAGGACGTTGCTCTCTGTGCCATCAGGACACCGGTAGCATTTTCTCCTGGACTTTCATAAAGACTCAGATGGCTCTTCTGCAAGTTTTGTTGCTCTGTTTTCTTGACCTTACCTGGGGCATCCAAAAGCTTTCAGGACACAGCCACAGTCCTTTCCGAATGAGCTTCTGGGGATCGTTATCTGGAATGGTGGAGACTGGCATCCTTTTATGCCAGCGAGAAGACAACTAAGTGTGTGCATCATGGACAAGGATGACCATGGGGCCGAGGCCATCTGATCACTCAGCAGGATCACAAGATGCTCCCTGGACTGAGCCCCATCTCAGCACCAACAGGCATTCCTACTAGCCCGGGAAGAGGGCTGCGAGGAGTGAGTTAATTTACAGAAAGAGTTTAGGCCAGGCACGGTTGCTCATGCCTATAATCCCAGCACTTTGAGAGGCGGAGACAGGTGGATCACCTGAGGTCAGGAGTTCAAGACCAGCCTGGCCAACATGGTGACATACAAAATTAGCTGGCACACAAAAATTAGCTGAGAGTGGTGGCACACACCCATAACCTCAGCTGCTTGGAAGACTGAGGCAGGAGAATCACTTGAACCCGGGAGGCAGAGGTTGCGGTGAGCCGAGATCGCGCCATTGCACTCCAGCCATTGCACAAGAGCGAAACTCTCTCAAAAAAAAAAAAGAACTTAGACCTAAGCCTGGCACACAGAAAGCAGTCAATAAATGTCAGTTATGTGTGATTGTTTGAAGAAATACTGTAGTCCATTTTGAGTGTTTTATAAAGTTGAGATTTTTGTTTTGTTTTGTAGATTGGGCAGGGCTTATGCAAACCTGCAAGATAAGGAAATGACCACAAGGACTCCACCACTTACATGCTTTCCAAAGTCATTTATAATTTGGGGAGGGCTATGAGGGAGAGGAATAAATAAGCAAAATAATCTTTCCTTAGTCCAGCCAGACAGCCAGCCTGTCCTCTTGACGAAAGTGAGGTGTACATAACCACATAGATAGGATTCAGATCAGCTCAAAGAAGTCACAGCACACAGGGATATTCCCTACGGTTCAGTGCAAGTGTCTAAATAATCGTTCTGGCCGTGTGCAGTGGCTCATGCCTGTAATCCCAGCTCCTTGAGAGGCCGAGGTGGGTGGATCACCTGAGGTCAGGAGTTTGAGACCAGCCTGGCCAATATGGTGAAACGCTGTCTCTCCTAAAAATACAAAAATTAGCTGGGCATAGTAGTGGGTGCCTGTAATCCCAGCAACTTGGGAGGCTGAGGCAGGAAATCACTTGAATTTGGGAGGCAAAGGTTGCAGTGAGCTGAGATCACACCACTACACTCCACCCTGGGCAACAAGAGCAAAACTCCATCTCAAAAATAAATAAATAAATAACCTTTCCCCAATTTTTTCCACTTTCAGGGATTTAAATTTATCTCAATTATCATGTGGTGTACGTAGGAACTAAAAGCAGCCTTGTTGGTTTTCTTTGCGCTATGATTTGGAACACTGGATTCTGCTTCTGACCTTGACACCCAATACACAGTCCTCGCCCTGCGAAGCTCAGTTGGAGATGGAAAAGGTTCTCCCCGCGGAGGAGCTGTCAGAATAGGGAGTGGGAACAAAGACCAGGACACCCTCTCCCAGTTCCTGCTGCATGAGTAATCAGAAACCACGGAAGGCAGTGTGGCTCCGCTGGTTCAGGCTGGTGCTCTGCTTGACTGGAACAGCCTTTATTTCACAATCCTTTTTGAGTAATAGAAGATATTTTAACCCTTAAACACCATTAGCCCTTTGTCTATGCATTTACTTTCAGTACAATTTGGTATTCCTAAGACTATTTGAAATCTAGATTTGGCAACTCACTGGCTACAGGGATCAAAGTTCTGCTCTCTTTGGATTTACCTGTAAAATGAGAATAAATAAGTGGGTGCCGTGACTCATGCCTATAATCCCAACTACTCAGGAGGCTCAAGCAGGAAGACTGCTTGAGCACAGGAGTTTGAGACCAGCCTGGGAAACATAACAAGACCCTGTCTTGATTTTAAAAGAAAAGAAAATGCTGTTGCATCACAAGAAAAAAAAAAGAAAAAAAAATTATCGCTTGAGCTTCCAGTGTCTGTGACTGATTTCCAATTAGAATCAACTACAATGGCCGGGCGCAGTGGCTCATGCCTGTAATATGGGCACTTTGAGAGGCCGAGCAGGGCTGATCACTTGAGGTCAGGAGTTCAAGACCAGCCTGATCAACATGGTGAAACCTTGTCTCTAATAAAAATACAAAAATTAGCCTGCCGTGGTGGCACAGACCTGTAATCCCAGCTAGTTGGGACACTGAGGCAGGAGAATTGCTTTAATCCAGGAGGTGGAGGTTGCATTGAGCTGAGACCGTGCCACTGCACTCCAGCCTGGGCAACAGAAAGAGACTCTATCTCAAAAAAAAAAAAAAAAAATCAACTAAAATGAGAATGAGTAGCATGGACCCAGGTGGCAGGTGCATGGGGAACAGCAGTAGTTTGGGGCACTTGGCAACTCTCCCCATTTGCAGGCCATTTTGTCAGGCTTCCAACCTTAGAAAACAATTGTAAGCTTAGAACATGGTTTTGGACCAAAATATAAGGCTTTTAAATTTTGACAGACACTGTAAAGTTGCCCTCAAAAAGGTTATAGCAAGTATAGTCCTAACGATGGTGTAGGAAAGTACCCAGTTCCACACATGCTCGCCGACACTGGATGCTGCGATTATGATTTCATTCTTGGTAAGGCTGAGCACACTTCGTATGCTTATAGACTACTTTTCCAGATTCCTTATTTCCCTGTTGGGGTATTTCATCCAGCCACAGTCTTTGCACCTTACAGCAGTAACCTAAGGTGGACATCCACACAGACTAAAGAGCTCACAAGCTGGTGCAGTGGGAAAAAGAGAACTCCAATTCCCAAGGTCATTAGGCCCAACACAAGCCAGGACCCTCTCCCAGAAGCCAGCCTCTGAGCAGAGAGGATAAAAGTGCTTCAAGGAACGCTTACTGTGTTTCACGGAATGCTCACTGTGTTTCACGGAATGCTCACTGTGTTTCACTCTCCATGAAAAAAGTCAGTGGGGAGGCGAAGCCAGGAGGGTGAGGCCTGTGGCGATTCGGTGCAGCCCAGAAGTGCAGGCCGAGCAGCTGCCACCAGTTCTCCCTCCTGTCTCTTAGCCTCGCCTTGGAGTTCCCGTAGCTGTAAGCTTGAAGTCTCAATTTATACATTTCTTTGTTTATTCTAAAGGAAAGAAGCAGGAAGTTCATTTTTACCAGTGACCTTGATTAATGTCTTTGATGATCATGTTTAATGGGTTAAAGGTTCAACATCGTTTATTTATGTCATTATAACATGACGCCATCCTTGTTGTTATATTTTTCACGTTTCTTTAATGAGTGTACTTCCTGAAATAAAGTATACACACACACACACACACACACACACACACACATCATATCCACAGTTTAAAGCAAAAGTTTTTCAACTTAACTTAGTTTTTTTTGCACCTCCATTGCAACGTCCAATACAAGTAATATGATCTCATGCTTCAATATTTACCTGGACTTTTAAAATAATTGTTTTAGTCTTTCTAAAACGTTTTAGACTTTAATAGAGAAATTTTTTAATGTTTTTTCTCCACAATCATCCATCAAATTTAACCTGTATATCTGAATAGCATTTTGTTGTGCTTTGTTTTCTCTTCCTTTAAATAGCAAAATGTCATGTCAACGGGAAGAATTGCAAAACAATTTGCAACGACTGTTCTAGACACCCTTAGGAAATATCCAAAATTTGAAGAAATAGCGCCACCTAGTGTTATGAATGTTGTACTGCAATAATAATGTGAGCGCCCTGACTTGTATCTGTTTTTCAACGTTTCATGTGCGCAGAAATCATCTGGGGAGCTTGTTAAAATGCAGATCCTCATTCAGAAATTGAAGGCTGAGGACTGAAATTGTAACTGCCAACAAGTTCCCAGGAGGTGCCAATGCTGCTGGTTCATAAACCACTCTGAGTAGCAAGAACTTAGTTTATATATATGTAGCAAATTCAGTGAATTTCACTATTAAGCCAGTTGTCTAAATAGAAAGTTTTTATATTATGTGTAACGATCATTCTAGATGCTAACAATTCATAAATCAAACTCATTTTCTCCCTTTCTACAAGAGATTAGTTGAGATGAATTTGTGATGTTGAATTAACCATTACAAAAAAAAAACAATTGCCCAAAATCAATCTACTTTAATGTCCCACCCTTTCCTGAGGCAAAATAATTTCTTTTACCTGAGGTAATGAGTTGAGACACAGCCTGTGTCACCCAGGATGGAGTGCAGTGACACAATCTCGGCTAACTGCAACTTCAGTCTCCCAGGTTAAAGCAATTATCCTGCTTCAGCCTCCCAAGTATCTGGGATTACAGGCGCCTGCCACCACACCTGGCTAATTTTTGTATCTTTAGTAGAGATGTGTTTCATCATGTTGGCCAGGCTGGTCTCAAACTCCTGACCTCAGCTGATCCGCCCCCTTTGGCCTCCCAAAGTGCTGGGATTATAGGAATAAGCCGCTGCACTCAGCCTCAACTCTTAATTCTGTAAACACAACATCTAAGAACATGCTCACTTACTGCTTTGCCCACTGCCTTACTGTTAAAATAGTTCTAAGGGTGGCCAGGCACCGTGGCTGATGCATGTAATCCCAGCACTTTGGGAGGCCAAAGCTGGTGGATAACTTGAGGTAAGGAGTTCAAGTCCAGCCTGGTCAACATGGTTCAACCCCGTCTCTATTAAAATTACAAAAGTTAGCCAGGTATCATGGCCGGCACCTATAGTCCCAGCTGCTCAGGAGGCTGAGGCAGAAAAATCGCTTGAGATCTGGGTGGCGGTAAGCCAATATCATGCCACTGCACTCCAGCCTGGGCAACAGAATCAGACTTTGTCTTAAAATTAAAAAAAAAAAAAAAAAAAAGTCCTAAGAGCAATATTTCCATGCTCTATTTTGTCTCCCTGGTTGGCATAGGCTAAATTATAGCTGACACCCAGACTATTGGTCTGGGAAAAATGAACTGAATCTTCCCAATGACAGAATAAAAAGTAGGTAAGTATTAAGTGACTCACCTCTCGCTATCACAGCTGCAGGGAAACATAGCCCAGCTAGAAGTATTTACTCTGAGATTCTACTGCATACAGGAAGAAGTCTTTGCTGTGGGGAATCATCCTTGTCTGATGCAGTCCATAGAATTTCAGCAGGACCGTCATGAGTCCCTGTGTATATTGACATTCGCTCTGCCCAGCACACGCTCAGTGATTTATATGCCTGCTCTCTCATGCTCAGCACAGTAGCCCTATGAAGGAAGCACTGTGCTCTTTCCATTTTGTACACAAGCTTGCTGAAGCTTAGAGGTGGATTTTTTATTTTGGTTTGGTTTTTGGTTTTTACGTTATGACATTTATTCTATTCTATTTTATTTTATTTTATTTTATTTATTTTGAGATGGAGTTTCGCTCTTGTCGCCTGGGCTGGAGTGCAATGGCGTGATCTTGACTCACTGCAACCTCCGCCTCCCAGGTTCAAGTGATTCTCCTGCCTCAGCCCCCTGAGTAGCTGGGACTTCAGGCACCCACCATCACACCTGGCTAATTTTTTTGTATTTTTAGTAGAGACGGGGTTTCACCATGTTGGTCAGGCCGGTCTCAAACTCCTGACCTCAGGTAATCCACCTCCCTCAACCTCCCAAAGGGCTGGGATTACAGGCATGAGGCACCATGCCTAGCCTATGACATTTATTTCAAGGGGTGCCTATTCAAGGGGTGCCTATGCAGGTTTGTTACATGAGTAAATTACGTGTTCTATGTTGTGAGGGTTTGGTGTACACATAATTTTGTCACCCAGATCATCAGCATAATCCCCTATAGGTAGTTTTCTGTTCCTTACCATCCTCCCACCCTCCACTCTATAATAGACCCCAGTGTCTGCTGTTCCCTTCTTTATGTCCATGGGTACTCAATGTTTAGCTCCCACATATAAGTGAGAACATGCAGTATTTGGTTTCTTGTTCCTGTGTTAATTTGCTGAAGAAAATGGCCTCTAGCTCCATCCACGTTACTGCAAAAAAAAGGGGGTTTTGTTGCTGCTGTTTATTTGCGACAGGGTCTCTGTCACCCAGGCTGCAATGTAGCGGTGCAATCATAGCTCACTGCAACCTCTGCCTGCTGGATTCAGGTAATCCTCCTGCCTCAGCCTCCCAGGTAGCTGGGACTACAGGCACGCTCCACCATGCCCAGTTAACTTCTGTATTTTTTTGTAGAGACAGGGTTTTGCCATGTTGCCCAGGCTGGTCTCCAATCCCTGGACTCAAGTGATCTGCCCACCGTGCCCAGCCTATTTCATTCTTTTTTGTGATGACTGCACAGTACTCCATGGTGGTATATATGTACCGCATTTTCTCTAACCAGTGTACCGTTGATGAGCATTTAGGTTGATTTCATGTCTTTGCTATTGTGAATAGTGCTGCTATGAACATATATGTGTGTGTTTCTTTGTGATAGAATGATTTATATTCCTTTGGGTATATACCCAGTAATGGGATTGCTAGGTTGAATGGTAGTTCTATTTTAGGTTTTTTGAGAAATCTCCAAACTGCTTTCCACAATGGCTGAACTAATATACATTCCCACCAGCAGTATAGAAGCATTCCCTTTTCTTCACACCCTCACCAGCATCTGTTGCTCGTTTGTTTGTTTGTTTTCAGAAAGTGTCTCGCTGGAGTGCAGTGGCACGATCTCGACTCACCACAACCTCTGCCTCCAGGTTCAAGAGATTCTCCTGTCTCAGCCTCCCGAGTAGCTGAGATTACAGATGCAGGCTACCATGCCTGGCTAAGTTTTTGTATTTTTAGTAGAGATGGGCTTCACCATGGTGGCCAGGCTGGTTTCGAACTCCTGACCTCAAATGATCCTCCCACTTCTGCCTCCCAAAGTGCTTAGATTACAGGTGTGAGTCACTGTACCTGGCCTATTTTTTTATTTTAATCATTGCCATTCTGAATGGTGTGAGATGGTATCTCACTGTGGCTTAGAGTGTTAATAGCCCTCTTGGGTAAGAAGCCAACTTGGAACATAAACCCAGGACCAGCTCATTCCAAAACTCTTACTTTAAACAAACACTTTGCTACCATGCTAGCTTGTGGGTGCACACCTTTTCTGGCTTCTCTTGATCAAATAGTATCCAGCTTTCAGATATATATGTACAACATATAGTCGCAAGGGAGTTTTTAAGAGTTTGCCTATTCTGTATTCTTAAGATGCTGGGACGTACTATAAATGCAAGTTTAGGAGACTTAAGAAAGTTGACATCTAAAAACAGGGAGATGATGAGATCCGACTGTAAAGTGTTTCTGAGAGGGTCAAGTGAGCCTCAGGGTGGAAGCCGGTGTTACTACTTTTGGTTTGCTTGCTTTTTCTTTTTCTTTTTGTTCTTGCTTTCTTTTTTGGTTACCAACTTGTAGCAATAAAGAACTTGGGTTTGTGGTACCCAAATTTGGGTTCCAATACCTTTGAAATTAAAGGTGAACCGTAGTGTTGAGGGGCAAAGTACTTATAGTGTAACACCACACTGTATTTTAATGATTTGTCTCCTTAGTTATCTGTTCCCTTCTCCTGGTCTCTGTATGCCCATGGGGCAATAACTCTACCTCTCTAATTTTAATATCTCCTGGCTGGATGTGGTGGTTCACACCTGTAATCCCTGCACTTTCTGTTTTCAGAAAGTGTCTCGCTCTGTCGCCCAGGCTGGAGTGCAGTGACACGATCTCGACTCACCACAATCCCAGCACTTTGGGAGGCAAAAGTGGGCGGATCATGAGGTCAGGAGTTCGAGACCAGCCTGGCAACATAATGAAACGTCGTCTCTACAAAATACAAAAATTAGCCAGGCGCGGTGGCGTGTGCCTCTAATCCCAGCTACTCGGGAGGCTGGGGCCGGAAAATCCCTTGAACCCCGGAGGTGGAGGTTGCAGTGAGTGGAGATCGGCCATTGCACTCCAACCTGGGCGACAGAGTGAGACTCCATCTCGAAAAAAAAAATTAATATCCAAGTGTTCAGCATTGTGTCCTGTGTGTATTTCAGGTTTGTTGAATTATAACTTCATGAATAATTAATTATCCCAATTAATTGTAGGACCAAGATCAAACCTAGAAATTCCCTGAGGAATGTTCCCATTTGGCCATTAGGTGGCAGTCTTGCCTATTTTGAGCCGGCACCATTCATTTTGCCATAACGAAACCTACTTTTCCACTGGAGGGAAAAGGAAGATGACTTGGAGCGCTCCAGAGCTGGAAGGCTTCTCAGGGGTCATTGCTCATGAGTTCCGTGGGCCCCTCACTCTAGTCTGTCAAAGCAGAGATCAGCATTTCACTCTCGATAACTACTGTATACAAGTAGCCAAGACTACTGGCTTAAAGAGGAAAAAGGCGTGACCCCTTCAACTCTGCATTCGACAACTGGCCTGATCCATTGGGTCAGGCTCTGAAAAAAACGCAATATTATGCAGCCATCAAAAACAATGAGTTCGTGTCCTTTGTAGGGACATGGATGAACCTGGAAACCATCATTCTCAGCAAACTGACACAAGAGCAGAAAATCAAACACCGCATGTTCTCACTCACAGGCGGGTGCTGAACAGTGAGAACACATGGACACAGGGAGGGGAGCACTACACACTGGGGTCTGTTGGGGGGAAATAGGGGAGGGACAGCGCGGGGTGGGGGGAAGATAGCATGGGGAGAAATGCCAGATATAGGTGAAGGGGAGGAAGGCAGCAAATCACACTGCCACGTGTGTACTTATGCAACAATCTTGCATGTTCTTCACATGTACCCCAAAACCTAAAATGCAATAAAAATAAAAGAAATCAACAAATAAATCATGGTCTATTTAACAATGAAAAAAAAAGCGCAAAGTGAGACAAGTGCCTTCTCAAAGGAGTTTGGTGTGCAGTGGTGCGTCCCGGGCTATCAGCTTGCAGGTGGTGATGGCAGATACATGCCCTGAGAGGGAAGCCACAGCGAAGCCTCGACAGCAGGGACCAGCGTGAAGTCATGAAGGGGAGATTGTAAGAGCAGCTTCTCTAACTTCAGACAATATCCAGCAGCAGCTAACACTTCTCACTCTCCAGTTAATGCAACAAAACCGCAGAGATGCTACATATGGCATTAACTAATAGAAGCAACTCCCTTCCCAGGGCCAGAGAGTTAGTTTTATTCTGACTGATGTAACTCCAGAGCGGAACTACTCACTACCAGCATCACTGAGCTACAGCTGGCTGCACTGGGCTATGGCCTAAAATACCCTGCCTGTCACATGTCCCTTTGCAAGACAGCAAATTTCTACCTCTGCCTTCAGCAACTTCTGTATACAGAACAAGAATCGTTAACAGTGGTCCAGTCCCTCCTGAGAATTGTCCCACGTACACAGGGGAGAAGTAATAAGAATAGACCCAGCCTCCCCAGGAATTTCTCCAGGCCAGATTGACTCCTTGTATTTAAGATACTCAGCAGTTTATAACACCTGCTACATTATAAATCTTAGCCCTCAAGACCAGTGGTCTTGCATCTTAAATTCAGTTGAGTGATGATTTGATGTCAGTGTAATACTGAAGTCAGGAAAGAGAAATAACCTCAAACCTCTGCCTGATATGAGAAGGCACTGTGGAGGAAATGTTTAGGACTTATGGAAAGTACACAAGAAAAAAGTATAGAATTCTTACGTTGGCAGACTAGATGTCAATTTATGGCATTTGCACATAGTATGTCTACTATTCTAGTTTTATTTTAAATGTAGGTTTCTGTACATTAAAAAAAATGTTGGCCGGACACAGTGGCTCACGCCTGTAATCCCAGCACTTTGGGAGGCCAAAGTGGGTGGATTATGAGGTCAGGAGTTCGAGACTACCCTGACCATCATGATGAAACCCTATCTTTACTAAAAGTACAAAAATTAGCCAGATGTGGTGGTGTGCGCTGGTAATCCCAGCTACTCAGGAACCTGAAGCAGGAGAATCGTTTGAACCTGGGAGGTGAAGGTTGCAGTGAGCCGAGATCACACCACTGCCCTACAGCCTGGGTGACTGAGACTCTGACTCAAAAAAAAAAAAATGTTTTGGGCAGGGTGCAGTGGCCCACACCTGTAATTCTAGCACTTTTCAAGGCCAAGGCAGGTGGACTGCCTGAGGCCAGACCAACCTGGCCAACATGGAGAAATCCCATCTCTACTAAAAATTTGAAAGTTAGCCAGGGGTGGTGGCAGGCACCTGCAATCCCAGCTACTCAGGAGGCTGAGGCAAGAGAATCTCTTGAACCAGGAGGCAGAGGTTACAGTGAGCCAACATCACGGCACTGCACTCCAGCTCAGGCGGCAGAGCAAGACTCTGTCTCAAATTCTTAAAAATTTTTAAAATTAAAAGTTGTGGTTTATAAATATTCTGATGGTAATATAAAAGGTATCTTTTGCCACATGCAAAGCAAGTTACTAAATCAAAAATGAATGAGACAACAGTCCCAACCCAAAATAAAAAAAAGGATTATAAGAGGCCTGGCATGGTGGCTCACATCTGTAATCTCAGTGCTATGGGAGGCCAAGGCGGGTGGATTGCTTAAGTCCAGGAGTTCGAAACCAGGTGGGCCACGTAGCGAAACCTCACCTCTACTAAAAATACAAAAAATTAGCCTGGCATGATGGTGCTTGCCTGTAGGTCCCAGCTACTTGAGAGGCTGAGGTGGGAGGATCACCAGAGCCCAGGGGGCTGAGGCTGCAGTGAGCTGAAATCACACCACTGCACTCCAGCCTGAGTAAACAGAGTGAGATCCTGTCTCAAGAAATATAAAAAATAAATAAAAGGATTGTAAGAGAACACTGTGACCAGCCTGGCCAACATGGTGAAACTACATCTCTACTAAAAATACAAAAACTATCTGGGCATGGTGGTGCATTCCTGCAGTCCCAGCTACTCCGGAGGCTGAGGCAGAAGGATTGCTGGAACCTGGGAGGCAGAGGTTGCAGTGATCCCAGATCATGTCACTGCACATGGGAGTAGGAGATTGCAGTGAGCCGAGATCTCGCCACTGTACTCCAGCCTGGCAACAGAGCAATACTATGTCTCAAAAATAAAAATTAAAATTAAATAATAAAAATAAAGAGAACACTGTGAAAAATTGTATGCCAACAAATTAGATAACCTAGTCAAAATGGATAAATTACTTGAAAGACACAAACTACAAAGACAGACTCAAGAAGAGTAGAAAAATCACAGAAAAAGAGAAATAAAAAGAATAGAAAATCTGAAAAGATGTATAACAAATAAAGAGAATTATTAATCAAAAACTTCCCACAAAGAATATCCCAGGATCGGATGACTTCACTGGTGATTCTACCAAATATTTAAAGAATTAATGCCAATTTTTCAAAAATTCTCCAAAAACAAAAAAGAAGAGGAAACACTTCAAAATCATTCTGTCTGCTTAGTATAACACTGATACCAAACCAAAGACATCACAAAAAACTACAAACATATTTTAAATGATACATGCAAAACTTAACAAAATACGGGCAATCCAAACTCAGCAACATATAAGAGATGATTATATACTATGACCAAGTGGAATTTATCCTAGGTATGACATGTTGGTTGAATATCTGAAAATCTATCAATGTCATACACCAAATCAACAGAATAAAAGACAAAACCACATGCTGATAAGAGATAGCCCATGTTCATGGATTAGAAGACCTTATTTTTTGAGACATGGTCTCACTTTATGACTCAGGCTGGAGTGCAGTGGCACAATCATGGCTCACTGCAGCCTCAACCTCCAGGGCTCAAGTAATCCTCCCACCTGAGCCTCTTCCTGTCCCTCAAGTAGCTAGGACTACAGGCATGTTCCACCAGCTAATTTTTTATTTTTTATTTTTTTGTAAAGATGGGGTTTCACCGTTGCCTAGGTTGGTCTCAAACCCCTGGGCTCAAGTGATCCTCCCACTTTGGACTCTCAAAGTGCTGGAATTACCGGAGTGAGCCACCATGTCTGGCTGGAAGACTTAGTATTGTGAAAATAGCCATATTCTCTGAATCGATCTACAAATTTAAAGCAATTTTAATCAAAATGCAAGCCTCCATTTTTGCAGCAATTGGCAAAGTGATTCTCAATTTGTATGGAAACACAAGGGGCCCAGAGAAGTCGAAGACATCTTGAAAAACAAAAATAAGGCTAGAATTTATCATTTTCAAAACTTACTACAAAACTACAGTAATCAAGACTGTATAAGACTTTATGTATCAAGTATATAAAGTTAGACATATAGCTCAATGGCACTTATGGCCAACTGATTTTCAACAAAGATACAAGGACAATTCAATGGGAACAGAATATTTATTTTCAGTAAACGTTGCTGGAACAACTTGATACCACATGCAAAAGAATAAAGTTGGGGCTGGGCATGGTGGCTCATACCTGTAATCCCAGCAATTTGGGAGGCCAAGGTGGGCGGATCACCTGAGGTCAGGAGTTCGAGACCAGCCTGGCCAACATGGTGAAACCTCATCTCAAAAATATAATAATAATAAACAAAATAAAATAAAGTTGGACTCTTGCCTCACATCACATATAAACATTAACTCAAAACTATTAAATGCTTAAATGAAAAACTAAAACTAGAAAACTTATAGAATTTGAAGACTAGGCATCCATTTGCATGATTTAGCATTAGGTAATCATTACTCAGATATGACAGCAAAACCAGAGGAAAAAAAAAGAAAAAAATAGGTAATTTAGACTTCATTGAAATTAAAAATTTTTGTTTATTAAAAGACACTGTCAAGAAAGTGAGAAGACAATACATAGAATGGGAGAAAATACTTGCAAATAATATATATACAGTAATAAGGATTTAGTATCCAGAATACTTAAATACTATTACAATTCAATAAAAAGACAAATAATACAATTTTAAAATAGGCAAAGGACCTGAAAAGACAGTTCTCCAGAGAAAATATACAAGTGACAAATAAAATCATGAAAGTGATTATCAGTACCATTAGTTACTAGGGAAATGCATATCAAAAATACAATGAAATACCACTTCACACCCACGAGAAAGGCTACAACCAAAAAGACAGACGATAACAAATCTTGGCAAAGATATGGAAAAATTGGAACTTTCATGAATGGCTGGCAAGAATGTAAAATGGTGCAGCCACTGAAAACCGTTCGGCTGTTCCTCATTACACAGGTAATGGAATTACCCTGTGTATTAGTCCGTTTTCATACTGCTGATAGAGACATACCTGAGACTGGGAAGAAAAAGAGGTTTAATTGGACTTACAGTTCCATATGGTTGGGAAAGGCTCAGAATTATGGCGAGAGGCAAAGGCACTTCTTACATGGCAAGGGGCAAGAGAAAAATTAGGAAGAAAAAGCGGAAACCCCTGATAAACCCCTAGTTTTCCCATGCTATCCTCGCGAGACTCACTCACTATCACAAGGATAACATGGGAAAAACCAGCCCCCATGATTCAATTACCTCCCTCTGGGTCCCATCCACAACACGTGGGAATTCTGGGAAATACAATTCAAGTTGAGATTTTGGTAGGGACACAGCCAAACCATATCCATCTACTCCTAGCCCCTCCAAACCTTAGGTCCTCACATTTCAAAACCAATCATGCCTTCTCAACAGTCCCCAAAAGTCTCATTTCAGCATTAACTCAAAAGTCCACAGTCCAACGTCTCATCTGAGACAAGGCAAGTCCCTTCCACCTATGAGCCTGTAAAATCAAAAGCAAGCTAGTTACTTCCTAGATACAATGGGGGTACAGGCATTGGGCAAATACAGCCATTCCAAATGGGAGAAATTGACCAAAACAAAGGGGGTACAGGGCCCATGCAAGTCCGAAATCCAACAGGACAGTCAAATTTTAAAGCTCCAAAATGATCTCCTTTGACTCCAGGTCTCACATGCAGGTGATGCTGATGCAAGAGGTAGGCTCCCACGGTCTTGGATAGCTTCATCCCTGTGGCTTTGCTGGGTACAGCCTCCCTCCCTCCTGGCTGCTTTCATGGGCTGGCGTTGTGCCTGCAGCATTTCCAGGTGCATGGTGCAAGCTGTCAGTGGGTCTACCATTCTGGGGTCTGGAGGACGGTGGCCCTCTTCTCACAGCTCCACTAGGCCATGCCCAAGTAGGGAGTCTGTGTTGGGGCTCCGATCCCACATTTGCCTTCTGCACTGCTCTAGCAGAGGTTCTCCATGAGGGACCCACTCCTGCAGCAAACTTTTGCCTGGGCATCAAGTGTTTCCATACATCCTGAAATCTAGGCGGAGGTTCCCAAACCTAAATTCTTGACTTCTGTGCACTTGCAGGCTCAACACCATGTGGAAGCTGCCAAGGCTTGAGGCTTCCACCCTCTGAAGCCATAGCCCAAGCTCTACGTTGGCCCCTTTCAGCTGGAGCTGCTGGGACACAGGGCACCAAGTCACTAGGCTGCACACAGCACGGGGACCCTGGAGCCGACCCACGAAACCACTTTTTCCTCCTGGGCCTTCGGCCTGTGATGGGATGAGCTGCCATTAAGGTCTCTGATGTGGCCTGGAGACGTTTTCCTCATGGTCTTGGGGCTTAACATTAGGCTCCTTGCTACTTATGCAAATTTCTGCAACTGGCTTGAATTTATCCTCAGAAAATGGGTTTTCCTTTTCTACTGAAGCTTCAGGCTGCAAATTCCCCAAAGTTTTATGCTCTCCCTTTTAAAATGGAATGCTTCTAACAGCACCTAAGTCACCTTTTGCATGCTTTGCTGCTTAGAAATTTCTTCTGCCAGATACCCTAAATCATCTCTCTCAAGTTCAAAGTTCCACAAATCTCTAGGGCAGGGACAAAATGCCACCTATCTCTTTGCTAAAACATAGCAAGAGTCACCTTTGCTCCAGTTCCCAACAAGTTCCTCATCTCCAGCTGAGACCACCTCAGCCAGGACTTTATTGTCCATATCGCTATCAGCAGCTTTTGGGCAAAGCCGTTCAGCAAGCCTCTAGGAAGTTCCAAACTTTCCTACATTTTCCTGTCTTCTTCTGAGCCCTCCAAACTGTTCCAACCTCTGCCTATTACCCAGTTCCAACGTCACGTTCACATTTTTGGGTATCTTTTCAGCAACATCCCACTCTACTGGTATCAATTTACTGCATTATTCCGTTTTCACACTGCTAATAAAGACATACGCAAGGCAAGGAAGAAAAAGGTTTAATTGGACTTACAGTTTCACATGACTGGGGAGGCCTCAGAATCATGGCAGAAGTAAAAGGCACTTCTTACATGGTGGCGGAAAGAGAAAAATGAGGAAGATGCAAAAGTGGAAACCTGCGATAAACCCATCAGATCACATGAGACTTCCTCACTATCATGAGAATAGCTCGGGAAAGACCGGCACCCCATGATGCAATTACCTCCCCCTGGGTTCCTCCCACAACACACGGGAATTCTGGGAGATACAATTCAAGTTGAGATTTTGGTGGAGACGCAGCCAAACCATATCACCATGTGATTCCATTCCCAAGTTTATATCCTGGAGAACTGAAACAAGGGACTCAAATTCTTGCACTCTAATGTTCACAGCAGCTTTATCCACAATAGCTCAAAGGCAGAAACAGACCAAATGTTCATCAACAAGTAGTGAATAGACAGATTGTGATATACACATGCAATGGAATGTTATTTAACCATCAAAAGGAATGAAGTACTGGTTCATACTACAACATTGGATAAACTTTGAAAATATGTTAAGTGGGCCAGGTGCGGTGGCTCACACCTGTAATCCCAGCACTTTGGGAGGCTGAGGCGGGCAGATCAGCTGAAGTCAGGAGCTCGAGACCAGCCTGACCAACATGCTGAAAGCCCATCTGCACTAAAAATACAAAAATTAGCCAGGCGTGGTGGAGCACACCTGTAATCCCAGCTGCTCAGGAGATTGAGACAGGAGGATGGCTTGAACTGGGAGGCAGAGGTTGCAGTGAGGTGAGACTGCACCACTGCACTCCAGCCTGGGCAACAGAGCGAGACTCTGCCTCAAAAAAAGAAAAAAAAAAAAAAAGGAAAGAAAGAAAATATGCTAAGTGAAGGAAGCCAGACACAAAAGACCGCATGTTGTATAATTTCACTTACAAGACATATCCAAAATAGATAATTTCATAGAGATAGCAGATTAGTAGGCCGGGAGTGGTGGCTCATGCCTGTAACCCAGTACTTTGGGAGGCCGAGGTGTGCAGATCGCCTGAGGTCAGGAGTTCAAGACCAGATTGGCCAACATGGTGAAACCCCATCTCTACTAACAATATATAATGAGCTGGGTATGGTGGTGGGCACCTGTAATCCCAGCTACTCAGGAGGCTGAGGCAGGAGAATCGCTTGAACCCAGGAGGCAGAGGTTGCATGAGCTGAGATCACGCCGTGCACTCCAGCCTAGGTGACAAGAGCAAAACTCCGTCTCCAAATAAAGAAAGCAGATTAGTAGTTCCCAGGGGCTGAGCACAGGGAGTAATGAATACAGACTGCTTATGAGTATTAGTTTCCTTTTGGAGTGATGAAATGCTTTCGAACTAGGAGGAGGAGGTAGTTTCACAACACTGCAAATGTACGGCATTCCACTGAATTATTTACAATTGTTAATTTTATGGTAGATGAATTTCACCTCAATTTTCAAAAAACTTCTGTGAAGATGAAATAAAAAACATTCTCTTCGGTATCTTTTACCTGGTTTCCTATAGCCTTTCCTTGCTTTTTTGTTCCAAAAGGGTCTTTGAGATCTTTACAATGCAATGTAAAGATCTTCCTTCAGGGACAGCATCCTGAGGCGCGCTGCTCCCTTTGCACGACGGATTGCTCTCATCGCATCACGGGGTTCACTCCTACCCTCATTTTGTCACTTCTCAAGGAAGCCTTCTCTGATTCCACTTACTAAATCAGATTCCCTTCTTATATGCAGTCATATCCCACATAAACACCATTTCCAGCACTTGCCTTCATTGTAATGTTATATTCATTTGCATGAACAACTCTGCTTTTTTATTTTGTTTTGTTTTTTATTTTTTTGAGACAGAGTCTTGCTCTGTCAGCCAGGCTGGAGTGTAGTGATGCGATCTCGGCTCACCGTAACCTCCGCCTCCCGGGTTCAAGGGGTTCTTCTGTCTCAGTCTCCTGAAGTGCTGGGATTACAGGCGTGAGCCACCATGCCAGGGCACAACTCTACTTTTAGACTATCAACTGCATGAGGGCAAAGACCATGTCCTTTACCCACCATGGTAGACCCAGAGGTTGGGACTTAGGAGGTACTCAATAAACAATTAAACCTTGGAATGATTAATCAAATAAACACTAGAAAATTATTTGTGCAGTGTCTTGTAGGCTGAGCAGGGCAAATAATTTGAGGTCAGGAGTTTGAGATCAGCCTGGCCAACATGGTGAGACCTCATCTTTACTAGAAAAATACAGAAAAAATTAGCCAGGTGTGGCAACAGCACCTCTAATAAATATACTAATAAATATACAATTTATGTGTTAGTATAAATAATAAATTGTATATTTATTATTTACAATAGATACTCAAAAAATATTTTTGTATATTATTTATTGTAAATAATAAATAAATATACAAAAATTAGCAAGCTGTGATGATACACACCTGTTATCCCAGCTGCTCTGAAAGCTGAGGCAAGAGAATTTCTTGAACCTGGGAGGTGGAGGTTGCAGTCAGCTGAGATTATAGCCTAGGCAACAGAGCAAGACTCCATCTCAAAAAAAAAAAAAAAAAAAGCAAAGAAAAGTTCAACATAGAATTACCATATGACCCAGCAATTCCACTCCTAGGTATAGACCCGAAAGAACTGAAAAAAAGAACTCATGGCCATACCTGTAATCCCAGCACTTTGGGAAGTCAAGACAGGTGGATCACCTGAGGTCAGAAATTCAAGACCAGCCTAGCCAACGTGGTGAAACCCTATCTTTACTAGAAAAATACAGAAAAAATTAGCTGGGCGTGGCAACAGACACCTGTAATCCAGCTAGTCAGGAAGCTGAGGTGGGAGAATTGCTTGAACCTGGGAGCCGGAGGTTGCAGTGAGCCAAGATGGTGCCACTGCCCACCAGCTGGGTGACAGAGTGAGACTCCATCTCTAAAAAAAAAAGAAAGCAAGAACTCATACTTAAAAAGAAAAGAGGAATGGTGGTTGCCAGGGGTTTGGGGAGGAGAGGAAGAAATAGGGAGTTTTTTTCAGAGTGTAGAGTTTCCATCTTGCAAGATGAAAAAGTTCTGGAGATCTGCTGCACAGCAGTGTGAACATATGTTTGAACTGCACACTTAAAAATGGTTAAGATGGCATTTTTTATGTGATTTTGTTTGTTTATTTGTTTGTTTTGAAATGGAGTCTCCTTCTGTCACCCAGGCTGGAGTGCAGTGGCGTGATCTCAGCTCACTGCAATCTCCATCTCCCAGGTTCAAGCAATTCTCCTGCCTCAGCCTCCCGAGTAGCTGTGATTACAGGCGCCTGCCACCATGCCAGGCTAATTTTTGTATTTATAGCAGAGACAGGCCAGGCTGGATTGGAACTCCTGACATCAGGTAATCTGCCCACCTCAGCCTCCCAAAGTGCTGGGAATACAGGTGTGAGCCACCACACCCGGCCTTATGTGATATGTATTGCACCATAATTAAAATTTTTTTAACTTAAGAATGAAATTTTGATACATGCTGTCATATGGATGAACCTTGAAAACACTATGCCAAGTAAAATAGGCCAAACACAAAAGGACAAACACTGTGGTGCCACTTGTATGGGGTGCCTAGAATAGGCAAATTCTTAGAAAGCAGAATAATGGTTACCAATGGCTAGGGCAGCAGAAAATGGAGAGCTGCTGTTTAACTGCATCGAGTTTACGCTTGGAATGATGAAAAGCTTCTGGAAATGCATAGTGGTGATTGTTACATAACATTGTGAATGCATTTAATGTATATCATGCACTTAAAGCCACTTAATATACACTTACCAATGGTTAAATGGTACATTTTATGTTATGTAAATGTTACCATAATAAAAAAACATTTAAAGTGTTTTAATGTACTATGTATATAACAACAATTTGTCTAGTATCTAAGAACATAGGCCAAGTGCGGTGACTCACACCTGCAATACCAACACTTTGGGAGGATCACCTGAGGTCAGGAGTTCAAGACCAGCATGACCAACATGGTGAAACCCTGCCTCTACTAAAAGTACAAAATTAGCCAGGCATGTTGGTGCATGCCTGTAATCCCAGCTACTTGGGAGGCTGAGGCAAGAGAATGGCTTGAACCTGGGAGGCAGAGGTTGCAATGAGCTAAGTTCGTGCCACTGCACTCCAGCCTGAGAAACAAGAGTGAATGTCCATCAAAAAAAAAAAAAAAAAAGCACTGTCTCTGGAGCCAGTTGGCTTGGGTTTATATTTTAGCCCTGATACTTCTAGCTATATGTGCTTGTACTAAATACTTGACCTCTTTGTGCCTCAATTTTTTTCACCTATAAAATGGGATAAATGAAAAGATCTAATGAGGATTAAATAAACAGATAAAGTTTTTAAAACTTCCTGACATATATAGATGCTCAATAATCATCAGAATTATCTTTGTAAAATTTCAAGTACATGGAAGAATATGAAGTCTCTTAATACAAATGGCCAAGAAGCTATTCTTGTCCTACATGTTCCACATCATTATTAGTGAAATGCAAATCAAACTCACAATGAGATACCATTTCCACCCACTAGAATGGTTATCATCAAAAATGCAGATAACAAATGTTGGCAAGGATGTAAGAAACAGGAACACTCATTGCTGGTGGGAGCGTGTTATGTAAATGTTACCATAATTTTAAAAATTTACATTATTTTAATGTACTATGAATATAACAACAGTTTGTCTAGTATCTAAGAACATAGGCTGAGTGCAGTGACTCACACCTGTCATCCCAACACTTTGGGTGGTGCAGCCACTATAGAAAACAATTTGGCAGTTTCTTTAAAAGTCAAACATGGGTCGGGCATAGTGGCTCACACCTGTAATCCCAGCACTTTGGGAGTCTGAGACAGGTGGATCACCTGAGACCAGAAGCTTGAGGACAGCCTGGGCAACACAGCAAAATCCCATCTCTACTAAAAATACAAAAAGTTGCCTGGGCCATGGTAGCAGGCACCTGTAATCCCAGCTACTTGGGAGGCAGAGACACAAGAATTGCTTGAACCCAAGAGGCAGAGGTTGCAGTGAGCTGAGATGGTGTCACTGCACTCCAGCCTGGGTGATTCAGTGAGACACTGTCTCAAAAAAAAAAAAAAAAAAAAAAAAAGTTAAACATAAATTTGCTATTCTACTCAGCAATTTCACTGCTAAGTATCTTTCCAACAGAAATAAAAACATATGTTCATACAAAGACTTGCAAACATATGTTTACAGCAGCATGATTTATACTAGCCCCAACATGGAAACAACCCACATGTCCACCAACTGATGAATGCATAAGCACGCCACATGATGGAAAGCTATTTGGCCATCAAAAAGAAATGAGGTAGTGGAACATGCCATCAGATGGATAACTTTCAAAACATTACGCCCAGTGAGGTTGCGCGAGGTGGCTCACACATGTAATCTCAGCACTTTGGGAGGTTGAGGCAGGTGGATCACCTGAGGTCAGGAGTTCAAGACCAGCCTGATCAACATGGAGAAACCCTGTCTCTACCAAAAATATAAAACTAGCTGGGTGCAGGCACCTGTAATCCCAGCTACTTGGGAGGCAGAGACACAAGAATTGCTTGAACCCAGGAGGCAGAAGTTGTAGTGAACTGAGATCGCACCACTGCACTCCAGCCTGGGCAACAAGAGCGAAACTCCGTCTCAAATAAAAAAAAGAAAAAAATTATGCCAAGAGAAAGAAGCCAGACACAAAAGGCTTATATTACATAATTCCAATTATATGAAATGTCCAGATTAGGTAACTTCACAGAGACAAAATGCAGATTGGCAGTTGCCAGGGGCTGAGGGAAGGGTGGAATGGAGTTTAAACGAGTAGGAGGTTTCTTTCTAGGGTGACGACTCCTAGAAATAAGGTGATCTAGAATTAGACAGCAGTGATAGTTGCAATTTCTGTGAATGCATCAAAAACCGATAAAATGTACACTGTAAGAAAAGTGAATTAAGCCAGGCGCAGTGGCTCACATCTGTAATCCTAGCACTTTGGGAGGCCAAGGTGGGCAGATCACTTGAGGTTAGGAGTTCAAGACCAGCCCGGTCAACATGGTAAAACTCTTGTGTCTACTAAAAATACAAAACATTATCTGGGCATGTTGGCAAGCACCCCATAATCCCAGTTACTTGGGAGGTTGAGGCAGGAGAATAGCTTGAACTCAGGAGGCAGAGGTTACAGTGAGCCAAGGTCATGCCACTGCACTCCAGCCTGGGTGGCAGAGTGCAACTCTGTCTCAAAATAAAATAAATAAATGCTTCCATTAATGGAAAGAAAAATTAAGTTTTCTTAAAAGAAAAAAAATAAAGTCTTTCTATTCATATTAGTGAGTTCTAGACCTTATGTTTCCATTTAAATATCTTTTAAACAATAAATAATTGGTGAAAAGGACAAAAATCAATTATATCTATAGAGAGAAAAACAAAAACCAGAGCATTGCATGGCCAAAATCTTAAGTAACTTAAATCTTAAGTTAACTCTTTTTCCCCTTTTTGTATTTCTAGATTTCCTCAAATACGTAGTTTTTAGAATCAGATAACAGTAGCTATTTAAATGTTTCCCTATCAATTCAAATACCTTTTCCAGAATAAATGGGACCTGAAGAAAGTCCCATTAATGAGACATAAAGAAAATTAATGAGTAGTCAGAAATTCAGCTTCACCTTCCTAGTTCTGGGTCTAATCCCCACAATGCTCCCCCTTCAAAACATACTCAATAGGTAAAAATCATAGTTTAGGCTGCATTTCTTTTCATTAATGAGATACAAGAACAATCCGTTAAAGGCTAACCACAAAAATCTTGAGAAATGTTTCGACTGGGCGCAGTGGCTCATGCCTATAATCCCAGCAATTTGGGAGGCTGACGTGGGTGGATCATGAGGCACCCATGGTCTTTGATTAAAGACCAGCCTGACCAATATGGTGCAAGAACCTGTAGTCCCAGCTACTAGGGAGGCCGAAGTAGAACTGCTTGAACCTGGAGGTGGAGGTTGCAGTGAGCCGAGATCATGCCACTGCACTCCAGCCTGGGTGACAGAGCAAAACTTCGTCTCAAAAAAAAAGGAAATGTTTTCATAAAATGGCTATCACATGAGAGGAGCTATAAAAAATACTTGATTTGTGAACACTTACAGGGCATTTATGTGTCAGGCATTATGGTAAGTGCGTTACAAATATTGATTTCTTTCAATCCTCATAACCATATGCATTAAGATTAATCATCCCCATTTTTCAGATGGTGAGACTGAAGCACAGAGATGTTGAGTAACCTGTCAACTTCACACAGCTAGTCTTGACGTCTGAGCCCAAGTAAACTGCTCCGGGTGGCTCTGCAAACTGGCTGACCTTGGTGTCTCCCCACAAATAACCTCACTGAGTCTCCCACACACGGAAACACAGAGGTGGGTGTATCTCCATTTCACATGTGAGACAGATGAGAGCACAGCAGTTATGTGATGTGCCCAAGGTCACACAGCTACTGTCAGAGCCTGGATTCAAATCCAGGTTTGGTGACGTGGAAGGCATGCTACTTCTACCATGCAAAGTCTCTTTAGTAAAGCACCGAAATGCAGCCATTCTGGCATCTGTACAAACATCAGAGACCATGCTTTATTCTCTGACGCCAACTACATTGGGTTACACTGCTGTTATCTGACATTTGGCCCGGCTATGGCAGAGCCACGCTCATTTTCAAAGAATAGAGTAGCATTACATTTTTTAAAAAATGTAATGAAGAAAACCCAGGAACTCAATAAACAGGAAATCCCTAGCAATGATTTCTCTAAGGAGTTAAAAAAAATATTTTAAAATGTATATTAACTCAATGGATTGGATGCAAGCTAGCCATACATACTGGAGGCTGCCACATACCACGAGAGGACTAAAATCTAGACTGAAGCATTCTTACTTTTATACTTAGATTTCCAAGGGATATGAGCCCTTAACAGAATAACAGTAGCATCTGCTGGTGCGCGCTCTGCCCCATTATCCTTGCGCATGGCACAGGGGCCCTGGTGTAGCAGCATCATAGAGCCCAGCGTTGCTGCGCAGTTAAAATGAACTTGAGTTTCCCGGCTATACAGCGATTTGAAGATTAACTTTATTCAACAGAATGGATGGATTTTGTGGAACGTGCCTGTTTTGGCTGAGAACTTATCTGCACGATTCTCATATTGAGACCAGGATACAGCTGTTTGTGACTAAGCCCGTGCTCACTGAATAAGTACTATCCGAGCATTATTTGTCAGCAGACATCTGTTTCCTGTTTTCGTTCTTCCCTTTATCATCCTATCCCAACTTCCTTTCACCTGTAGGCCACCTAAGACAGCCACAGAGAAGTCAGTCTAATGTGTGACTGTCTCTTTTCCCTTCCATAACTGTTGTCAGGGTAGCGCGGTCATACTACTTGGAGGATGGGGGAGGGAACCCAAGGGCCATTGTGAGCCTGGAAGGCTGTTGCCTGTGCAGTCTGTCTTTACGTGACTAACTTCCTCCCTTGTTCCCCATTAATAATTTTTCCTGTTGAGGCAGCACCAGGCCCTCCAAACGTTCAATTGTGAACTGAATCACAAAAGGAAAACCTCTTCAGGCACAAATAAGGCAAGGCAGTAACTTACCTAGAGCAAGGCCAGCACACTCTGATGTGAAAAAAAATGGAACCTCTTACATGGATACTGCACAGGATGTGTTTAAATTTAAGGAAGTTCATTTCTATGCAAATAGGTTGAGGTCAAAGTTTTCCTCAGCTGAAGGGTATCATCAGTGTATTACAACAGGCTTTAGAGATCATTTTACACAGTCTTCGTATTTTATAAAGCTGGTCACTGTATTTTACACAGTTTAAAAGACAAAGTGGGCTGGGCGTGGTGGCTCATGTCTGTAATCCCAGCACTTTGGGAGGCCGAGGCCAGCAGATCACGGGGTCAGGAGATGGAGACCATCCTGGCTAACACGGTGAAACCCTGTCTCTACTAAAAGTATTTTAAAAATTAGCTGGATGTGGTGGCACACACCTGTAGTCCCAGCTACTCAAGAGGCTGAAGCAGGAGAATCACTTGAACCCAGGAGGCGAAGGTTGCAATGGGCCGAGATTGCACCACTGCACTCCAGCCTGGGTGACAGAGCAAGACGCCATCTCAAATGGATTCAATTTTAAATGGCTTAAGAATAAAGGAGCGCAGTTTGAATACCCTAATAACAAATACTCAGAAAATGTGTTGTATGAAAGGTTAGCCCTCCCCTTGACAAGGATAGAAGAGGCCCTGGGCCCTGACAACACACAGAGTTCCTGGCATCTCACTATGTTTGTATCTTCTTCTCACTGTATTCTAAACAATTTTTTTTAAAATTTCAGCTCATTGCAACTTTCACCTCCCGAGTTCAAGTGATTCTCCCACCTCAGCCTCCCAAGTAGCTGGGATTACAGGTACATGCCACCACACCCAGCTAATTTTTGTATTTTTGTTTGTTTTGAGATGGATTCTCACTCTGTCACCCAGGCTGGAGTGCAGTGGCGCTATCTCGGCTCACTGCAACCTCCACCTCTCAGGTTCAAGCGATTCTCCTGCCTCAGCCTCCTGGGTAGCTGAGACTACAGGTGCCCACTACCATGCCTAGCTAATTTTTGTACTTCTTGTAGAGACGGGGTTTCACCATATTAGCCAGGCTGGTCTCAAACTCCCGGCCTTGTGATTCACCCATCTCCGCCTCCCGAAGTGCTGGGATTACAGGCGTGAGCCACGGCACCCGACCTGATTTTTGTATTTTTAGTAGAGACAAGGTTTTACCATGTTGGCCAGGCAGGTCTGAAACTCCTGACCTCAAGTGATTAGCCCACCTCAGCCTCCCAAAGTGCTGGGATTACAGGCGTGAGCCACTGCGCCTGGACTGTATTGTAAGAATTCTTTATACATTCTGTTACATATTTTGGAAATACTTTTTTCCAATCTGTAATGTGCCTTGCAGACATTCTAAATTTCAATAAAGCCCAAAATAAACTTTTTAAATTAAAAAATACTCAGAAGTCTTTAAAATATATTAGATATTTAAGCAAGTCCAGAACAGTACACATAGTCTATCTCCTTTTGATTTAAAAAACAACAGCAACAACAACTAACAGTGGTTTAGTTAGTTACCTTTGGGAAGTAGTTCAGAGACAGGCAACAGCAAAAGAATATGCTTTTGCTTTTTACTTTTTATTCTTATATTACATAAGTTTCAAAAAAAGCATGAATTACTTTTATAATGATTCAAAGTATTTTAGGTCTTTTCTCAGCAGTGATTTAACAAGAGGAAAATGTATTTTGGCCGCGCGCAGTGTCTTACACCTGTAATCCCAGAACTTTGGGAGGCTAAGGCAGCTGGATCACTTGAGGTCAGTTCAAGACCAGCCTGGCCAACATGGTGAAACCCCGTCTCTACCAAAAATACAAAAATTAGTGAGGCATGGTGGTGCATGCCTGAAATCCCAGCTACTCGAGAGACTGAGGCAGGAGAATCACTCGAACCTGGGAGGTGGAGATTGCAGTCAGCCAAGATCACACCACCGCACTTCAGCCTGGGTGACAGAAAGACGAGAGAGAGAGAGAGAGAATGTATTCTGCTCTTGACTCACTGCAATAGTCAATAAAAACACATTCTTTGTTTTTTGAGATGGAGTCTCACTCTATCGCCCAAGCTAAGCACACTGGCATGTTCTCCACTCACTGCAAACTTCACCTTGAGGCTTCAAGTGATTCTCCTGCCTCAGCCTCCCGAGTAGCTGGGATTACAGGCATGCACCACCGCACTCAGCTAATTTTTGTATTTTTAGTGGAGACGAGGTTTCATCATGTTAGCCAGGCTGGTCTCGAACTCCTGACCTCAGGTGATCCACCCACCTCAGCCTCTCAAAGTGCTGGGATTGCAGGTGCGAGCCACCACACCTGGCCCCTTGGCACTTTTCCTACCAACCTTCTTTGCATCCTACCCTCTCTTTTCCTCCATATGTTATATTCAAATATCACTTCTAAAATATTTAACATAGGAGGATGGCTTTATTGTTAAAAATGTTTATTAAAAGCAGCCTTAGAAAAAAGTGAATGCCTCTTCTCAGATGGTTTCCTGTGCTTTGCCATTGTCACGGGAGAGGGGTCCTGATCCAGACCCGAAGAGAGGGGTCTTGAATCTTGTGCAAGAAAGAATTTGGGGTCAGTCCATAAAGTGAAAGCAAGTTTATAATAAGTAAAGGAATAAGAGAATGGCTTCTCGATCGGCAGAGCAGCATCGGCTACTGGTTGGCTATTTTTATGGTTGTTTATTATATGCTAAACAAGGGGTAGACTATTCGTGAGTTTTCTGGGAAAGGGGTGGCCAATTCCCAGAACTGAGAGTTCCTCCCCTTTTTAGACCATATAGGGTAACTTTCTGACATTGCCATGGCATTCTGTAAACGGTCATGGCCCTGGTGGGAGTGTCTTTTAGTATGCTAATGCATCATAATTAGTGTATAATGAGCAGTGAAGATGACCAGAGGCTGCTTGCATCGCCATCTTGGTTTTGGTGGGATTTCACCAGCATCTTTACCACAACCTGTTCTATCAGCAAGGTCTTTGTGACCTGAACCATGCCAACTCCATCTCATCCTGTGACTTAAGAATACCTAACCACCCAGAATGCAGCCCAGTAGGTCTTTTACTGAGGCCCTATTCAAGATGGAGTCACTGTGGTTCAACCGCCTCTGACATCATCACTCTTCAAAAATACTTTGTAAATCAAGATTAATAATCAACTTATTGGTTATTATCTGACTTCCTGAACCTTGCATTCCAGATGGTATAGAATTAAATAATTGTACACTTTTCCTGTATTTGTCTAATGTTAAGTCAATTAACTTCAGAGTTGGTTTCAATACCAACACAGGTGACAGTTTCCTTGCTGGTTGTCCAATACATCTATTCTCTTATGCACCCATCATAATAGAATTTTTCAGCTCAGCTCAGAAGGTGCCGAAGTAAAGGCTTCAACCCCCTTCAAAACAATGGGATGGTACTGGTATCCAAGTTCTGGCCAATGGTATATAAATAAGAATTTTGCATGGAACCTTCCTTAGGAAAAGCAGGCCTGCTCTTTGTCTACTTGGATCATGAAAATGAGCATCTCACTCTAAGAATGAGAGCATCTCAGGCTGAGACTTTGTGGCACAGAGCCAGCAACCAGCCTTCAACTGATCTCAAGTCTTTGTATGAGAGAAAAAAAATAAATTATCTCATTGAAGCACTGTGATTTGGGGATCCTATCAATGAAGCCAAAATGAACGCTAACACACCAACTCTGTCACTTGGGTATCTGAACAATAGAAGCATGTTTTAAAATTTCTGCCTATCCTTTGAAATTCATAGGATTTCATGTTATTATAGAAGATGGTGAGCTGGGCACAGCGGCTCACGCCTGTAGTCCCAGCACTAGGAGGCTGAGGTGCGCAGATCGAGGTCAGGACTTTGAGACCAGCCTGGCCAACACGGTGAAACCCCTTTTCTACTAAAAATACAAAACATTAGCAGGGCATGGTGGTGGGCACCTGTAATCCCAGCTATTCTGGAGGCTGAGACAGGAGAATCACTTGAACCTGGGAGGTTGCAGTGAGCTGAGATCACACCATTGCACTCCAGCCTGGACAACAAGAAAAAAAACTCCATGTCAAAAAAAGAAAAAAAGGAGATGGTCCTAGTCATAATTCTTTATAAGTCCTAGGTTCTAAGGAATTGTTTAATAACAAGTCAATTATATAATCTGGATAAAACTTGAAAGACATTCTTGCGACATAAATTATTTTATAAATTGAAACTCAGAACAAAACATGAGATCGATAAGCAAACAAAACAAATATTGCATTGTTGAATTTTTCAAATTTTTTAATTTTTAAGAAAATAACCAGCCAGGAATTATTTCATTTCTACTGTGGAAGAATTATGAATTATCTTTAATTGTTCAATATAAATTAAGGTTTCACATGATTTGGATATTAAGTATCTTTGAAACGCTAAATAATCATACCAACTGCTTGCCTGAACGTGGGACACAGAGGTTGCAGTGAGCCGAGATCACACCACTGGACTCCAGCCTGGGAAACAGAGGGAGACTGCCTCAAAAAAACATCTAACTGTTGAATCTTTTATATTAACTGTTTAATTCTCATGTTGCCAGCTGTTTTTATTGCTTAAATAATATTCGAACCGTTTTTTCAAAATCATTTGTAATGACTGAAAGATGAAGGTCTCCAATGTCAGGTAAGTAAAATTATTATCAATTTAAACTAGAACACTTACCTTCTTCAAAAAACTACGTTAATAGCTTAATCATCATTGTCTACTTTGACCATAGATTTGAGAAAATAAATTCACCTGCAATTTTTCTGTCTCTCACCTTCAATGTTGCTAGCAAATCTGCCTAGCAGCTACTCATCAGCCTTACACCTTAAGCATACATCCTGATCTTACTCTTCGGGCGGAGATTTTACCCTCTTGACATTGGGTAGCAGCGCTTCCCTGAGGCTACAGATTAAGTCACCAACTCACTCCCTCCACTCTCATCTTGGCAGAGCAGACCTACAGGTCATTCCCATTCCACTTGTACATTCATTCTGATCTGTAACAGTAACAAGGCCTGGATGAAAAGATCATTGAAAAAACAAAAGAGAAATATTCCAAAATAGTTGTCCTTTACCTGCCATAGACTATCAGAGAGTTTGTATCTTTGAGACAGAACCCACACAGACTCAGTTTCTCCATGCAGTCCTTGTTTCCTGCCAATTTAATTTTAAATGAAAATGACAGATCTGAGTACACTGAAAAGTAACATCATCATCTGGAAAGTTATACATAATGAAAATGCAATGACAAATACACATCTTTCGGTCCCTATTCCAGTCCTCTTTAACAACTTTGCTTTCTCAGATGGGAATTCATGAGCTGTAATACTTAAGGAGATTTTCATCTGTAGGTTTTAGGATTTTCTTATCGGCCATATTCACCACCCATCCTGGAGCAAGACCAAAGAAAATCTGCCTTGGATCCTTCCTAGTACAGAGCATTTTGAAGAGTTCATCTTTAGTGATATCGGGTAAGATGTAACCGTACTTCCTGGCAAGTTCAAGTCGCGCTTCAGGAAATTTGGCAGGATCTGCCAGGTACCCACGATTCTTTGCATCGGTGTAATACGGTACCAGTTCTTCTGGTGGAAGCATTCTTTTTGGAATGGGTTGTCCACGATGAAAGAATGGAACTGGTTTGCATACAATGTCTAAAAGAAAATTTAAATTTAAAAAGTGAGATGCAAATATTAGCTCTGTAGACATATATAGAGATGTAACTCTGTAAACACAGAGATGTTACAGAGTTTCTCCTTCTCTTGATTCTTAATTTTTTTTTTTTTTGAGACAAGTTTTGCTCTTCTTTTCCAGGCTGGAGTGTAATGGCACATCCAGTCTCATAGGAGCAGCCTGGACACCAGTGGAGGTTTTGTGCAAAGGAGTGACAGTCCATGCTTTAAAACGAACTTCATGCCATGTCACTCCACTGCAGATGAAGCAACAACACAGAGGCCACCTGAAGGCCCACAGTCATCCAGGCAAGAGGACAGTGGCCAGGACAGACTGGCAGTAGCTGGAGAAGTGGTCGAATGTGGACATGGTTTGAAGAAACAGCTCACAAGATCTATTAGGGCATAAAAGAAAAAGTTCAGAACTCCAAATTTTGGATGGACTTGTCATTACTCACATAGGGAAAACTGCAAGAAAAGGCAGGCTGAGATAAAAAAGATGGGCTGGTTGTGGTGGCTCATGCCTGTAATTCCCGCACTTTGGGAGGCCAAGAAGGGCAGATCACTTGAGGTCAGGAGTTCGAGGCCAGCCTGGACAACATGGTGAAACATGTCTCTACCCAAGATTAGCCAGGTGTGGTGGCGGGCACCTGTAATCCCAGCTACTTGGGAGGCTAAGACAAGAGTATTCCTTGAACCTGGGGGGCGGAGGTTGCCGTGAGCCAAAATCATGCCACTGCACTCCAGCCTGGGCGACAAAGCAAGACTCTGTCTCAAAAAAAAAAAAAAAAAGGAAAGAAAGGAGATATTTCAGACATGCTACATTTGAGGTCCCTGCTAGACATTCAAGAGAATTTGCCAGGCAGGCAGATGCAGGTCTACAGTTCAGGGGAGGGGCTGAGAATCTTTTTTGCCCTTGGTATATCTGTCTACGACATGCTGTATTCTTTAAATCATAATAATCCACGTGGTAGACATAGGTCAAACACTATATCCAAACTACTACCAACATTTGCCATTCTCTAAGTAATTAAAAAGTAGCCAACATGAGACAGAGAAAGAAGATGACCGTGGAACAAGCTTACCCAGACTTCTTGGATCATAGAAGGCTGTAGTAACAACACCACCATTTTTTTCAATTGCAGCAATAGCTAGTTCTGAAGCCAACTGTACTTCAATATTAACTTTCGCTGTAAAGGTGTCTGCACCCTGAAATAGGTCAAAACAGTCTGTTGGTAAACAGTTTGGCTAAAAGTAAATTAATTATGTCAAGCTTCCTTTTGAAACAGTGTTTTTCCCTCCAAAGTGCCTGTAGTGTAACAGTAGAGTCAGCCATCCAGATCGGTGGATTCCACAACTGTGAGTCAACCAACTTGGATGGAAAATTTTCAGAAAAAAAGTAATAATAAAAAATAAAAGCAGGCACGGTGGCTCATGCCTGTAATCCTAGCACTTTGGGAGGCCAAGGCAGGGAAATCACTGGAGGTCGAGTTCTAGACAAGCCTGGTTAACATGGTGAAACCCCATCTCTACTAAAAATACACAAATTAAGCGGGCATGACGGCAGGCACCAGTGTCATACCAGCTACTTCGAGGCTGAGGCAGGAGAATCGCTTGAACCTGGGAGGCAGAGGTTGCAGTGAGTTGAGATCGTACCACTGCCAGTCTGGACAACAGAGCAAGACTCCATCTCAACAACACCAACAACAAAATAATAATAGTAACAATAATAATCCAACAATAAGAAAACAATTTTTAAAAATACAGCATAACAACTATGTATATAGTATTTACATTACTTACAACAGCAAAAGCCACAATTATTTGTGCATCAACCTATTATTAGGTATTATAAGTAAGCTAGAGATGATTTAAAGTATATGTGAAAATGTGGCAGGTTATATGCAAATACTAGGTCATCTTAGATAGACAGAGACTTGATCATCTGGATTTTGGTGAGAGGAGGTGATCCTGGAACTAATCCTAAGGGATGACTATAATTCCTTTTTAAAATATCTCTGCTTTGAGAGCCTATCACTTTTTTTTTTATAACATTTTTATTTAGGCTACCTTGTTTTACCAATTTTCGATTGGTATAAGACTGACTATATTTCTATTTTATGTGTACCTACTAAGCACTCATTCCTGATACTTCATTAATAGTAGACTGTTTAATCCTCATTAACAACCTTATGATAGGATTACTGCTATACTGAGTCCACAGACGGAAATACTGAGACACAGAGAAGTCACATGCCCAAGATCACAATGCAATGAGTGTAATCCAGGGAGTCTAGTCACAGCATCTGTGTTCTTAACCACAACATTTTGCTGTCAGACATAAATAAAAACTTATCTTCTTTATCCCTAAGTCGCAGGCTAGCAGGAGGTTAAACCAGGGGATGTGCAGGCTGGAGCAGGTGGAAAAATAGAGTATCTGACAAAATCTGAGCTTTGGAAAAGTTGGCCTCACTAGGGAAAAAGGGAGAAGACAACAGAAATTCACTTTGCATTCACCATTGACTTTATTAGAGCCTCTAAGCTGGAAAAAAAAAACAAAAAACAAACAAACAAAAAAAACCCTCCACTGTTTCCTGGAATAGTCATCACTAGAAAATGCAGTGCTAGGCCAGGCATGGTGGCTCATGCCTGCAATCCCACCACTTTGGGGAGCCAAGGAGGGTGGGTCACTTGATGTCAGGGGTTTGAAACCAGCCTGGCCAACACGGTGAAACCCCATCTCTATTAAAAATACAAAAATTAGCCAGGCCTGGTGGCACATGCCTGTAGTCCCAGCTACTCGGGAGGCTGAGGCAGGAGAATCGCTTGAACCTAGGAGGTAGAGGTTGCAATGAGCCAAGATCACACCACAGCACTCCAGCCTGGGCACAGAGGGTCTTGCTCTGTCACCCAGGTGGGAGTACAGTGGCAGGATCCTACGTAACTCACTGCAGCCTCGAACTCCTGGGCTCAAGCCATCCTCCCACCTCAGCCTCCTGAGTAGCTGGGACTACAGGTGTGCAGCACCATGGCTGGCCAAATTTTTTTTTTATTTCGTGAAAATGAGGTCTTGTTATGTTGCCCAGGCTGGTCTTGAACTCTTGACCTCAGCCTCCCACAGTGCTGGGATTACAGGTGTCAGCCACCGCACCTGGCCTTCTTTGTGATTTAAAAAAAAAAAATTAATCTGTTTTTAAAGCAAGGTTAATCCTCAGCACTTTGTTCTAGCTATGTCTCTTCTTCTGTGAAGCAATGGGAGGCCTCACCTTCAATGAGTGAAGAGTCCCGAGGTGGAGCCACATTGCTGAGAATTAAAATACCTGGGCTAACACATCCCCCTGTAGGTTTCAGAGGCACAACACAAGGTTACATGCTTAAAACTTTTGATCCTCTCCATATCCAAATCTGCACCATCTCCAAGCTCCCCCAGCCAGGAGAAAGGCTTCTCTATCCATTCCATTGCTCACGTCATGAGTCTGGGACCTAGTTTACCAACTACTCCTCCCTCACCCTCTCACCCACCACCTCCAATGGAGAATCAGATCTTGTTTATTTCGCCCTCCCAATTTTCTTTCACCTCTGTGCACCTGGCTCCATCGCCATGCTCCTCCCAACTCCTAGCCATCAATTTCACTTCCCTGCATCTGAAAGGTTTTTTCATAAACATATGCTTCCCTCTAGTGGACACTAACTTAGCTATACAACCGTATTACTGATTGACAATGTATAAAACTCCATCTCAAAAAAAAAAAGAAAAGAAAAATGTATTTCTGAACTCTTAAAAGTTAAATTTTGGGTCACAGCATTGCTATATTTTTCTCTAATTTCAAAGCAGATTCTGATAAAAAGATGGTAGCATTAGCACTCTATGGCAATCGGAAGGTTTTATGTAGCTGAAAGAAGCTGGCTCCCAGCTTAGCTCCTTCTATTAATTATTAACTTTTCATGTATTTCAGAAATATTCCATCAATTCTACAATGCATTTTCACACTTTTTTTTGTATCTAATACTGACGTGTATTTGTAATCAACAGTACCTTTGATTCAATAAAACTGGGTCTTGCTGTATCATTTGTGACTTTTAAGCAATCCATAGCTTGCTTAACCGTCTCCCTATTTTGGGGCATTGGTGTCAGTTCCAGTATTTTCAGTAGTATAAACAGCACTTTTAGGAATGTCTTTATAACAGGTTTATTTCATTTTGCTTTTTCCTTGAGAACATATATTTCCAAATTGATAGTTTTGTGCTAAGTGATGAAAACTGTCTTATTATTCACTACTTACTGCAAATCTGAAATCACAAAAGTAAATCAGTTAACAGAGATATAAATGATGTGTAATTGTACTTACTAACCAGTGCCCTGGGGTACAGTTTTCAGGGTTATTTTTGCTAATTTAATAGACCACACCTAAGGATGCTGGGATGTGCAGTTTAAGGGCTGATGAGGTCATGGATTTCCATAATGTTAAGTTACATGTGTATTTCCTTATATAGCCAGGGTAGAATACTGAGGCTTAATCTTGTATTCAGTATTCTCTTTTCAAATTACTTTATTTGGAAAGCTTTTATCCATACAGTTCACTTTTTCAAAGGAATCTGAAAGGTTTTTTCATAAACATATGCTTCCCTCTAGTGGACACTAACTTATCTACACAACCGTATTACTGATAAACAGTAGTTGATGGACAATGTACAAAAAATTTGGCCCACGTGGTAGCTCATGCCTGTAATCCCAACACTTTGGGAGCCCAAGACAGTCAGATCACCTGAGGTCAGGAGTTCACGACCAGCCTGACCAACATGGTGAAACCCCTTTCCACTAAAAATACAAAATTAGCCAAGCATGGTGGTAACACGCCTGTAATCCCAGCTACTTGGGAGGCTGAGGCAAGAGAACAGCTTGAACCCGGGAGGTGGAGATTGCAGTGAGCAGAGATTGTGCAACTGCACTCCAGTCTGAGTGACAGAGTAAGACTTCACACACACAAAAAAAAGGGCAGAAAATTAGCTAGGCATGGTGGTGGGTGCCTGTAATCCCAGCTACTCGGGAGGCTAAGGCACAAGAATCTCTTGAACTCAGGAGACAAAGGTTGCAGTGAGCCGAGACGGCACCACTGCACTCCAGCGTGGGCAAAAGAGTGAGATACCATCTCAAAAAAAAAAAAAAAAAAGAGGGCTGTGTGCAATGGCTTACATCTGTAATCCCAGCACTTTGGGAGGTCAAGGTGGGCAGATCACAAGGTCAGGAGATCGAGACCATTCTGGCTAACACAGTGAAACCCCATCTCTACTAAAAATACAAAAATTAGCCAAGAATGGTGGTGACCACCAGTAATCGCAACTACTCAGGCAACTTGGGCAGGAGAACTGCTTGAATCCAGGAGGCGGAGGTTGCAGTGAGCCTAGATGGCACCGCTGCACTCCAGCCTGGGTAACAAGAGCGAATCCGTCTCAAAAAAAAAAAAAGAAAAAAAAAAGAATAAATGAAAGAAAGTAAAGCAATGAATCCAAGTACCTGCCCTCAAGGGAGCTTATACTCTAGTGAGGAAGACAATGAAAACAAATGCATAACTTGGCAATAAATGTCAAGTGTTCTTATATATTCAAAGAAAAACATTCTGGGCAGAGTAAAGCAAACAATGTGACTGCTGAGGCAGGGCAAGTGCTCTTTTAAAAAGTCTCTCAAAAAAGACCTTCCTGTCTGGGTGGGGTGGCTCACAACTATAATCCCAACACTTTGGGGGCTGAGGTGGGCAGATCAACTGAGGTCAGGAGTTTGAGAACAGCCTGGCCAACATGGCTAACCCCTTCTTTACCAAAAATAAAAAAAATTAGCCAGATGTGGTGGCACATGCCTTTAGTCCCAGCTACTTGGGAGTCTGAGGCACGAGAATCACTTGAACCTGGGGGGCGGAGGTTGGCAGTGAGCAGAGATTGTGCCATTGCACTCCAGCCTGGGTGACAGAGCAAGACTCCATCTCTATTTAAACAAACAACAACAACAACAAAAAAAAAAAAAAAAAAAAAAAAAAAACGGCAAGGTCACTCATGCCTGTAATCCCAGCACTTTGGGAGGCCAAGGCAGGCAGATCATGAGGTCAGGAGATCAAGACCACACTGGCCAACATGGTAAAACCCCGTCTCTACTCAAAATACAAAAACTAACTGGGCATAGTGACGTGTGCCTGTAATCCTAGCTACTCAGGAGGCTGGGGCAGGAGAATCACTTGAACCAGGGAGTCAGAGGTTGCAGTGAGCCAAGATCACACCATTGTACTCCAGCCTGGAGATAGAGCAGGACTCTGTCTTGGGGCTGGGGGCGGGGTGGGGGGACAGGAATCCTTCTACATAACACCAAAAGATCTAATCCAGACTTACCTCCTCGACCAGCTGGACTCCATAATCTCTTTTAAGTGGCTGGATGGTCACACCTCTCCCATTGACAAGCTGCGTTAAGTCAATAGGCTGAGTAGGATCAACACGACCCAAATCAATAAGATACTGCAGTCTATTGAGACTCAAAGGCTTATACTGGCGTCTGAAGCTGTAAAACAAGAATGTACGAGCTGAAAAACTCTCATCTTCCTGTAACTCCTCCAAATCAACTCAAAGCTTTGTCCTGTGTTTTCCTCCAATTTTAATTATTTAACTAAATAAAACCCTCTTGAGTGTAACACAAACATGTAATATTGCTTGGTTTTGGTTAATGAAATGATAGCTGTACCACCTTTGTTCCACTAAAAATTATTTCCCTCTATACGCATTTACTTCATTTATTTACACAAATAAATCTGTGGAAAATTTAACTTACTATGGAACTCAAAGTAATAATAACGGTAGTCACCATTTATTAGGTGACTACAGTGGGCCAAATTTTTATATAGACTGTCTATTATTGCTAATTCTCTTAACTACCATGAGGGCAGGCATTAGAATCTCCATTTTGCAGGTCTGAGTGCAATGTCTGGGCTTTTTTTCCTTTTAATAATTGAGGCAAATTTTCATGACCAAAAAATAGTTCAGAGGAACAGTAGCAAAAGTTTGCTTCAAAGTGAATTTAAAATTTCCACCAAAATTTCTACCAAACTATTTTTTAGGTGCTTCTTAATGGAAATTGGGGGCCTGTACTTTAAAAAGCAAAGCAACCTTACCTATGTCCTTCGTTAAAACCGTATTTTGGGATTCGGATGTAAAATGGAGTCTGGCCTCCCTCAAAGCCCAGGCGAGGCCGGGTTCCTCTTTGCCTTTCTCCTTTGTGGCCTCTGCCACATTTTCTACCTCTTCTCCGACCTCTTGGTCGCCTCTCCTACAAGGAAATAAGAGAATTTTGTGAATTTCGGATGCATTTCTGAAAACTGCATTTCATCTCTTCACTGTTTATCTTTTTGTTACGCTGTTAATTCATCCAACCAACCACTATTGTGTGACAGGCATGTCCTAGTTGCTCAAACGTCCACATGCTCTGTTAGCATCTTTGCTTCTAAAGACATAGCTAATTCTTGTAACCAAAGTCCAAGCTGTGCATCAAAACGAAAAAGTCAAGTTTGGGATGGGGATAAGGTTTTTATAATAGGCTAAAACTGAAAAAGATCCTAGAATTAAATATCCACAACATTTTAAATGATAGTCAGAAATTTTTTATTTTGAAATTAGTTGTAAATGTGCAAATATTCTTCACAACCCTGTAATTTTATTTGAAACTAATTTGTTGAAGAAAATTTTCCTTAATTTACTTCCTATTATTTCACCAAAGCAACGAATTGACTGCTGAAACGACAGTATGCTGTCAACAGCTTTTCTAGCTGTATTTACTGAACTGCAGAAGAGCCAGCTGCAATTCAGATCTTTCCAATGAACATAAAAATACACAGGGAAAGCACTTCATTTTAAATCCAATTTTGCAGGACACAATGACTTTGTAGTTTCAGCGAGTCGGCTTCTCTAAGTAATATCTTTACATTTCTAAAAATAAACCTTGGCCGGGAGCAGTGGCTCACGCCTGTAGTCCCAGCACTTTGGAAGGGCGAGGCGGGCATATCACGAGGTCAGGAGTTCGAGACCAGCCTGACGAACACGGACAAGCCCCGTCTCTACTAAAAAATACAAAAATTAGCCGTGGGTGGTGGCGTGCACCTGTAATCCCAGGTATTCAGGCGGCTAAGGCAGGAGAAACACTTGAACCCCGGAGGCGGAGGCTGCAGTGAGCCGAGATGGCGCCATTGCACTGCAGCATTGCACTGCAGCCTGGGCGACAGAACGAGACTCCCGTCTCAAAACTAAATAAATAAAACAAACCTTAAGAACTGGGTGCGCGTGGAACGATCGCCCTCTGGGCAGTAAAGGAGAACAGGCACGAGGCAACCTTACGTTCATCCCAACACCCTCCCAGAAAGAGCAGTTTTCTTAATGACAAAGAGAAAAGGGCTGCTTCCATTGCCCCGGTCCCCAGCGTTTCCCCCGCAACGCCACCAGCCATTTACCGGTTTCCTGGAGCCGGGATTCGGCTTTAAGTTGGCCAGGCTCACACGCGGCAGGTCCCGGAGTAGGTCCAGGGCCCGGGACCTACCGCCCTGCAAAGGACCGGCCATAACTCCCAGATCCAAGAACTTTCAAGGGCGCCCCGAGCCGCTGGGAGGCCACGTGGTCTCGCGAGCTGCTTTACGGTCGTGGCCCCGCCCCTGTCGCGCAGCAGCCGCGCGCGCACGCCCGGGACTCGGGCAGAGGAGTGTGAGTCTGCAAGCTTGTCTCTGGGGTCCTTTTCTTTTAGTTCTTGAGGGACGTGATCTTATTTTCCGATGTCTTGCTTTGTCCTCGGGGTCCCTTTTAATATTCTGAATGTAAAACCATCTCATTCACCAAACAGGAGTACGCACTAAAAACACTGCGTTAGATAAAGGATCTTTTTTGAGTCAGTGTTTGGCGTTGCCTATGAGTCCAGGCGGTGCGTTCTCTGAGGTCAACGCAGAACCCAGAGTAAAGCATTGTGAGCTGTCAATTATCAGCTTTTGAACTTGTATAATTATACGCCGTGGGTACGAAAATAATACTCATAGTGCTCTTATCAAAATGCCTGGCTAATAGCATTTTTAATGCCTAATCTTTGAATAAGACTCAAAGTATGAACTCTCATCGTGTGCATCTGTATTGAGTGAATCACAGTTGACCACTTAGACTGGCACAGTACTAATTGCCTGGTGGCCAGGCCCTGTATTAAATTAGCCTTACTCGAGTTACAGCCATTCTAAAGGTACAGTAGATGATGTTACTGCAATTTGCAGTAACAGCGAGGTAAGGCTTAGCAAGGTCCAGTAGCTTGACCAACTTCTTGCAACAAGCAACAGAGCCAGGATTCAAACTTACACTGCTTCCTACTATAAAAGTAGTATTTTTAGAATGTAAAATTGAGTATCTCCAAACATTACTCGAAAAATACTAGCTCTTCTATTTTAAGTTAGTTTAATATAGAAAAGACTGTTCCTTTTTCTTTCTTTTAGTGATCGTGTGGTATTTCACTGTCTTGCTGGAGAGTTTTTTCTGCTAGGTCTTACTAGTAATCACAAATAATGAAGGTGAGAATTTTTGGAAGGCAGCTGTCTTGGGTTTAACTACATCTTTTTTAAGTTCCTTTAAATCAAGTATAAAATAACCATATAAAGAAAAAGTTGTATTCATTCCTTCAAGTACTATTTATAAGTAATACGCTGAACTTGTTAGAAATACATATGGCGGCTGGGCATGGTGGTTCACGCCTGTAATCCCAGCATTTTGGGAGGCCGAGGTGGGTGGATCACCTGAGGTCAGGAGTTCGAGACCAGCCTGGCCAATATGGTGAAACCCCATCTCTACTAAAAGTACAGAAATTAGTCAGGCATGGTGGTGGGCACCTGTAATCCCAGCTACTCGGAGGCTGAGGCAGGAGAATCCCTTGAACCCAGGAGGCAGAGGTTGCAGTGAGCCAAGACCGCACCATTGCACTTCAGCCTGGGCAAAATGGGCAACAAGAACGAAACTCCGTCTCCAAAAATAAAAAAAGAAAGGAATACATATGGATGAACTCAAACAGTATTTCATTCCCAGGTTGTTTGAAATCTAGTAGGGAAGACTTTCCAAAAGTGATTTTTTTTTTTTTTAAGTTAAAGATAGCCAGGCACAGTGGTTCACGTCTGTAATCCCAGCACTTTGGGAGGCCGAGGTGGGCGGATCACGAAGTCAATAGAGCGAGACCATCCTGGCCAACATAGTGAAACCTCGTCTCTACTAAAAATACAAAAAATAAATAAATAAATAAATAAATAA
>NW_022436975.1:6281738-6294688 GCF_009761245.1 Sapajus apella | reverse complement strand
AGAGCAAGATTCCGTCTCAAAAAGAAAAAAAAAAATAAAAATAAAAAAGATAAAGCAGGCCTCTTGTAGATGAATGAGCAAAAACAAGAAAATATATGAGTTCAATAAAGTGATATGAAGGTAAAGTCCAGACTCATTTAGAAGTACAAAAGAAATAGACTAGAGGGAGAAAAAGAGAACCTATTTTCTGCCTTTAGTGATTTGTTTGTTTATTTGTTTGTTTGTTTGTTTGTGATGGGCTCTCACTCTGTCGCCAGGCCGGAGTGCAGTGGCACTATCTCCTCTGCTCACTGCAACCTCCGCCTCCCAGGTTCAAGCGATTCTTCTGCTTTAGCCTTCCCAGTAGCTGAGATTACAGGCATGCAGCACTACAGCCAGCTCTTTTTTTTTTTTTCCGTAGAGACGGGGTTTTACCATGTTGGCCAGGCTGTACTCGAACTCCTGACCTCAAATGATCTGTCCACCTCGGCCTCCCAAAGTGCTGGGATTACAGGTGTGAGCCACCAAGCCCAGCCTGCCTTTATTGATTTTTAATTCAGTAGTTTTCATCATCTTTTTATTAGAACTTTCCTACCTTTAGGAAGAACATTGCAAAATATCATTGCAAACTGTACCCTCATCTACAGAAAAACGCATAATTATTTTCAAAAAATAATATCCCCCAAAAAATCATTGTTTGCATTAAGTAATGAACTTCTGATTGAGTGTTAATGCCAGTAATTTTTTTTTATTTTTAATTTTCCACCCCACACTGCCCTGCCAGTAATGTTTTTTATCATGGGAAAATGTTTTAATGAATAAGGAAAATATGATAAATATGCTGCACTTTTTGGAAGGAGAAGTTGTATAGGTTATGTAATGTTATTGGTGGACATCAATTAATAGTAATGGGAATAAGAATTGTTTACAGTTAATTGTAGGCTACGTGTTTGTTTCCCATATCCAAGACGTTAATTAAGCATATAAAACTGTCAGAATAATTTGATGAGTTTCATTTGTGTTGTAAGAATGTAAATTAATGGTGTGTGGTCGATAAGACAACAATCTTTACCTTAAGTCTATAGTAGTTTTATGTCATTCTCATAATTGCACAATTCATATTTATTACTCACATGCTTGGGATGTGCTAAATCCTGTTTAAATCAAGTTAATGAGAACTTGTAATAAAAAAATATTTATTAATATCTCAACAACTATTTAAGGTCCATCCTGATTCCAACCCCAGCTACTAATAACTGCTGAATCATTACATAATAAGAATGAAATGAACCCTGTAAAGATGATACAATTTGAAGTGCTTTGGAAAGCTTCACCCACTGCCCGAAATCTTCCCCATCTATACATATCAGCGCCTGATAGTCTGTTAACATAGATTAATTCCTTTGAGTTCACTATTTTTCAAAAAAAAAAAACAAACTTCAGGGTGAACAGAAAATGGGACTGGGAAATGAAAATAAAAGGGAATAGGCTGGGCGAGGTGGCTCACGCCTATAATCTCAGCACTTTAGGAGGCCGAGGTGAGTGGATCACCTGAGGTCAGGAGTTAGAAACCAGCCTGGCCAACATGGTGAAACCCTGCCTGTACTAAAAATAAAAAAAAATTAGCCGGACGCTTTGTCGCATGCCTGTAATCCCAGCTACTTGGGAGGCTGAGGCAGGAGAATCGCCTGAACCCAGGAATCGGAGGTGCAGTGAGCTGAGGCTGTGCTGTTGCACTCCAGCCTGGACAACAAGAGCAAAACTCCACCTCAAAAAAAAAAAAAAAAAAGAAAGAAAGAAAAGAAAAGAAGACCAGAAGCAGTGGCTCACGCCTGTAATCCCAACACTTTGGGAGGTCGAGGCAGGCGTGTCACAAGGTCAGGAGATCGAGACCATCCTTGCCAACTTGGTGAAACCCCATCTCTACTAAAATAATAATAATAATAATAAAATTAGCCAGAAGTGGTGGCAAGCACCTGCAATCCCAGTTACTCGGGAGGCTGAGGCAGGGAAATCACTTGCCGGGCGGCAGAGGTTACAATGAGCTGAGATTGGGCCACTGCACTCCAGCTTGGCAGCAGAGCAAGACTCCATCTCCAAAACAAAAAGAAAAAGAAAAGGGAATAAATTCATTGGAATCAGATAAGGTGCTTTGTATTAACCACGGTAATAATACACTACAAAGTAAAAAGTCTGAGCAACTTAATCCTGTTTTTGAGATTAAAAAACAATAAGCTCTTGCGCAGTGGCTCGCGCCTGTAATCCCAGCACTTTGGAAGGCCAAGGGGGACGGATCACCTGAGGTTGAGAGTTCGAGACGAACCTGACCAACATGGAGAAACCCTGTCTTTACCAAAAATACAAACATTAGCCGGGCGTGGTGGCGGGTGCCTGTAGTTCCAGCCACTCAGGAAGCTGAGGCAGGAGAACTGCTTGAACCCAGGAGGCGGAGGTTGCAGTGAGCCAAGACTGCACCACTGCACTCCAGTCTGGGTGACAGGGCAAGACTCCTTTCAAAAAAAAAAAAAAAGGTTAGCAGAAAACGCTGGAAAAGTGATATTCCTAAGTGAAGGTAGGAGAAAGCCAGAGGAAGGAGAGGAATGAATCCCTTTAATATTGGGAGAAAACCTTTAATATTGAAGCCGGGGGCGGTGGCTTATGCCTGTAATCCCAGCACTTTGGGAGGCTGAGGCGGGTAGATCATCTGAGGTCAGGAGTTTGAGAACAGCCCGGCCAAAGCAGGGACCGTTTTCGCTGTGTATTCTGAAATACAGAATACACAGCGAGAGAAATGGTGAAACCCTTTCTCAACCAAAAATACAAAAATTAGCTGGGCATGGTGGTGCCTGCCTGCAATCCCAGCTACCGCGGAGGCTGAAGCAGGAATATTGCTTGAATCCAGGAGGCGGAGATTGCAGTGAACCGAGATCGCGCCACTGCACTCCCAGCCTGGGCAACAGAACAAGACTCTGTCTCTCTCTCTCTCCCTCTCTCTCTCTCTCTCTCTCTCTCTCTCACACACACACACACACACACACACACAACTAATATTGAGAGAAGGCTATAAAGAGGGCATGGAAAGAGGCTGCAAATAAATGACCCCTTGATAAAATGTAAGAATTTGGCCTTGATAAAACTTGATCCCAACCTAAAGGTCTTATTCACACCTAAATAGGTTTTAATTTTATTAAAGTATTGTAATACCTACATATTTTGAAAAAAATCAGTACAGAAGGGCTTATAGTGAGAAGCAGCTATTTTCTATTCCATTTCTAGTTTCACTCCCGTAAGCAATCACTTTTAATGTTGCTTTTGTTTCTTCCAATGCCTGCCTCCTTATTTAATGTCTCCATCACTAATTGTTTTATCATTTTTTTTTTTTTAGGTGGAGTTTCACTCTTGTCACCCAGCCTGGAGTGCAATGGCACAATCTTGGCTCACTACAACCTCTGCCTCCCAGGTTCAAGCGATCCTCCTGCCTAAGCTTCCAAAGTAGCTGGGATTACTGGTGCCTGCCACCATGCCCAACTAATTTTTGTGCTTTTAGTAGAGATGGGGTTTCACCATGTTAGCCAGGCTCGTCTCGAACTCCTGAGCTCAGATGACCCACCTGCTTTGGCCTCCCAAAGTGCTGGGATTACAGGTGTCAGCCACCAAACCTAGCCCATTTTTTTTTCTTGAGACGGGTCTCGCCCTGTCACCCAGACTGGAGTGCAGTGACCTGATCACAGCTCACTGCAACCTTGAACTCCTGGGCTCAAGTGATCCTCCCACCTCAGCCACCTGAGTAGCTGGGGCTACAGGCATCCTCCACCATGCCCAACTAATTTTTGTATTTTTTGTAGAGATGGGTTTTTGCCATGTTGCCCAGGCTGGTCCTGAACTTCTGGGCTCAAGTGGTCCTTCTTCCTCGGCCTCCTAAAATGCTGGGATTACGTGCGTGAGCCACCACACCCAGACTTTTATCAGTGTTTAGCATTGTAGATTCACTTCTTATGATAAATGAAGATTTAGGTAATTTAAGCTATTTCTTCCTAAAATTTTTCTTCTCTTGTGCTAAACTTTGTAATTTAAATAATGTAAGTACTTTAAACATCTAATTATTGGATTTTCAACCTTCAAAAATATACACTAACTCTTTACTCTGGGTAAGATAAAGATATTCATACCCCAACCTCTCATACTTCTTTGCTCCTTCTACTTTCCAATTTTTGTTAGCTGTATCTTTCTTTAACATTGCCATGTATTATATTATACCTACACTGTACATTTTAAATGATTTAGTGTAAATTAGCTACAACAATTACCGTATTTGTTCTCTCTAGAGCAATTTTCAGTGTTTTCCTCTTTACCAACCAAAACGACTGGCTTTCAGGCTGATAGGCTTTCTTTATTATATATATCTATATAGATATATGAAAAGGGATCTCACTCTGTTGCCCAGGCTGAAGTGCAATAGTGTGATTTCAGCTTCATCTGACTCCCAGGGTCAGGCAATCCTCCCAGCTCAGCCTCCTGAGTAGCTGGGATTACGGGTGGGCACCATCATGCCCAGCTAATTTTTGTATTTTTTATAGAGACAGAGTCTCACCATGTTGTCCAGCCTGGTCTCAAACTCCTGGGCTCAAGCGATCCTCCTGCCTCGGACTTCCATAGTGCTGGGATTACAGGCGTGAGCCACCATGCCAGGCCTGACAGGCTTTAAATTCATAATTAGGAGTCTCATATTGGTCATCCTATTCCAGAGTTCAAAAAACCTTATATTTTCACTCTCCAAGATGACTATTTTGTATCGTCTCTCCTTCAGCTAATGATTTTTTCTTATCATTTTATTTATTTATTTATGTAATAGAGATGGGATCTCACTAAGTTGGTCTTGAACTCCTGGGCTCAAGCTATCATCCAGCTTTGGCCTCCCAAAGTGCCGGGATTACAGGAGTGAGCGACCTTGAACAGCCTGATTTTTCTTGATTCTTTTGTTTTATTTTGATTTGTTTTTTGTTTTTTGTTTTTTGTTTTTTTTTTTTTTTTGAGACGGAGTCTCGCTCTTGTTACCCAGGCTGGAGTGCAATGGCGCGATCTTGGCTCACCACAACCTCCGTTTCCTGGGTTCAGGTAATTCTCCTGCCTCAGCCTCCTGAGTAGCTGGGATTACAGGCACACGCCACCATGCCCAGCTAATTTTTTGTATTTTTAGTAGAGACGGGGTTTCACCATGTTGACCAGGATGGTCTCGATCTCTTGACCTCGTGATCCACCCGCCTCGGCCTCCCAAAGTGCTGGGATTACAGGCTTGAGCCACCGCGCCCGGCCTTGATTTGTTTTTTGAGACAAGGTCTTGCTGTCACCCAGGCTGGAGTGCAGTGATAAGATTTCAGTTCCCTGCAACATCCGCCTCCTGAGTTCGAGCAATTCTCCTGCCTCAGCCTCCCAAGTAGCTGGTGCACACCACCACACCCAGCTAATTTTTGTATTTTTAGTACAAACAAGGTTTCACCATGTTGGCCAAGCTGGTCTCAAACTCCTGGTCTCAAGTCATCTGGTCGCCTTGACCTCAAAAAGTGCTGACTTTACAGACATGAACCACTGTACCTGCCAAGATTTTGTTGTTTTAATTATTCTTTCTCTCTCCTGCATCATCCAATCTGTCCTCATGCTCGATTGTCTCATCGATGTATAAAAGTGCTCTAATACAAGTTTGCTCTAATATGATTCATCTTTATAAAGCAAAAACAGCTGTAATCCTCCCAGCATTTTGGGAGGCCAAGGCGGGCTGATCACGAGGTCAGGAGTTTGAGACCAGCATGATCAACATGTTGAAACCCCTCTCTACTAAAAATACAAATATATATATATCTGAACATGGTGCCTCATGCATGTAATCCCAGCTACTTGGGAGGGTGAGGCAGGAGAATTGCTTGTACCTGGAGACAGAGGTTACAGTGAGCCAGGAGCATGCCACTGCACTCTAGCCTGGGCAATAGAGTGAGACTCAGTTTCAAAAAAAAAAGCAAAACAACACTTTTATTACTCCAAACCAACTTTCTGTATCCCTCTAGCTGTGCCCACTTTTCTGCTTGCTTTCACAGTGAGAAAGGAAAATAAATCTTGGAACCCCAAAAATCACTAAACCAAAGAAAAAAAGTCAAGCTGGGAGCTGCTTAGGGCAAACCTGCCCTAAGCAAACTACTCCTAAAAAAGATCGCTACAAAGATTAAAAAGTTACATACCTGGCTGGGCACCCTGGCTCACGCCTATAAATCCCAGCAGTTTGGGAGGCCAAAGTGGGTGAACCATTTGAGGCCAGGAATTTGAGACCAGCCTGACCAACATGGTGAAACCCTGTCTCTACTAAAAATACAAAAATTAGCTGGGCATGGTGGTACATGTCTACAGTCCCACCTACTTGGGAGGCTAAAGCAGGAGAATTGCTTGAACCTGGGAGGCAGTGGTTGCAGTGAGCCCAGATCGTGCCATTGCACTGCAGCCTGGGAAACAGAGCAAGACTCCTTCCCTAAAAAAAAAAAAAGAAATTCCCTGTTCTCTCACTTGACTTCTTAGCAGCATTCAAAGCACTTGACCTCTGTATCCTTGAAATATTTTCCTTGTTTGGTTTCTGGGATTCCCCGCATCTCTAGTTTTCTTCTTCCATCCCTGGTTGATCTTTCTCCGTTACCTTTGGTGGCTTCTCCACACCTGTCTTACCTTTATATTTTTTTAATTTATTTTTTTTGAGATTGAGCTGTGCTCTTGCCACCCAGGCTGGAGCGCAATGGCACAATCTCGGCTCACTGCCACCTCTGCCTCACAGGTTTAAGCAATTCTCCTGCCTCAGCCTCCTGAGTAGCTGGGATTATAGGCGTGTGCCATCACAGCCAGCTAATTTTTTTATTTTTCTTTTAGTAAAAACAGGGCTTCACCATGTTGGCCAGGCTCGTCTCAAACTCTTGACCTCAGGTGAACCGCCTGCCTTGGCCTCCCAAAGTGCTGGGATTACAGGCATGAGCAACCATGCCCAGCCCTAAAGTTAAAATTTATTTTGGTATGCAGATGTTCTCCAAAAGTGGTAATAAATGACCTAAAAATTCTCAGATTTCTATCTGTAACCCAAAACTGATATATGTATATCTATCATATATATATCATTTACATATATCATATATATCTGATATATATATCTGATATGTATATCAATTATCTAAATGATATACATATCAGATATATATATCAGATATATCAGATATCAGATATGTATGATATATATAAATGAGATATATATATATATCAGAATGTCTTCTTAATTTAGTCAAAAGGGAATTCTAGATATCTAACTTTTTGCCACAACCTTCCCCCAAACTGTTCTTTCCTTACTCTTCCCATCTTAATAAATGGCACACCTATTTACCTAGTTATTAAAGCCAGAATTTTGAGAGTCATTCCTGTTTCCTTACTTTCCCTATTTCCTGCATCAACAAGACCTATCGCTGTGGTCCACAGACACCACCCTAGTTCAAGCAACCATCATCTTGCCTAGGATAATGCAACAGTCTACTGACTGACCTATTTTGACTTTCACTGTTGCCCCCTTCCCACGTCCATTCTCTGAAAGTAGAGCCTCATTGTCCTTCTTCAGTGGCTTCACATTGCACTTAGAATTAAAAGCAAACTTAGGGGCTGGGCGCAGTGGCTCATACCTGTAATCCCAGCACTTTGGGAGGCCAAGGCAGTTGGATCACTTGAGGCCAGGAGTTCGAGACCAGCCTGGCCAACATGGCGAAACCCTATCTATACTAAAAATACAAACGTTAGGTGTGTACAATATAAGTGTATTGTATTGTACAATACAAACAGGTGTGTGTGGTGGTGCATGCCTATAATCTCAGCTACTTGGGAGGCTGAGGTAGGAGAATCACTTATACCCAGGAGGCAGAGGTTGCAGTGAGCCCAGATTGTGCCATTACACCCAAGCCTGGGTGACAGAGCAAGACGCTGTCTCACAAATTAAAAAAAAAAAAAAAGAGAATTAAATGCAAACTGCTTGCCGTGGCCTCTAAGTATCTGGCTGATCTGATACCTAGTTATCTCTAACCTCAAAGCATTAGGGAGACTTCTGTGAATGAAATAAGCAGCAAGTTTTCTGTTTTAAAGAGGGGAAACACACACACACACACACACAAAGTACAAATAAATAAAAAACTATTTCAGGCAGTAAGGAGTACCATGAAGACAGTTAAATATGGGAATGTGTTAGAAAGTAACTGAAACCCTTGAGGACTTTTATCCTGAGTGGTCAAAGATTGCCTTTCCAAAGGGTCATTTAAGCTGAATATTACAAAGGAATCTTTACTGCTTTCTAAGCAAAGGTTATTTTGGAATTACACAGTAATCCCATCAAGGATCAGCTTGGGGCTCTGCTCCTTATTTGTCTAAGACTCCAGCAGGCACCTGCTTTCATGTTGTTGTGACAGATGAAAAGAGAATTTTGAGGGTCTCACACCCACAATGAAAAGCTCTGGTCTGGAAGTGATGTTTGTCTCTTTCACTTACAACTCACTGACCAGAACTATTCACATGGCTTCTTCCAAACCAAGTCTGTGATATGCAGTCCTACCATGTCCTGGAAGACAGAGAACCAGAAATATTTAGAAAACAAGATTAATGACTACCACAATCTTTCACACCGAGAGGAAAAATAAGAGGGAAAGACGGGGTACGGTGGCTCACACCTGTAATCCCAGCACTTTGGGAAGCCGAGGTGGGTGGATCACCTGAGGTCGGAAGTTCCAGACCAGCCTGACCAATATGTGAAACTCCATCCTACTAAAAATACAAAATTAGCCAGGTGTGGTGGCACATGCCTGTAATTCCAGCTACTTGGGAGGCTGAGGCAGGAGAATTGCTTGAACCTGGGAGGCAGAGATTGCAGTGAGCTGAGATTGGGCCATTGCACTCCAGCCTGGGCAATAAGAATAAAAATTTTAAAAAGGGAGGGAGGGAGGGAAAGACATAATAGATACATGCTTGGCAGTGGCAAGAATTCTTTTAAAAATGATACAAGGACATCAGTATTACTAGGTCTGGTCCTTCTGGTAGGCACAAGTTAGAAACAGAAGGTGATCTGGTGAGCTTCCCCAAGTCTTTTTGCTATTTCACTCCTCTAAAATTGAGGAAATGGGGCCAGGTGCAGTGGCTCACGCCTGTAATCCCAGCACTTTGGGAGGCTGAGGCAGGAGGATCACGAGGTCAGGAGTTCAAGACCAGCCTGCCCAACATGGTGAAACCCCATCTCTACTAAAAATACAAAAATTAGCTGGGCGTGGTGGTGTGCACCTATAATCCCAGCTACTCAGGAGGCTGAGGCAGGAGAATCACTTGAACCCAGGAGGTGGAGGTTGCAGTGAGCAGAGATCTCGCCATGCACTCCAGCCTGGGCAACAGAGTGAGACTCCGTCTCAAAAAATAATAATAATAAATAAAATAAAATTGAGGAAATGGTTTTTACAGAGCTGCAGAAAGAGCCCTTACACTGTTACCTCATTCTCCCTACTCATGATTTCATTTTGCTGAGCTTCAGCTACACTGCTTTAAACTTCTGTAAAAGTAAAGAATAGTCTGGAAACATGTATATTCTCCATATCAACTTCTCACAGCAAAAATCAAAGAAATGGGCACAGGACTGGCTCAATGATTTCACAAATGGTTGTTCATTGTAATTTTTTATCTTTTATTTTATTTTTTTTATTTTTATTTATTTATTTTTTTTGAGACAGAGTCTCGCTCTGTCACCAGGCACCAGGCTGGAGTGCAGGAGTGATCTCGGCTCACTGCAACCACTGCCTCCCAGGGTCAAGCAATTCTCCTGCCTCAGCCTCCCGGGTAGCTGGGACTATAGGCGCGCACCACCACACCCAGCAAATTTTTTTTGTATTTTTAGTAGAGACGGGGTTTCACCATGTTGGCCAGGATGGTCTCGAACTCTTGACCACGTGATCCGCCCACCTCGGCCTCCCAAAGTGCTGGATCTTTTATTTTTTTGAGATGGAGTCTTGCTGGGCTGGAGTGCAATGGTGAGATCTCGGCTTGCTGCAAACTCCACCTCCCAGATTCAAGCGATTCTCCAGCCTCAGCCTCCAGAGAGCTGGGATTACAGGTGTGCAACACCACACCCAGCTAATTTTTGTATTTTTTGGTAGAGATGGTATTTTGCCTTGTTGGTCAGGCTGGTCTCGAACTCCTGACCTCAGGTGATCTGCCTGCCTCAGCCTGCCAAAGTGCTGGGATCAAAGGCATGAGCCACCACACCCAGCCTGATCATTGTAATTTTCAGACTATTTCTTAAATATTTCACAGACATTTGTTTTTTGTTGTTATTGTTGTTGTTGTTTGAGAAAGAGTCTCACTCTGTCACCCAGGCTAGAGTGCAATGGCACAATCTCAGCTCACTGCAACCTCCGCCTCCCAGGTTCAAGCGCTTCTCCTGCCTCAGCCTCCCAAATAGCTGGGATTGTAGACACATGCCACCAGGCCCGGCTAATTTTTGTATTTTTAGTAGAGACGGGGTTTCACTATGTTGATCAGGCTGGTCTTGAACTCCTGACCTCATGTATCCACCCACCTCAGCCTCCCAAAGTGCTGGGATTACAGGTGTGAGCCACCACCCCCAGCCTACACACACACGTGAAGGAGAAAGTAAAAGTTTCAGTCACGGTCATAGATGCATGAAGACACACACGTTTTTTTCTTCTAGTATTGTCATGGTTTCTTTGTCTTTTTAAAAAACGTAATCCTTTGTTATTCTGGGATCTATTTGTTGTAAGATATTTTGAGTCAGATTAAATATAAGAGTAAACTGAATATCTGTGTGCTCACCACCCAGCTTATGCAACAAAATATTACACACGCAATTATAGGCCTTTTTTCACACCTTATCACATTACTGTTTCTCACAGCTTCCCCAGAAGTAACCAACATTCTGAATTTGGAATTTATCTTTCCCACACATTTCTTCATACTCTTATTATATGTGTATATATTTATTAACAATATATTACATTTTTCAGATTTTTGCATTTATTTATTTATTTAGAGATGGGATCTTGATCTTTCTGCTAGGCTGGAGTGCATTGGCTCGATCTCAGCTCACTGCAACCTCCACCTCCTGGGTTCAAGCTATTCTTCTGCCTCAGCCTCTGCGTAACTGGGATTATAGGTGCATGCCACCACGCCCGGCTAAGTCTTTTGTATTTTAAGTAGAGATGGGAGTTCACCACAATGGCCAGGCTTGTCTAGAAGTCTGGACTTCCCAAAGTGCTGGGATTACAGGCATGAGCCACTGTGCCCGGCCCAGATTTTTGCTTTTAGTACGGTCAGATTTTCTTTTTTAAAAAAATGAGATTTATCCTCCCATCATATATAACTAAGAAACCAGACAAAATATATGCCATAATGGTTTCCAGATATTAGTCAATAGGAAATGAAACATAATAATCTCTTAAGGAAATAAATCAAGCCCCGGCTTACTATCTGGGGAGAATTTTCAGGCTACAAGTAAGAAGGAAATACCTAAAGAGAGCCCAGTGGCCTACTGAGCTGAGGAGGCAGAGTTCATACGGGTAAAGTCCATTAGAATCTATGGAGTCAAGTATCTGAGCAGGAAGAGCTGTACAGAGAGAGTTTCAAAGGAGAACTGATCCGCACAGGTGTGTGAGGAAACTACCAAGGCCAGTGAGAGCCCACCGGAAAGATTCCAGCAAGGCCCGAACCAGTCTTCGAACTCACACAAGGCAGGGAAAACTTCATGTTCCCACCAGCTAAATCAAAGATCTAACAGAAGGGGCATGATCACAGGGTATTGAACCAACACTGAGACCAAATTAGTTCTACACTGAAGGCTGTAGTGGGCCCACCTAACAAAGCAAAAAAAGCAAGACTCAAAAGAACGAAGTTGATTACAAGTGATTTAATTCTATCCCAAAACAAAGCCCCCAAATCAGAAAAAAAAAAATACAGAAACTTCATTAATTAACAAAGTAAAATGTACTGTATCTGTCATTTAGTAAAAAACTGCTACTTATGATGTTGAGGCAGGAAAATAAGACCTATAATGAAAAAAAAATCACTCAATATAATCAGATCCAGAAACAACAGAAGCGATCGAAATAGTTGTCAAGGAAGTTAAAACAGTTAATGTATGAGTTATGTGTTCAAGAAAGTAGAAGGATAAGCACTTTTTTTTTTTTTTTTAATAGATAGGGAGTGTCGCTATGTTGCCCAGGCTGGAGTGCAGTGGCTATTCACAGGCGCCATCCCACTACTGATTAGCACGGGAGTTTAGACCTGTTCCGTTTCTGACCTGGGCAGGTTGACCCCTCTTTAGGCAACCTGGTGGTCCCCCGCTTCAGGGAGGTCACATATTGATGCCGAACTTAGTGCGGACACCCAATTGGCATAGCACACCACAGCCCAGAACTCCTGGGCTCAAGTGATCCTCCAGCCTCAGCCTCCCGCATAGCTGGGACTACAGGCACGCGCCACCGCGCCCGGGGAAGGATGAGCACTTTAAGGAGAGATATAACAAAAAAATTTAAGATTCATGACAATGTGAATATACTTAGCACTACTGAGCTGTACACTTAAAAATGTTTAAGATGACGAATTTAATGTGACATGTTTTTAAAGAACACATTTGCTAATTAAAAGACAAAAAGAGGCCGGGCGCGGTGGCTCAAGCCTGTAATCCCAGCACTTTGGGAGGCCGAGGCGGGTGGATCACAAGGTCAAGAAATCGAGACCATCCTGGTCAACATGGTGAAACCCCGTCTCTACTAAAACTACAAAAAATTAGCTGGGCATGGTGGCGCGTGCCTGTAATCCCAGCTACTCAGGAGGCTGAGGCAGGAGAATTGCCTGAACCCAGGAGGCGGTGGTTGCGGTGAGCCGAGATCGCGCCATTGCACTCCAGCCTGGGTAAC
>NW_022436975.1:6270519-6281638 GCF_009761245.1 Sapajus apella | reverse complement strand
AAAAAGAAACCCACAAATAGACATGTAGAGATGAAAAATACAGTGTCTGAGAAGAAAAATAGTCTGAAAAAGATCATCAGCAGGTTAAACGCTGTAGAAAAAATAATCGACTTGTGGACCACAATATAAATCATCTAAAATGAAAGAGAGGCAAGACTGGAAAAAATAAACATAACCTCAGTGAGCTGTGGAATAACATCAAGTGGCCTAATAGAGGTGTAATTGAATTCCCAAAAATAGTGGAGCAAGAATGGAACAACAACAACAAAAAAATACGAGAAATTATGGCTTTTTCCAAATTTAATGACAATTCTAAGCCTACAATTCCAAGGGGATCATACCCAAGCAGGAGAAATTTTAAAAACTTTTCCAAGGCACATGTCTTAGTCAAATTGGACCAACACATAGATTATCATACACTAGGTAGTATGAACAACAAATACCTGTTTTCCGCAGTTCTGAATGGTGGAAGTCCAAGATCAGGATGCCAGCATAGTCAGGTTCCGGCTAGGGGTCTCTTCCAGGCTGCAGACGGCTTACTTCTTGTTGGCAGAAAGAAGGCTGGAAAGCTCCCTGTGATCACTTTCAAAAGGACACTAAGCTCCTTGCAGTTTGTGTGTGTGTGTGTGTGTGTGTGTGTGTGTGTGTGTGTGTGTGTTGAGGCAGAGTTTCACTCTTGTTGCCCAGGCTGGAGTGCAATGGCTCACTGCAACCTCAGCCTCACGGGTTCAAGTGATTTTCCTGCCTCAGCCTCCCGAGTAACTGAGACTACAGGTGCACACCACCATGCCCAACTAATTTTTGCATTTTTAATAGAGAGAAGGTTTCACCATGTTGGCCAAGATGGTCTCAATCCCTTGACCTTGTGATCTGCCCACCTCGGCCTCCCAAACTGCTGGAATTACAGGCATGCGCCACCGTGCCCGGATGTCCTGCAGTCTTTTTTATAAGGACACTAATCCCATCAATGAGATCATCACCCTCATTACACTATAACTTCCCAAAGGCCCCATCTCCTTACAACATCCTATTGAGGGTTAAGATTTCAACATATAAATTTGGGAGGGAAAATGACACTTTAGTCTACAATAGCACGTCACAATTATAGTGCCTAAAATCAGTGGTAAAGAAACAATTTTAAAGCAGCCAAACAAAAAAAGTACACACACACAAACACACACACACACACACACACACACACACACGTACAGAGGAACAAAGATAAGAATGGCAACAGACTTTTTTTCTTTTCTCTGTTGAGACCGAGTCTGTTCTGTCACCCAGGCTGCAGTGCAGTGGCATGATCTTGGGACTCACTGCAACCTCTGCCTCCCGGGTTCAAATGATTCTCCTGCCTCTGCCTCACAAGAAGCTGGGATTACAGGCATGTGCCACCACGCCCAGCTAATTTTGTCTTTTTGGTAGAGATGGAGTTTCTCCACGTTGGTCAGGCTGGTCTCGAACTCCTGAACTCAAGTGATCCACTCGCCTCTGCCTCCCAAAGTGCAGGGATTAAGAAGTGACCAGCAGATCCAATCTTTTTTTCTTTTTTTCTATTCTCAAGCTAACACATTATAAATGTCTTGGAATGAATGAAAACCAGAAGACACTGTAGCAACATTTTTAAAGTACTGAAAACAAAAACCGGATGCAGTGGGTCACATTGGTAATCCCACTGGGAAGCCAAGGTGGGCGGATCGCCTGAGGTCGGAAGTTCAAGACCAACCTGACCAACATGGAGAAAATCTGTCTCTACCAAAAATACAAAATTAGTTGGGCATGGTGTCAGGAGCCTGTAATCCCAGCTACTCAGGAGGCTGAGGCAGGAGAATTGCTTGAACTCAGGAGGCGGAGGTTGCGGTGAGCCAAGATCATGCCATTGCACTCCAGCCGGGGCAACAGAGTGAGACTCCGTCTCAAAAAAATAACTAAATAAAAAATAAAAGCACCAGAATGACCACCTAGAATTCTACATATAGTGAATATGTAGTGGCTGAAAACTTCCTACATTTGATGAAAAACATTTATCCACACATCCAAGAAGCTCAATGAACTCTAAGAAAGATAAATCAAAGAAAAGCCACATGTAGACACATGGTGGTCACATGTTGAAAGCTGAAGGTATATATCCAGAGAAATTGGTGGCAGGGCTCTAAGCACGAACTTGTACTCCGACTAGTCATCAACAGGAGGATGGATAAACAAAGTAGAGTATATACATGTAATAGGATATTATTAGGTCATTTAAAGAAATAATGTTTGGGCTGGGACTAGTAGCTCACATTTGTAATCCCAGCACTTCGGGAGGCCGAGGAGGGCAGATCACAAGGTTTGAAACCAGCCTGACCAACATGGTGAAATCCCCTGTCTACTAAAAATACAAAAATTAACAGGGCATGGAGGTGGGCACCTGTAATCCCAGCTACTCAGGAGGCTGAGGCAGGAAAATTGCTTGAACCCAGGAGGCGGAGGTTGCAGTGAGCCATGATCTCACCACTGCACTCCAGCCTGGGTGACACAGAGAGACTTCATCTCAATTAAAAAAGACAAAAAGGAATGATGACATTCTGATACATGCTATAATGTGGATGAATCTTAAAAACATAATGCTAAATGAAATAAGATACATAAAAAATGACAAATATTATATGATTCCATTTATATGAAATATTTAGAATGGACAAATTCATATAGACAAAAAATAGATCACAAGTTACCAGGAATTAAAGGAAAAGGGAAATGATGGCATATTGCTTAATGGCTACGAAGTTTCTGTTTGGGGTGATGAAAAAATTTCAGAATTAAATAGTGGTAAAGGCTGCACAACATTCTGAATAAAATTAATGCTACTGAATTATACACTTAAAATGGTTAAATGATAAATATTATATAGATATATAACCACAACTTAGAAAAATTAATAATGTAATATACCAAAACTACTGAACTGCATACTTTTCATGGGTGAGTTGTGAGGGAACTATATCTCAATAAAGCTGGCAAAAGAGAGAAATAGGATGAAAGCAAAAAGAATGAAAAAAGATACATTATGCAAATGGCAACAATAAGAGAGCTGGAGTAGCTATGCAAATATAAGACAAAACAAACTTTAAGATAAAAATTTTTACTAAAAACTGGGCATGGTAGCTCACGCCTGTAATCCCAGCACTTTGGGAAGCCGAGGCAGGCAGATCACCTGAGATCAGGGGTTTAAGACCAGGCGGGCTAGCACAATGAAACCCCAGGTCTACTAAAAATAACAACAAAATTAACCAGGTCTGGTGGCATACTCCTGTAACCCCAGCTACTCAGGAGGCTGAGGCAGGAGAATCGCTTGAACCTGGGAGGCAGAAGTTGTGGTGAGCCAAGATTGCACCACTGCACTCTAGTCTGGGCGACAGAGTAATACTCCATCTCAAAAAAAAAAAAAGTGTTACTAAAAATAGAGAAGGACATTGCATAATGATAAAGAAGTCAACATAGCAATTATAAACATGTATGCACCTAACACCAAAGCACCAAAGCACAAACAGCAAAAACCGAGAGAAGTGAAAGAAGAAATAGACAATTCAAAAACAGTAGTGGGAAACTTCAATTCCTCACATTCAATAATGGATTTTAAAAAACAGGCAGAAAATTTCTAGGCTATAGAAGATTTGAACAATATTATAAAGTAGTTAGACCTAATAGATATCTATTGAGTACTCTACCTAAAAACAGCAGAATATGTATTTTTCTCAAATGCAGAAGGAGTATTCTCCAAAATAGATCATATGCTAGGCCACTAAACAAGCCTAGGTAGATTTTAAGTGATTGAAATAATATAAAGTACATTTGCTAAAAACACTGGAATTTGTGAAAGAAATTTAGGAAATTCACAAAAATATGGAACTTTAAAAACACAACCTTAAGTACCATTGGGTTAAAGAATAAATCACAAAGGAAGTCAAAAAATGATTTGAGATGAATGAAAACAAAAACACAACTAAAACTTATCAGATACAGATAAAAGCAGTGCTTACAGGGAAATTCGTGGCTATAATTGCCTTTAATAAAAGAGAAGAGCCCGGTGCAGTGGCTCACGCCTGTAATCCCAGCACTTTGGGAGGCCGAGGAGGGTGGATCATGAGGTCAAGAAATCGAGACCATCCTGGCAGACATGGTGAAACGCCATCTCTACTAAAAAGTACAAAAATCAGCTGGGCATGGTGGCGTGCACCTGTAGTCCCAGCTACTCGGGAGGCTGAGGCAGGAGAATTGCTTGAACCCAGGAAGTGGAGATTGCAGTGAGCCAAGATTGTGCCACTGTACTCCAGCCTGGCACCTGGGAACAGAGCAAGACTCTTTCTCAAAAAATAAATAAATAAACAAATAAATAAATAAAAGAAGAAATCTCTCAAATTAATAACTAACATTCCACTTTAAAAATTAAGAGCACTGTAATCCAAGCACTTTGGTGGCCAAGGCGGGCAGATCACCTGAAGTCGGGAGTTCAAGACCAGACTGACCAACATGGTGAAACCCTGTCTTAAAAAAAAAAAAAAAAAAAAGAAAAGAAAAAGAAAAAACTAAAGAGCAAACGGAACCTAAAGAAAGAAGAAAATAGTAAAGATATAAGGAAAAGAAATAAAATAGAGGTTAGAAAAACAATAACCAAGAATCCAAAAGTTGGTATTTGAAAAGATTAACCATATTGACAAGGATTTAGCTGCATTGACCAAGAAAAAATGGAAACAACTCAAATATCCATTAATTTATTAATATAAATAAAAATGTATATCCATACAATGGCACATTACTTGACAATAAGAAGGAATAAAATATCAATACATGCTACCACATAGATGAACCTGGAGAACATTGTACTAAGTGAAAGAAAACCAAATATACATGTCTGAAACAGGCAAATCTGTGGAGAAGGACATAGATTAATTGTTGCCTGGGGTAGGGTGGGGGAGATTGAGAGTGATTGCTAATAGATACAGTTTCTTTTGTAGTTGATCTTAATATAGTTATGCGTCCCTTAACAACCAGGATATGTTCTGAGAAATACATCATTAAACAATTTTGTCATTGCATGAACATCAAGAACGTACTTACACAGATGTAGATGGTATAGCCTGCTACACACCTAGGCTATATGGTATAGACCATTGCTCCTGGGTTACAAACCTGTACAGCACGTTACTGTATTAAACACTAGGCAATTGTAACACAAAGGTAGTACAGTCATGCACAGCATACTGACATTTTGGTTAACAATGGACTGCATACACAACAGTAGTCCCATAAGATAACAATGGAGCTGCCTTATACAGGTATACCATTTTTTCACTTTGGGAGGCCATGATGGGCAGATCACTTGAGCCCAGGAGTTCAATAGTAGCCCGGGCAATGTGGAAAAAACCTGTCTCTACAAAAAAAAAAAATGTAGAAAAATTAGCTAAGTGTGATGGCATGTGCCCGTAGTCCCAGCTACTTGGGAGGCTGAGGCAGAAGGATTGCTTGAGCCTGGGAGATTGAGGCTACAGTGAGGTAAAATTGGGCCACTGGACTCCAGCCTGGGCAACAGAGTGACATTGTCTCAAAAATATATATATACAATTTTTTATCTTTTATATTAAGTTGGTGCTAATGTAATTGCAGTTTTTGCATTGTTGAAATTTGCTGTTTGATATTGGAATACATTCTTAAATAAATGTGGTTATGTTATACATCATTTTCATGCACATTTCTCACTTTGTGTATTTTTTGGTAATGACTTATTGATGTTTATTTTATATTTATTTTCGAATATGAAAATGATGTTATACAAAAAGCAAATGTAAGCAGTTCTTTTTAGAAAGGTAGATGATTTCTTCATTGTAAAGACAGCAGTTACAAAAGAGAATAAATATGACATTGGGATATATTCTTTAAAAATACAACAAAAACCCCTAGTATTTGTGAGCAACCCCAAGATCTTACAAGTATGGAGGGTAAGAACATCTACAGCTGAATACCCTAGAACAGGTATTAGAAACTGGCCAATGGGGATATGGCCATGACTTGGGGGATTTTTGAAAGGCCCTGATCTGTACTTGGGAATATCAGTGTCCACTGTTATACAATGTGCATAGAGTCAGAGTGAACAGGAACCCTTTTACTCATTGGTATCCTAAGTATTCTTTCATTCTTACCATGAAGTAACACGGTATTTAAGAGTGGGAAAAAGGCTGAAGGGGAAAGACACAGATGGAGCCAAATGAGGAGGGAGGAACTGGGGGAATGCTAAGGGGCCAGGACAAAGGTGGCCGGAAGGGGCAGACCTGTGTCCTTTCTCTAATGTGTGTCACCGGATGGCATGCTGTTCCTCCTGTTGAGAGGTGACGCGCAATGGTTCACCCTGCCTCTGTTCAGACCCGCCATTACGCGGGAACGGGAGATGCAAACGCAACTGGCAGAATCCTACCAAAGATGAGAACAGGGAAGCTGGACGGGAAGCAAAGAGAAGTGCAGAGAATTCCCTGAGAAAATGGGCATCTCCTCTGAGGACCTTAAAAGACAGACATATCCGTACAAATTAACACAGCGGACTACTCTTTGATGCGGAATGGTAAAGGGGGAAGGACGTAGTGAAGGTTGCTGAGAAGATGCAAGTTCTGGCTGCAGGTAGGCGGGGGGGGCAGAGACAGGAGATAGAGGTGGGCAGGCATGCGGCCCGCCCCAGGACCCTCCCTGAGGGGCTTCGGCACTGGCAGGAAGGAAAGCTGGCATGGAAGCTGGCACGGGGTGGTGGGTGGAGACGTTGGCTCAGGGAGGGGACCGGCAGCAGTGATGAAGATGCCTGCCCATCTCTTCCCGGGGCATCTGTGAGGCACAGCTGTGGGCAGAGGGCAAGGTCCGCCGGACTATGTACCGAAATTGGCATTGAGTTTCTGGAAGGCCGCCTGGCAGAGCCGCCTCTCCTCCTCCCCCTTCTGCTCATCTCGCTCAGCTTTCAACTCTGCTTCAAACTCACCGGCTGTGACAAGGGTTGGCTCTTGGCTTCAAAGAAGTTCTAGGCACCTTTGACACGCTCCAGGGCCACCTCGATCTCGCAGAGCTGTGCCAGCGCCGTCAGCCCACTGTCCTCCTGCAGCTCCGGGTCGCGGGCTTGTGGAAAATGAGCAGGAACTCCCGGAAGCTGAGCCTGCCATCGAAGTCCTCGGCCACCTCCCTGATGGCGCTCTTCAGGCCCACGTGGGCCTGGCGGTGGCCCCAGCTTCTCCAGCATCAGCTTCAGCGCCATCAGGTGGATGAAGCCATCCTGCCCAGCGTCATGCAGTTTGTACCTGCTCGACAAGTCCTTACGAGGCGGCGGCTGAACTCTGGGAACTACGCCTAGGGGTTGAAGACCCTGCAGCGCCGGGGCCGCGCGCAGCCCTCGTTGATGTCCAGCAGCCGGCTCAGCTGGGCGTTCAGCTCTGCGTCAGCGCTGGCCGTGGGCGCGCGGGCGGGGGGCTCCAGCTCGGGCTCTGAGGCTGGGGCGCCGAGGGAAGCTGACTGGGGGCCTCCCTCCTCGGCCTCCCCATGCCAGAGCTGACGCTCCAGCTTGCCCGCCAGCTCCTCGCTGGCCATGGCGGCGGATGGCAGGACGCAGGGACACGGGAACACGGGACTCGGCTCGGGGAGCTGGGGGGCGGTGCGCTCCTAGCAGGCTCCAGGCTCTACCCTACTTCTGTGATTTTTTTTATTCAGGCTCAAAATGGGTCATAAAGCAGTGGAGACAGCTTGCAACAACAACACATTTGGCTCAGGAACTGCTAACCAACGTACAGCACAGTGGTGGTTCAAGAAGTTTTGCAAGGCTGGGCGCAGTGGCTCACACCTGTTATCCCAGCACTTTGGGAGACCGAAGCAGGTAGATCGCAAGATCAGCAGCTCGAGACTAGCCTGACCAACATGGTGAAACCCCGTCTCTACTAAAAATACAAAAATTAGCAGGGCATGATGCTGTGCGCCTGTAATCCTAGCTACTCAGGAGGCTGAGGCAGGAGAATACCTGGGAGGAAGAGGTAGCTGTGAGCCGAGATCGCACTGCTGCACTCCAGCCTGGGCAACAGAGTGAGACTCTGTCGAAGAGGAAGAGGAAGAAGAAGAAGAAGAAGGAAAAGGAGGAGGAGAAGGAGAGGAAGAAGAAGAAGAGGAAGAAGAAGAAGGGGAGGAGGAAGAAGAGGAGGAGGAGGAAGAAGAAGAAGAAAGGAGAAGGAGGAAAAGGAGAAGGAGAAGGAGAAGAAGAAAGAAGAAAAAGAAGTTTTGCAAAGGAGACGAGAGCCTTGAAGATGAGAAGCCTAGTGGATGGCCATCAGAAGTTAACAACAACCAATTGGGAGCAATCCTCGAAGCTGATCCTCTTACAACTACACAGGGAGTTGCCGAAGAACTCAACGTCAACCATTCTATGGTCATGCGGCACTTGAAGCAAATTGGAAAGGTGAAAAAACTCATGAGCTGAGCGAAAATTTAAAAAACAACAACACCGTTTTGAAGTGTCATCTCTTATTGTAGGCAGCAGTGATGAACCACTTCCCAAGTGGTTTGTGAGGGACGATGAAAAGTGGATTTTGTACAACAACGGTCAACGACTAGGTCAGTGGTTGGACCCAGAAGAAGCTCCAAAGCACTTTCCAAAGCCAAACTTGCACCAAAAAAAGGTCATGGTCGGCCGGGCGCGGTGGCTCACGCCTGTAATCCCAGCACTTTGGGAGGTCGAGGCAGGCAGATCACGAGGTCAGGAGATAGAGACCAACCTGGCCAACATGGTGAAACGCCATCTCTACTAAACATACAAAAAAATAGCTCAGCGTGGTGGCACACGCCTGTAGTTTCAGCTACTCGTGAGGCTGTGGCAGGAGAATTGCTTGAACTCAGGAGGATGAGATTGCAGTGAGCCGAGATCGTACCACTGCGCTCCAGCCTGGGCAACTGTGTGAGACTCTATCTCCAAAAAAAAAAAAAGAAGGGTGATGGTCACTATTTGGTGGTCTGCTGCGGATATGATCCACCAGAGCTTTCTGAATCCGGGTGAAACCATTACATCTGAGAAGTGTGCTCAGCAAATTGATGAGATGCGTTGAAAACTGCAATGCCTGCAGCTGGAACAGCTCAACAGAAAGGAACCAATTCTTCACGACAACACCTCACACAACCAGTGTCTCAAAAGTTGAACGAATTGGGCTACAAAGTTTTGCATCATCCATCCTATTCACCTGACTAGCCACCAATCGACCACCACTTCTTCAAGCATCGCGACAATGTTTTGCAGGGAAAATGCTTCCACAACCAGCAGGATGCAGAAAATGCTTTCCAAGAATTCATCAAATTGGAAGCACCGATTTTTACACCACAGAAATTAACAAACTTATTTCTCATTGGCAAAAATGTGTTGATTGTAATGATTCCTATTTTGATTAATAAACATGTGTTTGAGCCCAGTTATACTGATTTAAAATTCATGGTCTGAAACCGCAATTACTTTTGCACCAGCCTAATACCGTATTTTGACTGTACGTTTTCTATGTTTAGATACACAAAATACTCACCCAGTGTTGCAATTGCCTACAATATTGAGTAAAGTGACATGCCATACAGGTTTGTAACCTAGGAGTAATAGACTATCCGTATAGCCTATGTGTTTCTATAGAAACACATACCTAGACCATCTAGGTTTCTGTAAGTTTCTTTATGACAAGTGCACAATGAGAAAATCATCTAATGATGCATTTTTCAGAATGTATCCCCATCATTAAGTGACTGCATTTGCATATCTAAACATAGTATGTGCTATACTTATATATGGCTGACATAGCGGTCCATTTGTTTACACCAGCATTATCACAAACATGTGAGTAATGTGTTGTGGTACAACCTTGTGACAGCTATGACATTACTAAGCGAACAGAATTTTTTTTTTTTCGAGAAGGAGTCTCACTCTCGACCTCAGGTGATCCGCCTGCCTCGGCCACCCAAAGTGCTAGGATTACAGGCATGAGCCACTGTGTCTGGCCAAATTTTTTACTTTCATTATAATCCTACAGGACCATTGTCACATATGTGGTCTGTCATTGACTGACATGTCATCATGCTGTGCATGACTGTATTTTGAATTAGATGATGGTGGTGGTTGTGCAAACTTTAGATCTCACACTTTAAATGGGTATATGGTACGTGAATTATAGCTTAATAAAGCTATTTTTTAAAAGATCTTTTAAAAAAAGAAGTAGTAGATAAAACAATTAGCTTTATACCTAGGAAAAGGAAATTAATTTTATAGTTGAAAACCTTTCCCCAGACTACGTGTGTTGGCTCATGCCTATAATCCTAGCACTTTGGGAAACCAAGTAAGAGGATCACTTGAGACCAGGAGTTTGAGACCAGCCTGGGCAGCATAGTGAGACCCCATTTCTACAAAAATATCAAAGAAAAAAATGAGCAGGATATGGTGGTGCATGCCTGTGTTCCCAGCCACTCAGGAGACCGAAATAGGAGAATGGCTTCAGCCTTGGTAGGGCTCAAGGCTGCAGTGAGCTGTGATTGTGCCACTGCACTCCAGCCTGGGTGACAGAGTAAGACCCCATTTCAAAAAAGAAAGAAAGAGGCCGGGCATAGTGGCTCACATCTGTAATCTCAGCACTTTGGGAGGCTGAGGCAGGTGGATCACAAGATCAGGAGTTTAAGATCAGCCTGGCCAAGATGGTGAAATCCCATCTCTACTAAACATTACAAAAAAAATTAGCCAGGCGCAGTGGCAATCGCCTCTAATCCAAGCTACTGGGGAGGCTGAAGCAGGAGAATTACTTGAACCCGGGAGGTGGGGATTGCAGTGAGCCCAGATTGCAGCACTGCACTCCAGCCTGGGTGACAGAGCGAGACTCCATCAAAAGAAAGGCAGGAAGGCAGAAAGAAAGAGAGAAAGAGAGATAGAGAGAGGGAGGGAGGGAGGGAGGAAGAAAGAAGGAGAGAGAGAGAGAAAGAAAGAAAGAAAGAAAGAAAGAAAGAAAGAAAGAAGAAAGAAAGAAAGAAAGAAAGAAAGAAAGAAAGAAAGAACGAAGGAAAGAAAGAAAGAAGAAAGAAAGAAAGGGAGAAAGAGAGGAAGAAA
>NW_022436975.1:6238036-6270419 GCF_009761245.1 Sapajus apella | reverse complement strand
AAGAAAGAAAGAAAGGAAAGAAAGAAAGAAAGAAGAAAGAAAGAAAGGGAGAAAGAGAGGAAGAAAGGGAAAAAGAGAGAGAGAGAAGAAAAGCAAACAAGGTAAAACAAGCCAACCGTTTCCACAAGGGAAACTTCAGGTCTCAATGGCTTTACTGGTAAATTCTCGCAAACATTTAAGAAGAGATCATATGAGTTCCATACAAACTGTTTCAGACTTTTGAAAAGAGTGGAATACTCCAACTCATTCTGAGGCCAGCACTAGCATGATATCAAAACCAGATAAAGATATTACAAGAAAAGAGAACAACAAACATCCTTCATGAAGAAAATTCTTAACAACTTTTAACAAATTAAATCCAACGAAATATATAAAAGACAATAGGTAATGACCAGCTGGGGTTTATCCCAGGAAGGCAAAATTGTCTTAATATTTTAAAAATTTGTCAATATAACTCACCATATTAACAGACTTAAAAGTTATTTTAATAAATGTAGAAAAGGCATTTGTCACAAAAGGTTCATTTATTACAATAATTCTCAGCAATTGAGGAATGAAGGGAACTTCCTTAACCTAATAAAGTGTGTATACAAAACAATTACAGGCCACGGTGGGCACCGTGGCTAACGCCTGTAATCCCAGCACTTTGGGAGGCCGAGGCAGGTGGACCACCTGCGATTAGTAGTCCCAGACCAGACTGCCCAACATGTTGAAACCCCATCTCTACTAAAAACACAAAAAGTAGCCGCACATGGTAGTGGGTATCTGTAATCCCAGCTACAGGGAAGGCTGAGGCAGGAGAATCACTCGAACTTGGAGGTGCAGGTTACAGTGAGACCAGATGGCACCATTGCACTGCAGCCTGGGCAACAAGGGCAAAACTCTCTCAAAACACACACACACATACACACACACACACACGCACACACACACACACGCACACACACACACAACCTTACAGGCTGGGCACGGTGGCTCATGCCTGTAATCCTGGCACTTTGGGAGGCTGAAATGGGTAGATCACTTGAGGTCAGGAGTTCAAGACTACCCTGGCCAAAGTGGTAAAACCCTGTCTCTACTAAAAATGCAAAAATTAGCTGGACATGGTGGCATGCTCCTGTAATCCCAGCTACTCGGGAGGCTGAGGCAGGAGGATCACTTGAACCTGGGAGGCGGAGGTTGCAGTGAGTTGAGGTCACGCCACTACATTCCAGCCTGGGTGACAAAAAACTAAATAAATATAAAAATAAAGATCTCAAATTAACAACTTAATCTCCTACCTGAAAACACACACTTACATGTGCACACGTGTGCGCACGCACACACACACACACACACACATACACACTCACCCTAACCCAAAGTAAACAGAAAGAAGAAAATAATAAAACTAGAGTGGAAATAAATGCAATAGAGACCAGGCTTCGGTGGCTCATGCCTGTAATCCCAGCACCTTGAAAGGCCGAGAAGGATGGATCACTTGAGATCAGGAGTTTGAGACCAGCCTGGGCAACATGGAGAAACCCCGTCTCTGCCAAAAATATGAAAATTAGCCGAGTATGGTGGTGCATGCCTGTAATCCCAGCTTCTCAGGAGGCTGAGGCAGGAGCATCGCGTGAATCTGGGAGGCAGAGGTTGCAATAAGCTGAGATCACGCCGCTGCACTCCAGCCTGGGTGACAGAGCCAAGCAATCTCAAAAAACAAACAACAACAACAACAACAAGAAACTTACAGCCAGGTGCAGTGGCTCACACCTGTAATTCCAGCACTTTGGGAGGTTAAGGTGGGAGGATTGCTTGAGCCCAGAATTTCAAGACCAGCCTGGGAAACATAGTGGAACCCCCATCTCTACAAAACATTTTTTAAAAAATTAGCTGGGTGTATGGGTGTGGTGGCTCAGGCCTATAGTCCCAGCTGAGGTGGAAGGGTCACTTGAGCCCAGGAGGCGAAGGCTGCAGTGAGACGTGATTGTGCTACTGCACTCCAGCCTGGGTGACAAAGTGAGAGCCCGACTCAAAAAAAAAAAAAAAAAAAAAAACCACTTACACTTAACATTATATTTAAGGATGAAAGACTGAATACTCTTGCCTTAATATCTGGAATGAAGTAACAATCATTCACAACTTTAATGGAGGTCCTGGATAGTGTGATACGGCAAAAGAAAAAAATAAACCTTCTCATTGGGAAAAAGGCAAAACTGTATTTGTGATTACATCATTGTCTAAAGAATCCTAAGAAATCTACAAAAAGAGCTACCAGAATTTTTACGTGGGTATAGAAAAATTGCAAATACAAAAGCAATGTGCAAGGATCAATTTTATTTCTATAACTAGCAATAAATCAAATTGAAATTTAAAATACCATTTAAAGTAGCATGGAAAATATGAAATTCCTAAGGATAAATTTAACGAGAGATATGCAGACCTATACATTGAAAAGTATAAAATAAAGCTGACAGAAATTCAAGGTGACCTAAATAAACTGGAAGATATACTAGTTCATGGATCAGAAGACTCAGTGTTCTTCAAATTTGTCTGCAGATTCAAGGCAATCTCAGTGAAAATCCTACTAGCCTCGTATGGAGGAATAGGCAAGCCAATTCCAAAATGAATGTGGAAATGCTTGAATAGCCAAATAAGTTTGAGACAGAAAAACGAAATAGGAGGAGTTGCAGTCATTGATTTTAGGGTTATAGAGCTAGAACAGTCCAGATGAGGTGGTATTGGCATAGACATACAGATCAATAGAACATCATAAAGAACTTAGAAGCAGGTTCACAAATTTATGGACAACTGATTAACATCTTTATTAAAATACAATTCACATATTTAAAATGTGTAATCAAGGGATTTTTTAGTACACTCAGAGTTGTGCAACCATCACCACAATCTAATCTTAGAATATTTAAGTTACCCACAAAGAAAACTGTATATTGATTAATAGTCACTCCCCATTTCCTTCTAAATCTCCCCAACCCCCTGTCCCTAGGCAATCACCCATCTACTTCCTGTCACTATGGACTTGCATATGTTGACATTTTATATAAATGGTTTCATGCAATACGTGGTCTTTTTCCTTTCTAGAACTGCCCAAAATTTGGTGGGAGGAACCAGCTAAATTGTCTCCCATACGTAGCCAGTTATTCCAATACCATTTGTTGAGCATTTTCTTCTTTTCACCCCCACTGGTTTGAAGTGTTAATGAAATACCTTCATCATATACCTGCTTCTACCACATATGTGTGTATTTTCCTCAGAGTTTAATTCTATTCTAGAAATAAATCCAAGTCACAAGAGTATTGAATAAATGATCTGATTTAATTTTTTTTTTCTGTGCTGGTAATTTGCTATTGCAATTTCTGTTTCCTAAATGATGTCATACATTTGGGAAGATTAGTGCCACGTGAGTACTCTTTTTTTTTTTTTTTTTTTTTTTTGAGATGCAGTTTCCCAGGCTGGAGTGCAGTGATGGGATCTCCGCTCACAGCAACCTCTGCCTTCTGGGTTCAAGCTATTCTCCTACATCAGCCTCCTGAGCAGCTGGGATTACAGGCATGAGCTATAATGCCCCATTAATTTTTTTTTTTTCAATACAGACGGAGTTTCGGCCAGGCTGGTCTCAAACACCCGACCTCAGGTGATTCCCCTGCCTTGGCCTCCCAAAGTGCTGGGATTACACGTGTGAGCCACCATGCCAGGCCCTATTTCTTTTTTAATATTAATGAATAGTCCTGTATGTTTATTCTCCCATGTAAATAAATTTTATAAGTATTTAAATTAAAAAGTTTTATTGGGCTGGGCACGATGGCTCACGCCTGTAATCCCAGACTTTGGGAGGCTGAGGCAGGGGAATCACCTGAGGTCAGGAGTTTGAGACCAGCTTGACCAACATGGAGAAACCCTGTCTCTACTGAAAATAGGAAATTAGCCGGGCATGGTGGCACATGCCTGTAATCCTAGCCACTAGGGAAGCTGAGGCAGGAGAATCACCTGAACCTGGGAGGCGGAAGTTGCAGTGAGCCTAGATCAAGCCATTGCACTCCAGCCTAGGCAACAAGAGTGAAATTCCATCCCCAAAATAAATAAATAAATAAAAAGTCTTATTCGGGTATTTAAATATCATTTTTATTAAAGCATAATATTTTCGGACTTTAATGGGGATTACATTGCATTAGTAGATTAATTCTGAGAAAATTGACAACCTTACAATATGAGATTTTCCTATCCAATTATTTGTCTTTTTTGTACTTTGGTAGCTTTTTACTTTTCCTGATATAGGTCTTGTACATTTAAGTTTGTTTGTTTGTTTTCGAGACAGTCTTGCTCTGTCGCCCAGGCTGGAGTGCAGTGTTACGATCTCAGCTCACTGCAACCTCTGCCTCCCGGGTTCAAGCAATTCTCCTGCCTCAGCCTCCTGAGTAGCTGGGATTATAGGCTTCCACCACTAGGCCTGGCTAATTTTTGTATTTAAATAGAGATGGGGTTTCACCATGTTATTTAGGCTGGTCTCGAACTCCTGACCTCAGGTGATACACCTGCCTCGGCCTTCCGAAGTGCGGGGATTACAGGCATGAGCCACGGTGCCTGGCCTGTACATTCAAGTTTTGATTGCATAAAGTAAAACTGTCTTTGTTTGCTGTTGTTATAATCTTATTTACAGAAAATCCTAAAGACAGCCAGGCACGGTGGCTCACGCCTGTGATCCCAGTGCTTTGGTAGGCCGAGGCAGGCTGATCTGGAGATCAAGCAATTGAGACCATCCTGGCTAACATAGTGAAATCCCATCTTTACTAAAATACAAAAATTACCTGGGCATGGTGGTGCACGTCTGTAGTCCTAGCTACTTGGGTGGCTGAGGCAGGAGAATTGCCTGAGTCTGGGAGGCAGAGGTTGTAGTGAGCAGAGATAGTTCCACTGCACTCCAGCCTGATGACAGAGGAGAGTCCATCTCAAAAAAAAAGAGCAAAAGAAAAGCCTAAAGACTCTACCAAGAAACCTGTTATAACTAATAACAAATTCAGTAAAGTTACAAGATAAAAAAAATCTACATACAAAAATAAGTTGTGTTAGTTACCTTCACAACAAACTATTCAAAAACATTTTTAAATCCATTTATAATAGCATAAAAGATAATAAAATACTTAGGCATAACTTTAACCAAGAAGATTAAAGATCTATGAAACTGTAAAACATTGATGAACGAGATTAGACAAAAATAAATGGAAAGATATCACATGTTTATGGATCGGAAAAATGTGTATGGTTAAAAATGTCCATACTACTCGTCAATCTACAGATTTACAGATTCAATGCAATCTCTAACAATCCAATCTCTATCAAAATCCCAGTGGCATTTTTTGTAGAAATGGAAAAAAAATCCTAAAATTCATATGGAATGACAAAAGGCTCCTAATTGCCAAAAGAATCTTGAGAAAGAACAAAGCCGGAGGCATCACACTTCCTGAATTCAAATTATTATGTCTTATAAAGCTATAGCAATCAAAGCAATACAGGGTTGACATAAAAATAGACACATACTTCCTGGATGAAAAAAAAAAAAAAAAAAAAAAAAAAAAAAAAAAAGACAAAAAAATAGACACGTACACAAGTGAACAGAATAGAAAGCCCAGAAATAATTCCATGCATATAAATCAACTAATTATTAACAAGGGCACCATGAATACACAATCGGAAAGGATAGTCTTTTCAATAAATGATGTTGGGAAAACTGTATATCCATATCGAAAAGAATGAAACTGGATTCTTATTTACACACAATACACAAAAATACACTCAAAATGGATTAAAGTCTTAAACATAAGACCTGAAACCATAAAACTCTTAGAAAGAAACATTGGAAAATCATCTCCTTAATGTTGGTCTTGGCAATGATATTTTGGATATGACACCAAAAGCACAGGCAATACCAGCAAAAATAAACGAGTAGGATTATATCAAACCAAAAAACTTCTGCACAGCAAAGGAAACAATCAGCAAAGTGAAAGGGCAACCTACAGATGGGAGAAAATATTTGCAAACCATGTATTTGATAAAAGGTTCATATTCTAAATATACATGGCATTCATACAAGTGAATAGCCAAAAAAAACCCAAAAAACAAATAACTTGACTAAAATATGGGCAAAGGACCTGAATAGACATTTCATATAAGAGGACATGCAAATAGCCAGCAGAAATATGAAAAGGTGCTCAACATCATTAATCATTAGGGAAATGCAAATCAATACCTCAATAAGACATCATCTTACACCTGTTAGGGTGACCATTATCAAAAAAGTAGAAGACAGCTGCTGGCAAGGATGTGGAGAAAAGGGAACCTTTGTACACTGCCGGTAGAAATGCAAATTGCTGTAGCTGTTATGGAAAACAGTATTGATGGAGATTCCTCAAAAAATTATACATAGAACAATCACGTGATTTCACAATCCTATTTACGGGTATATAGCCAAAGGAATTGAAATCAGGATCTCAAAGATATATTTGCATGCCCATGTTTATCGCAGTATTATTCACTGTAGCCAAGATATTGAGACAACCTAAATGTATATCAAGAAATGAATGGATAAAGAAATACAATGGAATATTATGTAGCCTTAAAAATACAAACAAAAAATCCAGCCATTTGGGACAACATGGTAGGAACTGGAGGTCAGTGTGTTAAGTGAAATAAACCAGACAAAGAACGACAAATGGCGTATGATTTCACTTATGTGTGGAATCTCAAATTGTCAAGCTCACAGAGGCAGAATGTTGGTTGCCAGAGGCTGAGGAGAGGGGTAAATGGAGAAGTGAAAGATGAAGGGTACAAAGTTTCAGTTATGCAAGATAAATTCTGGAGATCTATAAAACACACTGCTTATAACAATAGTGTATATTTAAAATTGCTAAGAAGATAGATCTTCTGTTAAATGTTCTTACCAAAACCAACCAACAAAAACAAAAACCTCCACAATACGTTTATTTTTATTTTTGAGACAGGCTCCCACTCTGTTTCCCACCCTGGAGCGCAGCAGTGCTTTTATTTATTTATTTATTTTTATGTATTTATTTTGAAACAGAGTTTCACTCTTGCTACCCAGGCTGCAGTGCATTGATGCGATATCTGCTCACTGCAACCTCTGCTTCCCAAGTTCAAGTGATTCTCCTGCCTCAGCCTCCCAAGTAGCTGGGATTACAAGTGCCCACCAACGTGCCAGCTAATTTTGTGTCTTTAGTAGTGACAGGTTTCTCCATGTTGGCCAGGCTAGTCTCAAACTCCCGACCTCAGGTGATCCGCCCACTTCAGCCTCCCAAAGTGCTGGGATTAGAGGCTGAGCCACTGCTCCCAGCCCCGTGCTATCATGTCTCACTGCAGCCTCAACCTCCTGGGCTCAAGTAATCCTCCTGCCTCAGCCTGTCAAGTAGCTGGGACTACAGGTGCACACCGCAACACACCTAATTAAACAAAAGTAGAAACAAGGTCTTCCTATGTTGCCCAGGCTGCTTCCTAAATCCTGGGCTCAAGTGATGATTTCAACCTCAGCCTCCCAAAGTGTTGGGATTACAGGCAAGAGCCAATGCATCTGGTTAAAAAACCCAGCAATAATATTAATAAAGAGGGTGGGTCCAGGCACTGTGGCTCAGGCCTGTACTCCCAGTACTTTGGAAGGCCGAGGTGGGCAGATCACAAGGTCAGGAGCTCGAGACCATCCTGACCAACATGGTGAAACCCTGTCTCTACTTAAAATGCAAAAATTAGCTGGGGGTGGTGGCAGATGCCTGTAATCCCAGGTATTCCGGAGGCTGAGGCAGAAGAATCACTTGAACCACGGAGGCAGAGGTTGCAATGAGCTCAGCTTGCACCACTGGACTCCAGCCAGTGGGCCACTGGTGGCAGAGTGAGACTTCATCTCAAAAAACAAAAACAAAATTAGCAAGGTGTGGTGGCGTATGCCTGTAATCCCAGCTACTAGAGAGGCTGAGGCAGGAGAATTGCTTGAACCAGGGAGGTAGAGGTTGCAGTGAGCTGAGATCACAGCATTGCACTCCAGCCTGGGCAACAAGAGTGAAACTCTGTCTCAAAAAAAAAAAAAAAGAGGGTGGGAGGAAACTTTGGGAGGTGACGGATATGTTTATGACTTTTATGGTGGTGATGGTTTCATGAGCGTATACTTGTCCCTAGACTCATCAAGATGATGTCAATCATACCTCGATAAAGTGGTTTTTAAAAAGTTTTTCCTGTGTGTGTGTATATATTTTTTCTTTTTTCTTTTTCGGAGATGGACTCTTGCTCTGTCACCCAGGCTGGAGTACAATGGCATGATCTCGGCTCACTGCAATCGCCATCTCCTGGGTTTAAGTGATTCTCTGTGTCTCATCCTCCCAAGTAGCTGGGATTACAAGCGCCCACCACCACACCTGGCTAATTTTTGTATTTTCAGTACAGATGTAGTTTCTCATGTTAGTCAGGCTGATCTCAGACTCTCTGACCTCAGGTGATCCACCCACCTCAGCCTCCCAAAGTACTGGGATTACAGGAATGAGCCACTTCCCCCGCCCTTTTTTTTTTTTTTTTTTTTTTTTGGCAATAGTCTCACTCTATCGCTCATTGCTCAGGCTGGTCTGTATTTATTTTTTTTAATTCCTGTTGTGAATATTTCTCTTCCATTTACATATTATAACCAGCTATTGTTTGTAGCTAGAATAACCATTCCTTTTCGTATATTGATTTAGTAATTGGTTATATTACTAATTTTTCCTTTTTGTTTTTTTTTTTGAGACAGAGTCTCACTCTGTTGCCCAGGCTGGAGTGCAGTGGCCCATCTAGGCTCACTGCAACCTCTGCCTCCTGGGTTCAAGTGGTTCTCCTGCCTCAGCCTCTTGAGTAGCTGAGATTACAGGCTTGTGCCACCACAACTAACTAATTTTTATATTTTTAGCAGAGACAGGGTTTCACCACGTTGGTCAGGCTGGTCTTGAACTCCTGACCCCTTGATTCGCCCACCTGGGCCTCCCTAAGTGCTGGGATTACAGGCGTGAACCACCGTGCCTGGCCTTATTATCGAATTTTCTTGTCAGAAATTTTTATTTTGTGGGGGCAGGTGAGGACAGGGTCTTGCTGTATCATCAGGCTGGAGTGCAGTGGCATAAACAAGGCTCACTGCAGCCTGGACCTCTTGGGCTCAAGTGACACCCTTGCCAAAGCCTCCTGAGCCCAGCTAATTTTTTCTTTTTAATTTTTTGTAGACAGGAAAAATTAAAATTTTTTCTTTTAATTTTTTGTAGACAGCCTGTTGCCTAGGCTGATCTTGAACTCCTGGACTCAAGCAATCCTCCCACCTCAGCCTCCCAAACTGTTGGGATGGCAGGTGTGAGTCACCACACCCAGCCTGGTTAGTAATTTTTAAATGCTCTTATTATGTTTTTGCTTTGTACAAATCATATCCTCTAAATAAAGGATAATTTTGTCTTTTTCAATTATTATATTTATTTAATTCCCTTACCTGGGGAAGAGAGAGATCATTTCCATAGAAAGCTCCTTGGAGGATACATAACTTGGGTAAATGTTGCAGGTATAGCAGCATAGACACCTCAACTTGAACTGTCCTGCTTCCCACTAATGGAGTAAATTAATAGAACGATTGGTGGCCCCTAGAACTCTCTACTTATTACATCATAGAAAAACTCAGCGTAATAGTGATCTGAAACATGTTCACAGTATGAACTAGAGAGTTTTATTTCCTGAGTTAACGTGAGAGGCATTAGAACCAGAGTGGCTTCATCTTGAATGGAGGCAGCTAAAATGAGGCCGAGACCCGCTGTGCTGCATTCCCAGGAGGTTAGGCATTCTTAGCCACAGGATGAGATTGGTATCACAGGACACAGGTCATAAAGACCCTGCTGATGAAACAGGATGCAGTAAAGAATCCAGCCCAAACCCACCAAAACCAACATGGGAAGGAAAGCGACCTCTGGTCGACCTCACTGCTCATTATACACTTATTATAATGTATTAGCATGCTAAAAGACACTCCCGTCAGCTCCGTGACAGTTTCCAAATGCCAGGGCCAGGTAGGGAAACCCATATGGTCAAAAGAGGAACCCTTAGTTCCAGGAATCTCTGCCCGTTTAGCAGAAAACTCATGAATAATCCACCCCTTGTTTAATGTATAAGCAAGAAATAACTATCAGTATATTCAGTCCAGCAGCCCCTAGTCCTGCTCTGCCTACAGAGTAGTCATTCTTTTACTTTTTTGCTTCTCTAATAAACTTGCTTTCACTTCACTCTATGAACCCAAATTCTTTCTTGCCAGAGATCCAATAATCTTCTCTTGGCACTGGGTTCCCTTTCTGGTAACATTAACATCACAACTAAATGCCTTAGCCTGATAGAAATGTACACAAGTATATGAAATGTGAATCCAGCTGTATCATTTTCGATAAATTGGCATCAATTTAAAACTTTTGGAGAATCCACAAAATTCACATTGTCCAAATCTAATCCACAAGAATGATTAAAAACAGTTTAAGACCCCAAATCCCTCACAACGCTGGTTTACAGGAAACCAGTCCAGATCCAGACCGCAAGAGAGGGCTCTTTGATCTCACGCAAGAAAGAATTCAGGGTTGGGCAGACAGTGGTGGCTCACACCTATAATCCCAGCACTTTGAGAGGCTGAGGCTGGTGGATTTCCTGAGGTTGAGAGTTCGAGACCAGCCTGACCAACATGGAGAAACCGGTCTCTAATAAAAACAGAAAATTAGCTGGGTATGGTGGCACATGCCTGTAATTCTAGCTACTCAGGAGGCTGAGGTCAAAGAATCACTTGAACCTGGGAGGTGTAGGTTGCAGTGAGCGGAGGTATCTACATTGCACTACAGCCTGGACAACAAGAGTGAAAAACTGTGTGTAAAAAAAAAAAAAAAAAAAAAAAAAAAAGAATTTAGGGCAAGTCCATACAGTAAAGTGAAAGCAAATTTATTAAGGAATAGGCGGGTCCCGGTGGCTTCAAGCCTGTAATCCCAGCACTTTGGGAGGCTGAGGCGGGGAGATCAGGAGGTCAGGAGTTGGAGACCAGCCTGGCCAACATGGTGAAACCCCATTTCTACTAAAGATACAAAAAATTAATCGGGCGTGGTGGCAGACGCCTGTAATCCCAGCTACTCGGTAGGCTGAGGCAGGAGAACCGCTTGCATCCAGGAGGTGGAAGTTGCAGTGAGCCGAGATTGCATTCCAGCCTAGGTGACAGGGCGAGGCTGGCTCACAAATAAAAGAAAGAAAGTAAAGGAATAACAGAATGGCTACTCCATAACATGTTGCCCATTTTTATGTTTATTTCTCGATGATATGCTAAACAAGGGATGGATTATTCATGCCATAGAGGGTAACTTCCTGACATTGCCATGGCATTCGTAAACTGTCATAGCGTTCATGGAAATGCAGCAGTGAGAAGCGCCAGAGGTCAGTAAAGCCGGCTTCTTTATGGCAAACTGTTTTATCAGCAAGATCTTTATGACCTGTATTTTAGGCTGATTTTCTAACTCATCCTGTGACTTAGAATGCCTTAAGCTCTGGGGATGCAGCCCAGTAGGTTTCAGCCTCATTTCACTCAGCTCCTGTTTAAGATGGAGATGGAGTTGGCCGGTGGCGGTCACTCACGCCTGTAATTCCAGCACTTTTGGAGGCCGAGGCGGGAGGATCACGAGGTCAGGAGATAGAGACCATCCTGGCCAACACGGTGAAACCCCATCTCTACTAAAATAGTAGAAAAACTCAATGTAAAAAAATTAATAATAAATAACCAGGCATGGTGACGTGCGCCTGTAGTCTTGGCTACTCAGGAGGCTGAGGCAGGGGAATTGCTTGAACCCCGGAGGCGGAGGTTACAGTGAGCTGAAATCGCGCCACTGGACTCCAGCCTGGCGACGGAATGAGACTCCATCTGATAAAAGAAAAAAAAAGATGGAGTCGCTCTGGTTCACACGCCCCTGACACCTCCGACATTGGTTGTTTTTGAGACAGAGTCTCACTCTCACTCTGCCGTCCAGGCTGAACCCCCCTCCTGGGTTCAAGCGATTCTCCTGCCTCAGCCTCCTGAGTAGCTGGGATTACAGGCGGACGCCACCAAGCCCAGCTAATGTTTGTATTTTTAGTAGAGATGGGGTTTCACCATGTTGGTCAGGCTGGTCTCGATCTCCTGACCTCGTGATCTGCCAGCCTCGGCTTCCGAAAGTGCCGGGATTACAGTCGTGAGCCACCGCGCCCGGCCAGGGTGGTGGTGTTTTTCCTTCCCAGTCATACTCTAAGGATTGTATTCAGTATGTCCTTTGAGTTTTTTCACTGAATTGTAAACTTCTGAAGGTCGGGGCATTTTGGCTTTAAGTGTTTCTGTCTCGTGCCTTCTCCCAGATCTTACCACGTATTAGAGATGCAATACATTTGTGAGTAAACTACACTTTAGGCCGTAAAGGCACCTGTGCACAAAAGGGCAGTCCAGTTCCGCGCTTAAATCTGTACTGTGTCAATATCCGTCCATCAATAAGTATTGTCGATCAATTTAAGGATTTCTGGTGACAAATGTTTTCCTTTCCAACTAAAGTTTAAAGAAGGGAAGCTGACCCCAAATCTACATAGTGGTGTAGCCCCAAACAAAAATACTGCAAAAGCCCCACCAGCCTCTCCCAGTCCATCCAGAGTTTTACAAATAATAGACCCTGGCCTCAGGAAACCAAAAAGCAGCTGGGGTTGAGTGAATTGGCTCTGGGGCTCGTTCTTTTCACTACAGAGCCAGAAAAGAGAAAGCCTAAGCCAGGATCCAGGAGACCATCCCTACCCCGGCACCTGAGAGCGCATTTCCCCAGACAGCAAGGAGCATGCGCGGGCCGCGTGGCTGGGAGAAAGCTCAGCCCGGTCCGCGCTGCCGTCGCAGCCAATCAGAGGGAGGAAGCCGCCCGGACTCTGTGACGAGCGGAGGGAGGGGAGGTGGGGGACTGGCAGGGCAGGACAGACGGTGGACGCGGGGGCGCGCGCGGAGCAGGCGGAAGGAAGCGCGCCGCTCCTGAGCGCGCGCCCGGTGGGGCCGGCCGCGACTCGCCGCTCGCACGCCCTTGGGCCGGGGCAGGGCGCCCGCTGTTCCTTCCGCTTGCTGTGTGAGCTGAGCCGGTGTATGTGCGGCAATAACATGTCAGCCCAGCTGCCCGCCGTCGTCCCCGCCGCCCGGAAGGCCACCGCCGCGGTGAGTGGCGTAGGCGTGGGCTCGGATGGGCCCACGGGGCCCGCCACCAGCGGCTGCCCCTCGCGCGGGGTGGGCGTTGCGGGCGGGTGGCGGCCTGCTGGCGAGGACGCTCCTCCCGGCCCGGGTGGGGTGCGGGTGGTCGGCGCAGCGGGGTCCGCGGGGTGTGGTGGGGGCAGCCGGGGGTCGCAGCCGGCGCGAGGGCCAGCCCCCGGCCACCCGGCCCTGCATTGCGGAGGGAGCGCGGCCCCGGGACCCCCGCGGCCCGGCCGGGCCCGGGGCACGGCGTCCGCTGCTGCAGCGTGTTTCTGCCTGGTGTGTGGGCGAGGGAAACCTAAGTCCTCCAGGAAATCGCTTTATTGTCACCTCGCAGTCTTGTCCTCAAGGAAAGAAGTTTGAAGATTTGCTGTCCTGTATGGTCAGAGGTACTGTTTTTTAGGAAACTCGTGAATGAGAACCCAAACTTATTTTTGTCCGCGGAAGCTTGCTTTTGCGATGGAAAAATTCTACAGGATATGTGAGATGTTCCGGATTTGACTTGAAAGAGAGAAACAGTTTTTCTTAGAATGTGCAGAATGCCTAACTGGGACCTCTGAGTGCTAACCCCCTTCCCCCATTCATTATCTCCGGAAATAAAGGGAGAGAAGTTGATTGGAATTTTTGCCATTTAAAAGAGGCCAATGGAAATAAAAGTTGCCGAAGATAGTGGTGTGTAAATTCCCTCATAGGTTTCATTCCGTTTTCCACCTTAAACAAACTAGTGTGTAACAATTCTGTGTGGGCTTATTTAAGCATTGCTTATTAATTTTTCCTCTTCTCTTATAGGTGATTTTCCTTCATGGATTGGGAGATACTGGGTAGGTACCATTATCATTAATAGTACCTAATGAAATTGGGTCATGCAGCTTTACGCGTTCAAAGGTTTAATGTTTAAGTACGCTAAAATTGTATTTTAAAAGATTGCTAGTTAGTATCTCTTACAGTGTGGTGATTTTATTTTTTGAAAACCCCCAGAATTTTCCCATTATCATCTTGAATTTATTGATTTTTAACTCCGGTTTCTGGAACATAATAAAATTGCGAATTCCTCATTAGTTGGTTTGGGTATTGGATAACAGAGATCAGTGGAATGTTAATAGGGACTATGTGCAATTCAGAGCTTTCCAGGGCAGTTAAAATTTCAGAGCAGATTGAAGAGAAGTAGTTGATTTTGATACGAGACCTATTGGCAGCATAAGGCATCCAGCATTCTGAATACGGGGATTAAATCTTTGCTGGCTCAGGCCTGTAATCCCCGTACTTTGGGAGGCCGAGGCGGGCGGATCATGAGATCAGAAGATCAAGACCATCCTGGCCAACATGTGAAATGCCGCCTCCACTAAAAATATAAAACTTAGCTGGGCGTAGTGGCGTGCACCTTTAACCTCAACTACTTGGGAGGCTGAAGCTGGAGAATCACTTGAACCCGGGGGGTGGAGATTGCAGTGAGCTGAGATCGAGCCACTGCATTCCAGCCTGGGCAACAGAGCAAGACGACTCCGTCTCAAAAAAAAAAAAAAAAAAAAAAGAAAAATGAGTTGAAAGGCAGGGGAAGCAATTCAAAGATTTATTTGAAGCTTATCAAACACATTTTGTTGTACTAACCGTGCTTATTTTTATTATTTTAGTTTGTATTTTTTTTGTTTATGTCTTTTGTTATTTTTAGAGATGGGCTCGCTCTGTCACCTAGGCTGGATTGCAGTTGTGGGATCATAACTCACTACAGCTTTGAACTACTGGGCTCAAGTGATCCTCCAGCCTCACCCTCCCAAAGCCCAGAGATTAGAGGCAGGAGCCACCTGAGCCTGGCCTGTTTGTTATGCTAACTTTAAATACATGATTTATCTTTCACTCAAACTTTTTCTATATTGAGGCGTTTTTGTTTTTATATTTAATTTAAATTCGTGATAATCTGTGAAACTTAAGCAAAAGTGTTGTTACCCATGGTCAAGTGTGGTTCGAAATAAAACATTCCAGAAATCATTTGTAAGTTGAAAATTGTATACCATTCTTTTATTTTATTAATTACTTTTTAATTTTATTTATTTTTATTTATTTATTTATTTTGAGATAGAGTCTCACCTTGTCACCCAGGCTGGAGTGCAGTGGCGCTATGTTGGCTGTCTATAACCTCCACCTCCCAGGTTCACACAATTCTCTGTCTCAGCCTCTGGAGTAGCTGGGTTTACAGGCGCCCACCACCACGCCCAGCTAATTTTTTGTATTTTTAGTAGAGATGGGGTTTCACTATCTTGGCCAGGCTGGTCTTGAACTCCTGCCCTCATGATCCACCTACCTCAACCTCCCAAAATGCTGGGATTACAAGCGTGAGCCACCACGCCTGGCCAGTATTCATTTTATTTTTTTATTGAGACGAAGTCTTGCTCTGTCACCCACGCTGGAGTGTAGTGTTGTGATCTCGGCTTACTTCAACCTCCACCACCCGGGTTCAAGCAATTCTTATGCCTCAGCTTCCTGAATAGCTGGGATTACAGGTGCAATTTTTTTGTACTTTTAGTAAAGACAGGGTTTCACCATGTTGGCCAGGCTGGTGTCCAATTCCTGACCTCAAGTGAACCACGTATCTTGGCCTTTCAAAGTGCCGGGATTACGGGAGTGAGCCACCACACCTGGCCTCAATGGCTCATTAAGAGAAGATTTAGTCGTTTTGGGGCTATTTTATCAAAATGCCTTTATCTTCAGTTTTCCTCTATTTCTACAACTTCTTCTGAATGTTGTGATGAAATCTCATTCCATTCCACCCAGGACAGGAATCATTCCTTTACCCAGTGTATCCATACTGTATTCATTCACCATTCGTTAGTCAGTGGGTAGCCATCTGGGTAATCAGATCAACTGTTGCAGTATTGTTTAGCTTTTTTTTTTTGAGACAGAGTCTTGCCCTGTCACCCAGGCTGGAATGCAGTACCATGGTCATGGCTCACTGCAACCCCTGCCCTCTGGGTTCAAGTAACTCTCCGGCCTCAGCCTCCCAAGTAGCTGAGACTACCACACCCGGCTAATTTTTGTATTTTTAATAGACACGGGGGTTTCACCATGTTGGCCAGGCCAGTCTGGAACTCCTGACCTCAAGTGACCTGCCTGCCTAGGCCTCCCAAAGTGCTGGGATTACAGGCATGAGCCTCTTCACCCAGCCTGTAGTGCTTTTATCCAAATAATCCTGACATTGCTTAATGATGGCCCCAAAGGGCAAGAACAGTGATGTCAACATATTGTTGTAGTTGTTTTTATTATTATCTCTTCCTATGCCTAATTTATACGTTAAACTTTATCACAGATATTATGTATAGAAAAAAACATAGTATATATAGGGTTTGGTGGTATCCATGGATTCAGGCATCCACTAAGGGTTTTAGAGCATCCCCCACTGTTTATTTCTGGAATTTTCCATTTAATATTTTCGAACCACAGTTGACTGTGGGCAGCTGAAACCATGGAAAACAAAACTTAGAAGGACTAGAGTATTTTAAACATTATACAGTCACAGAACATTATCCCATTACATTTAACATTTAGTATTATCTAATATACTCGTATTCAATCTTTGCCAGATTGTTCCATTAATATCCTTTATAGCTATCTCCACCCTAGTTACGCATTGCATTAGTTATCACATCTCTTTTAGTCTCTTTTGTCTCTTTTAATCTGGAACAGTTCCCTAGATTTTCTTTGTCTTTCATGACACTGACACATCTGCAGAGAACAGGTGAGTCCTTTAATTTAGTTTTGTTTGATATTTCCTCATGACTAGATTCAGTTCATGCAATTCTGATATAAATACTATGTAAACAATATGTCCTATTCATTGCACACATCAGTAGACTAATGATGCCGAGTCCCTTTATTGGTGTAACTTGGATCACTTGATTAAGGTGGTATCTTCCAGGTCTCTACTGCAGTTACTTTCCTTTTGTAATTAAAAAGCAAGTTATGGGGAGATACTTTGTGACTATGCAAATTGTTCATCAAGCTTCCACCCAATGTTTTTACCATCCATTGATAATCCTTGCTTGCGTCAATCATTTCTACAATATGATTTTTTAATTCTGTCATTACTTTTTTTTTTGTCATTTTGTTTATTAATCTGCTACTCTTCATTTAGTTAGTATGGACTCAGATTTCTTTTCTATTTATTTATTTGCTTATTTTTCGAGACGGAGTCTGTAGCCCAAGCAGGCTGGAGTGCAGTGGCACAATCTCGGCTCACTGCAACCTCCGCCTCCTTGGTTGAAACAATTCTCCTGCCTCAGCCTCCCAAGTAGCTGGGACTACAGGTGCATGCCACCATGCCCAGCTGATTTTTTGTATTTTTAGTAGAGATGGGGTTTCGCCATGTTGGCCAGGCTGGTCTCAAACACCTGACCTCAAAGTGATTTGTCCACCTTGGCCTCCAAAAGTGCTGTGATTACGGATATGAACCACCGTGCCCAGCCTGGACTCAGATTTATTTAATGGTTTATGTTCTATTATGTTATGTCGTTAACTTTTTAACTTTTCATTTTAAAATAACTTGATATTTACATAAAAGTTAACAGAAATAGCATGTATAACTTCTTTCACCCAGATTACCCAATTGTTAATGTTTCTGAGCTATTAAAGAATAAGTTGCAGATGTGTTGCCTCATTACATCTTAATTCTTTGGTGTACATTTTTAAGTATGAGGACACTCCCATATAACCATCATTAAGAAGTTAACATTGATCAGATACTACGATCTAATCTACCAACTCCATTCACATTTCATTGATTTGAGCCAATACTGTTCTTTATCAGTCCAGGATTATGTAGTGCCTTTAGTTATCATTTCTCCTTAGTTGTCTTTATTCGGAAACAGTCCTTGTCTTTCATGACCTTGACACTTTTCAAGAAGACAGGCTGGGTATGGTAATACCAGTGCTTTGGGAAGCTGAGCACGAGAGTCATTTGAGCCTGAGCAACAGCCAGACCCTGTCTCTACAAAAAAAAAAAAAAAAAAAAGTGTAAGCCAGTTACTTTGTAGAATGTCCCTAAGTTTGGGGTGATTTGGGTTTATCTGATGTCTTGTGAGTTATGCCTTTTTGACAGGAACACGACAGGGGTGTTGCTGTGTCCGTCACAGCGCATCATATTAAGTAGACATGATGATTTTGTTGTTACTGTTGTTGTGTTTTATCACCTGGTTAAGATGGTGTCTGCCAGGTTTTTCCATTTAAGTATAGCACAGGAAATATTTAAAATATTGAATATATAATTATTTAAAAATATTTTGTGGGGAGATACCTTGGTATTATAATATTCCTGATCCCCACCATTTGTTCACCCATGGAGTTAGCACCCATTAATGATTATTGCCAGAATCTATTATTGTGGTAGTTGCCAGATATCTTATGATATTTAAATATTTAAAGTTAAAATATCTTTAAAAAATTTCCTTTATTCTGGCCGGGTGCAGTGGCTCATGCCTGTAATCCCAGCACTTTGGGAGGCCAAGGCAAGTGGATCATCTGAGGTCAGTAGTTTAAGACCAGCCTGGCCAACATGACGAAACCTCGACTCTACTAAGAATACGAAAATCAGCTGGGCAGGACGGCGCACGCCTGTTGTCCCATCTACTAGGGAGGTGGAGGTTGCAGTGAGCTGAGATGGCACCACTGCACTCCAATCTGGATGACAGTGAGATTCAGTCTCAAAAAAAAATTTTTTTTCCTTTATTCTGGATTTATTCTTTAGCAGGCTACTGTGGAGTAGAGCCTTTCCTTTCTCCCTTATGTATTACATATGTACATACTCATTTGTTTTAAAATTTTACATCAGTACAGACTCTTGGATTCCTGTTGTTTTCAGAGGATAACAGTTAATTGTGAAGTTAGTTATTTATTTTGATACTCAAATTGTCCTTTAGTTGGCCACAGTAACCATGTCAAGCTGCTACTCAATGTCTTTTGGACATATCCCCATCCTTATTTAATCACTTCCTCACTTCACGGTACAAGATTTTTTCTGGGATCATCTATATTTTTCTTGCTCTAGTCTGGAGTGGACTCAGCCATTTTTCTAAGAACACTGGTTCCTTTTAGCAGACAGTGAGAGCTGGGTGCCATGTGTGCTCCCAAATCTAGGCTATTGGTGGTAGATAGAGCTAGGAATATGTGCCCCTACATACATATGTACACACATAACCAGTTTTAGTATTTATAAGTATTCAAAATCTTGTTTATAGTGATTCTTCCAATTGCAGCCCAGCACCACAGGGTTTATTATAGCCTTCTCCCTTTCCATATTGGTAATTCCGTGAGGAATCTGGCTTCTGTTCTGGGGGTTCTGGACAACAGTGCAGCTCTGGAGCGCCCCCTTCCAGTTGCCCCAGTTCACAGCTATGCTTCATTTGTGGGGACCTCTCCACATCTGCTGAACGTGACACCTGAAAGTTCAGTTCCAATTAAGGGGAAACTGGGAGGAGGAAAGGCCAGGTGGAAAGCTTGGTTCTCTTCATGTGCTCCCCTCCCTGCTACCCCTCAGCCCCGATGTATTCCAGGAGTTACTTGTCTGTGTTACCAGTCCCTGTGAGATTTCCTAGGCCAAGGAGATTATGAAAGTGTAGAGAAGAATGTTTGAAAGTTAAAGAAGTGGTTGACTGTATCAGATTTTACTGAGAGGTCAAACAAGGTGAGGATTGAAGATGAATTGGCAACATGGATATGTTTTGTGACCATAATAAGTTTGCAAGTCTTCTTCTAATCAACAGGTATTAATAATAGAATTATAGAATGTGATCTGGAGATCATTTAATTACAGGGAATGGAAAACTCGTCAGCTAGCTTAAACAAAAATTAGAATTTCTGGAATGATAGGACAGCCCACTAGCATATAAAGTCCATGAAGGTAAAGGTTTCTTTAAGAAACTTTCATTAAGATAAAATTCACATACCATAAAATTTACCTGAGCACAGGGATTTTTTGTTTTTTGTTAATACTGTATTCCCAATGCTAGAATAGTATAAGACATGTAATAACACTAAGTATTTGGACAAATAAATGAATAAATAAGGAATTAAAGGGCGAGACATATGAGAAGCATCAGTCACCACATGTATTAGTTTCCTGAGGCTGCCATTACAAATAACCACAAACTAGATGACTTAAACAACAGAAATTCATTCTCACAGTTAAATAGGCTGAAAGTCCAAAACGAAGCTGTCAGCAGGGCCACCTACATTCCCTCTAATGGGAGATCCATCCTTGCCTGTTCCAGTTTCTCATGGCTCCCGGCTTTCCTTGGCCTCAGGCAGCATACTCCCAACTTCTGCCTCTGTCTTCATGTGACCTTCTTTGCTGTGTATCTGTCCTCTCCTCCTCTTAGGAGGACACTAGTTATTGGATTTAGGGCTCACCCTAATCCAGTGTGATCTCAACGCAACCGTTAACTAAGGAAATCTGCCAAGAGCCTATTTCTAAATAAACTCACATTCTGAGGTTTCAGGCAGATGTGAACTTAAGGGGAACACTTCAACTACACCATTATTCTCACTACCTTTTTCTGGCCTTGTGGTCTCTCACTTGCTTCTTTCTGTAGATTTACATAATTCTCAGTGTCAACACACTCTTGTCATCCAAAAGTGAATGATCCTAGCTCTTACTTCTATCAACCCTAGTTCTGGTGTTCAGTTAAGAAACTGATCTGTCTTAGGTCGTTTTTCTTCTTGCCTAGTTAGTTGGTAAGAATGATTGGGACTGATAGGACAGTCCTTAAGAATAATGCATGAATGGGGATAAGGTTGAGTGGCATTTCTTGTACAGACCTGGACAGAATCTCTTTGAGTTTTTAGTTCTACACCCATATTACTACAGGATAATGAATAAATGGAAATAATGCTTTAGTTACTCTGCAGGGTTTTGTTTGTTTGTTTTGAGACAGAGTCTCACTCTGTCATCCAGGCTGGAGTGCAGTGGTATGGTCTCAGCTCACTGCAACCTCTGCCTCCCGGGTTCAAGCAGTTCTCTGCCTCAGCCTCCCAATTAGCTGGGATTTCAGGCGCCTGCCACCACGCCTGGCTAATTTTTTGTATTTTTAGTAGAGATGGAGTTTCACCATCTTGATCAGGCTGGCCTTGAACTCCTGACCTTGTGATCCACTCACCTCAACCTCTCAAAGTGCTGGGATTACAGACATGAATCACCATGCCTGGCCTGGAGTCAGATTTTTATAACCTGTATAGACCTTTGAATTATCCGGTAAAGCCAGCTATAGGTTATGGATGGGAAAACTGAGAACTAGAAAGGCATTGATTTTCATACTATAGCATGCCTCAAAATCACCTGAAAGGCTTCATTCTTGGGTACCACTGCCAGTTTCTGATTGAGTGGGTCTGGAATAAGGCCCAGGAATTTACATTTCTTTCTTTTTTTCTTTTGAGATAGGGTCTGTCACTCTGTTGCCCAGGCTGGAGTGCAGTGGCGTGAACACAGCTCATTGCAGCCTTGACCTCCTGGGCTCAAGTGATCTTCCCAACTCAGCCTCCCAGGTGGCCGCAAGTACAGCTGTGCACCACTGTGTCTGGCTGTTTCTTAGTTTTTGTAAAGATGGGGGCTCACTATGTTGCCCAGGTTAGTCTAATTCCTGGTTTCAAGCCATCCGCCACCTGGGCCTCCCAAAATGCTGCGATTACAGGCATGAACGACTGTGCTTGGCCAGAATTTGCATTTCTAACAAGTTCTCATTGGATGCTGATGCTACAGGTCTGCAGACTACTTATTTCCCTCCTTGGCAACCACTGTCTCCTTTTGCTTCTGTGGATTTGCTTATTCTAGATACTGTGTATAAATGGAATCAGATAATATTTGGTTGTTTGCATTTGGCTTCTTTCACTTTATGGCATAATATTTTTCAGGCTCATCTATGTTGTAACATGTACCAATACTGCTTCCTTTCATTGCCAAGTAAATAATTACCTGAGCTTGGTGTTGTGCACCTGTAGTCTCAGCTACTTGGGAGGTCGAGTCAGGAGGGTACTTTCAGGCCAGGAGTTCGAGTCTAGCCTGGGCAATATAGTGAGACTCTGTCTCTTAAAAAGAAAATTCACATAAAAACAATTCATTCATCAATTAATGAACATTTGGATTGTTTCTACTTTTTGACTATAATGAATTGACTATAATGAATAATACTGCACACTCACGTACAAGACTTTGTGGGGACATATGTTTTTAGTTCTCTGGGGTATATACCGGGGAGTTGAATTGCTGAGTCAATGGTAGCTCTATGAAGAACTCCAAGACAGTTTTCATGGCAGCTGTATGTGGGTGCTCTAATTTCTCCTTATCCTTGTTAACACTTGTTATTGTCTTTTTGATTATAGCCATCCATGGGTATGTGAAGTGGTGCCTCTTTGTGGTTTTGATTTGCATTTCCCAGTGGCTAATGTTGAGCATCTTCTCATGTCCTTGTTGGTCATTTGCATATTTTCTTTGGAGAAATACCTGTTCAGATGCTTTGCCCCTTTAAGAATTGGGTTGCGTTTTTGTTGTTGATTTCTAAGAATTGTGTATATAGCCTGGACGCTGGACTCCTGTCAGATATATTATTTGTAAGTATTGTCTCCCATTCCGTGGGGTGGCTTTGCACCCTCTTGGTAGTATGTTTCGCAGCACAACAGTTTCATCCTGATGATTTTGTTTTCTTTGAGATGGAGTTTTGCTCTGTAGCCCAGGCGGTAATGTAGTGGTGCAGTCTCAGCTCACTGTAGTCTCTGCCACATGGGTTCCAGCGATTCTTCTGCCTTGGCCTACCGGGTAGCTGGGATTACAGGCACACACTGCCATGCCTGCCCAATTTACAAGTCTTTCACTTATTTTGTTAAATTATTCCTCTAAGTATTTTATTCTTTTGGATACTATTATAAATGGAATTGTTTTCTTTATTACATTTTTGTATTGTTCATTGCTAGTGTATAGAAGTATACATTTTAAATTTTTTTATTTTTATTTTTATTTATTTATTTATTTATTTTGAGACAGAGTTCTGTTCTTGTTGCCCAGGCTGGAGTACAATGGCACTATCTCTGCCCACTGCAACCTCCGCCTCCCAGGTTCAAGCGATTCTCCTGCCTCAGCCTCCCGAGTAACCGGGATTACAGGCACTCGCCACCACACCTGGCTAATTTTGTATTTTTAGGAGAGATGGGGTTCTCCAAATTGGTCAGGCTGGTCTTGAACTCCTGACCTCAGGTGATCCGCCCGCCTTGGCCTCCCAAAGTGCTGGGATTACAGGCGTGAGCTACCGCACCTGGCGATTTTTATTTTTATTTTTTGATACAGAGTCTCACTGTGTTGCCCAGGCTGGAATGCAGTGGCATGATCTTGGCTCACTGCAACCTCTGCCTTCTGGGTTTAAGTGATTCTCTTGCCTTAGCCTCCCAAGTAGCTGGGATTACAGGCATGTGCCACTATGCCTGGCTAATTTCTGTATTTTTAGTAGTGTTGGGGTTTTACCATGTTGGCCTGGCTGGTCTCGAACTCCTGACCTCAGGTCATCTTCCCTCCTTGGCCTCCCAAAAGTGCTATGATTACAGGCATGAACCACCGCACTGCACCCAGCCTGGGTAAATTTTTTGTAACCTGGGATCTTGCTGACCTCATTAGCTCTTAGGATGTTTTTGTAGATGTCATAGGATTTTTCTGTATATAAGATCATAAGATACTGAGCTCACAAGATCATGAGAGAGAATTTTACTGCTTCCTTTCCAATCCAGATGCCGTATATCTTGCCTGTTTCCCTGGCTACAATCTTCAGTAAAATAGAGTATGGTATTTATTAACGTTTTTATGTTGAACCACTCTTGCATTCTAGGGAAAATCCCTCTTGGTCATGGTGTATAATCCTAATTATATGTCGATAGATTTGGTTTGGTAGTTTTTAGGGCTTTGTATTTATATTCTTATGGGATAGAGTGTCATTTTCATTTTGAGACAAGGTCGCACTCTGTCACCTAGGCTAGAATGCAGTGGAGTGAACACAGCTCACTGCAGCCTCAACCTCCCAGGCTCAAACAATCCTCCAAGTATTTGGGACCACAGGTGCACTCCACCATGCCTGGCTAATTTTCTTATTTTTTGTAGAGTTGGGGGTCTTACCATCCTGCTCAGGCTGGTCTTGAACTCTTGGGCTCAAGCAGTCCCCCCACTTTGGCCTCCTAAAGCGTTGAGATTACTTGGGATTATGGGTGTGAGCCATCACACCTGGCTTGTCATTTGTTTTTTCTTGTATGTATCCGTTGGTTTTGATATCAGAGTAATAATGGCCTGCCTTCTAAATGAGTAAGTTTTCCTTCTTTTTTTCGGTGGAAAGGAATGAGGATTCTTTCAACATTGGATTGGTAGACTTCACCTTGAAGCCATGTGGTACTGGGCCTTTCCCTGTGAGGCATTTTTGATTACTGATTCAATTTCTTATTATAGCCCTGTCCAGATTTTGTTTCTTGAATCCCTTTTTGGTAGTTTGTGTCCTTCCAGGAATTTGTTTATTTAATCAAGGTTATCTAATTTATTACCATGTAATTGTTCATACTATTCTCTTATAATCTTTTCTATGTGTCAAGTTAGTAGTAGTCTGTTCTTTGATTCCTGATTATAGTAATTTGAGTCTTCTCTTTTTTTTTCCCCCATGGTGGATCTAGCTAAAGATTGGCCATTTTTGTTCGTATTTTCGAAGAACTGACTTTTGGTTTAATTGATAATCTCTCTCTCTCTCTTTTTCTTTTTTTTTTTTTTTTTTGAGACGGAGTGTCGCTTTTTTCGCCCAGGCTGGAGTACAGTGACTCCATCTCAGTTCACTGCAACCTCTGCCTCCCGGGTTCAAGCGATTCTCCTGTGACAGCCTCCTGAGTAGCTGGGACTACAGACATGTGCCATCACCCCCAGCTAGTTTTTCTATTTTTGATAGATACGGCGTTTCACCATGTTGGCCAGACTGGTGTCAGACTCTGACCTCAAGTGATCCACTGCCTCAGCTTCCCAAGGTGCTGGGATTACAGGCATGAGCCGCTGAAGCCTGGTCTCTATTGCATTTATTTCCTCTCTAGTTTTCATTATTTTCTTCTTTCTGTTAACTTTGGGTTAGAGTGTGTGTATGTGTGTGTTTTCAGGTAGAAGATTAGGTTGTTAATCTGAGATCTTTATTTTAATATTTATTTAGTTTTTTGTCACCCAGGCTGGAGTGCAGTGGCGCGATCTAAGCTCACTGCAACCTCTGCCTCCAGAGTAGCTTGGATTACAGGTGTCCACTGCCATGCCTGGCTAATTTTTTTATTTTTAGTAGAGGCAGGGTTTCACCATGTTGGCCACACTAGTCTTGAACTCCTGACCTCAAGTGATACACCCACCTCAGCCTCCCAAAGTGCTGAGATTACAGGTGTGAGCCATTGTACCTGGCCAGAGATCTTTATTTTTATTTTATTTTATTTATTTATTTATTTATTTTTGAGATGGAGCCTCGCTCTGTCGCCCAGGCTGGAGTGCAGTGGCGTGATCTTGGCTCATTGCAACCTCTGCCTCCCGGGTTTCAGCGACTCTTCTGCCTAAGCCTCCTGAGTAGCTGGTATTACAGGTGTGTGCTGCCATGCCTGGCTAATTTTTTGTAGAGATGGGGTTTCAGTATATTGGCCAGACTGGTGTCAAACTCCTGACCTCAGGTGATCCACCCTCCTTAGCCTCCCAAAGTGCTGGGATTACAGGTGTGAGCCACTATGCCAGCCCAACTGAACATTTAAGATTTGAATACTTGACTATATTATAATCCAATACAGTTTTCAAAAATAGCAAATCCAACTCAAAAAAGTTCTTACACCAAACCAATCTGAGTTTAGAACTGTTTAACAATTGCCAAGCAAAGCAACTGATAAATTCTCTACCCACCAGACTCAACTACTAAAGTATACATGGTCCCCAATTTACAGTGGTTAGACTTAAGATTTTTCAACTTTACAATGGCACGAAAGGAATACATCAGTACGCTGCTCAACTTTTCAGCTTTGCCAGACGTGACCCCGTCGTGAGTCGAGGTGCATCTATATTCAGCTAATGGTCACCAGATTTGGCTGAGTGTGGCCTTTTCTGGGCTACCTGCAGCTCACTGCTGATCTCATCCATTTAAATTGCTGGAGTTCTAATTTATCAAATATTCTTTTTTCTGAACATTTTGGCATTTCGGTTTTTTCACGCAGATTTCTCATTGTACGTTCTTACAAATGAATATTTGCAGACATCATTTTTTCCTTAGAAAAAGGTAATGTCACAAAATTCTTAAAATGGTAATGTCACAAAAATCTTTTAAAAAATTAGGCCCTTGCATATATATTGTTAAATTAGTCTAGAAGAATATTTTAAAATCAGAGATAGAAGTTGAAGACACCTCTGATAAAGTAGGTTAAGATCACATAGTGAAGAAATGATTGCTGTGCTCTGTGTTTGAATGTTATTATGTAGCCCATAAGAACTCAGAAAAATCAAATGACAAATACTATCATTTTAGGAATATTAGTCTAAGCAAATACAGTTCTAACTCTCATGCAAGCTAAAAATTATAATGAAAAGCTCGATTTTTCAGCCGGGTGTGGTGACTCACGGCTGTAATCCCAGCTACTTGGGAGGCTAAGGCAGGAGAATTGCTCGAACCTGGGAGTTAGAGTTTGTAGTGAGCTGAGATCACACGATTGCTCTCCAGCCTGGGCAACAAAGCAAGACTCTGTCTCAAAAAAAAGAAACAAAGAAAAAAGGAAAACTCGATTTTTCATAGTGTGAATATATAAAGAGTTCCCAGCTTATTATGGCTAAATTTATGGTTTTTTCACTTTGTGATGAATTTATCATGATGTAAACCCTCCTAAGTTGAGAAGCATCTGTATATCAAAAAATATTTCACAACAGGGGTCAGTAATTGTTTTCTGTAAAGGACCAAAAGAATCAACATTTTAGGCTTTGCCAGCCAGGAGATCTCTGTTGCAACTATTCAGTTCAGCCACTCAGGATGAAAATTAACCATAGATAACATGTAAACAATGGATGTGGTTCATTTTGGTTCCGTGTGAATTTTAAAACATTGTTTTTTAACTTCTTGAAGAATGTCATTGGCAGTTTGAAAGGAATAGCTGATTTTGTATTTTTAGTAGAGATGGGGTTTCACTATGTTGGCCAGGCTGGTCTTGAACTCCTGACCTCGTGATCTGCCTGCCTTGGCCTCCCAAAGTGCTGGGATTACAGGCGTGAGCCACTGTGCCCGGCCGAGGCTTTTTTTTTTTAAAGTAAAATGTGAATTATGTTATTTGTCTTGCCTACTTTATAAACACATTGTATAAGGCTCTACTTTGGAAATTTTGAAGGCCTGTGGAAATATCTGAAGGGGCATACATTACTGTTCAGACATCTGAGAAATAATCTTTATTCCTAGGTAAAACTTAACTAGCTGTTGGGTTGTTTTTAGATTCATGGTGTTGTTTTAATAGTATTGAGGACCCACTTTTTTTTTTTTTTTTTTGGCGTTGAGACCGAGTCTCAACGCCAGGCTGGAGTGCAGTGGCCTGATCTTGGCTCACTGCAATCTCTGCCTCCCGGGTTCAAGCAATTCTCCTACCTCAGCCTCCCGAGTAGCTGGGACTACAGCTGCACGCCACCATGCCCAGCTAATTTTTGTATTTTTAATAGAGACAGGGTTTCACCATGTTGGCCAGGATGGTCTTGATCTCTTGACCTCGTGATCTGCCCACCTTGGCCTCCCAAAGTGCTGGGATTACAGGCATGAGCCAGAGGACCCACATTTTACAGATATTTTTATCTTCACAGTTTTTTAAAGTACTATTTACCTTTATCTTCACAGGTTTTTAAAGTACTATTCTACTACTTACTTATTGGGATTTAAAACAGTATATAATAGCATTATTCAAATGATTTTTCCACTAGGCACGGATGGGCGGAAGCCTTTGCAGGTATCAGAAGTTCACATATCAAATATATCTGCCCACATGCGTGAGTATTTCTGATCTTCAGGCTTGTGATTCAGAGTCTGGAGAGGAGCAATTGTCATTGTTTTACCTTTCCAGAAAAGTATTTAAATATAATTAATTTTTATTATTTAAATATTCAGTTTAAAAATGAAGATTAGTAGAATTCCTTAAAACTTTATAAAATGATTTCTTAAATTGATTTTTTTTTCGTTTTCTCTTTCGTTAAGCAATTTAAAGTATCTCTCTCTATAAGGCCAGAAAAATTATTATTTTTATTTATTTATTTTTGAGACGGAGTCTTGCTCTGTCACCCAGGCTGGAGTGCAGTGGTGCGATCTTGGCTCACTGCAACCTCCACCTCCTGGGTTCTAGTGAGTCTCCTGCCTCAGCCTCCTGAGCAGCTAGGATTACAGGTGTGTGCCACCATGCCCAGCTAATTTTTGTATTTTTAGTAGAGGCAGGATTTCACCATGTTGGCCAGGCTAGTCTCAAATGCCTGACCTCAAGTGATCCACCTGCCTTGGCCTCCCAGAAAAATTATTTTAGATATACAAATACCTATACAATTCTAGGATATCACCCGGATATCTCTGAAGGGGAATTACCTGTTAGATTTGTGAGTAATCTTTATTATGTTGAAACCACTCTTTAATTTTATCGTTTAGAGGCAATGTGTTGTACTGTGGAAAGAACACAGACTTTGGAATATGATAGGTTTGGTTTTGAATTCTGGCTCTGAAAGTATTTGTGGATGTCAAAAAGAAATTGGTAAGTTTTGAACAAACTTAGAAAATCAATAAGATTGGCACGTTAGGTCAAGCTTGTGCAGCCTGTGGCCCCGGTCAGCTTTGAATGCAGCCCAGTACAAATTGTAAGCTTTCTGAAAACATTATGTGATTTTTTTTTGTATTTTTAGATATTATTTTATTTTAATTTTAGCTCATCAGCTCTTGTTAGTGTTAATGTATTTTTATATGTGACCCAGGACAATTCTTCTTCCATTGTAGCCCAGGGAAACCAAATGATTGGACACCCTTGTTTTAGATCAAAAGATTGCTGATAAGCAATAGCCATGGAGAAGACCAGAAGGGATTGGACATACTCATATAAGTTAGTAATTCATCCTCAGAAGTGTTAGTAGCAGTAAAGTTGGGACAGATACATGAATATGAAAGAGGGAATGGAAAGAACAGCTGAGAAGAGGATAAGAAAACATTTCTTCCTTTTTTAATCCTGAAATAGACGGTCTGTCTCTGTAGGCTACAATGAATACTGTGGCTAGGGTTGCTATATCCTGTATTATTCTACTCAAGCCAGAGAAGACAGAATTCTTCTTTTTTTTTTTTTTTTTTTTAAAGAAGGAGTCCTGCTCCATTGCCCAGGCTGGAGTACGGTGGCATGACCTCGAATCACGGCAACCTCTGCCTCCCAAGTTCAAACGATTCTTCTGCCTCAGGCTCCTGAGTAGCTGGGACTACAGGCACATGCCACCATGCCTGGCAGATTTTTGTATTTTTCACCATATTGGCCAAGCTGGGCTCCAACTCCTGACCTCGTGATCTGCCCGCCGTGGCCTCCCAAAGTGCCAGGATTACAGGCATAAGCTATTGCACCTGGCCCATCATAGATTTGAATTGGCTATAATGGACAGTTAGGCAAATTTTGGATTTCCCTTATTTATTCAGAGGTCTCTTAATTAAGCGGGTACACAGCTAAGAACTAGAAAATTAGCAAAAGTGTAATCTGAGCATATAGGCATTGAGGTTACAGTATCAGTGTAATAAAGTCGCTCATTGTCCTTAGTCCCATACCAGAATCTCATATTTTATACATTTCCAGCTGTCTTGGTTTCCAGTTTCTCTTCTCATGTCTGAGAAGTTAAAAGTAGTAAGGAAGGGTGTGAGAAGGGAAAAGGTATTCGTCAAGCTTAGTCCTTTGTTGCTGTTCCTCTGTCTTCAGAACACATTTGGAGGGGCGTGGAGAGCAGACTTGTACAGGTGTGGATGAAGTAAACAGTTCATATATTAAAACTGTAGCGTGGAGTATCGTGTAGGTCTCAAGTAATTATCTGTTTTAGATTAATGGAATTTTATCTAAAAGTTTGTATGCTTTGTTATTCTGATTTTGCTGTTTTTTCTTTTCCTTGTAGGCCTGTTATGCCTGTTACACTAAATATGAACATGGCTATGCCTTCATGGTAAGTGAGAATTTACTTATTCAGTAAGAACATTATATTGCTTATTTTATGTAATGTTATAAGAAACACTTTTGTGTACAGCAGTTTTTATTTAGCTGTTTTTTAACTTGCAAAGTTGCATAGTTAACCTTATTTACATTTTTATGCTCTAGATTTAGGGGTAAACTTAAGGAGCTGTACGAACAGGTAGAGAAATAGGCGAGAAGGTGTGAATAAAAATCACGTGGGAGGCTCTCTTCTGCTGCTTGATAAACCTTTGTTGATTTTAGTAACCCAACATTCAGATGACCCCTATTAAGCCACAGCCTCTTCACCTTTCCAATTTCTTGTCTACCTGGGTTGTTTTTAAGGAAACCACTTCCCTTTCAGCCCTCTGAAGATATTCTCACAGTCCCTGTGTAGGGTCAGTTTTTTGTTCCTGTGTGCTACTTCCAGACTTTGATTTTTCCTGACTGTTCTCTGAGATTCCTACCATCAGGTTGGGAGGCTGAGGCTGAAGAATCACTTGAACCCAGGAGGCGGAGGTTGCAGTGAGCCGAGATTGCGCCACTGCACTCCAGCCTGGTGACAGAGCAAGACTCCGTCAAAAAAAAAAAAAAAAAAATGATGACTTTAGGGCTGGGCGTAGTGGCTCACGCCTGTAATCCTAGCACTTTGGGAGGTTGGGGCAGGTGGATCAAAAGATCAAGATCATCCTGGCCAACATGGTGAAACCTTGTCCTACTAAAAATACAAAAATTAGCCAGGCATAGTAGCACATGCCTGTATTCCCAGCCACTCCAGAGACTGAGGCAAGAGAATCACTTGAACCCATGAGGCGGAGGTTGCAGTGAGCTAAGATCATGCTACTGCATCCAGCCTGGCAACAGAGGGATACCCATCTCAAAAAAAAAAAAAAAAATGTTTACTTTAGCCAGGCATGGTGGTTCACACCTGTAAACCCAGCACTTTGAAGTTGAGGTGGATCAATTGAGGTCAGGAGTTCAAGACCAGCCTGGCCAGCATAGCGAAACCCCATCTCTACTAAAAATATAAAAATTAGTCAGGCATGGTGGCATGCCCTTGTAGTCTCAGCTACTCAGGAGACTAAGGCAGGAGAATCGCATGAACCTGGGAAGGGGAGGCTGCAGTAAGCTGAGACCGTACCACTGCACTTCAGCCTGAGCAACGAGCGAGATTTCGTCTCAAAAAAAATAAAAATATATATATTTCTGATTATCCCTTTAATCCAAGCTACCATGAATGTAGTAAAATATACTTCTTATAATAATAGATTTTCTTAGAATCAAAAGGTTCTTTTTAGATTTGCCTTATTTTACAGGTTTGATATTATTGGGCTTTCACCAGATTCACAGGAAGATGAACCTGGGATTAAACAGGCTGCAGAAAACAGTAAGTACAGAAAATGTTTATAAAGCCAAAAGCATTCTTAAGTGTTTTTAGTAGATTCATTAATCACATTGGTACTGGTTAAAAATGACACATTTGGGCCTGGCACGGTGGCTTACGCTTGTAACTCTGTAACTCACGCCTGTAAACTCTATTAGACATATAATAATTTTGCTTTGATTTATATGGGAAAATGGAGAAAACAGCAAAATGTTTAATAGTTTTTACCAGTTATTTTCATTAAGGAGACTTGGAATAACAATGAAAATAATGATATAGGGCCGGGCGCGGTGGCTCAAGCCTGTAATCCCAGCACTTTGGGAGGCCGAGGCGGGTGGATCACGAGGTCAAGAGATCGAGACCATCCTGGTCAACATGGTGAAACCCCGTCTCTACTAAAAATACAAAAAATTAGCTGGGCATGGTGGCGCGTGCCTGTAGTCCCAGCTGCTCAGGAGGCTGAGGCAGGAGAATTGCCTGAACCCAGGAGGCGGAGGTTGCGGTGAGCCGAGATCGCGCCATTGCACTCCAGC